>NW_027361766.1:17087500-17687500 GCF_039654945.1 Dendrobates tinctorius | reverse complement strand
CCAGGAGTTCGTTAACGAGGTGTTTCGGGACCTTCTGTACACTTGCGTAATAGTGTATTTAGACGATATCCTCATCTTCTCGCCTGACCTTTCCTCCCATCGGAGAAGCGTACGCATGGTCCTGCACCGTCTCCGGGAGAATCACCTCTACGCCAAGATTGAGAAGTGTCTCTTCGAGCAGACCTCGTTACCCTTCTTGGGTCATGTCATCACAGATTCCGGTCTGAAGATGGATCCCGAGAAACTCTCGACGGTACTCAAGTGGCCCCGTCCTGTCGGAATCAAAGCCATCCAGCGTTTCCTCGGATTCGCGAATTATTACCGACAGTTCGTGCCGCATTTTTCCTTGTTGACCAAACCTATCTCGGCCTTGACTCGCAAAGGAACTAAGCCTGATCACTGGCCCTCCGAGGCGGAAGATGTCTTTCTGGCGCTGAAACGCTCCTTTGCAGCAGCACCGGTCCTACATCGGCCGGTGGCCAGTAGGCCTTTTGTTCTTGAAGTGGACGCCTCTTCCACCGGAGCTGGGGCGGTCCTCTCCCAGCGAGTTCCCCCTGGACGTCTGGTTCCCTGCGGGTTCTTTTCCAAGTCCTTTTCCCCAGCAGAGTGCAACTACTCCATCGGAGATCGGGAGTTGCTGGCCATCAAGATGGCTCTGGAAGAGTGGCGGTACCTGCTCGAGGGGGCTGTGCACCCCTTTACCATCTTCACGGACCACAAGAATTTGGCCTATCTGCAGTCCGCCCAAAGGCTCAATTCCAGACAAGCCAGATGGGCCTTGTATTTTTCTCGATTCGACTTCCAGCTTCACTTCCGGCCCGGTAATAAGAACACCAAAGCAGATGCACTTTCCAGATCTCTACAGTCGCCAGAAGAGGACGAGAACCCCTCGTATATTATCGAGCCTGCCAAATTGATCACCGTGGCCCCGATGAACTTTTCTACTCCTCCACCAGGCAAGACCTTCGTGCCTCAAAATAAATGTCTGGAGGTGTTGCGCTGGGGGCACTCCTCCAAGGTTGCGGGGCACGTGGGGTCCAAGAAGACTCTATCGCTACTCTCACGTTATTACTGGTGGGCCACCCTTCGCCAAGACGTGGCAGATTTTGTTGCCTCTTGCCCAACCTGTGCGCAGAACAAGGTTCCAAGAACTCTGCCCTCCGGTCTTCTCCATCCGTTGCCGATGCCAAAGGCCCCTTGGCAGCAAATTGCCATGGACTTTATAACCGACTTGCCCTGCTCAGCTGGTTGCACCACCATCTTAGTCGTGGCGGACCGCTTCTCTAAGATGGCTCATTTTATCCCCCTGGCCGGGCTGCCCTCTGCTCCGAAGTTGGCCGAGATCTTCATCCATCAGATCTTCAGGTTGCATGGTCTTCCCCTACGGATTGTGTCTGATCGAGGGGTCCAATTTACTTCTCGCTTCTGGAGGGCTCTATGTCAGCTTATGGGTACGTCCCTCGACTTCTCCTCCGCCTAGTACCCGCAGACCAATGGGCAGGTAGAACGGGTTAACCAGGACCTAACAACTTACCTGCGCCACTTCTCCAATGCCCACCAGGATAACTGGGTCTCTCTTCTACCCTGGGCGGAATTCGCCCATAATAACCACCCCAGTGAGTCGACCACCAAAACTCCGTTCTTTGTGGTTTCTGGTCGCAATCCTGGTGTTCCACTACCCTTTGTCGCCTCTTCAGGAGTTCCCGCAGCTGATGCCCTCGCCACTGAATTTTCGAATATTTGGAAGGAGACCAGAGAGGCTCTTGTGAAGACCAGTGCCCGAATCCAAAGACATGCAGACAAGAGACGGAGGGACCTTCCCCCATACCACCCTGGTGATAAGGTCTGGCTCTCAACCAAGCACATCCGCTTGAAAGTTCCTATAAGCTGTGTCCTCGTTACATCGGTCCCTTCGAGGTACTAAAACGCATCAATGAAGTGTCTTACAAACTGAGGTTGCCGGCTTCACTCCGAGTCCCTAACGCCTTTCACGTCTCGCTCTTGAAACCTGTAGTTTTGAATCGGTTCCAACCGATCTTCATTGCCCCTCCTTTACCTATTGGGTCGGATGACATCTTTGAAGTAAAGGATATTTTAGCCATGAAGAGAGTCAGGGGGAGGACTTTCTTTCTCATTGAGTGGAAGGGATTTGGTCCTGAGGAGAGGTCTTGGGAGCCTCAAAAGAATATCAACGCTCCTCTAATACTAAAGAAGTTTCTGGCCAATCTCAGAAAGGGGGGATGTAAAGAGGGGGGTACTGTCATGTCGGCGGTCTCGGCTGCACCCGCTCCCGCCCCTCCTCCAGCGGCAACCGCCGCCACCTCCTCTTACCGGCGTCCTCGTCGCGGCGCGCTCCCACGCTCTGCCTCCACTCCTGTCACGGCACCGCGCTCCTTCCTTAGGGCGCGCGCGCGCACCAGCGTCCCCTCTTCCGCCTACAGGGGGTGGCGCCGGGGGCGGCACGTACCGCCCGCTTCCGGACCCTAGGGTATTTCTGGCACGCTCTCTATGCAGAGGACGCCTGAGTGTTGCTGTGCGCTCGCCACGCTGCGCTTTGGCCCCCTTCCGGTTCCTATAGTGCCGCCTGTTTCCTGTCTGTCTTCCCCGTGGCTTCCAGCCCCCGGCTCTGCATCCTTGTTCCCAGTGTTCGTTCACCCTGCATGACCGCTCTGTTCTCCCTTCTGGTACCCCCTTGTGTGCTTCCTCCCGGTCCTCTCCCCTCTAGTACCTGCTCCCTGTCTGTCTACCCATCCAGTAGTCCTGTTAGGTCCTCTACCTCTCAGTCCAGTACTCCTGCCTACGGGCGCCTCTTGTCCTTGAGCCGCCCCTCCTGGTACCGGCTGTCGCGGTTCTGTCCTCGGTAGTCTTGCCCCAAACGATCCCTGTATAGGGGTCGGTCTTCACCTGGAGCGCTCGACCCCCGGGGCTCCGGATCCGCGACCCAGAGGGTCCACTCTCGGACGTCCTTTTCCGAAAAACGTCATAGGTAATATCATTACACATAGTGGTATCTCCACGCGTAGAATATTCGCTATACATAGCATTACCGCACATAGTATCATTACTAGAGTTGAGCGATACCAGCCGATACTTGAAAATATCGGATCGGAATGGATCGGCCGATCTTAAAAAAAAAAGTATCGGTATCGCCGATTCCGATACCGGGAACCAATGCAAGTCAATGGGGCCAAAATATCGGAATTAAAAAAAAACCTTTCTTTCCTTGTAGGTTAATTCTACATGAAGAAAAACAACTAAGAATAATGTAGAATGTATTGTGGGAGGTGGAGGAGACATTAAAGCCATAGAGGTTTAGCCCAATCAAATGGAATAGCAGGAATTAAACTTTTTTTTTAAAGATGTTAGGAGTTACAAAGATATTGACTATGTTAGCCTCATTTATATTTTGCCAGACATGTATGTCTTCTTCTTCTTTCTTCTTCTTTCTTATTCTTCTTCCTTTTTTTACCTTCTTCTTCTTCTTATTCCTTTTTTTACATTCTTCTTCTTCTTCTTCCTCCTTTTTTTACATTCTTCTACTTCCTTTTTTTACATTCTTCTTCTTCCTTTTTTTACATTCTTCTTCTTATTCCTTTTTTTACATTCTTCTTCTTCTTCCTTTTTTAAATTCTTCTACTTCCTTTTTTTACATTCTTCTTCTTCTTTTTCCTTTTCTTACATTCTTCATATTCTTCTTATTCAACAATTATTATTCTACATATTCAACTTCTTCATCTTCTTCCTATTCTTCTTCATCATATTCTTGTTTGTGTCAGGCATTCCTGTAGTTGTTATCTGGAAAAGTTAGAAGTTTACACCTTCCGTTCTGCCTGTCACAAAAGATTTACAACAGGATTTGTCCGCGTTCAGTTTGGCCTGCAGCAGCAGGCCTTTTCCAGGGGCACCACGAGGAGGAACGGACTCACCCCCATACACTGCTTAGTCTTCTTCTGCTTATAAATAAGATAATATCATTTGCTCAGAGTATTAGTCTTATGCTTAATGTTCTTCTGCTTTGTTTTTTTTATGCTTCTTGGTCTTCTCTCTCTTGTTGTTCTGCATCTTGGTGGTTGTCTTCCTGTTCTTTGTCCTCTTGAACCAGCTGACGGTACTGGCACCGGGAGGGGCAGCAGAAGGAACAAGAGCCAATGGCACTACCGAGGACCAGCTGACGGTGCTGGAACCCGGTTACTAAGCAGGAGGTACCTGTGCTACAAAGCACTACCAAGGACCAGCAGACGTTGCCGGAACTCGGATACCGAGATGGAGGCACCTAGGCCAAAGGCTCTGACGAGAACCAGCTGACGGTGCTGGAACCCGGAGGGGTAGCATAAGCTGCAAGAGCAAATGGAAATAGCGAGGACCAGCTGACAGTGCTGGCACCCGGAGGGGCAGCAGAAGGAATAAGAGCCAATGGCACAACCAAGGACCAGCTGACGGTGCTGGAACCCGGTTACTAAGCAGGAGGTACCTGTGCTACAAAGCACTACCAAGGACCAGCAGACGTTGCCGGAACTCGGATACCGAGATGGAGGCACCTAGGCCAAAGGCTCTGCCGAGAACCAGCTGACGGTGCAGGAACCCGGAGGGGTAGCATAAGCTGCAAGAGCAAATGGAAATAGCGAGGACCAGCTGACAGTGCTGGCACCCGGAGGGGCAGCAGAAGGAATAAGAGCCAATGGCACAACCGAGGACCAGCTGACGGTGCTGGAACCCGGTTACTAAGCAGGAGGTACCTGTGCTACAAAGCACTACCAAGGACCAGCAGACGTTGCCGGAACTCGGATACCGAGATGGAGGCACCTAGGCCAAAGGCTCTGACGAGAACCAGCTGACGGTGCTGGAACACGGAGGGGTATCAGAAGTTACCCCTGAAAAGCAAAGTTGGCATGCCGCAAGCTGGCCGCAGTTACCGAATCACACAGTCCTACAGGGGGTGCTTGTCCTACTGGCACTATGGAACAAGCCTTTCTTACCAGAACCCGCAGTCCACATAGGAAGCACCTAAACTGCTGGCACCCTAGCCTCGGCTAACCCAACCGCAACACGACATGGCAACTTGGGGTGGCAAACTGACATTGACACTTCCCGGAAACAGCAGGCAGGGCTGGAACCAAGCTGGGCAGGAGGGAGTACCCGTGCCAAAGTCAGTTATGAGCAGCAACTGGCGATGTTGGAGCCCAGGACAAGCACTTAGCAGGCTGAGGCCTGATGTGCTGTCAATTGGGAGGCAGCAGGACAGATTGCCATCAAAACAGCAGGGGAACAGCTGACGTTACTGAACCCCACAAACACAGGAGCTAGTGTTTTACTCTGTGAAGACGGCACTTCCGAGCAACAACTGGCTGTGTTGAAGCCCAGGGACAAGCACGGAGCAGGCTGAGGCTGCATTGAAGAAATTTTAAGATCGGTTGTAGACTACTAATTTGAACCAAGCTCCACTTAGGCCTGTGGCTTCACTGATTTTCGTATTTCCCCTGTCCTCCAACCCCGCCAGTTACAGCTCCGAAGTGGCGTCTGCACAATCCACACTTGTTCCTGTGTTACAGGTGTTCAGTCCGGTCAGTTAATCCCCTGATGTGTGTCCGGCAATGTCGCCTGCTCTGTCCACATTCCATGGGAATGTGGACAGAGCAGGCGACATTGCCGGACACACATCAGGGGATTAACTGACCGGACTGAACACCTGTAACACAGGAACAAGTGTGGATTGTGCAGACGCCACTTCGGAGCTGTAACTGGCGGGGTTGGAGGACAGGGGAAATACGAGAGACAGTGGAGCCACAGGCCTAATTGGAGCACGGTTAAAAATCAGTAGTGGTATGACTGTGTAGGCAGCAGGAGACTTTGCCATCTACACAGCAGGGGATCAGCTGACGTTACTGAACCCCACTGAGACACGGGAGCAAGTGTCTCTTTCCGTGTGGACGGCACTTCCGAACTACAACTGGCTGTGTTGAAGCCCAGGAAATAGGAGGGTGTAGGCAGAGGCCTACTGTATTTTGAATGAGGTGACAGCAGGAGAGACTGCCATCCACACAGCAGGGGATCAGCTGACGTTACTGAACCCCACTGAGACACGGGAGCAAGTGTCTCTTTCCGTGTGGACGGCACTTCCGAACTACAACTGGCTGTGTTGAAGCCCAGGAAATAGGAGGGTGTAGGCAGAGGCCTACTGTATTTTGAAAGAGGTGACAGCAGGAGAGACTGCCATCCACACAGCAGGGGATCAGCTGACGTTACTGAACCCCACTGAGACACGGGAGCAAGTGTCTCTTTCCGTGTGGACGGCACTTCCGAACTACAACTGGCTGTGTTGAAGCCCAGGAAATAGGATGGTGTAGGCAGAGGCCTACTGTATTTTGAATGAGGTGACAGCAGGAGAGACTGCCATCCACACAGCAGGGGATCAGCTGACGTTACTGAACCCCACTGAGACACGGGAGCAAGTGTCTCTTTCCGTGTGGACGGCACTTCCGAACTACAACTGGCTGTGTTGAAGCCCAGGAAATAGGATGGTGTAGGCAGAGGCCTACTGTATTTTGAATGAGGTGACAGCAGGAGAGACTGCCATCCACACAGCAGGGGATCAGCTGACGTTACTGAACCCCACTGAGACACGGGAGCAAGTGTCTCTTTCCGTGTGGACGGCACTTCCGAACTACAACTGGCTGTGTTGAAGCCCAGGAAATAGGAGGGTGTAGGCAGAGGCCTACTGTATTTTGAATGAGGTGACAGCAGGAGAGACTGCCATCCACACAGCAGGGGATCAGCTGACGTTACTGAACCCCACTGAGACACGGGAGCAAGTGTCTCTTTCCGTGTGGACGGCACTTCCGAACTACAACTGGCTGTGTTGAAGCCCAGGAAATAGGAGGGTGTAGGCAGAGGCCTACTGTATTTTGAATGAGGTGACAGCAGGAGAGACTGCCATCCACACAGCAGGGGATCAGCTGACGTTACTGAACCCCACTGAGACACGGGAGCAAGTGTCTCTTTCCGTGTGGACGGCACTTCCGAACTACAACTGGCTGTGTTGAAGCCCAGGAAATAGGAGGGTGTAGGCAGAGGCCTACTGTATTTTGAAAGAGGTGACAGCAGGAGAGACTGCCATCCACACAGCAGGGGATCAGCTGACGTTACTGAACCCCACTGAGACACGGGAGCAAGTGTCTCTTTCCGTGTGGACGGCACTTCCGAACTACAACTGGCTGTGTTGAAGCCCAGGAAATAGGATGGTGTAGGCAGAGGCCTACTGTATTTTGAATGAGGTGACAGCAGGAGAGACTGCCATCCACACAGCAGGGGATCAGCTGACGTTACTGAACCCCACTGAGACACGGGAGCAAGTGTCTCTTTCCGTGTGGACGGCACTTCCGAACTACAACTGGCTGTGTTGAAGCCCAGGAAATAGGATGGTGTAGGCAGAGGCCTACTGTATTTTGAATGAGGTGACAGCAGGAGAGACTGCCATCCACACAGCAGGGGATCAGCTGACGTTACTGAACCCCACTGAGACACGGGAGCAAGTGTCTCTTTCCGTGTGGACGGCACTTCCGAACTACAACTGGCTGTGTTGAAGCCCAGGAAATAGGAGGGTGTAGGCAGAGGCCTACTGTATTTTGAATGAGGTGACAGCAGGAGAGACTGCCATCCACACAGCAGGGGATCAGCTGACGTTACTGAACCCCACTGAGACAGGGGAGCAAGTGTCTCTTTCCGTGTGGACGGCACTTCCGAGCTACAACTGGCTGTGTTGAAGCCCAGGAAATAGGAGGGTGTAGGCAGAGGCCTACTGTATTTTGAATGAGGTGACAGCAGGAGAGACTGCCATCCACAAAGCAGGGGATCAGCTGACGTTACTGAACCCCACTGAGACACGGGAGCAAGTGTCTCTTTCCGTGTGGACGGCACTTCCGAGCTACAACTGGCTGTGTTGAAGCCCAGGAAATAGGAGGGTGTAGGCAGAGGCCTACTGTCTTTGTAATGCGGAGACAGCAGGAGAGACTGCCATCTCCACAGCAGGGGAACAGCTGGCAGTGCTGAACCCCACTAACACTTGAACGAATGTGTTTGGCTCTGTGGAGACGACACTTCTGAACACCAACTGACGCTGTTGGAGCCCAGGATTAGGCGAGGAGCAGGCTGGGGCCTACTGGATTTTGGCAGGTGAATGCAGCAGGAGACTTGCCATCTCCACAGCAGGGGAACAGCTGACAGTGCTGAACCCCACTAACACTTGAACGAATGTGTTTGGCTCTGTGGAGACGACACTTCTGAACACCAACTGACGCTGTTGGAGCCCAGGATTAGGCGAGGAGCAGGCTGGGGCCTACTGGATTTTGGCAGGTGAAGGCAGCAGGAGACTTGCCATCTCCACAGCAGGGGAACAGCTGACAGTGCTGAACCCCACTAACACTTGAACGAATGTGTTTGGCTCTGTGGAGACGACACTTCTGAACACCAACTGACGCTGTTGGAGCCCAGGATTAGGCGAGGAGCAGGCTGGGGCCTACTGGATTTTGGCAGGTGAAGGCAGCAGGAGACTTGCCATCTCCACAGCAGGGGAACAGCTGACAGTGCTGAACCCCACTAACACTTGAACGAATGTGTTTGGCTCTGTGGAGACGACACTTCTGAACACCAACTGACGCTGTTGGAGCCCAGGATTAGGCGAGGAGCAGGCTGGGGCCTACTGGATTTTGGCAGGTGAATGCAGCAGGAGACTTGCCATCTCCACAGCAGGGGATCAGCTGACAGTGCTGAACCCCACTAACACTTGAACGAATGTGTTTGGCTCTGTGGAGACGACACTTCTGAACACCAACTGACGCTGTTGGAGCCCAGGATTAGGCGAGGAGCAGGCTGGGGCCTACTGGATTTTGGCAGGTGAAGGCAGCAGGAGACTTGCCATCTCCACAGCAGGGGAACAGCTGACAGTGCTGAACCCCACTAACACTTGAACGAATGTGTTTGGCTCTGTGGAGACGACACTTCTGAACACCAACTGACGCTGTTGGAGCCCAGGATTAGGCGAGGAGCAGGCTGGGGCCCACTGGATTTTGGCAGGTGAATGCAGCAGGAGACTTGCCATCTCCACAGCAGGGGAACAGCTGACAGTGCTGAACCCCACTAACACTTGAACGAATGTGTTTGGCTCTGTGGAGACGACACTTCTGAACACCAACTGACGCTGTTGGAGCCCAGGATTAGGCGAGGAGCAGGCTGGGGCCTACTGGATTTTGGCAGGTGAATGCAGCAGGAGACTTGCCATCTCCACAGCAGGGGAACAGCTGACAGTGCTGAACCCCACTAACACTTGAACGAATGTGTTTGGCTCTGTGGAGACGACACTTCTGAACACCAACTGACGCTGTTGGAGCCCAGGATTAGGCGAGGAGCAGGCTGGGGCCTACTGGATTTTGGCAGGTGAAGGCAGCAGGAGACTTGCCATCTCCACAGCAGGGGAACAGCTGACAGTGCTGAACCCCACTAACACTTGAACGAATGTGTTTGGCTCTGTGGAGACGACACTTCTGAACACCAACTGACGCTGTTGGAGCCCAGGATTAGGCGAGGAGCAGGCTGGGGCCTACTGGATTTTGGCAGGTGAAGGCAGCAGGAGACTTGCCATCTCCACAGCAGGGGAACAGCTGGCAGTGCTGAACCCCACTAACACTTGAACGAATGTGTTTGGCTCTGTGGAGACGACACTTCTGAACACCAACTGACGCTGTTGGAGCCCAGGATTACGCATGCCGCATGCAGAGGCCAATGGGCATCGGTTTTTATGGAGGTTGTGGACTACTACTGATTCTAACCATGCTCCACTTAGGCCTCTGGCTCCACTGTCTCTACTATTTACCCTGGCCTCCAACCCCGCCAGCTACATCGCTGAAGTGGCGTCAGCACAATCTACACTTGTTCCTGTGTTACTGGTGCTCAGTCCCATCAGTTGATCCCCTGATGTTTGTCCGGCAAGTTCGCCAGCTCTGTCCTCATTCCCACTACTGGTTATGGGAATGTGGACAGAGCAGGAGACCTTGCCGGACACACATCAGGGGATAAACTGATGGGACTGAGCCACAGGAACACAGGAACAAGTGTAGATTGTGCTGACGCCACTTCAGAGATGTAGATGGCGGGGTTGGAGGTCAGGGGAAATAGTAGAGACAGTGGAGCCAGAGACCTAAGTTGGGCACGGTTAAAAATCAGTAGTGGTTTGAATGTTGATGGAGCTGGTGACTCTGCCGTCCACACAGCAGGGGATCAGCTGGCATTACTGAACCCCAGTAACACAGGAGCTAGTGTGTTTCTCTGTGCAGACGACACATCTGAGCGACAACTGGCTGTGTTGAAGCACAGGGATTATAGTTCAGGTGGTAGAAAAATGAACACACCAGCAGACCTGGATACAGTTGCCAACCACTAATTTAGTCTGTAAGAGGAATGGCAAAGTCTTTGGAGATCCAGGCCTTGTTCATTTTCAGAAAAGTCAGCCGGTCAACATTATCGGAAGATAGTCGCGTGCGACGGTCTGTTAGTACACCACCTGCGGCACTAAAGACACGTTCCGATAATACACTGGCAGCAGGGCAAGCCAGCACCTCCAATGCATACTGGCTAAGCTCTGGCCATGTATCCAGCTTAGAGACCCAAAACTTGAAGGGGGAAGAGCCATCTGGGAGTACAGCGACAGGGCAAGACATGTAGTCTGACACCATCTGACGGAAGCGTTGCCTCCTGCTGACTCGAGGCGTCGCTGATGGTGTAGACAATTGTGGTGGACACACAAAACTTTGCCACATTTGGGCCATAGTGGTCTTGCCTTGTGCTGCGGCACTGCCTCTGCTCCCTCTTTGTGCAGAGTTTCCTCCACTGCCTCGACGCACAGAGCTGCTTTGTAAAGCACTAGCAACAATGCTGTCGGGTGGAATGGAAAACATTATGGACTGCACCAGTGACTCTTCGTACTCCCGCATTTTACGCTCCCGGTTCAACGTTGGTATGAGCCTTTGTACGCTGTCCCGGTAGCGAGGATCTAGGAGGGTGTACACCCAATAATCAGCCGAGACGAGAATGTGGGCGATGCGGCGGTCGTTTCTCAGGCACTGCAGCATGAAATCAACCATGTGCTGCAGACTCCCAACTGCCAAAGAACCGCTGTCCCCTGTTTGAGGCGTGACCTCGACCTGCTCTGCATCACCCCACCCTCGCTGTACATACTGAGTAGAGGTTTGTGTACCTCCCTCCTCTGGAGAGATGTCTTCCTCCTCCATCGACTCCTCCTCATCCTCCTCACAAAGTGTCCCCTGCCTAGGCCTTTGTGAGGAAACACGTAGCGCAGACTGTCCAGAAGCAGATGGCATTTGGGACTCCTCATCCTCCACCTCTTCTGAAACCTCATCCCTTAGTGCTTGCAGTGTTTGTTGAAGCAGGCAGATAAGGGGGACAGTCATGCTGACTAGTGCATCATCTGCACTCGCCATCCGCGTGGATTCATCGAAGGCACGCAAAACGAGGCAGATGTCCTTCATAGAGGCCCACTCAATGGTGCTGAAGTGTGAACGGCGCACAGTGCGACTTGTTTGCGCCTGATGCAGCTGGTACTCCATGACTGCTGCCTGCTGCTCACACAACCGCTCCAACATATGTAACGTTGAATTCCACCGGGTGGGTAGGTCACATATGATGCGATGTTCCGGAAGGCCAAATCGTCGCTGCAGAGCAGCGAGGCGCGATCTTGCCGTGCTGGAACGTCGCAAGTGAGCGCACTCTATACGGACCTTGTGTAACAGTGCATCAAGATCCGGATAGTCCCTCAGAAAGCTCTGCACGACCAAGTTAAGAACATGTGCCAGACATGGGATGTGTGTGAGGTTGCCTAGGCCAAGAGCTGCCACCAGATTTCGGCCATTGTCACACACTACCAAGCCCGGCTGGAGATTCGCTGGCCCAAACCACACATCGCTCTCCAGCTTGATAGCATTCCAGAGCTCCTGCGCTGTGTGGCTTCGATTCCCCAAAGAAATTAATTTGAGTACAGCCTGTTGACGTTTGGCCACGGCTGTGCTCATATCGGTCGTAACAGGCTCCTGCTCTGCTGTTTCTGAGGAACTTGAGTAGGAGGAGGAGTCTATGTGTACAGACTGGAGTCCTGCAATCCGTGGCGTTGGAAGAACACGTACAGCGCCACTCTCCAGATCCGTACCCGGGTCCACAACATTGACCCAGTGGGCAGTGAGGGAAAGGTATCGTCCCTGTCCATGGTTACTGGTCCACGCATCGGTGGTCAGGTGGACCTTGCTACTAACGGCGTTTAGTAGCGCATGTTTTATTTTGCCCTCAACATGTTTCTGCAGGGCAGGGACGGCTCGCCTGCTGAAATAAAAGCGGCTGGGCACGTTGTATTGGGGGACTGCCAATGCCATTAAGTCCCGGAAGGTGTCAGTGTCCACCAGCCTGAATGACAGCATTTCAACTGCCAGAAGTTTGGCAATGCCAGCATTCAGAGACTGTGCTCGGGGATGGTTTGCCGAGTAAGGGCGCCTTTTATCCCATGCCTGTGCTACCGATGGCTGTGATGGATGGGAACGTGCTGTTATGGGTGGAATCTG
Source organism: Dendrobates tinctorius (assembly GCF_039654945.1). Lineage (NCBI taxonomy): Eukaryota > Metazoa > Chordata > Amphibia > Anura > Dendrobatidae > Dendrobates > Dendrobates tinctorius. The sequence goes on along the minus strand of NW_027361766.1, from coordinate 17,674,883 downwards.
ACAGGGTCTCCGGACAACAGTGGCAGAGGTTCTTCCTTGGCGATCCTGTGAGGAAGCCGAACCAGCAGTGTGTGAGCTGGAGGAAGAGGGCCCAACACGAACTGAAGAGGTGGTAGGTGGTGCTGTACGTTGGCCTACGTCTTCAGGGTGTCTCTGCAACTCCAACTCGTGCTTGGTGCGCACATGTTTCCACATATTTGTGGTATTGAGGTTGCTGACATTTCTCCCTCTTTTGACTCTCTGATGACACAGCTTGCATTTGACAAAGCAAATGTCATCTGCAACTGTGTCAAAAAAGGACCATGCACTGCAACTCTTGTGAGCGCCCGGTTTGCCTTTGGAAGGAGGAATGCTCCTAACGGGTGCCGAAGTGGAGGGTACAGGCAACCAAGTCTTCCCCCTCCCTCTGCCTCCTGTTTTGGCCGGTAGGGGAATCTCTTCCTCAGAGCTGCTACCACCACCTTCCTGTTGCTCACGCCATGATGGGTCAAGGACCTCATCATCTTCCCTCCCCTCTTCAAACAGCTGCTTCTCCGGGGTTGTCTCGCCAGCACCGTACGCACCAGAAAGTGGCAACTGAGTCTCGTCATCATCTGATGCGTACTGAGGTGTGCTGCGACCATAGGCACTGGCCCACTCGCCTCTTCAGATTCAGAGGGACAAAGAAGTTGCGCATCACTGCATACTCCCTCTTCTTCACATTCAGGAATGCTGCTTGGCTGGCCCCCTCTTTCCAAGCCAACAGATTCCGAGAACAGAAGTAGAGACTGTGATGGCTCCTGTCCATGTCTCTCTGACTGCCTGGGCACTTTGGCAGGTGGTGAAGAGACAGATGGTTGCTCTTCGGTGCTCTGACCCTGAGAGGATGCGGAAGTAATTGAAGTCGATGCGTTAGCTGCCATCCATCCGACAACGGCTTCAATTTGTTCCTCCCGCAGCAGTGGGGTACGTTGAGGTCCTACAAAGCTGCGCATAAAGGACTGTTGCCTGCTAAAACTGGGGGATGCTGATCCACTGGTGCCCGCAGCAGGCCCAGAATCCCCACGTCCTCTACCTGTAGAATCCCCACGTCCTCTCCCTGCAGAATCCCCACGTCCTCTCCCTGCTGAAACTCCACGCCCACGCCCACGCCCCCGCGCCTTACTCCCTGCCTTCTTCATCTTGCAAGACTGCTTAAGATAGGCAAAAAAGTACAAAGGGGGGCCTTAGTGTGCTTATTCCTGAACAGCTGGTTACAGGTACAAGAAACACTAATTTTATGAAGTGTGTGTGTGTGGACTAGACTTTAATAGGAGCTGATGTGGCCTACACAAGTTCAAAATGTAGTGTTTGGTGAACTTTTTATGTGGTTTCTTTGTTTGAAACAAACTCAAAGTATGAGAACAAAGAATTGAAACTGATAGTATCACCAACTTTTTGGAGCTATTACAATGCAGGCAGGTAACCTACAATGCAAAAGATGAGGCTCCCAAAAAATTGGGTAATACTAATCTGGCTGCGCCGGCAGGGCACAAGCCAGAAAAAAAGGCTCCTCTATCTACTCCTATATAGTGTTTGCAACCAACCAATGTTGATGGATACGGATGGATGCACACTAATAGGAGAAGAAAAAATGAGCTGCACTCAAAGACAAATATGTGAGAGGCAGTGACGCACGTTGAGCGTCCTACAACCAGACGTAGCTGCAGGACACTCTACTCAGCGTGAGCTGCACTCACACACAGTCAGAGACCTCTCAGACAGCCGTCAACAGTGCAGCTAAGTGGGCACTGGCACTGACAGGCTGCAGAAAGGCTCCGCTGTGTACTCCTATATAGTGTTTGCAACCACCGTAGATGGAGACGGATGGATGCACACTAATAGAAGAAAAAATGAGCTGCACTCAAATAAAAATATGTGTGAGGCAGTGACGCACGCTGAGCGTCCTACAGCCAGACGTAGCTGCAGGACACACTACTCAGCGTGAGCTGCACTCACACACAGTCAGAGACCTCTCAGACAGCCGTGAACAGTGCAGCAAAGTGGACACTAGCACTGAAAGGCTGCAGAAAGGCTCCGCTGTCTACTACTAGTGTTTGCAACCAACGTATATGGATACGGATGGAAGCACACTAGATTGAAATTATTTAAAAAATGCAGCTCAAAAAATAAAAGATGTATGAGGCAGCAGTGATCACACTGGGTGGCCTACAGCCTGACGTGGCTGCAGGACCCACTCCACAGCGTGAGCTGCACTCACACAGCCCTTGCAGACAGCTGTGAACACTGCTGCTAGGACAAAGAACGCTACAGTGGTGGTTTATGTAGCCTGGGTAAAGCACTAGATGTTTGGTGGAATCGCTATTTCTAACTGTCCCTCACAGTCTTCTACAGCAGCCTGTCCCTAACTGAATTCACAGCAGAGTGACCAGAAATGGCGGCTGCGGTGGCTTTTATAGTGCATCATGACATCATTTCGGCAGCCAATCACAGCCATGCCAATAGTTAACATGCCTACATGCCTAACAGGATGTGCCCACACTTCGGAGGATTCCCATTGGCTTAATCAAAGCAAGCAGGCTCATAGCATGATGGGAACTTCCTATTCCGATTCCGATCCCGGAATCCGATATGAAAAAAGTATCGGAATTAAGTATCGGAATTCCGATACCGCTAATATCGGCCGATACCCGATACTTGCGGTATCGGAATGCTCAACACTAATCATTACATATAGTAGTATCTCCACACATAGAAGATTCACTATACATACTGTAGCATCAGCACACATAGAAATATCATTGCACATAGAAGTATCACGACAATAGTAGCATCACTACATATAGTAATATCACTGCACATTGTAATATCATCGCACATAGTAGTATCACCCCACATGGAAATATCATTACAATGGCAGTATCATTAAAATACAGTAGAAGTATCATTGCACATAGTAGTATCACAACAATACTAGCATCACCACATATAGTAGTATCATCGCACATTGTAGTATCACCGTACATTATTATTATTTATTATTATTATAGCGCAATTTATTCCATGGCGCTTTACATGTGAAAAGGGGTATACACAATAACAATGAGTAAAGTAATCTAAACCCCTTAGTGATGGAGCCAATTTGCAGCTTAATGACTGGGCCATTTTTTACAATTCTGACCACTGTCACTTTATGAGGTTATAACTCTGGAACGCTTTAACGGATCCCGCTGATTCTGAGTTTGCTTTTTCGTGGCATATTTTACTTCATGTTAGTGGTAAAATTTCTTCGATATGACTTGCGTTTATTTATGGAAAAAATGGAAATATGGCGAAGATTTAGCAATTTTCAAACTTTTAATTTTTATGCCTTATATCACAGAGATATGTCACACAAAATAATTAATACATAACATTTCCCACATGTCTACTTTACATCAGCACAATTTTTTAAACAATTTTTTTTTTTGTTAGTAACTTATAAGTACTCTTAACTACCGCCGTTAAAAGGCGTATCGGCGGACGTTAAGGGGTTAAACAATACAAGTCACAACTGATACAGGAGGAGAGCGGATCCTGCCCGCGAGTGCTCACAATCTACAAGGGATGGGTGAGGATACAGTTGGCGAGGGTAGAGCTGATGGCTTGGTCGATCAGTGGTTACTGCAGGTTGTAGGCTTGTTGGAAGAGGTAGGTCTTCAGGTTCTTTTTGATGGTTTCGATGGTAGACGAGAGTCTGATATGTTGTGGTAGAGAGTTCCAGAGTAGGGGTGATGCACGGGAGAAATCTTGTATGCGATTGTGGGAAGAGGAGATAAGAGAGGAGTAGAGAAGGAGATCTTGTGAGGATTGGTGGTTGCATGTAGGTAAGTACCGGGAGACAAGGTCACAGATGTATGGTGGACACAGGTTGTCGATGGCTTTGTATGCCATGGTTAGGGTTTTGAACTGGAGTCTTTGGGTAATAGGGAACCAGTGCAGGGATTGACAGAGGCGAGAACCGGGGAATAGCGGGGGGACAGGTGGATTAGTTGAGAAGCAGAGTTTAGAATAGATTGGAGGGGTGCGGGAGTGTTAGAGGGGAGGCCACAGAGCAGGAGGTTGCAGTAGTGAAGGCAGGAGATGATGAGGGCATTGACTAGGGTTTTTGCAGATTCTTGGTTGAGGAATGTACAGATACGTAAAATGTTTTTGAGTTGAACTCGGCAGGAAGTGTTAAGGGCTATGTAGTTTGAAAGAGAGATCAGTGTCAAGGATTACCCCGAGGCAGCGAGCTTGTGGGACTGGGGAGAGTGAGCAGCTATTTTCTTTAATGGATAGTTCCGTTAGGGGAGGTCGAGTGAGATGGGGGAAAGATGTTGAATTCTGTTTGTCCCTATTAAGTTTTAGAAATCTAGCGGAGAAGAATGATGAGATAGCAGACAGACATTGTGAGATTCTGGTAGTAGGGAGATGATATCTGGTCCAGAGATGTAGATCTGAGTGTCATCATCATAGAGGTGATACTGAAAGCCATGAGATTCTATGAGCTGTTTGAGGCCGAAGGTGTAAATGGAGAAGAGCAGGGGCCCTAGGACTGAACCTTGCGGGACTGCGACAGATAGGGGGCAATGTGAGGAGGTGGTGTGTGAGTAGAAGACGCTGAATGTCCGGTCTGTTAGGTATGATGAGATCCAAGATAGGGCCAAATCTGTGATGCCAAGAGATGAGAGATTGTGTAGTAATAGGCAGGACTGTGGAGTCGGTAAGCCAAACCTGCGACTCCGACTCCTCAATTTCCCATACACCGACTCCAACTCCGACTCCACGACTCCGACTCCCACATATATTGCTTATATTTAAGTGAAAAATTTATTGTAGTACAATGTGAACATCAGACATTTAATCATTTCTATGATCCAATAATCAAGATATTTAGATAGAACATAATATCTATTTATTGGAATACAACTATAGAACACAAAAAACTGTAATAAATTGTAAGTATGTAATACACTGTATACATGTACATGTATACGGTACAGACCAAAGTTTGGACACACCTTCTCATTCAAAGAGTTTTCTTTATTTTCATGACTATGAAAATTGTAGATTCATTCTGAAGGCATCAAAACAATGAATTAACACATGTGGAATTATATAATTAAAGTGTGAAACAACTGAAAATATGTCTTATATTCTAGATTCTTCAAAGTAGCCACCTTTTGCTTTGATTACTGCTTTGCACACTCTTGGCCTTCTCTTGATGAGCTTCAAGAGGTAGTCACCAGAAATGGTCTTCCAACAGTCTTGAAGGAGTTCCCAGAGATGCTTAGCACTTGTTGGCCCTTTTGCCTTCACTCTGTGGTCCAGCTCACCCCAAACCATCTCGATTGTGTTCAGGTCTGGTGACTGTGGAGGCCAGGTCATCTGGCGTAGCACCCCATCATTCTCCTTCTTGGTCAAATAGCCCTTACAGAGCCTGGAGGTGTGTTTGAGGCCATTGTCCTGTTGAAAAATAAATGATAGACCAACTAAACACAAACCGGATGGAATAGCATGCCGCTGCAAGATGCTCTGGTAGCCATGCTGGTTCAGTATGCCTTCAATTTTGAATAAATCCCCAACAGTGTCACCAGCACAGCACCCCCACACCATCACACCTCCTCCTCCATGCTTCACAGTGGGAACCAGGCATGTAGAGTCCATCCGTTCACCTTTTCTGCGTCGCACAAAGACATGGTGGTTGGAACCAAAGATCTCAAATTTGGACTCATCAGACCAAAGAACAGATTTCCACTGGTCTAATGTCCATTCCTTGTGTTCTCTAGCCCAAACAAGTCTCTTCTGCTTGTTGCCTGTCCTTAGCAGTGGTTTCCTAGCAGCTATTTTACCATGAAGGCCTGCTGCAAAGTCTCCTCTTAACAGTTGTTGTAGAGATGTATCTGCTGCTAGAACTCTGTGTGGCATTGACCTGGTCTCTATCCTGAGCTGCTGTTAACCTGCGATTTCTGAGGCTGGTGACTAGGATGAACTTATCCTCCGCAGCAGAGGTGACTCTTGGTCTTCCTTTCCTGGGGCGGTCCTCATGTGAGCCAGTTTTTTTTGTAGCGCTTGATGGTTTTTGCCAATGCACTTGGGGACACTTTCAAAGTTTTCCCAATTTTTCGGCCTTACTAACCTTCATTTCTTAAAGTAATGATATCCACTCGTTTTTCTTTACTCAGCTGCTTTTTTCTTGCCATAATACAAATTCTAACAGTCTATTCAGTAGGATTATCACCTGTGTATCCACCAGACTTCTGCACAACACAACTGATGGTCCCAACCTCATTTATAAGGCAAGAAATCCCACTTATTAAACCTGACAGGGTACACCTGTGAAGTGAAAACCATTTCCGGTGACTACCTCTTGAAGCTCATCAAGAGAATGCCAAGAGTGTGCAAAGCAGAAATCAAAGCAAAAGGTGGCTACTTTGAAGAACCCAGAATATAAGACATACAGTATTTTCAGTTGTTTCACACTTTTTTGTTAATTATATAATTCCACATGTGTTATTTCATAGTTTTGATGCCTTCAGAGTGAATCTACAATTTTCATAGTCATGAAAATAAAGAAAAAGCTTTGATTGAGAAGGTGTGTCCAAACTTTTGGTCTGTACTGTGTGTGTGTGTGTGTGTATATGTATGTATGTATATATATATATATATATATATATATATATATATATATATATACATACACGCACACAATGACTTATCTCGGCTAAGATAAAGCCTAGATCCTAAGGCTACATTCACACTATGGGCGTAGCCAGGATCAAGCCTGGGGGGGGGGGGGCAGAATCTCAAACTGTTCCGCAGAATTTCATACTGCACACCTCAACTGCTGCAGAACCTCATACTTTACACCCCTACACTTGAAAATAAAGCCTGCACCTTAAGAAGATGTGGTGATGAATGCAGTCTATTTATTCCAACTATCAATTGATGTTGATGTGTTACTGAAGACGAGCAATGCCTATCCTGGGTGTCCTTTTGGGCAGCTATGAGGTGTACCTGACTGGTGCTAAAAAAAAGGAGTGTTAGTCTGTGTGCTATCAGGCTTTCATTCTTTTTGGTACAGATATGATATGGATAGACAGATATGGATAAATGGATATATAGATAGAGCAGATTTCTAATCTGCTTTTGCTATTGAAAACATTAGCTAAGAGCTCAAAAACCTTTCAGGTGATGCGGTTTTTTAAAAAGCTGATCTGCTTTTGCAACTGATAAACGTATCCTCAAAAAACGCAGGAAAAACGCTGTGTGTGAATGTAGCCTTAGATCAGGAATAGAACAGTCATTTATAGGACATTTCATAACTTTCCCAAATTCCTATGAAAAAATATTCAGCATATTCTGCATTGAACTACTGTACCCAATTTAGGAGTCGGAGTCGGTCCATTTTATTCCGACTCCACCAAAATGAGCTCCGACTCCACGACTCTGACTCCACAGCCCTGGTAATAGGGAATGGTCCACTGTGTCAAAGGCAGAGGACAGGTCCAGGAGGAGGAGGACAGAGTAGTGTCGCTTGGCCTTGGCAGTTAATAGATCATTGGTGACTTTTGTTAAGGCAGTGTCAGTGGAGTGGTGCGGCCGGAAGCCAGATTGTAAACGGTCGAAGAGGGAGCAAGAAGAGAAGTGAGAGGACAGTTCAAGATGGACATGTTGTTCTAGTAGTTTTGAGGCATAGGGGAGAAGTGATATAGGGCGATGGCTAGAAACAGAGGATGGGTCAAGAGAGGGCTTTTTGAGGATAGGTGTGATTGAGGACATGTTTAAAGCTTAAGGGAAAACACCAGGTGTTAGTGATAGGTTGAAGAGATGGGTTAGGGTTGGGATGAAGTGGGATGAGATTGGGTCAAGTGCACAAGTGGTGAGATGTGATCTTGAGAGTATAGTAGAGAGTCGATCTTCTGTAATGGTGGTTAGTTTTGGAGGAGGAGGGCTGAGCAGTTAGGAGAAAGGGCTCTGGGGATTGTCGACCAAAACAGTCTCTGATGTTATCAATCTTCTGCTTGAAAAATGAGTGGAAAGGAGGTGTTGGAGGACGGAGGAGAGAATTGAAGGTGTTGAATAGCTGTTTAGGGTTGTGAGACAGGGAGGATATGAGAGATGAGAACTATGTTTGTGGCCTTGAAAGTAGTGAGGGACTGTTTGAATGCGATGAAGTGCTCATTGAAATGGGATGTTTTCCATCTCCGTTTAGCAACCCTGGAAGCCCGGCTCAGTTCTTTGGTTAGGTTGGTGTACCAGGGCTGTCTGTTGATTTTGCGAATTTGGTATGTGTGAGAGGGGCAACTGATTCCAGAGCTGCAGCTATTGTGGTGTTATATAGAGCGGCATCCGCATTGTGTAGGGAACTTATGTATGTAAGCGGGAGGAGGGATTCTGATAGTGAGTGTAGATTGAGGTGTTTAAGATTTCTGCGAGGGTGTGTAAGTTTGTGGTTTGGGAATTGTGGACCTGGAGAGGAGAGGGAAGAGAATGTAAGTAGGTTGTGGTCAGAAAGAGGAAGAGGTGAGTTAGAGAGGTTGGATAGGGAACAGAGGCAGGTGAATATGAGGTCCAGTGTGTTTCCATCTTTGGGAGTGGCTGCAGAAGACCATTGATTGAGGCCGAAGGAGGAAGTGAGAGACAGAATTTTAGTGGCAGTTGAGAGGGAAGTGTCAATGGGGATGTTGAAGTCGCCAAAGATGATAGTGGGGATATCAGCAGAAAGGAAGTGAAGTAGCCTGGAGGGTAGTAAATGACAGCCAGTTGGAGGTTGGAGTGGGAGTAGAGGCGCACAGAGTGCACCTCAAACAAAGGGAGGGTAACAGAAGGTGGCAGTGGGATTGGAGTGAAAGAGGAGTTATCTGACAGGAGAAAACCAACTCCTCCGCCATGCTTGCTGCTGTGGTGGGGGGTGTGAGAAAGGTGGAATCCACCATACGAGAGTGCAGCAGGAGAGGCTGTGTCAGAGGGGGTGAGCCAGGTTTCGGTGATGGCGAAGAAGGAAAATTTGTTAGTAATGAAAAGATCATAGATGTAGGAAAGTTTGATTCCTTACAGAGCGAGCGTTCCATAGAGCTCCTGTTTGTGGAACTGGGGAAGCAGGGGCTGGGCAAATGGGTGAAAGGTTAGAGAGGTTATGGAAAGTTGTGATAGAGCGTGGATGGGAAGTAGAAATGACTGTGGGGATGTGATGAGGAGGACAAGAATTTGAAGCGATATCACCTGCAGTGAGGAAGAGCAGAGAAGGTGTTAGCAGGTGGGAGCAGGAGAGGGCATGAGATGGCTGTCTGTGTTTGGAGATAGAGGATTGTATGGTGAGGAACAGTTCTGAGGAGGAGGTGAGATGGATGGGAAGGATTGAAGAAGAGATGAACCGTTCCTTACTAGGTGAAGGGATTATGGGGGTTAGCAGAAAGTAAAGGATTATAGGAGTGAGTGTGAAAACTAACAGAAGCATTGTTTACAGTGACTGTACCCAGTTACCTTCAGTTCCCTTTAGTTCCAGTTCTGGATTAATTCTGAAGCTTCAGACTTGTATGATACACACTTATTTGATACACACTGCAGACTGACATCTTGCAGACATACAGTTGTGGCCAAAAGTATTGACACCCCTGCAATTCTGTCAGATAATACTCAGTTTCTTCCTGAAAATGATTGCAAACACAAATTCTTTGGTATTATTATCTTCATTTAATTTGTCTTAAATGAAAAAACACAAAAGAGAATGAAGCAAAAAGCAAAACATTGATCATTTTACACAAAACTCCAAAAATGGGCCAGACAAAAGTATTACCACCCTCAGCCTAATACTTGGTTGCACAACCTTTAGCCAAAATAACTGCGACCAACCGCTTCCGGTAACAATCAATGAGTTTCTTACAATGCTCTGCTGGAATTTTAGACCATTCTTCTTTGGCAAACTGCTCCAGGTCCCTGATATTTGAAGGGTACCTTCTCCAAACTGCCATTTTTAGATCTCTCCACAGGTTTTCTATGGGATTCAGGTCTGGACTCATTGCTGGCCACCTTAGAAGTCTCCAGTGCTTTCTCTCAAACCATTTCCTAGTGCTTTTTGAAGTGTGTTTTGGGTCATTGTCCTGCTGGAAGACCCATGACCTCTGAGGGAGACCCAGCTTTCTCACACTGGGCCCAACATTATGCTGCAAAATTTGTTGGTAGTCTTCAGACTTCATAATGCCATGCACACGATCAAGCAGTCCAGTGCCAGAGGCAGCAAAGCAACCCCAAAACATCAGGGAACCTCCGCCATGTTTGACTGTAGGGACAGTGTTCTTTTCTTTAAATGCTTCTTTTTTTCTCCTGTAAACTCTATGTTGATGCCTTTGCCCAAAAAGCTCTACTTTTGTCTCATCTGCCCAGAGAACATTCTTCCAAAACGTTTTAGGCTTTTTCAGGTAAGTTTTGGCAAACTCCAGCCTGGCTTTTTTATGTCTCGCGGTAAGAAGTGGGGTCTTCCTTGGTCTCCTACCATACAGTCCCTTTCATTCAGACACCGACGGATAGTACGGGTTGACACTGTTGTACCCTCGGACTGCAGGGCAGCTTGAACTTGTTTGGATGTTAGTCGAGGTTCTTTATCCAACATCCGCACAATCTTGCGTTGAAATCTCTTGTCAATTTTTCTTTTCCGTCCATATCTAGGGAGGTTAGCCACAGTGCCATGGGCTTTAAACTTCTTGATGACACTGCGCACGGTAGACACAGGAACATTCAGGTCTTTGGAGATGGACTTCCTCACAATTTGGTTTCTCAAGTCCTCAGTCAGTTCTTTGGTCTTCTTTCTTTTCTCCATGCTCAATGTGGTACACACAAGGACACAGGACAGAGGTTGAGTCAACTTTAATCCATGTCAGCTGGCTGCAAGTGTGATTTTGTTATTGCCAACACCTGATAGGTGCCGCATGTACGTTACAGGTGCTGTTAATTACACAAATTAGAGAAGCATCACATGATTTTTCGAACAGTGCCAATACTTTTGTCCACCCTCTTTTTTATGTTTGGTGTGGAATTATATCCAATTTGGCTTTAGGACAATTCTTTGTGTTTTTTCATTTAAGACAAATTAATTGAAGATAATAATACCAAAGAATTTGTGTCTGCAATCATTTTTAGGAAGAAACTGAGTATTATCTGACAGAATTGCAGGGGTGTCAATACTTTTTGCCACAACTGTAAGTACAGTATGGGAACAGGACCAAACTTACTACAGTATGGAAACAGAACCGAGCTAAGTACAGTATGGGAACAGAACCGAGCTAAGTACAGTATGGGAACATTATCTGACAGAATTGCAGGGGTGTCAATACTTTTGGCCACAACTGTATAGTTTGCAATGTATTTGCTAGAAAGCACATTCAGATGTGAAGCAGAGTGGAGTGGTCTGTGCTCATCTTGGTCGGATAATTAAGAATGAACCAGATGCATATGATCAAGGCAGTGTAAACAAGCTCATAAATAACATTGAGGTAAAGCAGGGGTTAGTTGAAACATACCGAGTGAATTCTAGCAGCAGATGTAAGAAAAGTCTGTGTGTAAAGTTGGGTGACACATTGTAGTATCCCCCGCACATTGTAGTATCACAACACTTAGGGTACCGTTACACTTAGCGATGCACCAGTGATCCCGACAATGATATGACGGTCAGGATCGCTGGTGCATCGCTGAGTGGTCTCTAGTGAGCTGCCAAACAGGCAGATCTCACCAGCGACATAGCAGGGGTCGGGAGTCGCTACTTACCTGTCAGACGAGGCGATGAAGACGTCCTCCCGCCCGCGTCCACGCGTCGCTCGTCGCCACAGCAGGAAGCTGACGACGAGAAATGGCCCAGGACGTTCTCGCGCGATCAGCGATAACCAGCGGGGGAGCCGGTCGGAGGTAAGTATCACATGTAGCGATATCGCTGCTGCGTCACAAAACCAGTGATATTGCTAGCGATATCGCTATGTGTAGCGGGCCCTTTAGAGGTATCATGGCAATGGTAGTATCACCGTATATAGTAGTATCAGTGCACATAGATGTATAATGACAATAGTAGTATCTCCTCACAAAGTAGTATAACCAAATTGTAGTAGTATCACCACACTTAGTAGTTTCATCACATATAGCAGTATCATTAAATTTAGCTTCACCTCTCGTAGTAGTATCTGCACTCCTAATGGTATTACCACACACAGTAGTGTCTCTACATAGTATAACCACACATAGTAGTATCATCAAACTTAGAATCACCACACATACTATGTGCACCAACCTAGTAGTATCAATGCATATACAGTATATGGTAATTGTGCTTTGATACTACTAAGCTTGGCGATACTTCTGTCTGTGATGGTACTACTATGTGCACACATGGTAGTATCCCCACACATAACGGTAGTATCTGGTAGTAACAAAACACCTGCAATTTCTGGCAGTGATAATGATTTCAGGACATCACATAACAATACTAATAAATACAACAAGGAGTGAGTGTCCTCTAGCACTACATGAGCAGTGTGCCCATCAGGACATATGAGGCCGACCATTAGTGGTGCAGCTCGTAGTTGTTGGTCCTGAGATTCAGTGCTGCTATGTTATGTCCGACACCAGTCCATGTGTTCCTGCAGGTAAAACCTGGGTATTAGGACGCTCCAGCCACTATCGTCCCTAGCAACCATGTGTTTGATCCCTGGAGTGTGTAGATGATGTCAATGAGCTTGTGCTGTGAAAAACTCGTCATTCTAATAATCCTATTGTCAGGGATTGAACAATAGTAGGCTAAAAAGATCAGGGAGTGTTTATCACTTGATAGGGTATTCTCAGGCCTGAAAGTTATCCCTTATGGCAGGTAATAGAGAGAACTTCCTGGGCATTTGAACGCTGGGACCCCCCACTGACCCTGGGAACCGGGACTCGGAAGAGCCCCTTGTGAATGGAGTAGTGTGCATTGATCTATCATGTACATTACTGTTCCATTCATTCTTAATGTGACCACCGAAGATGGCCGAGTTCAGCGTTTGGCTGGTCTTTAGCACTCTTATGAGAAAGAAGGAATCGGTATTGCACATGATCAACTGCCCCTCCATTTGCACAGGGTCTTCTGAGCCCCTGTTCTTGAATTTTGGGATCAATATAAATGATTTATTTGATTTTAGACATTTTTGGAAGAAGTGTTCTGGAAAAATGTCAACATTTTAAAGTACCAACCTAACCTCTTTGGGTCAGTGCAGTAAAGTTTAGGTTTTCTATCGGGATATAGGGGCATTCAGGATATATGAGATAACATGTTATGGCATCCACATAGCATTGCATAGCTTCCCCTCCAGCACAACCGCATTTTCTAGGAGTCCGTGAACTGACAGAGGTAGCCTGGCAATGGTCAAACTTTCTCAAACTAACCACATCCAAACCCATGGTTTTCTAAACTTTAAACCTTGGTTGTTTAAAATGAGCAAAATTAGGCACCTTTTTCTTATGTGCAAGGTCAGATTTAGAGTGCTTGTACGTGGAATTTAAAAGAAAAAAAAACAACACTTTTTTCTGTTACGGTTTTTGACGTTGTGTATGGAGCTTTTTTCCAGCTCCCATTGTATTGCAAAACAAAATTGACTGCTTTTTCCCCATGCATTAAAAAAGTGTACAAATATGCACCATATAATATCGAAACGCATTTTCCTATTTAGATAAATGGAAAGTTTCTTACAAGTGCTTTGAAGCATTAATAATATGGATTTTGGCATGTAAAGGGAATCTGTTGGCAGACTTTTGCTATGTGATCTGAGAGCAGCATGATGTAAGGGCAGAGGCACTGACTCCAGTGATGTGTCACTTACAGGGCTGTGTTTTGCTTTTTCAATAAAATCAGTGTTTTATCAGCAGGATATTATCACTACAGAACTAGGTTTCTCATGCCTCCTGGTTCAAGTACACCCCGGCAATGTACTTTAATATTTTTTTCATAGATGGAATTATCACTTGTATTAATCACAAAAATCTTTTTTTTTCCTGTATCCACAGTTGTTCACCGATGGCATCACGAACAAGCTGCTTGCCTGCTTTGTGGATCCATGTATGAAGGATGCAGTCCTTGTGCGTGTCTACGGCAAAAGGACTGAGCTGTTTGTGGATCGTGAGGATGAGGTGACAAGTTTCCAGTTGTTGCGATCTCATGGCTGTGCCCCAGCGCTGTATTGTACTTTTCAAAATGGACTCTGCTATGAGTTCATGCGTGGCTTGGCACTGGGACCAGAGCATGTGCGCCAGCCTCATATATTACGGTAACATTTAGACTTTAAAAGAATAGTGACTGTATTATAGAAACACTTTAAATGGTTGTAATAGGATTGCTGCTGGGATGTACAGTACAGTGGCTTGCAACAGTATTCTCCTCCCCCTTGGCATTTTTCGTGTTTTGCTACCTCACAACCTGAAATTTAATTTTTTTTTTTTTGAGAATTTGCATCACTTTATCTAAATAACATGTCTACAACTGATCACTATAACGTATTATCCCGTCCATAGGAATTAAGTCCCAGGTCACATGGACGGGATAGTACGTCTAATGTCAGAAAGGGGTTAATGCTGTACCGATATAGCGCAGATGCTTTATCTGTGCTAGCGGTGACGGAGCCTCAGACGCTGCAGCCGAGGCTCCGTCACTGAATGACGGCACATCGCGAATGCGTCCCGCTTCGCGGCATGCGTCGCGATGCGCCCAACAATGGAGGGCAATGGCAACGTTAGCGGACTGCGTTACACCGCGTTATGCCGCGGTGTAATGCTGTCCATCTAACGGACTGCCTAAACGTAATGTGAACCCAGCCTTAGTCTCTATTAGCTTTCCACATCTTGCCACTGGGATTTTTTCCCATTCCTCAAGGCAAAACTGCTCCAGCTCCTTTTAAGTTAGATTATTTCCTCTGGTGAACAGCATTCTTCAAGTCTGACCACAGATTCCCATCTGGATTGAGGTCTGGGCTTTGACTAGGCCTCTCCAAAACATTTACACATTTCCTCTTAATGGGAACCTGTCAGCAGGATTGTGCACAGCAGCTTACAGACAGTGTCAGGTTGGCGCCGTTATACTGATTAAAGTGATACCGTGGTTGATGAAATCCGTCTTGTGATTGTGGTTTAATCTTTATTTTCAGTTTTGAGTTAATGATATGCCTGTGCCCCGGGGTGGCCTGTGGGCGGGGGGGTCTTCATGTGATACTATGATTAGGTATTCATAGTGCAGACTGCTGACAGGTCACTGATCCCTCACTGATCTGCCCCCTAGTTTGCATAATGAATACCTTTACATACTGAAGAAAAAAAAAAACCCTTCTGCAGCCGTGGCACCTACTGCAACATAATCGCATGTTTAGTGTCCTAGTAATCACTGTTCGACCACTTGCGATCTCCGAGAGCTGATACTGCACAGCTGCGGGCGGCACCATCTTGAAAGAGAATTTTTTTTTTCTTCTCCAGCAAAATGGCGCAATAGCAGCTATCAGATCTCTATACATACAGATAGCTGCTACTGCACAGGCGCGGCGAGCACCATTTTCAAAGTGATTTTTTTTTTACTTGATAAATAACATGAAGAACAGTTTAAAGCACTCAAGGCTTACTTTAGCAGTGTGCTTTGGGTGATTGTTTTTTTGGAAGGTGCATTCCAGTTTCAAATCACTGACAAACTGAAACTGTTTTTGCTCAAGTATATCCCTGTATTTCGTACCATCCATCTTTCCTTCAACTCTGACCATTTTCCCTATACCTGCTGCCGAAAAACATCCCCAGAGCATGTTCTGCCACCACCATGTTTCACTGTGGGGATGGTGTTCTTGGGGCTGATGAGCTGTGTTGGTTTGGCGCCTGACACGTGTTTATATTGGTGGCCAAAAAGTTCAACTTTGGTTTAATCTGACCACAACACTTTCCTCCATACATTTGGAGAGTCTCACACATGCCTTTTGGCAAACTCAAAACAAACTTTACAATTTTGGTGTAGAAATAAACCTTTATTGCTACCCACTCTTCCATAAAGGCCACCTCTGTGGAGTGTATGGCTTATTGTGGTCGTATGTACAGATACTCCAGTCTCTGCTTGGGAACTCTGCAGCTCCTTCAGGATTACCTTTGGTCTTTGTGCTATTTGATCAGTGCCCTCCTTGCCCGGGCTGATTGTTTTGGTGAGCGGTCCTCTCTTGGCAGGTTTGTTGTGGTACAATGTTGTTTCCATTTGATGGTGATCTGAGGGATCATTAGAGATTGGGATATTTTTTTTATTTCCCAACCCTGAGTTGTACTTCTCAACAACTTTGTCCCTGACTTGTTTGGAGATCTCCTTGGTCATCATGGTGTTGTTTTGTTAGTGGTTAGTGTTGAGCGATACCGTTCGATACCCAAAAATATCGTATCTGATGGTATCGCCCGATACGAAAAAAATATCGGGTATCGCCGATTCCGATACCGGAAGTCCCATTCAAGTCAATGAGACTTCCGGTATCGGAATTAAAAAAAGCCCTTTATTTCCTTGTTGGCAAATTCTACATAATTGAAAACAAATAAGAATCATGTAGAATGTATTGTGGGAGGTGGAGGAGACATTAAAGGCATAGTGGTTTATTCAAATCACATGGCATAGCATTAATGCCAATTTTTTTTTTTTCAAGACGTTCGGAGTTAAAAAGATATTGACTATGTTAACTTTTTTATATTTTGTCAGATATGTATGTTTCACAACTTCCATGCTCTTCACCTTCTTTTGTACTTCTCCCACACTTTCTCCTTCATGATCCGCAGCAGTAGCATTTTTTTCATCAACTTTTTCTTCACCTTATTCATCTTCTTCTTCTTCACCTTCTTCCCATTAATTTTTTTTTTCCATTCTTCATATTCTTCTTATTCAGCTATTATTAATTTTCATATGCTATTTCTTCATCTTCTTCCTATTCTTCTTTTTCTTCATTTTCTTATGGTGACAGGCATTCCTGTAGTACTTATCTATAAAAGTTATAAGATTACACCTTACGTTCTTCTGCCTGTCACAAGAGATTTACAACAGGATTTGTCCGCGTTCAGTTTGGCCTGCAGCAGCAGGCATTTTCCAGGGGCACCACGAGGAGAAACAGACTCACCCCCATTTACTGCTTAGTCTTCTTCTGCTTATAATTTTGATTTCTTCTATGCTGATTTTTAGTCTTATGCTTAATGTTCTTCTGCTTTCTGTTCTTCTGCTTTTGCTTCTTCTGCTTCTTGTTCTTCTGACTTTTGTTCTGTATCTTGGTGGTTGTCTTCATGTTCTTTGTCCTCTTGGTGATATTATTTAGGGTCATATTTCTGGTCTTCTTTGGTGTGGTCTTCAGGGTCGTCGTCATCAGGGTCGTCGTCATGGAGATCAATAAGGATTACCAAAGACAATTTCAAAAAGCTTGATCTTGGAAATGTAGCAGAAGGTACAAGAAGGCTGAGAAACTGGAGAGAACCAGCTGACAGTTCTTGAACCCGTAGTGGCAGCAGAAGGAACAAGAGCCAATGGCACTACTGAGGAACAGCTGACGGTGCTGGACCCCGGTTACTATGCAGGAGGTACCTGTGCTAGAAACCACTACCAAGGACCAGCTGACGTTGCTGGACCTCGGATACCGAGATGGAGGCACCTAGGCCAAAGGCTCTGGAGAGAACCAGCTGACAGTGCTAGAACCCGGATGGGTAGCAGAAGGATCAAGAGCCAATGGCACTACCGAGGACCAACTGACGGTGCTGGACCACGGTTACTAAGCAGAAGGTACCTGTGCTAAAAAGCACTACCAAGGACCAGCTGATGGTGCTGGACTTCGGATACCGAGATGGAGGCACCTAGGCCAAAGGCTCTGGCGAGAACCAGCTGACAGTGCTGGCACCCGGATGGGTAGCAGAAGGAACAAGAACCAATGGCACTACCGAGGACCAACTGACGGTGCTGGACCACGGTTACTAAGCAGAAGGTACCTGTGCTAAAAAGCACTACCAAGGACCAGCTGACGGTGCTGGACCTCGGATACTGAGATGGAGGCGCCTAGGCCAAAGGCTCTGGCGAGAACCAGCTGACAGTGCTGGAACCCGGATGGGTAGCAGAAGGAACAAGAGCCAATGGCACTACCGAGGACCAACTGACGGTGCTGGACCACGGTTACTAAGCAGAAGGTACCTGTGCTAAAAAGCACTACCAAGGACCAGCTGATGGTGCTGGACCTCGGATACCGAGATGGAGGCACCTAGGCCAAAGGCTCTGGCAAGAACCAGCTGACAGTGCTGGAACCCGGATGGGTAGCAGAAGGAACAAGAGCCAATGGCACTACCGAGGACCAACTGACGGTGCTGGACCACGTTTACTAAGCAGAAGGTACCTGTGCTAAAAAGCACTACCAAGGACCAGCTGACGTTGCTGGACCTCAGATACCGAGATGGAGGCACCTAGGCCAAAGGCTCTGGCGAGAACCAGCTGACAGTGCTGGCACCCGGATGGGTAGCAGAAGGTACCCATCCAAAGCAAAGTAGCCAGGCCGCAGTTACCGAAACCCACAGTCCTACAGGGGGTCCATGTCCCATTGGCACTACGGATCCAGCCTTCAGTGCCAGATCCCGCAGTCCACATATGAGTCACCTAAACTGCAGGCACCGTAGAGTCGGCTAACCCGGCCGCAAGACGACAGGACAACGGATTGGTGGCAAAGTGAAATTGACACTACCTGGAAACAGCTGGCATGCTGGAACCAGGCTGGGCAACAGGGAGTACCCGTGCCAAAGACACTGCCGAGCACCAACTGGTGTTGTTGGAGCCCAGGGACAATCATGGTGTAGGCTGAGGCCTACTAGGAGCCAGGTGTAAATCGGAGGTATTTTGACTTTGGAGGGAGCAGGACACTTTGCCCTCCACACAGCAGGGGATCAGCTGACGTTACCGAACCCCACTTTCACATGAACAAGTGTTTTTTTCTGTGTGGCCAGCACTTCCGAGCACCAACTGGCATTGTTGGAGCCCAGGGACAATCATGGTGTAGGCCGAGGCCTACTTGGTGGCAGTTTTAGATTGTTTGTAGGCTACAACAGACTGTCAACGTGCTCCAATTAGGCATCTGTCTCCACTCTGTTTCCAGGATTTCACGTGACCACCAACACCGCCAGTTTATGCGTACAGTAGCCGTCTGCCCAATCCACACGTGTTCCTGTGTTAATGGGGTTCTGTAATAATAGCAGATCCCCTGATGTGTGACTGCCAATGTCTCCTGCTTTGTCCACATTCCCACCACTTGTAGTGGGAAGGTGGACAGCGCAGGAGACAGTGCCAGACACACATTGGGGGATCAGCTCACGTAACAGAACACCAGGAACACGTGTGGAATGCGTGGACGGCAACTGTGAGCAGGAACTGGCTGTGTTGGAGGTCAGGGGAAATCAGGTAGTAGGCTGAGGCCTACTTGGTGGCAGTTTTAGATTGTTTCTAGACTACTACTAACTGTCAACATACTCCAATTAGGCCTCTGGCTTCACTCTGTTTCGAGTATTTCCTCTGGCTTCCAACCACGCCAGTTGCTGCTCTGAAATGCCGTCTGCACAACCCACACTTGTTCCTGTGTTACTGGGGTTCTGTAACAGCAGCTTCTCCCTAGAGGTGAGTCAGGCAATGTCTCCTGCTCTGTCCACTTTTCCACTACAAGTAGTGGGAATGTAGACAAAGCAGGAGACATTGCTGGACTCACTTCTGGAGATGAGCAGCTGTTACAGGACCCAGGTAACACAGGAACAAGTGTTGATTGTGCAGACGGTACTTGAGAGCAGAAACAGGCGGTGTTGTAGGCCGGAGGAAATACTCAAAACAGAGTGGAGACTGAGGGCAAATCAGAGAACATATTAAATCAGAGGTAGTCAGAAGTTGTAGGCAGCAGGAGAGTTTGCCGTACACACAGCAGGGGATCAGCTGACGTTACCGAACCCCACTTACACATGAACACAAGTGTTTTTTCTGTGTGGACAGCAATTCTGAGCACCAACTGGCGGTGTCGGAGCCCAGGGAAACTCAGGTAGTAGGCCGAGGCCTACTTGGAGCCAGGTGTAAATCTGAGGTACTTTGAGTTTGGAGGGAGCAGGACACTTTGCCATACACACAGCAGGGGATCAGCTGACGTTACCAAACCCCACTTACACATGAGCGAGTGTTTTGTCTGTGTGGACAGCACTTCTGAGCAACAACGGGCGTTGCTGTAGCCCAGGAAATAAAGTTCAGGTCATAGAAACATGAACACAACAGGAGACCTGGATCCTGTTGCCAGGCAATTATTTATTCTGGAAGAGGACTGGCAAATTCAGGTGAGATCCAGGCCTTGTTCATTTTCACAAAAGTATGCCGGTCAACATTATCGGCGGATAGTCGCGTGCAACGGTCTGTTACCACACCACCTGCAGCACTAAAGACACGTTCTGATAATACATTGGCAGCAGGGCAAGCCAGCACCTCCAATGCATACTGGCTAAGCTCTGGCCATGTATCCAGCTTAGAGACCCAAAACTTGAATGGGGAAGAGCCGTCTGGGAGTACACTAACAGGGCAAGACAAGTAGTCTGTCACCATCTGACGGAAACGTTGCCTCCTGCTGACTGGACTGCTACCTCTTTGTGCAGAGCTTCCTCCACTGCCTCTACCCACATGGCTGCTTTGAAAAGCACTACCAGCAACACTTGCGGGGGGAATGGAGAACATGATGGCCTGCACAAGTGTTTCTTGGTACTCCCGCATTTTACGCTCCCGGTTCAACTGTGGTATGAGGCTTTGTAAGTTGTCCCGGTAGCGAGGATCTAAGAGGGTGTACACCCAATAATCAGCCGTGTGGAGAATGTTGGCAATGCGGCGGTCATTTATCAAGCACTGCAGCATGAAATCAACCATGTGCTGCGGACTGCCAACTGGACCGGAAATGCTGTCCCCAGCTTGAGGCAGCATCTCAGCCTGCTCAGCATCACCCCACACTCGCTGTACACACTGACTACTAGAGCCTTGTGTACCTCCCTCCTCTGGAGAGATGTGTTCCTCGTCCTCCATTGACTCCTCGTCATCCTCCTCACTAAGTGTCCCCTGCCTGGGCCTTTGTGTGGAAGCACGTTGCGCAGACTTGCCAGAAGCAGATGGCATTTCTGACTCCTCATCCTCGACCTCTTCAAAAACCTCCTCACTTAGTGCTTGTAAGGTTTTTTGAAGCAGACAGATAAGGGGGACAGTCATGCTGACTAGTGCATCATCTGCACTGGTCATCCGCGTGGAGTCATCGAAGGCACGCAAAACTTGGCAGATGTCCCTCATAGTGGCCCACTCAGTGGTGGTGAAGTTTGTCCGGCGCACAGTGCGACTTGTTTGCGCCTGATGCAGCTGGTACTCGATTACTGCTGCCTGCTGCTCACACAACCGCTCCAACATATGTAACGTTGAATTCCACCTGGTGGGGAGGTCACATATGATGCGATGTTCTGGCAGGCGGAATCGGCGTTGCAGAGATGCAATGCGCGATCTTGCCATGCTGTAACGCCGCAAGTGAGCACACTCTAGGCGAACCTTGTGCAGCAGTGCATCAAGATCCGGATAGTCCCTCAGAAAGCTCTGCACGACCAAATTGAGCATGTGTGCCAGACATGGTATGTGAGTGAGGTTGCCTAGGCCCAGAGCTGCCACTAGATTTTGGCCATTGTCACTCACTACCAAACCTGGCTGGAGATTCGCTGGCACAAACCACACATCGCTCTCCTGCTTGATGGCATTCCAGAGCTCCTGTGCTGTGTGGCTCCGATTCCCCAAAGAAATTAATTTAAGGACAGCCTGTTGACGTTTGGCCACACCTGTGCTCATATCTGGCCTAACAGGCTCATGCAGTGCTGATTCCAAGGAACTAGAGTAGGAGGAGGACTCAATATGTACAGACTGCATTCCTGCAATCCTTGGAGTTGGCAGAATACGTACAGAGCCACTCTCCAGATCTGTACCCGGCTCCACAACATTGACCCAATGGTCAGTGAGGGAAATGTATCGTCCCTGTCCATGGCTACTGGTCCACGCATCGGTGGTCAGGTGGACCTTGCTACTGACGCCGTTTAGTAGCGCATTTTTAATTTTTCCCTCCACATGCTTTTGCAGGGCAGGGACGGCTTGCCTGCTGAAATAAAAGCGGCTGGGCACATTGTATTGTGGAACTGCCAATGACATCAAGTTCCGGAAGGTGTCAGTCTCCACCAGCCTGAATGACAGCATCTCAAGGGCCAGTAGTTTGGCAATGCCGGCATTCAGAGCCAGTGCTCGGGGATGGTTTGCCGAGTATGGCCGCTTTTTCTCCCATGCCTGTGCTACCGATTGCTGGTGAGTGGCCTGGGAGTGTGATGATGACTGAGAACGTGGTTCAGTGGGTGGAATTTCACTGGGTCTCTGGACAACAGTGGCAGAGGTTCTTCCATGGCATTCCAGTGAGGAAGCCGAACCAGCTGTGTGTGAGCTGGAGGAAGAGGCCCAAACACGAGCTGAAGATGTGGTAGGTGCTGCTGAAGGTTGGCCTACAGTACATCTTCAGTGTGTCTGTGTAACTCCACCTCGTGCTTGGTACGCACATGTTTCCACATATTTGTGGTATTGAGGTTGCTGACATTTTTCCCTCGTTTAACTTTCTGATGACACAGCTTGCATTTGACAAAGCAAATGTCATCTGCAACTGTGTCAAAAAAAGACTACGCACTGCAAGTCCTGCGAGCGCCCGTTTTGTGTTTTGGAAGAGGATTGCTCCTCACGGGTGCCAAAGTGGAGGCTACAGGCAAACAAGTCTGCCCCCGCCCTCTCCCTCCTCTTTTGGCCGTTTGGGGAATCTCTTCCTCAGAGCTGCTCCCACCACCTTCCTGTGGCTGACGCCATGATGGGTCAAGGACCTCATCATCTCCACTCCCCTCTTCAAGCACCGGCTGGTCCTGGGTTGTCTCGCCAGCACCGTACGCACCAGAAATTGGCAACTGAGTCTCATCATCATCAGATGAGTACTGAGGTGTGCTGACAATAGGCACTGGCCCACCCGCCTCTTCAGATTCAGAGGGACAAAGCAGTTGCGCATCACTGCATACTCATTCTTCTTCACGCTCTAGAATGCTGCTTGGCTGGCCACCTCTTTCCAAGCCAACAGATTCTGAGAACAGAAGTAAAGATTGAGATGGCTCCTGTCCAGGGCTCTCAGACTGCCTGGGCAATTTGGCAGGTGGTGAAGAGACAGATGGTTGCTCTTCAGTGCTCTGGCCCTGGGAGGATGCGGAAGTCATTGAAGTGGATGCGTTAGCTGCCATCCATCCGACAACGGCTTCAATTTGTTCGTCACACAGCAGTGGGTTACGGCGAGGTCCTACAATGCTGCCGCATCAGACACCGAATCCCCACGTCCTCTCCCTGCTGAATCCCCCCGTCCTCTCCCTGCTGAAACTCCACGGCCACGACCACGTGCCTTACTCCCTGCCTTCTTCATCTTGGTAGACTGATAAAGATAGGCAGAAAAGTAAAAAAGGGGGGCTTAGTGTTCTTATTCCTGAACACCTGCTAACCAGTATAAGGAATAAGGAACACTAATTTTGCTAAGAGTGTGTGTACTACACTTTAATATGATCTAATGTGGCCTACACAACTCTAAAGTGGAGTGTTTGGTGAACTTTATTTCCTTTTTTTTGGGGGGGGGGGGGAATAAGAGGATGTGACCAAAGTTTGAAAGCTATAGTATCACAAACTTTTTGGAGCGATTACAATGCAGGAAGCTAACCTACAATGCAATTGATGAGGCTCCAGAAAATAGGGTGATACTAGTCTGGCTGGCCCTGAAGGGCACAAGCCAGCAAAAAGGCTCCTCTATCTAATCCTATATAGTGTTTGCAACCAACCAATGACAATGGATGCGGATGGAAGCACACTAATATAGGAGCAAAAATCTGGACAAATTAGCTGCAAAAAAAAGACTATGTATGAGGCAGTGACGCACGCTGAGCGGACTACAACCAGCGGTGGCTGTAGAACACACTGCAACGTGAGCTGCACTCACACACAGAGAGACCTATCAGACAGCCAAAAACAGTGCAGAAAAATGGGCTATAGCACTGAAAGGCTGCTGAAAGGCTCCACTGTCCACTCCTTTAGTGTTTGCAACCAACGTATATGGATACCTATGGAAGCACACTATACAGGAGAAAAAAAAAGCAGCAATAGAAGAAAAATGTGTATGAGGCAGAGACACGCTGGGCGGCCTACAAGCAGACGTGCCTGCAGGACACACTACACAGCGTGGGTCTGCACTCACACAGCCCTTGCAGACAGCTATTAAAACAGCGCTGCTGGGCTAAAAAATGCTACAGTGGTGGATTATGTAGCCTGGGTAGAGCAATAGATATGTTTAATGATCGCTATTTCTAACTGTCCCTCACAGTCTTCAACAGCAGCCTGTCCCTAACTGAATTCACAGCAGAGTGAACCCGAAATGGCGGCTGCTGCGGTTTTTATAGTGCATCATGACATCATTTCAGCAGCCAATCACAGCCATGCCAGTAGTTAACATGCCTACATGCCTAACAGGATGTGCCCACACTTCTGAAGATCCACATTGGCTGAATCAAATCGAGCGGGCTCCTAGCATTATGGGAACTTACGATTCCGGTATTCGATATGAAAAAAGTATCGGAACTAAGTATCGGAATTCCGATACAGCGAATATCGGCCGATACCCGATACTTGCGGTATCGGAATGCTCAACACTATTAGTGGTGCCTCTTGCTTAGTGTTGTCTCTTTAATGGTGTTGTAGACTCTGTGGCCTTTCAGAAGAGGTGTGTGTGTATATACTGACAGACCATGTGACACTGAGATTTCACAGAGGTGGACTTCTTGTTACTAAATAATTAAGTTATGAAGGTAATTGCTAGCACTAGAAATGTTTAGGTGATTCATAGCAAAGGGGTGAATAAATATGCATATGCCAATTGTAAGGTACACCTGGGGTGGACCCGCTAGACCGTGGCAACGAACCTCCCGGGGGCGAGCTGACCAGGTGGACCACCCCCTATACAGGGAGCGTTTGGGGCAAGCCCGCGGGTAACTATTACCACGGCAGCTGGTACCCTGGAGAGTAACGACAGACAGACAACTAGAGCCGGGTTGGGGGTACAGGACTGACGGTACCGGCTGGGAGACACAGGACAGGCGGGCACGGCTGGGAGACACAGGACAGGCGGGCACGGCTGGGAGACACAGGACAGGCGGGCACGGCTGGGAGACACAGGACAGGCGGGCACGGCTGGGAGACACAGGACAGGCGGGCACAGCTGGGAGACACAGGACAGGCGGGCACGGCTTGGAGACACAGGACCTAGGAGAGAGGAAAAATGGAGAGGTGAACAAGCCACGGATGGACAGGACGCGATAGCGTGCATAGAGGGCGGCCAGAATCACTAGGGAAAAGTAGTGATACTCAGGCACCGCAGGCAGGAAGAGGCGGCCAGATATAGGGGCTAGTAGGAGGACTTCCGGGTCGTGTCCTAAGGTGGAGGAGGAGCAGGCGCGCGTCCTCAGGAGGAGGAGGAGGAGCGCGCGTGCCCAGGCACAGTATGTGCGCGCGCCCGCCGAGCAGGAGGGGCGGGAGCGTGCACCCGGCGCGGTCCGGAAGACCGGACGAAGGGGACCGCCGGACAGAGAAGAGGAGCCAGGGAGGACCGAGGACGGCGGCGCAGAGGGAAGCAGGATGCCGGAGGAAGGGTAAGCTGCGGCCGGGAGGAGGCAGAGAGGGGAGCGCGCGGCAGCCGCCGCGTGACAGTACCCCCCTCCTTACGCGCCCCCCTCCGCAGTCCGGAAAAGAATTTGGCCAAGATTCGAGGGGCCTGGATGTTCTCTTGGGGCTCCCAGGACCTCTCCTCGGGACCAAAGCCCTTCCAATCAACCAAGAAAAAGGTTCTCCCCTTTTGCTTCCTCATGGCCAAAATATCTTTAACCTCAAATACATCGTCTGCGGAGACAGGCGGAGGTGAGTGAGGAGCTTTAGAAAGGAAACGATTGAAGACGACTGGTTTTAGTAAGGACACATGAAAGGCATTAGGGATACGGAGAGAGGCAGGAAGCCGTAGTTTATAGGAGACATCGTTAATACGGGACAAGATCTCAAAAGGTCCAATATAACGGGGACCCAGTTTATGGGAAGGGACCTTGAGGCGAATAAACTTGGAGGCCAGCCAAACTTTATCACCAGGGTGATATGGCGGAGCATCCAGGCGTCTTTTGTCGGCGTGTCTCTTAACTCTGTTACGTACCAACTCGAGAGCGGCCTTGGTCTCCTGCCAGATCCTGGAGAATTCCCCGGTCAGAAGGTCGGCCGCCGGTACACCCGAGGCAGGAGGAACCGGTAGAGGTACACCAGGATGTTGCCCATAGACGATAAAGAAAGGGGACTTGCCTGAAGACTCGCTGGCGTGGTTATTATAGGCGAACTCAGCCCACGGGAGAAGTTCAGCCCAGTCGTTCTGGTGGACATTGGAAAAATGCCGAAGGTAGTTCACCAAGCACTGATTTGTCCGTTCAGCCTGACCGTTGGACTGGGGGTGGTAAGATGAGGAGAAGTCGAGAGTGACATCCATTGATCTGCATAGGGCTCTCCAGAAGCGAGAGGTAAATTGGACTCCTCTGTCAGAAACAATATGTTGGGGCAGTCCATGAAGACGGAAGATGTGCTGAACAAAGATCTTCGCCAAGGCTGGAGCTGATGGTAAGCCGGAAAGGGGAACGAAGTGTGCCATCTTAGAAAACCTATCAACCACCACTAGGACGACTGTACAGTTGGCAGAGTGGGGTAGGTCGGTAATAAAGTCCATGGCAATGTGTTGCCAGGGGGACGAGGGTATAGGAAGCGGGTGTAGAAGCCCAGAAGGTAACTGCCTAGGCACCTTGATCTTGGCACAGGAGAGACAGGAGGCGACGAAATCCCGGACATCCTGGGGAAGAGTCGGCCACCAGTAGTAGCGGGATACCAGGTGAAGTGTCTTCTTAATCCCGAGATGGCCAGCCAGCTTGGAAGCATGTCCCCAGTGAAGGATTCGTCCTCGGTCCTTCTCCGGCACAAAAGTCTTGCCAGGTGGAGGTGAGAGAAGAGAAAGTGGTGCCACCGTGATGAACCGGGATGGATCCAAGATATGCGTGGGTTCTTCTTCGACATCTGAGGGAAGGAAGGATCTGGACAAGGCGTCAGCTTTGAGGTTCTTGTTGCCTGGGCGAAAATGTAGATCAAAATCGAATCGAGCGAAGAACAGAGACCACCTGGCCTGGTGTGGGTTGAGTCTCTGCGCAGACCGAAGATAAGCTAGGTTCTTATGATCTGTGAAGATTGTGAAGGGATGTGCGGCGCCCTCCAATAAGTATCTCCACTCTTCTAGAGCTAACTTGATGGCCAGCAGTTCTCGGTCCCCTATGGAATAATTCCGCTCTGGGGTGGAAAAGGACTTGGAAAAGAAGCCGCATGTGACGAGTTTACCGGAAGAAGATTTTTGAGACAAAACCGCTCCGGCTCCAGTTGCTGATGCATCCACTTCGAGGACGAACGGTTTGTTGGCCTCAGGACGATGGAGTACGGAAGCCGTGGTAAAAGCTCGTTTTAGAGATAGGAAGGCCTCCTCTGCTTCAGGGGTCCAAACGTGCGGGTTGGCTCCTTTACGAATCAAAGATGAGATAGAGCCGGCCAATGAGGAAAAATGAGGGATGAACTGCCGATAATAATTTGCGAAGCCGAGAAATCGCTGAACGGCTTTCACCCCTTGGGGACGTGGCCAGTTGAGCACGGCAGACACCTTCGCCGGATCCATACGCAGGCCGAAGTCGGAGATGATATATCCCAAAAATGGAAGGGAGGACTGTTCAAAGACGCACTTCTCCAATTTGGCGTACAGGCGATTCTCCCTCAATCGGAACAGCACTCGGCGGACATCTCTTCTGTGGGTGGACAGATCAGGATATCGTCAAGGTATACAACCACACTGGAGTACAGAAGGTCTCGGAAGATGTCGTTCACGAATTCTTGAAAAACTGCGGGAGCGTTGCACAACCCGAAGGGCATGACGAGGTACTCGTAGTGTCCATCCCTGGTGTTGAAGGCGGTCTTCCATTCATCTCCGGAGCGAATACGGATGAGATTATAGGCTCCACGGAGATCCAATTTAGAGAAGATTCGCGCACCTCGCAGCCGGTCGAACAGCTCGGGGATGAGAGGCAGAGGATATCTGTTCTTGATGGTAATCTGGTTAAGACCTCGATAGTCAATACAGGGGCGGAGAGACCCGTCCTTTTTCTTAACAAAAAAGAAGCCAGCCCCAGCGGGAGAAGAAGACTTTCGGATGAAGCCTTTGGCTAAATTCTCTTGTACATATTCAGACATGGCCTGGGACTCGAGTGGACTCAAGGGATAGATTCGCCCCCGGGGCGGAGTCGAGCCGGGAACAAGCTCGATGGGGCAATCATATTGCCGGTGCGGTGGAAGAGCCTCTGCCTCTTTCTTATCAAAGACATCCGAAAAAGCCCAATAGACCGAGGGCAAATCCGCAGGACCCGAGACAGGAGACGAGCATTTGAGGGGTTGTACTGGACGAAGACATCTAGTCTGGCAAACGCAGCCCCAGTGAAGGATGTCTCCGGTCCGCCAATCTAGGACAGGTTCATGCATCCTCAACCACGGAAGGCCCAGGAGCAAGGTGTGGGAAAGAGATGGCAGCACGAAGAAGGTTATTCTCTCACGGTGCAGGACCCCGATCTGTAATTCCAGCTCTTCAGTGACCAACGTTACGGTCTCGCGCAAGGGAATCCCGTCGACCGAGGCTAACTGCCGGGGAACCTCCAAGGACCTAACAGGTATCCCCAATCTCTTCACCGCCTCGAGTTGGATGAAATTACCAGCAGCCCCTGAGTCAATATAGGCTAGCTCCGAGAAACGTTTGGATCCCTGGATAAACAAAACAGGAAGGGTCAAAGGTAGAGAGGTGTCGAAGGCACCTAGGGAGGCCTCTCTTACCTGTCCTAGGCGGAGGAGTTTCCCGGCCTCACAGGGCAGGAACGTAGAAGGTGGGAGGCACTGCCACAATAGAGACAGAGACCATGAGTGAGTCTCTCCTGGCGGCGTAGCTCTGCGGGCCTGAGTCGGTCAACCTGCATGGGTTCAGGGACTGACGCCGAGGTGGAAGGCCGGGCGCGGGGAGGACTGCGCCTCGGAGGAGAGAACCGAGTGGGTCTTCTCTCCCTGACGGCCTCGCGGGAACGCTCGCGGAAACGCAGGTCAATTCGCGTTGCCAGCGAGATGAGATCCTCCAAAGAAGTAGGTGTATCCCTGCCTGCCAACTCATCTTTGATTCGGGGCGACAAGCCACGCCAAAAAGCCCCTACTAAAGCCTCATTGTTCCATCCTAGTTCAGAAGACAACGTACGGAACTGGATGGCGTACTGTCCCACAGAGAGAGCACCCTGGTGAAGGCAGAATAAGGACTCGGTAGCGGAGACCAGACGCCCGGGCTCATCAAAGACCTTGCGGAATGTCTCCAAGAAGGTTGCGAGCTGGGAGACTATCGGGTCATCTCGCTCCCACAAAGGATTCACCCAAGCCAATGCCTCACCCTCTAAGTGGGAAATCATAAAGGCCACCTTGGCCCGGTCGGAGGGATACTGCAGGGGTGCCAGCTCGAAGTGCAACTGACACTGGTTAATGAACCCCCGACAGAGCTTGGGATCCCCACTATAGCGTGGGGGTTTAGCCAAGCGGGGCGAGGACTGGGAAGCCGCAGGCACAGGGATGGCGGCCGCCGTCTGTAGAGCTAGAAGGCGGTTATCTACAGAAGCTATGTAGTTTAAAATATGGGCCTGGGTGTCGCGCTGCTGAGCAAGCTCCTGCTGTAAGCCGGAGATTTGGGAGGCAATCCCCGGATCGGAGGTTTGCAGAGATGAGAGTCTGGACTCCATAGACTTGAGGAACGACATGATCCTCGCCTGATTCTCACGAAGGAACAAAAGTTCCTTTTGGGTCGGGGTCGGGGTACCAGCGGAATCCATGGCCTGAGTATTCTGTAAGGTACACCTGGGGTGGACCCGCTAGACCGTGGCAACGAACCTCCCGGGGGCGAGCTGACCAGGTGGACCACCCCCTATACAGGGAGCGTTTGGGGCAAGCCCGCGGGTAACTATTACCACGGCAGCTGGTACCCTGGAGAGTAACGACAGACAGACAACTAGAGCCGGGTTGGGGGTACAGGACAGGCGGGCACGGCTGGGAGACACAGGACAGGCGGGCACGGCTGGGAGACACAGGACAGGCGGGCACGGCTGGGAGACACAGGACAGGCGGGCACGGCTGGGAGACACAGGACAGGCGGGCACGGCTGGGAGACACAGGACAGGCGGGCACGGCTGGGAGACACAGGACAGGCGGGCACGGCTTGGAGACACAGGACCTAGGAGAGAGGAAAAATGGAGAGGTGAACAAGCCACGGATGGACAGGACGCGATAGCGTGCATAGAGGGCGGCCAGAATCACTAGGGAAAAGTAGTGATACTCAGGCACCGCAGGCAGGAAGAGGCGGCCAGATATAGGGGCTAGTAGGAGGACTTCCGGGTCGTGTCCTAAGGTGGAGGAGGAGCAGGCGCGCGTCCTCAGGAGGAGGAGGAGGAGCGCGCGTGCCCAGGCACAGTATGTGCGCGCGCCCGCCGAGCAGGAGGGGCGGGAGCGTGCACCCGGCGCGGTCCGGAAGACCGGACGAAGGGGACCGCCGGACAGAGAAGAGGAGCCAGGGAGGACCGAGGACGGCGGCGCAGAGGGAAGCAGGATGCCGGAGGAAGGGTAAGCTGCGGCCTGGAGGAGGCAGAGAGGGGAGCGCGCGGCAGCCGCCGCGTGACACCAATTATTAGATATTTGATCTCATAAATTTAATGTATGCCTATATTTTTCTCACTTTACTTCACCAACTTGGACTATTTAGTGCTGATGCATCACATGCAAATCGGATTACAAAAATGGTTAAATACAGGTTGTAATGTAACAAAATAGGTAAAAAGCCAAGGGGGTGAATATTCTTGCAAGCCACTGTAAGTTGTGTTGTGGGTGGTATTGCAACTAAACCTTACTCAATTCAAAAAGTGCACTGCCTGACACAAAATTACAGCAAGAAAATCACTATTGAGATTGTTATCCTTATTGAGAATAATCACTAAAATATATCTCATGTGGATATTAAAAATCGAGAATAAAAACAAGAAATCGCTAAAACATATTGTCATGGTTCCACTCCTCAGTGTGTTTTGGATGCAGTTACTGACAGTTTGGCCATCCAATCTGATACCGGGGCGTGCTGACGCTGTCAGTGTGTTGATTGACAGCTCAACTATTCAATCTGAGACTGGGAGGCGTAGACTGTCTCCAAGTGTTCATTATCCCAGGTGATTGCCATGCTACTTAACTGAGCTGTTTCTCCCATACCTCTGCCAGATACACATTCAGCTAGTGAGGCTTGTGCTCCCTGTGCCTTGAGTGCTGTATGCTTGATCTTTTGTTGCCTGACCTTGGACTTCATACTGATCATCCATCTGTTTAATGCTCTGATCCGTTATCCTCCTGGTATTCTGACCTCGGAATGTTAACTGACTACGCTTTTGTCTCTTCCTCCTGTTTATGATGTACCCTCCTAGCTTCTGACCTTGGAATGCTTGACTATTCTGACTCATGGCCGTGAGAAGTGACTAGCATCACACATACCCCATAAATTATAAATGGGCTATATGACAAAGCCTAAATCTCAGTTACTGTACATCTATAGTAATATCAAAAAAATAATAGTTTACAACCAGGGTACACCTCTCTCTGTGTGGACAAAACACAATGAGTCTATGAATTGGTCAGTGATCCCAACTCCTTAAAAATTCCTGGTTGACTAATACAAGAGCATTTTTCCAAGGTAGATATACCGTATATACTCGTGTATAAGCCAAGTTTTTCAGCGCATACTTTTGTGCTGAAAACGCCACCCTCGGCTTATACATGAGTCGTTGTCCCAGAAAGACGGCAAGGAAGTGGGAGCGGCTGAGCAGCGGGTCACAGAGGCAGGAGCCGGCGGCTGAGGCTAAAGGTTGTTTCTACTGCTAAAGAGAAATGAATATTCACTGCGCTGGCAGTGAATATTTATTTCTCTTATAGCGCGCACAGTTACAGCCGCCGGCATCTAGCACACATCCTACTGTACTTACCTTCCCTGCGCTCCCTCAATGCACCTCGTTCCGGTGCCAGCAGCTCTTCCGGCCTAGCGATCACTTGTTCCCTGCTCATTAAGGTAATGAATATTCACCCCTCTCTAATCCCATAGGCGTGGACTGAAAATTTATTACCTTAATGAACAGGGACATGTGATTTCTCGGCCGGATGAGCTGCTGGCTCGGAACAAGATGCAGCGAGGGAGCTCAGGGAAAGTAAGTAGAATGGGGAGCCATGCATACCAGGATAGGGATGAGGGGACAATGCATACCCGGCTTATACTCAAGTCAATAAGTTTTCCCAGTTTTTCGAGGCAAAATTAGGTGCATCGGCTTATACTCGGGTCGACTTATACATGAGTATATATAGTGTATATATACACCTACTGCTTTTATGACATCTCATTCTCAATATTTAGACATTTAAAATGGAGTGGATCCCCACTCCCCCTTTTGCAGATATAAGAGCCTTCACTTCTTTGGAAAGGTTTTCTACAGGATTTTGGAGTTTGTCTTTGGGAATTTTTGACCTTTCCTCCAGAGGAGCTTTAATGTTGAACGAGAAGGCCTAGAATGCAGTCTCCATTCTACTTCATCCCAAAGGTGTTCAGTGAGGTTGAGGCCATGACACTGTAGGGCTATTCGATTTCTTCCACATCACACTCGCCCAATCATATCTTTATGGACCTTGCTTCGTTCACTGTGGAACAGTCATTCTGGAACAGAATGTGGTCTTCTACAGACTGTTCCCACAAAGTTGGAGGCTACAATTGTCCAAAATGTCTTGGTATGGTTAATTTTCTCAGACTGCCAGATAGAATTGTGATTTGTCACTCCACAGATATGTTTCTACTGCTCCAGATTCCAGTGCTGGCATGATTTACACCAGTCCATCCAAAACTTGGCATTGTGCTCGGTGATGTAAAGCTTCTGCTCTGTAGACATGACGTCAGCAGAGGCTTCTGAATCCCCTGCAGGAGCGGTCACCCGCTCTGTGCCGGGGAGAACAGCGCTGGTCTCAACAGGCAGGTAAGTTGTAATTACCTGGCTGTTATTACCTGGCTGTTATTAGTTAGGTACTATTTTGAGTTTTTTATAAAGTCCCAGATATCTCTTTTAAATGCTGCTGTCATGTATAGGTGTTTAAACAGCAGCAATTGAAGAAAGTTGTCTTACAGCACCTGACATGTATGGAACTCCAACCCGAGGTCTGACATGTACATGAATATCACATATTGGGTAGAGCTTACTAAACTATCAGTGTCAATTGGCTATGTTCATGATAAGTTTTCAACCTCTGGATATAAATGCAAATTTTCCATTCACCATCTGCAGCAAAACTAAACATGTGAGAATAGAAACAAGAAGTATATTAGAAAACTGCAGAGCTTTTTGTTATATAATGGTTATTCTTTCTGCATATAAGGATGAGAGCACATTCTGAAACTGGTTGCATTCGTCAGAAGCAGAGCCCCATTGTGATGCCCAGGAGCGACACAATTAGGGTTGAAAATCTTGGTGCCATTGGGCATAATGGTGGATTGAGTTTAAGCCACACGCAGCATGTTTCTCCTTCACATTGGAAAATCTGATAGACTAATGCCTGTAAAATGGAAACGAGCACAAAATCATTTGCTGGTGATCTCAGCAGTAAGGGTCTTTTTACGTGGGTAAGTTGCCCAGATTTAGGCTATAACGTGTCTTTCTCCCTCACCCATGACAGCACCACGGAGAGAGGGGGTCCGCCCATCAAGGACAGGAACCTACAGACAAAAGAGCGGCACCTCTCCTCCGCCCCCCCAGTTGGGTTCCTGTCCTTGACGGGTGAACCACGGCAGCAAGAGCGCAGCGCTTACCGGGAGTTGAAGATCCGGGACCGCCCCGTCCGCGGTCAGACAGCGGGAAGGCCCCTGTCGCGGCGGGGTCGGTTGCCGAAGCCGCCACCGCTGCAGCTGAGGGGCTGTCCAGGGTGAGCGGGCGGGGAGGACCGGGCCGCCGCTCCGGGAGGAGTAGGGGCCGAGGGACGCCGGATAGGGGCAGCGCTGGGTACACAGGTGTACCAAGATGGCGCTGCCCCGGAAGTAGAATGAGGAACTTCCGGGTCCCCGCGGTCGGCACATGCGCAGTACGCACTCCCCGGGGGAAGAGCGGTGCAGGCCGGGAAGACAGGTGACGCCAGGGCGGCTTATTCAAATTGGGAACGCTAAAGCAGCCTCAGAGCTGGAAGCGTTCAGGCGCGATGGATAGCGACCAGCTACAGCAGCCTAAGCAGCAGCAGCAGCAGCAACAACAAAGGCAGCATCACCAGCGCCGCCAAAAGGATAAAGACGGACGGGGGAGCAGGTCCAGCAGCCACTCCACGCAACAGTCTACTGCAAGGAGCAAGTCACCTGCCGTGGATCGCCCAGTGAGGGATTTGGATCCACTTCCAGAACCGGTACCTGCAACCGCGCATGAGGGGTAAGTGGATCTTCGTGAATGTTCCCCATTGTAATAGACTTCTTTCCCTTATCAGGGAAAGAAGAAAGAAAAGACCAAGAACAGGGAATGCCCCACCTGTGGGAAACCATTACCAACGCCCTGGGAGAAAAAATTGTGTGACTCCTGTATACAGGAAGTCCTCGGCGGTGAAACCCCGGATCATGCCGCAGACCTAAGGGCGGTAATCCGCGCAGAAATTCAGAGTGCCCTTTCATCCAGAAAACGGGAAAGGAAGGGAAGGAAGGGGGACGTGGTGATAGAGTCCCAATCTGACAGCTTATCGTCAGGGGAAGTCACCTCCCATACTGTAAATACCGACTCGTCATCCTCCGATGAGGAGACGGAAGGTCGTCATTGTTTCCCCCTGGACGAAGTGGATGCCTTAGTAAAGGCGGTAAGATCCACTATGGGGGTGGAAGAACCCCGGACTGATAGATCAGTCCAGGACATTATGTTCGGGGGACTGAGTAAAAAAAAACGGAAGGTATTTCCGTTAAATAAGAACGTCCAAGGCCTCATAGATAAAGAATGGGAAAAACCGGATAGGAAAAGCTCCACAGTTCCTTCCATCAAAAGGAAGTACCCATTTGAGGAGGAAGCATCCACATCATGGGATAAGGCCCCCAAACTAGATGTGGCGATAGCCAAAGCTTCAAGAAAGTTTGCACTCCCCTTTGAAGATATGGGTACCCTGAAAGACCCGTTGGATAAAAAAGCGGATACCCTACTTAAGGGCACCTGGGAATCAGCAGGGGGAAACATCAGGCCGGCGGTAGCGGCAACCTGTACCTCCAGAGCTCTTATGGTATGGATAGACCAATTGGAGAGACAGATAAGGGAAGGGGTTCCCAGAGATAAAATCCTGGAATCCATGCCAATGATAAGAGGGGCGGCAGCCTACCTGGCCGACTCTTCGGCTGATTCGATAAGATTGTCATCTAAAACAGCAGCCTTGTCGAATGCAGCTAGACGAGCTTTATGGTTAAAATGTTGGCCTGGGGATCTCCAGACAAAAATAAAATTATGCGCCATTCCCTGTGAAGGAAAATTCCTCTTCGGGGAAACCTTGGATGACATCCTCGAAAAGGCGGGTGACAAAAAGAAAGGCTTCCCAAACTTAGGACCTGTGACCGCCACAGGCTTTAAACGGTCCTTTCGGAACAGAAAGTTCTTCCAGAGGAGACCCCCGAGAGACCAAAAATGGGAAGACAGAAGAAGGGACAGGGGGTTCATCTTCGGTAACTCGTCCCGGGATAAAAAACCCGCCAAGTGACTGTGGGCCCAGGGTGGGAGGGAGACTAAGGTTTTTCCTCCCAGCCTGGGAGAAAATATCCAACAATCCCTGGCTGATAAATCTTGTAAGATCGGGATTAAGGATAAACTTTTATTCTCTCCCGCCGCAAAAATACATAATTACCCCGATAAGGTCGTCAAAAAACGAACAGGACGCCCTCGAAAGGGAGGTTCTGAGTATGTTGGACAAAAAAGTCCTACAGGAGGTTCCCCCACAGGAGAGAGGCAGGGGGTTCTACTCGCCTCTCTTCCTGGTAACCAAACCAGACGGCACCTTCCGCACCATCATAAATTTAAAAAAACTGAATTGCTATATCAAGAACGAAAAATTCAAGATGGAATCGATCAAATCGACCATCAAAATTCTCTTTCCGCAATGTTTTATGGTGGTCCTAGACCTCAGCGATGCCTACTACCATGTCCCTATTCACAAAGAATCCAGGCAATACCTCAGGCTAGCAGTCTCGATAGCAGGAGAAATAAGAGAATTCCAATACAAGGCCCTGCCATTTGGGATCTCAGTGGCTCCACGAGTCTTTACGAAATTGGTGGCAGAGATGATGGCTCACATAAGAGAACAGGATGTTCTGATAGTGCCTTATTTGGACGACTTTTTAATAGCGAGCAACTCAGGCCAGAAATGCACAGAACAGAGGGACCGAGTGATGAGCACTCTAAAAAACCTCGGGTGGCTTCTGAACCTGAAAAAGTCAAGGCTGGAACCAAAGAGAGTCCAGGAGTTCCTAGGCCTGACACTGGATTCAAACATCCAAGTATGTTACTTGCCAGATCACAAAAGGGACAGAATTATTCATATAGTACAAAAAGCGAGGCAAAACCCCTCTATGACACTAAGACGAGCAATGTCCCTGTTAGGGTCCCTCTCTGCATGCTTGCCGGCGGTCCAGTGGGCACAAATACATATGAGGGATCTGCAATGGGATATCCTGACCAACCAGCGGACCTTAGGAGACCGCTTGGAACATCATATTACGCTAGGTTCAAAAACTATTCTTTCCCTAGCCTGGTGGGAGGACAAAAACAACTTGTCCAAAGGGATCCCCTGGGAGGCCAAAATCACACATGTAATTACCACCGACGCCAGTCCTGTGGGTTGGGGAGCACACATGGGCATCAGCGTGGCTCAAGGGGGATGGAGAAGTCAAGAACTAAAAGCCTCCTCGAATCAAAAAGAACTGCTAGCAGTAAATTATGCCTTGAGTCACTTTTTGCCAGCATTAAAAGGCCATCATGTCCGGATATTCTCGGACAACCGAGTAACAGTGGCCTATATAAACCACCAGGGGGGAACCAGGTCCAGAACGTTAATGGAGGCATCCTTCGAGATATTCGGGTTGGCAGAGAAAAACTTACTGTCCCTATCGGCGCTACATATACGGGGAGTAGAGAACCAAACGGCAGACTTTCTGAGCCGTACCCAACTACATCAGGGGGAGTGGACTCTAAATCAGTCCGTTTTTCAGAAGATTGTGGAAATGTGGGGAACCCCAGACATAGACTTATTTGCAGACCACAAAAACAAAAAAGTGGAAATATTCTGTTCTCTGAATCCCAAAGGGAATCCTCACACCCTGGACGCATTTATGCTCCCATGGACACGGGGTTTACTGTATGCCTTCCCACCGACCATTCTCCTTCCGGCGGTGATAAGGAAAGTCAGGGAAGAGGGGGCTCGGGTAATACTTATAGCCCCTTTCTGGCCAAAAAGAACATGGTTTTCATGGCTCAGAATAATGTCAGTAACCGACCCCTGGGTTCTACCAGATCTCCCCGACCTTCTATCACAGGGCCCTGTGCTACACCCCCAAGCAGTGAACCTCCATTTAACAGCATGGAATTTGAAAGGTCACTGCTGAGGGGGAAAGGATTTTCAGAAAATCTAATTTCCACGTTACAAAAAAGTAGAAAACCAGTTACAATCAAAGCCTATGGTAGAACCTGGAGAAAATTCCTATCCAGTTCGGGGGCAAAGGTTCAGGATGGAATACAAATGGATA
Organism: Dendrobates tinctorius; assembly: GCF_039654945.1. Classification (NCBI taxonomy): domain Eukaryota; kingdom Metazoa; phylum Chordata; class Amphibia; order Anura; family Dendrobatidae; genus Dendrobates; species Dendrobates tinctorius. The sequence goes on along the minus strand of NW_027361766.1, from coordinate 17,636,811 downwards.
AAATCCTGGAATTCCTCCAAAGAGGGTTAGAACAGGGACTAGCGACTAACACACTGAGGGTACAGGTAGCGGCCCTGGGCGCCCTCTATAATCAGGAGGTAGCGAGCGACCCTTGGGTGGCACGGTTTATGAGGGCCGCAGCCAGGTCTAGACCAATAGCTACCCAGAAAGTACCATCATGGGATCTGAACTTAGTGTTGTCAGCCCTAACAGGACCCCCATTCGAGCCTATTCAGTCAGCTCCACTAAAGACCCTATCATTAAAAACGATACTGCTAGTGGCCCTAACATCGGCCCGCAGAGTAAGTGACATTCAAGCCTTATCGGCAATACCCCCATTCATTAAAATTATGGAGGATAGAATTATATTGAAACCTGACCCTGCATATTTGCCCAAGGTAGCAACACACTTCCATAGATCACAGGAGGTAGTCCTTCCTTCCTTCTGCCCAAACCCTACGAATAGAGGAGAGGAGAAATTTCACACATTAGATGTGAAGAGGTGCTTAGTGCATTACCTAGAGGCCACCAAGGGATGTAGGAAGGAAGGATCTCTCTTTGTGTGTTTCCAGGGACCTCGTAAGGGGCTCGGGGCGTCCAAAAGTACCCTGGCAAGATGGATAAGAGACGCGATTGCCCTGGCATACTCATGCAGCGGGAATACCATCCCGGAGGGTCTAAAAGCCCACTCTACAAGAGCAATGGCGACCTCATGGGCAGAAAGATCAGAGGTATCGATAGAACAGATCTGTAAGGTGGCCACCTGGTCAACACCTTCTACCTTTTTCAAACACTATCGCCTAGATCTAGCCTCTGCGTCTGACCTGACCTTCGGGAGAAGGATCCTTCAGGCGGTGGTCCCTCCCTAAGCTACCAATCTCTGAAATTCTCTCCGTGGTGCTGTCATGGGTGAGGGAGAATAGCTTAGTTACTCACCGATAACGGTGTTTCTCGGAACCCATGACAGCACCCGCTTAATTCCCCCCCTTTTTTCACGTGTGCGGTGAGCACGATTTAATGTGTGTAGAGTGTGTTCTTAGTCACGAGGTTTCTCTATAAGTATGCAAATTATAATGTTATGTATATACTTTTGTTATTAACTAACCGGGAGACCCTCTGATGCTCTGTAACCAACTGGGGGCGGAGGAGAGGTGCCGCTCTTTTGTCTGTAGGTTCCTGTCCTTGATGGGCGGACCCCCTCTCTCCGTGGTGCTGTCATGGGTTCCGAGAAACACCGTTATCGGTGAGTAACTAAGCTATTCCTCCTCTAGTACCATTTCCATCAGAAGCAACGGGCGGATGAGCGTGTTCACAAGATGATGTGCTGCGTACAGGCAGACTTTGATAGTTCAGATAAATGAGTGGATGTTGGCCTAAAACTTTACAGCACATCATATAATGTTGTAAAGATTTTATCACATCTCTATTTAGAAATGCCTTATAAGTGACATATAGCATTTTATCTGTCACTGCCTTTTACTTTATGGGTAATTTGTACATTTATCATATTTATCTACAGCTAAGACTTGTTAGTCCCTCGGTCCTTGACCTTTGAAGTGCAGCGATGGGAAATCAGGTTCTTCATGGTTGCCCCCTGGCAGTCTTTTTGTCCATGGATCTGGACTGCCTTAGTCTGGCCATTTCCATACTATAGCTGTCGGCTGACAATTTGTCCTATCTCTGCAATGCACAAAAACGTTCGGCTCAGCCAAGTGTTCATAGAACGGAGAAAGCTATGGTGACTAGTGATGAGCGAGTATACTCGTTGCTCGGGTTTTCCCGAGCATGCTGGAGTGTCCTCCGAGTATTTTGGCGTGCTCGGAGATTTAGTTTTCATCGCCCCAGCTGCATGATTTGCGGCTGCTGCCAGCCTGAATACGTGTTGAGATTCCCTAACAAGCAGGCATTCCTCACATGTATTCAGACTGTCCAGCAGCCGCAAATCATGCAGCTACGTCGACAGAAACTAAATCTCCGAGCACGCCAAAATACTCGGAGGTCAACCGAGCATGCTCGGAAAAAACAGAGCAATGAGTATACTCGCTCTTCACTAATGGTGTCAGCTTATCTGCCAGAGATTAAAAGGATCAGGTGTTAAAATTCAGCCTGCCCCCACCCCTATCTCCCTCAACATCAAGAGTTGGGAGGCCTCCATAGACATTTTGAACTTCGTGGATGCCATGTTCCTTTGCAGAGTCTCTCTGCACTTGGCTCTGCATGCACAAGAGAGTCTCCTACACAAACCATAGTAAGGGCAAATCGATTATGTAATATTGCTATACACTATTTTACTGAGCACCAGCGTTCCCTAAATATCTATCCATACATATATCAATGTACATCTCTTACCTAGAATCCATTTGACCGCTGCTGCGACTCTCTGAACATGTTGGCATCATGTCCGCACCTTCTGAGTATGTGACCTGACCTGGATATGTCAATGTATATTTTATATAGCACTATTACTTAAGTCCATTAAAATCACATAGTAGCTGTACCTAATTATCTATAATCTAAGATTGGATTCTCCTGTTTTTTTACAGCTTGATTGCACTTGAAATGGCTAAATATCACTGTATCCCAGCCCAGAATGGCCGCCTTCCAAGGGCATCTCTGTGGCAGAAACTGAACAAGTATCTATCAATCCTGCATACTGAAGAAGGACCTGAGGACAGGTATGGCTGCATACAGAACACAGGAAAGTAATAAGGGAGTTCACAGAATATGATCCGTGCGTGCATACAGAATATTCTTATGTCATGATCAGTAATTACTCCAGAATAGAGCTGAGGTGGGCACTATCTTTATCCATAGAGAATCCACAACATTGATATGATTGAGCTTTACTTTGAAGGCCTAAAAGTGCTGATATTCTGTATTTTGCTCACATCAATTGGCATAGAGTCTACAGAGAATGATGTGCAAAAAAGTCATAAAACGATACAATAGCACTAGTTGGTGTGAACCATATGAATGCATTGGTCATTGGCCTTATATGAAAAAATGGTCCTAAAACTATGAGCAGTGATGGCGTGTCTGAGGATATGTCAGCTCTTCTTGATCTATACAAAAAGGAAATAAAATAACCAGCTCTCCTGCAGTAGCATGCGGCGTGTAGTAGCGTGGAACCCGTGTAGTCTCACGTGTGGTAATCAAAAAAATAGGTGTTGGTCCAGCTTATTATAAAATTCAATTTTATTTATCAAAATTAAAAAGGAAGATGATGACAGACATGATGTAACATGATAAATTCCTTCTTGATCTATGGCAGTCTGTCTGTCGAGACCCCCACTGATCTTCAGAGCTAACAGTGCAGGTTAAATATCGAAGCTGCTTTACAGCTTTTCTCAACCCCATTCCCACTGTTGGGCAAAAAAGAGTCACAGGCACCCTGCCAGCTTTTTTGGCGTCCCCCATGATCATAATATAAAAGACAATATCCTAACTGGATATCAGAACATTGTAAAATAGGAATACCCCTTTGAAGAGGATCCATCAGATCTCCTAATCCTCATGACTGTGTGACCAATGACAATCCGTAATCAATTTACACCAATTTCTCTATAATCCATTTGACAGCTGCAACTGTGAGGCCACATCAACATAATGTCCGCACCTTGCGACTATGTGACCCTACTTCATTGCAGTTTTGCCCACAGAACCACTCATTAACATTGATGGTTTCATGCCCGGCACCTTGCACCCTACGCCAATTCAGTTTTCCTCCCCAAAACCACACATGAGCATCATTGATATCATGTGCACACCAAGGGACTATATGACCATACCCCAATACAGCAGAACAAACAAAACCGTGCATTAACAATGCAAATATCATGCCCACACCTTACAGCTATGTGACCCTACCCCAATTCAGTGGGTCCCAAAAAACCACACATTAACATCGTTGGCATCATGCTTGGGAGTTGCGAGTATGTGACCCTATGGCAATGCAGTCTTACCCACAAAACCATGCATTAGCAACATTGGCATCACGTAGTTTTTACCCCCCAAATGAGGCACTAATATTTTGAAAACCACATCAATTTGTGGCAGACCTGTAGGCTGGTGCAGTTTTGATTACTGTGCTCCCAAAGTGTAGATTATAAGTCAAATTCATACGTCTATAAAATACGATCCTAATGTTTGGACTGGCCGCAAGTCTCTTGACCCAAACTCAACCACCTTATACGTATATGAGTCCGCAGCTAGTCCAGACATCGTAGTCCATACTCTGTCGATGTTTCACGGATGTCTGATTCCATGGATGGATAGATACATATGAGTGTAGGAAAAATCATCCGCATTTCATACTGAAAATATTATGATTTTTTTATCCATATGGTCATTTGTATACAATCCATATATTCATTTTGTACATCCATGTGACATCTGTTTTTTACTTAAGTATTTCTTAATTGAATAAATTGTTAAAGATCAATTACAGTTTCCCATGTATAATTGTAATCGATCCATGAAAAATGCAAGACATTCTATATGGGATCCATTTGATACAAAATCCATTGGCTATTAATGGATGCGTTTGATCCAGAGTACAGATTAAAGTACGGTAGTTCATGCTGCAATTTTTTACATGCAGACTAGTGATCTGTACACCCCACTTGTGCCATTTTTACTCGGGATGGATATCGAGATCCCTATGCTTCTACTTAACCATAATTCATGTACACTTATCTGTAGGTTACCAGCAGGGATTCCCAGCATGAAGGTGTTGGAAGAAGAACTTATCTGGCTGCAGAAGTACTTGCCATCCCTTGAGTCACCTATTGTTTTTTGCCATAATGACTTGCTATGTAAGAATGTCATCTACAATGAAGAAGAAGGTAAGAGCACTGAAGAGATGCAAGTGTTTTCTGAAAATGAGTTCGCCAATGTTTGCTAACACCCATTTTTTTCCTGACAGGTCATGTCCGGTTTATTGATTATGAATATGCTGGATTCAATTACCAGGCCTACGACATTGCTAATCATTTTAATGAATTTGCAGGTAATAGTTATATTTTATTGTTTATGCTTTGTTGTTCCTTAATTCTAGATTACTAGTCTCTTTAATGCATTGGTATCCTTGTAGAAGAAAGGTTGCACTCATCGGGATAAATTCTTCAAATTTATTGACACATATTACATGTCATAGTCGGGAGGGTGACATCTAGAGTGCAAAAAGACTGACAACGGCTGTTTCGTGCTACTCAAGTGCTTCACCGGGTCTTTTATGCATTGCTGGTGAGGTCTCATGGTTTACCACCATCAAATATATGACACAATTGGTCTACCTGGGTTCGTTGTGATCTTTTTCTGCAACTTGGGTAAAGCGTAAAAAAGTTTAAGGCTGCGTTCCCACAATGAGTATTTGGTAAGGATTTTTTCTGCAGCATTTCTGCACCTATAGGGTAAATTTAGTTACTTGCATTTTTTATATATGCATTTTTTTCGTGTTTTTTGACTGCTACATAAAGCTGCTTTATTTTTAATGCTTCGTGTTACTTGACTTTGGCAAAACTTTACTGATACAGTCTTGTGCGGATTACATGCGGTTTTTAGTGCATTTCCGCAGCAGACATGGATTTTCTAACGCAATTCATTGGGGGAAATCTAAATTTCGTTTACATATTAACCTATTCATGACATGTGCCGGTTATATAAGGCGCAAGTTGCAATCGGATGTTTGGGGTGGGCTCAATGCGCGAGCTCACCCCATACCCGGCAGGCATTGGCTGTGTATTACAGCCAGGACCTGCCACAAACAATCATAGGTGGAGCAGCAGGTCCAGGTCATAATAAAAAAACTGAACATCTTTGGTATTACCGTAATCCTATTGATGAGGAGAATCATATTGCATAGTCCTTTTTACTGCAAAATGTACACCGTAAAAGCAATTCCGATTGTCGGAATTGGGGGGGTTCACAATTTCACCGCACTTGGAATTTTTTTCCCGTTTTTGAGTACACTATGTGTGATAAAATTAGTGATGTCATTCAAAAGTACAACCCACAAAAAAACAAGCCCTCCTATGTTTATGTGAAGAGAAAAATAAGAGTTATGGCTCTGGGATGAAGGGGAGGAAAAAACGGAAACGAAAAAATGAAAATGGGCTGCGGCATGAAGGGGTTATAAAAAGTGGATTTTCTGGAATAGGACATTGAATCTCAGATATCATTTTATTCACCTTTCTATGATATGCATACCCATATAGACGGCTTAAGAGGGATGATCCTACTAGTGACAGATTCCAATTAAACAGCAGCGATCAGCTTGCGCCAGCCGCTGCTGTTATGGGAAGATGTTAACTTTGTAAACTAGCCTCCTCTTACTGATAAGGGAAGGGCATCCAACCTGTGACATACAGAACATGTCGGAAAGGGCTTACAGAAAGAATTTACCAGCCAGTTATTGGCAATATTGCTCTTCAAGTCCAGTATTTCTAAAACTCTAGTCTTTGAAACTGTGCAATGTTGAAGGCATCAGTATTAATACATGTGAAAGAGATAATGGTTTACACTTCTTCCTGCATTTCTAGGAGTGAGTGAGCCAGATTATCGATTGTATCCTGACAGAAAGACCCAACTAGACTGGTTGCGGCATTACTTGGTTGCCTGCAAAAGGCTGAAAGGAGAAAAGGAAGAGCCACAAGACAAAGAGGTGGACGATCTTTGTATTCAAGTTAATCAGTTTGTACTGGTGAGTTTTTAGGAAGGAATTTCTAATCTTGAGCTGTGATTGATCACAATATTATTTCTTGATGGCAAGAGATGGCCAGTTAGGGTAAAATATAGGTGCAAATTGTACTGCACCGCTACAAAACTACTACGGTGCGAGGTTCACACTTGCATTCTGAAATTGTTTCTTCTGTTCTGTTATAGGAGCAGAAAGACTGAACCCGTGCAGGAAAATGATCTGTCACATGATGGACACAACCGGCACCCAATAGACACCATTGGGATCTATGGACACTTGGGATCTACTGGGTTTCTGTTGAGCTGTCCATCATAACGGAAAAAATTGTGCGACATTCCCAGTGCTTTTATCAGTAAAGTAGGCCATACACATTAGATAAAAGTTGGTCGATTCTGGCTACAGCATTGTGTGTAATTCTATTTTGCGTGCTCTCACTATGAATATATCACCTATGTTGACTATCTCAAGGTAGAACCAACATTCTCTGAAAGATTAGCAATATTATAACTTACTCTAAACATCCTGAGACTCTAAAAAAAAAATGGTATCATCTAATAAAATGCCAATATCGGGGGCGTGGCCAAGACGCTGAGGAGAACGAATGTGCAGCGCTGAGGTCTCTCCAGCGTTTATATTAAAACCGGGCTCCTACCCACCCTAAACGAGCCCAAAGCCCAGATACTGCTGGAGGAATCACCGGGAGCCGGCGGGAGGGAGCTTACTCCGTATCTGCCTCGTATCTGTGGAGGGAAGAAGGTGGTGTGCTGGATGCGCTGGGACCTGACGAGTGTCTGATACAGATGGCCAATGACTTGCCTGAAGATCGCTGCCCGGTGAGCTGGAGGTGGTGAAGGGGCTGGAAATGTGATTGTGGCCTGAGGCTGGATCTGGAACCTCTCTGCCCCTCTGGAGATCTGGACTGCTGGTGGCGGGAAAGGAGCTAGGTGACAACAGCCATCTTAGATCCCGGCTGAGACTGTGGCACTGAAACACCGCAGTCTGAAATACTGCAGGCTGAAATCCTGGAGCGGTTAGCTGGTCTGCTTTCAAGGGGTGATACCGAATCTGCAGGTCAGAGTGGATGTTCAGCTCTTTTCCCCCCTCTCCTCTTCCTTTCAGCTTGGGCATATACCCTGATGCTGACTAAACAATTTAAATTTATAGTCTTATTGTATGCAGCGTTCTCCTGCCACCTAGTGCCCCTTTTGGTTTTTTTTGGTATTTTTCACAACCAAATTTAATAGAGAAATTACTTTTGTAGGTCTTCTTGTTTCTTCTTCTATTAATGTCCGAGCCACCACCATTATCTTCTGTCGGCATATTATCTGATCACATATGAGACTTCTCCTTATAGTATATACATATCTTTGGAAAGGCATCATGAGCCCTTCCAAGTCACAATCAGCAGCTGATAAGCTTAAGTCCTATGCTAGGGGCAATAATTCAACGACCATGCGGAAGTCCCCTAATAAATCCGCTCAGGGTGAGGTATATGTGTCCCAAGAAACGGAGAGTATGGATACAGAACCCACCCTGAAACAAGTATCTGCACAATTGATGACTGCCATCCAGGGCAGTACAGCCTCCCTAACTGGAAAAATTGAGAAGGTTAAGACAGATCTGGGCCTCCTCCGTAATGACATGTCAAATTTGGGAGACAAAATCCGACAGGCGGAGGATAGAATTTCGAGTCTGGAGGACCAAACAGCACCTTTGCCCGAGCGTATTAGAGTATTAGAACAAAATATGGAGTTGTGTGTACAAAAGCATGACGATCCTGAGAATAGACTGAGGCGAAATAATATCCATATTGTTGGATTGCCAGAAAGGGCTGAAGGAAATAACCCGAGTGACTTTGTGGAGAGATGGATCCGTACTCTGTTTCCGGACGCCACCTTCTCTGCTGCCTACGCAGTGGAAAGGGCGCACTGTGTACCTGGGAAACCGAATCCCCCTGGAACCCCTCCTAGACCCCTACTGGCCAGATTTCTTAACTGGAAAGACAGAGACTATATCCTGCAATTGACACGAAAGGCCCAAGTAATTAAACATGATAACACTACTGTGATGTTGTTCCCAGATTTTTCAGCAGATTTGCAGAAGCGAAGAGCCTCATTCACATCGGTCAAGAAGAGTCTTAAAAGTTCTAATGTATTCAATGTCATACCCAGCCAGGCTTTAGGGTGGTGGATGGTGAGAGAGTATTTTCAGAACCCGGCGGAGGCAGAGGAGTGGATCTCCAAGAGAGACTCCAGAAGCAGTAATGGATCTATAGTAACCTATACGTGTACCTGAACTGAGTTACTACAATGGCTCATAGCTACATTTCTAATACTATTTGTTCCTATATAACTTTGCCAGAAGTAGTGATATTAATATATGTCAATATAGTGACCTATACGTGTACCTGAACTGAGTTACTACAATGACTAATAGCTATATTTCTAATACTATTTGTTCCTATATAATTTTGATAAGATGTTATTATATTGGTTGCCTGATGCGGTTGTGTCTCCTCCCCCCCCCCTCCCCCCACTCCTCCTGGATGCCTTATCCTGCTGAATTGTTGGGATGTGGATTGAAGCAAATAGGTACTGTATGTGACTAGTCTACACAGACATCTGGATTCCTATTCTTCCAGGAAGTAAATAGAAACTATTGAGATTTCAATATGGGGAGGTGGCAGGGGCATCCAATACTGGGGCGTTGGTGCTATACTCCCTGGTCCGGAAACTCGGTTACCCTTTGGGTCTAGTAAAAACTGGGTGGTCGGACCAAGCCCAGGGATACCCTTCCTGGGGATGAGGGGGTTAGGGGAACCAAATTTTAAGATATGTATTAAATCCGGTACAATTGTTATTGGTGGTTCGGATTGAATGGAGGAGGAAATGAAGATTTTTCTTATGCCTGTGCTTCAGTTCGAAGAAGTTTATGGGCATCTCTTGTTTTGTTTTGATGGCCAATATTGCTCAATAATTCTTAGTTTAATTGCAAATTTAGTTAAAGACCAGCATTGCACCTATACTTCATCGTCTGGGGATGTTCTGTATGTGATGGATCTGAATACTCCAGAAGTGAATATTACCCTGTGTACAGATTTTTCAAGAGGTCTATATGGCATCACTTAAACTCCTTTCATGGATCATTAGGGGATTGGGGAATGCTAGGAAGCAGAATATGGTGTTCTCTCAGATACGTAAAGCGCATGCGCAGATAATATGTCTTCAGGAAACCCACTTGACGCTAGACACTACAGTATATCTAGAACGAGCAAGCCATGGATACAATGGCAGAAACACGCCACACATACGTCCTATTCTAGGGGGGTAACTGTTATGGTACATAGATCCTTGAGATGGTCTGTACAAATGATCAAGAAAGACCCAGAGGGTAGATTGATTTTTATATATGCATTCATAGACATGGTACCTTATGTGATAAATTAATATCTACAACCCCCACCGGCCAAACTGGATGTACTTCAACAGGCCGCGATTTTTGTGTCACAGTATCCTGATGCTAAAAAGGTGTGCATGGGTGATTTCAATATGGTTCTTAATACTTATTTGGATAGAATGAGAGCTGCAGGCTCTGGACCCGATGGCCACAACACCACTGTGTTAGAAGCTTTCTTAATGGAAATGGGTTGGATTGATTTATGGAGATAGCAGAACCCTCTTAAGAAAGAATTCTCCTGCTGCACGCCGGCTGTTCGCTGTTTGTTCAGAATTGATCACGCATTTGGGAATAATACTGCAGTATCAGATTTACGTGGGATTGAGTATCTTCCTAGGGCAGTATCAGATCACGCTCCATTGGCAATGTGCTTTCATTTAGGTGGCTCTGATAGAACTAAGAGATTTCATATACACCCATTTTGGTTATCCCTTATAGGGGAACAAGATAGAATAACAGACCAACTAGATGTTTTTATAACAGACCATGCTGAGTTCCCTGATAAATTGGTAATGTGGGATACACTTAAGGCATATCTGAGGGGATGTGTTAAGTCCACTATTTCGTATATTAGAAGAGAATTCCATATTAGGGAACAGAGACTTGCTGATGAATGTAAGTCACTGGAAACTGAATATATTAGTAACCCCTCCGATAGTACCTTACACAGATGGCTCGAGAAGGGGAGGGAGTATCTGATACACTTGCAGGAAAAAGCCCAGAGGAAACTCTTTTTCACTAAGCAAACTTATTTCGAGTTAGGTAACCAATCAAGTAAATTCTTAGCATACATAGTCCAACAAAATCAAATATCCCCATCTATATTGTCTATTAATACAAGGGAGGGAATTCCGCTGCTCAGATCTGACCAAATTGCAAACAGATTTGAAGAACATTTTAGAGCGTTGTATACCTCCCAACTGAACCATACGACAGGAGAAATTGACGAATACTTAGGCCAGAGAGAATTTCCTAGACTTTCTCATGAAGAGCAGGCATTCCTGGACAAGGAGATCACTCTGGAGGAAATTCAGGAGGCAGTCATGTCTCTCTCTAATGGGAAAACTCTGGGACCTGATGGTATGCCTATAGAATTATATAAAAGATACCTAGATCAAATTGGGCCAATTCTGATGCAAACTCTTTCCAAGCCACTTGAAAAGCGCTTGCTTCCTCAGTCCTTTTATAATGCTACTATTGTGGTCATTCCAAAACCTGACAAACCTGCTGAGGAGTGTGGTTCTTATCGTCCCATATCCTTACTTAATTCTGACTATAAAATTCTTACAAAACTAATAGCCAATAGACTCAAAACAGTAATATTGGGTATTATACATGAGGACCAATCTGGCTTTATGCCGGGAAGATCCACCTCCTCTAATATTAGAAGAGTGCAGGTCCTGACACAGGCCATAAATATAAAAAACCCTGGGCGATAGCCTCTTTAGATACTGCAAAGGCCTTTGATTCACTGGAGTGGAAATTTTTCCAACGGGTACTTCTGAGATTTGGTTTCACTGTTTTGTGGTTGGATTGAATTACTTTATCGTATGCCGAGAGCTAATATACTGGTGAATGGCATCTTATCGGAATATTTTGATCTGGGCAGAGGAACTAGACAGGGATGCCCACTATCCCCAATGCTCTTTGCTCTCGCGATTGAGCCAATTGCACTTAGAATTAGACAAGATCTTTTGGTTGAGGGAATTAACATAAATTCCAAGGTGGACAAGGTGGGATTGCATGCTGATGACCTAGTGCTCTTCCTGGGGGAGATTGGACGGTCCCTTCCCAGAGCGATTGATCTTATCAATAGTTTTGGAGAATTGTCGGGTCTCAAAATTAATTGGAGTAAATCTGTAGTTATGCTGCTGTTTGATATCTGTAGCTACGCTATCCGGTCTACAAGTAGTATCCAAATTTAAATATTTGGGCATCATAATCAATCAAAACCCGATTGGAGACCTTAGGAACAATATATACCCCCTAGAAGATATGATGAGGAAGAAGTTTGGGATATGGTCCCGGCTTCCCCTATCTGTATTGGGTAGGATTGGATTAATTATATATGCTAGAACATACATCAATTTGGGTCCCTAAGGGTTTCTTTCGGAAACTGCATAGCTTGATGGCAATGTTTATATGAGCCTCATCCAGACCTAAATTAAGTATTAGTTCCCTACAGAGACCTAAAAAACAAGGTGGATATGCAGTGCCCGACCTCTATATTTATTTTATCTAGCTGGTCAATTACGTTACTTAAAATGTTGGTTAATTCAAGATAGACTCAGTAATGCAGAATCTCATCTCATACACTTTTTGGAAGGGCACATGCCATGGGTAGTATTGGAGGGTTCATGCAGACCACCCCAGGGCTTGCTGTTTGCACATGATTTAGCAATACAGGGTTGGCGAGAGAATAAGCATACTGTACAGTTTACTGATCAAGTGGGGGAAACTCGAATATGGGATAATCCTGAATTTCCGCATCTTCAGAATTTGCAAGATCCATATTTCTGGAAGCAAAATGGAAGTGTCGTTCCATCAGATTTTTGAAAATCAAACTTTATTATCATTTGAACAATTTCATGTGAAGTTTGGGATTCCCCATAGGGACTTTTATAGATATCTGCACCTGAGGCACACCATACAGTACCAATTCCCGTTTCCTAGAATGCGAATATCTAAATATCCGCTGATGGGAATATTAACAACTCAAGGACCCACAGGTGTGAAATCCTCTCTATATACTTTCCTGTTAAATTCCAGGATTGCATCCACTGAGCTAGCTGCAGAGGGTAAGGGCCCCGTCACACATAGCAATCTCGCTAGCGAGATCGCTGCTGAGTCACAACTTTTGTGGCACAACAGCGATCTCACCAGTGAGATCGCTGTGTGTGACAGCGATCAGTGACCGGCCCCCCTGCCGGTATCGCTGATCGCTGCAAGAAACCTCTGGACATTTTTTTCGTCGCCGATCTCCCGCTGGCCAGCACGCATCGCTGCGTTTGACAGGCGGGAGACCAAAGATCAGCTGTAAAATAATAAAAAAAAATAAAAAATATTGTTATTCTCACCTTCCGGCATCCCGCGCAGTCTTCCCGCCTCTCTCCACGCTCCCGGTCCCAGTAATCCTTTGCAAGAATTACCGCGAGACTTCGCGTTCCTGCGAGAACGGACGTCATCACGGTAATTCTCGCAAAGGATTACTGGGATCGGAGCGTGGAGAGAGGCAGGAATGCTGCGCGGGACGTCGGAAGGTGAGAATAACAATATTTTTTATTTTAATTCTATTTTTGACATGAATATGGCATCAGCGCTAACGAACACAGCGATGCCGCGCGCGCAGCGTCGCTGTGCTAATCGCTGGTGAAGCTGTCTGTGTGACAGCTCACCAGCGATCACATAGTGACTTACCAGCGATCCTGACACGTTGATATCGTTGTCGGGATCGCTGGTAATTCGCTATGTGTGACTCCAGCTTAAATGGAGGCATTTAATCCCCTCTATTACAGATGATCAATGGAGGCGCATACGGTGGTATCCCCAGCTGCAAATAACAAGTTAATTCAATTATATATACTTCACCAATCCTATTTAACCCCCAAGTAAGCTACATAAATTTGGCAAAGGACAACTGATGAATGTCATAGATGAGGGGAAGTGGGTGCAGATTTCTGGCATCTCATTTGGAACTGTAGAATTATGAGAAGATATTGGAATGATGTAATAGCTACTTTGGAGAGGATAATTGGAATACCGATTGAATGTTGCCCAGAGTTGTGTATTCTGGGTGTAGTGGATGAGGAAATGTGGACTCATTATGATAGAATATTTATCCGAGAAGTTCTGTTTATGGCCAGAAAGGCGATAGCATTGAGATGGATGGGGGAAAAGTCTCCTTCAATTCGGCAGTGGAAAAAGTTAGTGAACGACATGATTCCATATGAAAATATATTATACAGGCATAGAGGATGCCCCCAGAAATTTCACGGGATTTGGGAAAGATGGGGTGACTCACCCTTGACACATCTGGCCCCTTATGCTATAACCGCAATAATTTCTCGGTATAACCCCTGAAGTATACCTTCTTCAATGCATGAAAGTGATGCTACGAGTGATCTTAGGAATAAGTGTCTATTATAAATTGAATAAATACAGACTCAAACTCTGACAAAGAACGTGTTGGTTTGATGGTGCAATGCTTTGTAGAAATGTCATACTTTATTTGTTTTGCTTGTTTATTATTGAAAGTATGCTTTCATATCTACTGTGGATGGTTATTATATGGCTGATCCGAATTCTATACTGCAATGTTATATGCTTGTTGTATTAATTTGTGGAATCTTTCAATAAAGCGTTTTAAAAAAATGCCAATATCGATAAATAATATTTAACCTTTTATTTAAAAAAAAAAAAAAAAAACACTAATAAAAGAATTTCAAATGACTTCTAAAGACTACGGCTCAGGAACTGAGCCCACTACATACAAGGCAGATGACATCGGTTAGGTTAAGTTCCCGCAATGACTTTTTGGAGAGTTTGCAATGCTGCTTATTTGCTCTGCATAAAAAATACTGTGCCATCAAAGTGGATGGGATTTGTGGAAATCTCATACCCACTGTGCTTTGTTTTACACTGTGTAAACTGATTTCCGGTGCATTTTTGAGACCTGAAAGAGAAATGGAGTTTTACATGAAAATAATTTCCATAGGATGGATGCGGAAAAGTTGCAGGTAATAAAAGCACATTCGTTTTCATTGCTTCTCCACTGCGGAAATGCATTAAAAATGCATGTAATCCGCACATGACCATATCAATTAAGTTTTGTCAAAGCCAAATACTAGGAAGTATTAAAAAGAAAAAAGAAACTTAATTTGAAACAAGACATACCATAAAGAGACAAAAACACACAGCTTCAAAAAATGCGATAAAGACACATGTAAAAGAAAATCGCAGTAAAAAAATGCAGGTAGCATAATCTAGGTAAATAAAGCGTGCAGAATTACTGCAGAAAATCTGTAACCTTCAATTACTCATCGTGGGAGCATAGTCTACTTCTAACTGCAGTGGCCACTTAGTTGCTGCCACTATTATCAGATTACAGCATCCAGTACTTCATTTCCAGGAGTGAAAAGTGAGGAGGGCTTGTTATGCGCCGATTGGTTTCATGGGCTACGATGGCAGGTGGGGACCTGATGAAGGACCTAGTCATTGCCACAGACCTGGCTTCATATGAGGTCATTAATTTCACCATATATAGCAGTAGCAAAGTACTGCTGTATATTGTCTAAGCAATCCGGGCAAATTTCCATTTCTAAAAAAAACAGTTGGTATCTCCGCATCTGTAAAAGTTCAATTTTATTAAAATTGAAAATAAACATTGTTGGGGAAAAAATTGAAGCACATTAATTGTAGGCATTGTATTAGTCACGCTACGTATACATAGAGTAGTTGGCAATGTAATTAGGTTGACACAAAGAAAATACATAAATCTGTACATTATTAAATCTTTATCCCTCAAAATCTTCAGAGATTCAATAAAGTGATCCTGTCATTAGGTTTATGCTGCCCAAAACACAGGTAGCATGAATCAGAGCCTGGCTGTGCCGTTATAGCCAAGTATGCTTTACTTTGAAACACCATGGGCTTTCAGAGAAAACCTAGTTTTAAGGGCTGCCCGGGGATTATAAGGAGACATGAATAGTCTGGCTCCTCCAATCAATTTCTCCTTGCGTCGCTCCATGTGATTGACAGGTCTCTCCCGTGTTTGTACATGGTGTCAATCACATGGAGTGGGGTGAGGTGAAGCCGCCCGTGGACATCATCATCTCTGAAATGCCGCAGCGTTTTAGTGAGAGACACACCGTGGTTCGGGTAGCATGAATCTAGCGACAGGTTCGCTTTAAACACTTGAAATTCCAGTAGTGGACAAAATAATGATTTCAACTGCATTCAGATTTAATCCATGGGCTAAATACTACATTTATATATCGTTATGTTTTCGGTTTGGTTATATAAATTGTTATTTAGCTCATACAAGTCACGATTCTTGTGATTAGAATAGACACGTATGTGGCTACCATGCATAGCCGTTGCATCAGTAAGTTTCTGCTGCTATGTAAGTCTAACCTTATTTGTAGCTATGCCATAAATGTCCGAGATGGGAGACTCCTTTTAAGACTTCAGTCACATTTGTAACTACTTTTTTTTTCCAGGCGTCCCACTTCTTCTGGGGTCTTTGGGCTCTCATTCAGCACCGATTTTCAGACATTGACTTTAACTTTGCACAGTAAGTGTCTCATTGCAGTTAGAAGAAGCCTGGGAGGTATTGTACATGAAATGGAATTTGCATGATCTCTAGTGTCCAAATCTGGTATTACGTGAACAAGGGCCAGAAAATGATTGCCAGTGAGCAAACAGTACCCAATAGTCTGGGCTTTCTTTATGCTACTATTTAAACAATGTAATTGGACACATACCCTTTAAATTACATGTGTAGTAATTTATGAACCCAAAAAGAAAAGTCCTCTTTACTCATTTTGTGCTTCTTGAAATTTACACCATGCACAAACTAAAGCTCTATTTGGGCCGATCGATTTTTTTTTTTTTGCATGTTAAGTAACCTGTTTACACGCGCCAACAACTGATGTCCATGTAAACAACATCACATTGGCAGCACATCCCCCGTTTACAAAAGGTAACTGCCCGCGTTTCCCTTATTGGATTGTTTTAAGGTTTCTGATATTTTTTAAAACTAGTTTAGCACAATCTGCAACATTATCATCAAAAATGCAGAAACTCTTGCGGAAACCTTGCTAAAATTAATGAGTTCCATCACAATTTGCAGGTGTCCTTTCAAAAAATGTATTCCTCATAGTTGTGAGGCTATTCATCCCCTAGTCTTTTTGTTGTTTTTTTTTTTGAAAGGGCAAATAAATAATAAGTTAGTGAGATACTTATGTAATAAGATATGTGTTCTTGATGTAGGCTACAAGTCTGACATAGGATTGCAAATGGCCTCTACGGAGAAGAACAGGACTGGACCTCTTGTGTCCCTTGGATGTGCAATCCTAAATGTCACTATAAACCCTTTAATGAACCTTTCCACATGACTTAGAATAAGAAGCCAAATCAGAAACTCATCTGCAGACAAGTGTTTTGGGATGTTTGTACCTTATTCGTGTAAAACAAAGGTCTGATTTGGCTGGGAGAAAGAGCCAAATTAAACCTGCTTTGCACTGATGAGGGGTAAACACCCCAAAATACTTGTCTGCAGATGAGTTTCTGATTTGGCTTTTTATTCTATGTCATGTGGCAAGGCTTGTTAAAGGGTTAATATTAACATTTAGGGTTGCTACATGCAGTAGGTGGCATTTTTTTAGTGCTCTTCCTCCGCATCGGACTGGAGCACCTTGGGCCCACCAGAGAAAACCGTTCTTGGGGCCCTCTATGTACTGTAGCTACATAGAAATAAATACAAGACCACCAATTGTGTAGTAAAACGCGCTAATATCAGGGTATATTATAAGGTAGTACACATCTTAATTATGTAGCAGGGGTCGGGGTAGCCCCCACATAGAATATATTCTAGCCCCCATAGAATATAAAGTAGCCTTCTCATAGTAAAATGTATCCCCCTCAGAGAATATAATGTATCCCCCTCAGAGAATATAATGTAGCCCCTTCATAGAATATAATGTAGCCCCCTTAGAGTATAATGCAACCCCCTCATAGAATATAATGCAGCCCCCCATACAATATAATGTAGCCTCCTCATAGGGTATACTGTAACCCCCCCATATAGTATAATGCAGCCCCCATAGAATATAATGTAGCCCCCTCATAGGGTATAATACAGCCCTCCTCATACAGTATAATGCAGCGCCCTCATAGGGTATAATGCAGCCCCCTCATAGGGTACAATTCATTCCACCTCATAGGGTATAATGCAGCCTCCCCCACGCACAGAATATAATGCAGCCTCCCCTCATAGGGTACAAGTCATTCCCCCTCACAGGGTATAATGCAACCCCCTCATAGTATATTGCAGCCCCCTCATAGAATATAATGTATTCCCCCCTCATAGAATATAATGCAGCCCCCCATACAATATAATGTAGCCCCATCATAGGTTATAATGTAGCTCCTTCAGAATATAATGCAACCCCCTCATAAGGTATAATACAGCCCCCCATAGAATATAATGTAGCCCCTTCATAGAGTATAATGTTGCCCCCCTCATACGGTATAATGCAGCCTCCTTCATAGGGTATAATGCAGGGCCCTCATAGGGTTCAGTTAATTTCCCCTCATGGGGTATAATACAGCCTCCCCTCATAGGGTATCATACAACCCCCCTCATAGGGTATAATGCAGCCTCCCCCCCACAGAAAATAATGCAGCCTCCCTTCATAGGGTATAATACAGCCTCCCCCACACACAGAATATAATGCAACCAGTACTCAGTTATATAACAGGGGGGCGGCGCTCCCCCCTGACTTATGGCCCCAGAGCTGCTGGGGGAGCAGGGGCCTTGGTCTGCCAACCCTGTTAGTGGGCAGTGTTAGATGCATGTTGCGGCTAAAACTACCCGCTATTAAAGTAAAATGAATAGTCACCCCTCTCCACACCCATGGGGGCATGGGGAAGGTTGAATATTCATTTCTCTTTAGCAGTGGGGACAGGCTTTAGCCAAAGCAGCCGGCTTCTGCCTCTTGTCACCCGCTGCTGCTCCACTGTCACCGGGAGACCCCATAGAAGCTGCATGGTGTGCCGCTATTAGTGACATGCCATTGGCTGGAGGCCTCTGGTGCAGCGGGGGCCCTAGGCAGCTGCTGGCCATGTATGCCAGCAGGTGTCAGTGCCTGGGCCCACCGGAGAATCCTCCGGTTCTCCGATGGGCCAGTCCGACCCTGCTCTTCCTCTAGTCCACATGAAAATTAGAAGTTTTGTAATTTTCTAATTAGAGAAATTTGCTTTTTTTTTCTTGTACTTGACTGATCTTTGCTTCTCAAAATTCTCAATTCACAGGTAAAATCTATATTCAGTGAATACAGACTGGGATAGGAGATGGCAGTTGGTGCTCTGTAACTTTTATTTCGGAACAACCTGCAGTAGAATGTCTGTCTGCCTCCAGCTCTTTCCTCTTCCACCCCCTCCACTTCATAACATTTTAAAAACCCCAATCACCTCCATATCTTATCTAAGTAATGGGGAATTCATTGAATACAGCATTTACTCATGAATTGAGAGTGAAAGATCAATACCGAAGAAAAAACAAGCAAATTTCTGTGATAAAACATCTTACAAAGTTGCTTATTTTATGCGTACTGTTAATTTATGTAATAAGAATGGAAATGATATTGACTTTTTTAAATTCCCAGAGGAGTATTGAATGGCCTATAATTGTCCTAATGTCAGCTTGACACTCTTCACAATGAGAAACATTATCTCTTAGACTCCATAACATTATAAACGCCCTAACATTAACAGCTGATATGTAGCTTTTTATGGCAGCAATTGATGGGACATTTTCTGATGTGGCACTTTAGAAAAAGATCACAGTACTGTATGCTATAACATCTTGATGCAGAGTTAAAAAACATTCAAAAATTGTTCGCTCAAATTTGGCTGATTGAGGGGCTACCTTTATTAGCACATTGCCCACTGTTTCCTGTAATGCTTTCCTATGGTTGATGGGGACCTGACAGTGGTTCACTGGTATGTTCTAGTCAACTGCTTTAACTTGTCTCTTTTACCTGCATGGTAAAGAAGCAAAAAAACTCAAAAACAATGAAGGAATTGCAGTTAGTTTTCACCCCTCAAACCGCTTAAAAAGTTAAAGGGTTGATCCAGCACTTAATGGGGTTGTCTACTACTAGGACAACCCCTTCTTAAACTAAATGTTCATCCCCGATAAAATAATAAAGCCTATATTCTACTCCCATGCCGCTGCCCAATGCAGTGTTGTGACACCGGCGCCCAGTCAGCGCTGGCGTCACTACTGTCTCCGCCTTCGTACTAACTGAACGTAAAGAGGATGCTAGGGCTGCAGCTGATCCCAAATTTTCTCTTCATGTTCAGTTTGTCTGAAGGATGAGACAGTGAAGCCAGCGCTGATTTTGCGCCGGGCATCATGTGTCATTCCATCGCATCACAGCCCTCGCTGACACCCCTGGAACAGAGCCGGTTCGGGAGGTGAGTATAGGCTTTCTTATTTTGTCAAGGCCAAATATTTAATTTAAGAAGGGGTTGTTCTAGTAGTAGACAACCCCTTAAAAATGTATTTTCTAACTATCCATCCTTATGCTCTAACCATTTTTGTAATTTCCTTTATTACACAATACCCTACACTTCTACCTATATACCTAATCTCCAAATGTGTTTTCTACTGTACTTCCTGTGACGTTTTGTTTGAGAGGTGTCTCAAACGTAACAGCATAGGAGGCTGGGGCTGTACTCATTCTCCTGCATTGTCCATCGACCCTCCTGGAACAGAATGTCACAGGGGTAGCACTGCAGTTACTCACTAGTTTGTTTCATCGCTGCCCCTTCTGAAGATATCCTGGGTGATGGATGCTGTGGCAGATGTGAGTGCAGCGCCAGCACTCTGCTTCTATCTCTGCCTCTACCATAGCTTCTGGAAAAAAAAAGACCTTGTCAGGGGGCGGTGATAGAAGCAGTAAATGCCATCAGTGCCACCCCTTGATGAGTTTAAGGTCTGTGCTAGAAGCTGTGGGATGAGGCTGGTGTCACTCCCTGCTTCTATCTCCACCCCCTTATTATGTCTTCTTTCAAAGAAGCTAGAGCAATGGTGGATTTAGTAGCAAAATGGAGACTCTGCACTTACATCTGCCACAGCGTCCATCACCCATGAGGTAGGACATCTTAGAGGGGTGCCAATGCGACAAACTAGTTAGTAACTGCAGCACTGCGCCCTGTGATGTCCTGTTCCAGGAGGGACGATGGACTCTGCAGAGAAGCGAGTGCAGCCCCGGCCTCCTATACCGTCACGTTTGTGACTAATGCTAAACGAAACATCACAGGAAGTACAGTAAAAACTCACATTTAGAGTTTTAATAGATGGGTAAAAGTGTTGCATAAAAAAGGATATTACGAAAGTGGTTAGGGATAGATAGCTAGAAAATATATTTCCGGTGCCGGACCACCCCTTTCAACAAAGTTAATCATTGAATTATATGTACCTCAAAAACCATAGAAAAATGCAATTCATCTCAGAGAAAAACAAGTCATAGTCTGTGCTCACATATGGGAAAATCATTTTGACTGAATGGCAATGTTTTTAATGGGGTTTTCATAGAATTAGAGTTTTTATGTTTTGTACCTGATGGGGCTTGTCAGCAATATTTTTCAGTTCATGACCACTGTTGAAACATTATCTGACGCATTTTTCCCTTTTCTTTCTTTTGCATGCTTTGTGGTACTTTAGTCATCTCATACTTTCTTTTCTTTTTTTTTTAATCAGGTATGCTATGTTAAGATTCCAACAATACTTTCATGTGAAGCCACAAGTGACTGCACTGTGGGACTTAAAGTGACGAATTATCACTGGAAACTAAAGCAGAACCTGGATAACCTGGAAAGTCTACGGTGCCCTCCCATTATAACATGTTCATTGGATCAATGACACAACAACATTGTCTAACAAGCTGGGGTCTCCTAGTAGAATTGCAGCGCAGTTACACAAACTTTATGCATTTTCTAGAACAATGACTCCTTAACATTGATGACCATCTCTCTAGCCAGCTGACAGTGCCCAGGACAATATCTGATCCAGACTGATACTTTTGCTTTTGTCTCATTAACTTTTAAATGGCTATATAGACAAGTACATTTCCCATAATTTCTCACAATTGTACTCATGGAAAGTGTTTCATAATATTGTAGCATAATTTTTTAAAACCAATCGTTCAATATACTAAGCTACTCTGTTAAATGGCTTGTCTCTTAGCCCATACAGCACAAAAAATATTCATCTGTTAGGCTAATAGAAATTGTGAAAGAATACGAAATCCACCGCATTCATGAGGGAAGCGCTATCCCAATTCTGTTACCACAGAAAATTCAGTATTGTTTCGGATGTTGGGAGGTATGAACTTGTCCTTGTATTATTATGTCCTTAAAAAGGGCTAAAAATATAGTGACAAAGTCTCTTTAAAGTTTCCTTTTAATGTGAATAAATCAGTAATTATCATTGTCCATGCATGATCAACTTAACAGCAATTGCAAGCAATGATTTTATATAGTATCCTTTCTCGATTACTGTATTCTTTGTACTATAGGATGCATATTTAGCAGGAAAAAATATCTTTTAGTTTGCAGACTAAGCCACACAGTTCTCTCTCGCCAAACACCGTTCTCTCTCTCTTCCTCAATTGTACTGTATAGTTTTCTAACGGGATGAAACGGGTCAAATCGCTGGCGCCTGGGAAGGTCAGCAGACCACCAGGTATCAACTGCTTATCTTCCATTAGACCACTATGTAGTAAGATCCCCTTTTCCCTAATATACACTAGACCTCCAGGTGTAAAACCTATATTTATAGCAGAACACCAGGCAACAAAATAATAACACCATACACCTCATTTTGTAGCCTAAACCACCTGATCTAAGCTTCCAGTTGTACACCAGACCACCAGGAATGGATATTTTAATCCTCGTAACTTACCCCAGAATAATGCTTCTCAAACTTTGAGGTGTTCCTCTAAACCCGACCCACAGTTATAGGTGAGACAGTTATGACAGAAGTGATCAATTCATACTAAAACCCTTCTTTGGTTGCTGCAGAGTCCGAATAAAAGCTTTTTGTGCTTACTTAACAGTTCCCCTATGTTTAGGATATAAATTGGAAATTTGGGGCAATTTTTACAAATTTGTGTATTTAATGGTGAGGCCCATACATCACTGTGTCCCGGCTAATGACACCCAACTATAACATTGTTATAAAGCCGTGCCTACTTTTATCTTAAACCGCTAGACAATAAAATGTCCTCTTCTACTCTAGATCACCAAGAGAGGAGGCAATATTGTAGACCACCAGAGAGTGTGATATTAACTTCTCCACTAACTACCTACACTAACAAACCAAAACGGTATCTCTTTTGTTGTAAAAAAAAAATACAATATATTGTGCATGATAAAGATGGCAAGAAAGGTGTCTTGCTAGAAATCCAGGTCTGCATTGCAATTTAGTTATAATGTGAACACTCATTCTTCCTGTATGGATTATTACTTGATGAACATACCAAGCCCATCGGTGTTAAACTATGAGCATATTCAAATAGTGTCGGACCAAGAAAATATTAAATGATTTTTATTCATTGCACAAAACACACAATTTATACAAACATGATTAAATTTGTTGGTGCCTCAAACCAGACAAAAAAAGGAGGAGTAGAATAGACAAAGACTAACAGCCGAAATACTCTAAAGGCAGGGTTTAACCCTTCATGTACCTGGTATACTGAGCCCATTAAATGTTACACAAAATATATTACATGTACTGAGGAAAATTCCCAGCATCCAATAAGTTAATATTAATAGTAATAGTTGGTAAAATGCATATGCATAACACAGATAATGTCCACATAACAGCCTCAATTAGTCTAAACAGACAACCCAGAGTGTGCCCTATGCCACTAGCTCTAACTGGGAGCTGACAGCACGCTCAGTGCGGTTCAGTAGCCAGAACAACATGAGGAAACCCAATTCAAATACCCATACCTGAGACGGCGGTCCCCGGTCAGTTAAATGTACAGTGACAGCCTATTCCTCCAGACTCCTGGACCCTCTGGAGGAATAGGCTGTCACTGTGCATTTAACTGACCGGGGACCGCCGTCTCAGGTATGGGTATTTGAATTGGGTTTCCTCATGTTGTTCTGGCTACTGAACCGCACTGAGCGTGCTGTCAGCTCCCAGTTAGAGCTAGTGGCATAGGGCACACTCTGGGTTGTCTATTTAGACTAATTGAGGCTGTTATGTGGACATTATCTGTGTTATGCATATGTATTTTACCAACTATTACTATTAATATTAACTTATTGGATGCTGGGAATTTTCCTCAGTACATGTAATATATTTTGTGTAATATTTAATGAGCTCAGTATACCAGGTACATGAAGGGTTAAACCCTGCCTTTAGAGTATTTCGGCTGTTAGCCTTTGTCTATTCTACTCCTCCTTTTTTTGTCTGGTTTGAGACACCAACAAATTTAATCATGTTTGTATAAATTGTGCGTTTTGTGCAATGAATAAAAATCATTTAATATTTTCTTGGTCCGACACTATTTGAATATGCTCATAGTTTAACACCGATGGGCTTGGTATGTTCATTGATTATGCATAGTGTTACCCATCCTTTTTTGGGAAATGGGTTTGGGTGTTATGTTTATTAATAGATTATTACTTGTACAATATGTTCAGCTAACACATATAGCCCAGGACAATGTAGAGGGTGCAGGGCAGCCTACACTATATGTTGACCATACCGGTGCAAGATTTTCCGGCATTGTTTCTTGTCATCCAATAGAAGTGCCTTTTTACATTTTTGAGATCTTATTTGCCTAGACTATATATTGACTGCTAAGCCGTAGTAATTCCTATCCCCATTAAGTGACGGAGAATAGTTATACCAAATATCTGAAGCCTGGAGATGGACCTAAAAGTCTTAATTATCTGTGCTTTTCAGTATTAACCAGCTTCATGGAGCAGATTCTTCTATCATGGATATTGGATAATTCTACATTGCTTTTGTGTAGTATTTGGGTTCTATAAAAATATAAAACCTATTGCAGAGTTAGGGTGGTTTCGCACAGAGTTTTTCACAATTTTTTCTGAGGTTTTTAATGCACTTTTCTTACCCCAAAACAATGCGGCTTGATGTTATATACAAGGCTATAGGAAAATATGGCTTACCCTACAAACAATGCATTTTGGCACTTTGATGGCTTTTTGTGCTTTTATTTTAGATTTTTCAAACATGATGTATTTGTTCATTTTTCTGACTTTTTCCCCCATTGGCTTCATTATAGGTCTTGTAAAATGGCCAAAGAATCTTCATGTTTCAAATGTTATGAATTGAAAACCATGCCATTGCCACTAAAAATGTTTGTAAAATCGCAATAAAAAACACTTGACATTCATACTGTTTTTGCTTGAAAGAAACAAGGATAAAAAATTTGATTTTAAAAGGAACTTAAACCAAAAATAATTCAGTTTACTACTTATTGTAACATAATACATTCAAGTCCATAAGGACAGTACCATGCAGGATATCCTTTCAAGCTCAATTTTTTCAATTTTTATATACTTTCATAAAACTCAGAAGCAAAATTTCTGCTAGTTTGTAAAATACAAGCACTAAAAATTAGACATCAGCTGTATGAACACGTGTCCATAGAGCAGTTTAGACGGAAGTAGCGTGTGTGTAGAAATTTAGATAGACAGCATTTCCCTAAAATTTGTTAACATCATGATTTTCATGCTTTTTGTTGTTTGTCTTTTATATACACATGCATTTTACATCAGAAAATCAGTATACCTAGAGCATTTAGAAAAACAAATAAAGCTCATTTTCACAAAAACAGCGTGTGAGCCCACCCTAATGCCACATTCACATGGTCAAGTATTTGGTATCTGTATTCCAAAACCAGAATTGAGAAACGTAGAAGAAATGCAAATCCCTTCTACTTCTACTTGGTGTCGGTTATGTTCCAAGTGTTGACTTACGAATATTAAGGCCGGGATCATACATACGAGGAATATGAATGAGTCTCGCATGTTAATACCCGGCACTGCCGCCGGCACTCGGGAGCGGAGCGTGTGGCACCATGTATTTCTATACGGCCGTGCGCTCCGCTCCTGAGTTCCGGCGGCAGTGCCGGGTATTAACATGCGAGACTCGGCCGTATTTCTCCCATGTGTGATCCTGGCCTTATGCAAAATACTGCCGAAGGTCCTGTATTGTGAAGTGGCCTTAAGTTTCTGGCAAATTAAATTAGAATGGATTGTTGTGTACCCCATAATAATACAACAACACTTACAAGTTACAACAATTTTGGCTAAATATGCGCAGATAACACAAAATATGCAAAATGTTTCAAAACACTTCTTATGTTTAGCTGTGTTTTTTAAGGAAAAACATGCATACATACAAAGTATTAAAGAAGGGTTTTCGGACTGCAATCTGTGCCTTAGGCAAGTTTCACACATCTGTATCTCACTGTCCAAGTTTGAGCTCTGATGCCGGACCACCCTAGGGTTTTCTAACCCATACACGGCAGACTCATATATGAGGCTGTTGAGTTCGGGGCAGGAGACCCGCTGCTAATCTGCACACCACGGTCCATACTTGTACCATGAGATATAGAAGTGTGAAACTAGCCTAACTTGAGGCTTTTATATGACTGCTAATTTTGGAAAAGCTGTGAATATCATTACAATAAAGTGGGTAATGTAACTGTGACAAAAATATAGACTTGGGCTGCATTCACACGTTGCAAGGCCTCATTCAGATGTCAGTAATTTTATTATTTTAACGCAAAAAACGGTCTAAGTTTCATCACTAAAAAATTAGAGTTTGGTCCAAGGAAAAAATAGACAGGACACAAACGAGGTACATGGATGTGTGAATGTAGCCTAAATCTAGCATCTGTTTTGTGGGGGGATAAAATCAAAATAAATATATTAATAAATTATTTACATGTTGCTTAAAATTATTTTCATTAAAGACAATGACATGTTTGTTATGTGTTTCATTTACAAGCAGTAAAAAGTATTAAAAAGCAAAACTGGAATCTCACATGCCATTTTTGATGCAGTTTTTTAGTGAAACACAAAGGTGGATCCAAAAAAGGGGGAGATGTTATGTTTTCCTTTTATACCTTCCATTCTTTCAGGATCTACTCCTAGCACAGGCAAAAAAAGAGATGCATTGAAAACTGTCTCTAAAGTATGTGTAAATCCAGGATTAGGGCTGGACGATATCAATCCTGAAAAGTGGGATGAGTGTGATGCCAGTGTCATGCGCTTTTCATATGAGTACAATGCGATTTTTATCACATAGCATCAGAATGATATCCAATTTACATGTGAATGCGATCTGATTGCAATGCCATTTTAACATCAGCTTTTACGTAGAGTGATTCTCTGTCATGTACACACAGTTTTCCAAGGTAATATTCTTCACTACATATATATAGATATCTCTAATATAACGCTGGATGCGTCCTTCTGTCCAAAGCCTCTATAGACTTGGCCTGCACAGTGTGGTTGGATCAGAAGAAAGAATCCAGTGTTCAGAGGGCAAGGATGAAGGGGTGTGGCACTGGAGATAGTGGTATGCGTAAGCGCTGATCGCATACTGCCATCTCTTGCCCATGAGGACATACCGCGATCTTCAGAGAGGTAAATTTCTGGAAAAAAATGGCATGAGATCTCATGAAATTTTATTAACTGGCAGAGGGCAAGCGGACATCTGGGGGCAGATGTGTAAAGCCTGGGAAGGGGGTAGTACCCATGAAGCTTCCCAGGCTGTTAATATCAGCTCACAGCTGTATACTTATCCTTTACTGGCTATTAAAATGGGGGACCAACCAAAAAAATGACATGTGGTCCCCCTATATATAATAACCAACAAAGGCTAGACAGACAGCTGCAGGCTGATATTAAAAGGTTAGGAAGGGGCCATGGATATTGGCCCCTCCTAGACGAAAAACATCAGCTCTCAGCCGCCCCAGAAATGGTGCATCCATAAGATGCGCCAATTCTGGGGCTTAGCCTTGGTCTTCCAACTTGCCCAGGTGCATTGGCAGGTGGGTGAGCGTCTTGGGGTTGATGTCAGCTTTGTATTAGCAGCTGGCATCAAACCCAGGGGTTATTAATGGAAAGGAGTCTATAAGACACCCCCATTACTAACCCCATAGTCAAATTGTAAAAAAAAAAACCACCCAAAATAGTCCTTTATTTGAGATAATGACGCAGACTCCGTTATTGATTCTAAATTTACCAAAAACACTTAATCTCACCTCAACGCCCAATCCAGTGAAGCCAATGTCCCATGTAGCAGAATTAAATAATAACCATATTCCTCACCTGTCCGATGTTAAGATAATCCAATTAGCCCACAATGCGTCTAGCTTTTACATCTAGATGGTAGGCTGAATTGTTGCATGATGCGACTATACAGCCTGCCATCCAGCCGAGACACTGAGCTGAGCGTGCTTGTGCACCATAGCGCCTCATAGTGTTGGGAAATAGGTGAGCGGGGTTCATATGCAATGAACTACGTTCATCTCACATCAACATGAGAGCGGGAAAGCTCTCACATTTGCAGTGCCATCAGAAAGGTCATCGGAGTTAAGATCCAATGAAGTCCTTTCACCTCAATTACATCAGGGCAAGTGCTGTGGGAAAAGTTCTATCCATGAGGAGATAGAATGACCAATAAGTCAGCCTACGGCTTGACAGAAAATATTCAATTTTTTACTAGTCAGTATAGCTGGTCACCGGGAACTTAGCTTGTTCTAGTAGATGTTGCCATTCCTTAAGAGCTTATTTTATAGCTAAGAGCTCACGGTCACCAATGACATAATTCCTTTCTGCTTAAGAAAATTTCTTGTAAAAGAATCTGGGATAATTTCCTGATACAGAAGAATTTTCTGAGAGAACTGCTTCTATACCAATAGCAGAGGCATCCACTTCAGAGAAAAACAGCCACTTGACATTAGGATGGTGTAGGACAGGAGCAGTGTAAGGCTGGTTTCACATTAGCGCTTTTTAAGTGCACGCACGGCCGGGGGTAGCTCCGCCCCCGAGCCGGCTCTCTGCCCGGCGTGCCCGCCCCTTGCTTGTAGCGCCGCCTCCTAGCGCACAGCGGCGCCTGCGATCGGCGCACCCTATCTTTAGCATAGGGTGCGCAGATCGTGCGCAGGCCGTGCGCTAGTTGCGCTTTGACCTGCGCTGCGCACTTTTGACGGTGCGCCGTGCGCGCCGAAATCCAAAAAGTTTGATTTTGGCGCGCACGGCGCACCGTCAAAAGTGCGCAGCGCAGGTCAAAGCGCAACTAGCGCACGATCTGCGCACCCTATGCTAAAGATAGGGTGCGCTAGGAGGCGGCGCTACAAGCAAGGGGCGGGCACGCCGGGCAGAGAGCCGGCTCGGGGGCGGAGCTACCCCCGGCCGTGCGTGCGCTTAAAAAGCGCTAATGTGAAACCAGCCTAAAAACAATATTTAAAGGCGTATTCACATATTCAAGATCCTTTCTCAATATGTTGTAGGCGTAATAGTAATAATAGCACATACCTAGGATTAGAAATATACACTGCTCAAAAAAAAATAAAGGGAACACTTAAACAACAGAATATAACTCCAAGTAAATCAAACTTCTGTGAAATCAAACTGTCCACTTAGGAAGCAACACTGATTGACAATCAATTTCACATGCTGTTGTGCAAATGGAATAGACAACGGATGGAAATTATTGGCAATTATCAAGACACACTCAATAAAGGAGTGGTTCTGCAGGTGGGGACCATAGGCCACATCCCAGTACCAATGCTTTCTGGCAGATGTTTTGGTCACTTTTGAATGTTGGATGTGCTTTCACACTCGTGGGAGCATGAGACGGACTCTACAACCCACACAAGTGACTCAGGTAGTGCAGCTCATCCAGGATGGCACATCAATGTGAGTGTCACGATTGGGCTGGCAAGTAAACTGGCACGAGGGGCACCTTTGCTGGCACTGACACTAGTGGCACCCTAACTCGCCATGTTCCCCGGGATACCTCAGATGGCGATGATGCCGGGGCCTCTGCCCTCGCCCTAGTCTCCTAGCTTTAGTCCTGCGTCTGTCCCCTTCCCCCCTCCCGGGGAAGAGAGGCGCTACCGGGTACCGAAGTACACCAACCCGACAGACGGGAGCGAGACAAGAGTAAAAGAAAATTCCACTCACAAATAATACTCTAACAAGCAACAGAGGTATACACCAGGGTGTGAAGGACGGGGAAGAAAGCAAAGCAGGAATGGATGAGGAATCACCAAGCGTACAAACAAGCAACCGTCGCACAATAAACTCCAGCACTCCAAACACCAGCTCCTCTCTCCAGATCCTTATAGCAAATGCTATCTCAGACAATGATCTGGCCTGCAGACCTAGTTTTTATAGGAGAGAGGAGTGGTTAACCAAGCATAGCTGAAAGCAGGGATTTCCACATGGCCGATTAACCCCTGTCCTGCTGAAAGAAAACAAACACCTTTAATATGCTGGAGAAGTGCTTCTCAACGGCAAAGCAGGAGCCATCAGACGCTGCGGTCTTCTGGCTCTGTTCTGTCGCGGTAACCCCGTGACAGCGAGCTGTGGCAAGAAGGTTTGCTGTGTCTGACAGCGTAGTGTCCAGAGGCTGGAGGCGCTACCAGGAGACAGGCCAGTACACCAGGAGATGTGGAGGGGGCCATAGGAGGGCAACAACCCAGCAGCAGGACCGCTACCTCCACCTTTGTGCAAGGAGGAACAGGAGGAGCACTGCCAGAGCCCTGCAAAATGACCTCCAGCAGGCCACAAGTGTGCATGTGTCTGCACAAACGGTTAGTAATGGACTCCATGAGGATGGTCTGAGTGCCTGACATCCACAGATGGCGTTTGTGCTCACAGCCCAACACCGTGCAGGACGCTTGGCATTTGCCACAGAACACCAGGATTGGCAAATTTGCCACTGGCGCCCTGTGCTCTTCAAAGATGCAAGCTGGTTCACACTGACAGATGTGACAGAGTCTGGAGACGCCGTGGAGAGCAATCTGCTGCCTGAAACATCCTACCGAAATGAGATCCTCCGACCCCTTGTGAGACCATATGCTGGTGAGATTGGCCCTGGGTTCCTCCTAATGCAGTACAATGCCAGACCTTATGTGGCTCGAGTGTGTAAGCAGTTCCTGCAAAATGAAGGCATTGAAGCTATGGATTGGCCCGCCCATTCCTCAGACCTAAATCCGATTGAACACATCTGTGACATCATGTCTTGCTCCATCCACAAATGTCCCTCATGACATCCGCTGACTCACCAGGAGCATGCCCAGGTGTCGTAGGGAGGTCAAACAGGCACATGGAGGCCACACACACTACTGAGCATCATTTCCTTGTCTTGAGGCATTTCCACTGAAGTTGGATCAGCCTGTAATTTGATTTTCCACTGATTTTGAGTAACCTTCCAAATCCAGACCTCCATGGGATATTAATTTTGATTTACATTCATCATTTTTGTTTTCTTGTTCTCAATGCATGCCACTATATAATGAATAAAGAATTGCAGCTGCGATATTTCAATCAGTAATTTCTACGATGTGGTATCTTAGTGTTCCCTTTATTTTTTTTGAGCAGTGTATTATAGTCCACTGGTATAATGACCTAGTTAGCGAGTGGTCGTAACCTTGGATACCTAAGGTCTTGCATTACCTGCACATGAGGAAAGCGACATAGCAAATCAGAAAAACTACACTACATTTCTAATTGGAGGTATTTGCTAATATTATTATTACACCTACTACATATTGGGATAGGATCTTGAATATGGGACTACTCCTTTAAGTTCCTGGAAGAATCTTATAGTGGAATCTGACCAGTTCTGAGAACGGAGTAAATCTAGATGGGGATAAAAGCACACACAATAGGGCAACACCATAGATAGATTACCATAGGGAGTAGAATCTGTGGTAGCGCTCACAGATTTTCATGGTCAGTATAGATGGTCATGGGGAACTTAACTTATTCAAGTAGATGTTGACTTGCCATTCCTCAGGAGCTGATTTTATGGATAAAAGCTCACAATCACCAATGGAATAATTCCTTTCTGCTGGAGAAAATTTTTGGAAAAAGAATCTGAGATAATTCAATGATCCAGAGGAATTTTCTGAGAGAACTGCTCTCCTCACCAAAAGTAAAGCAGTTCCAGCCATCGCATTAGGGGTGTGTTAATCAAATGTTTGACCAAATATAGCAGGCTAATTTTTAAGCTGTTCATTTTCTATGTCCTGTAAATTATGTGATAAATATCCAAATGGCCCTTGGCAGAAAAAAGGTTCCCTACCCCCAAATTTAAAATAAAATTAGTGTTTAGTGAAACTGATAGGAAATATACTCACTCCTCAACAAAGAAAATGCAACACCAAATATTAAAAGTTATGGAATTATAAAAATCAAAGTATCAATAGACATGTTAAGGCTATGCAAATGATGATAAACTGAAAACAACGTTTTCAAAACATCTCCATTTATTCAGTATTGCAGTATATTAACCCCTTATTGCCCAGTGGTATTTCAGTTTTTGAATTTCTGTATTTTTCCCCCCTTCTTCCCAGACCCATAACTTTTTTTTATTTTTCGGTCAATATGGCCATGTGAGGGCATGTTTTTTTTGCGGCACAAGTTGTACTTATTAATTACACCATTGGTTTTTAACATATCGTGTACTGGAAATAGGAAAAATTCGAAGTGCGGTGAAATTGCAAAATAAGTGCAATTCCACAGTTGTATTTTTTTTTTTTTACCATGTTCAGAAAATGCTAAAACTGACCTGCCATTATGATTCTCCAGGTCATTATGAGTTCATAGACACCATACATGTCTAGGTTCTTTTTTATTTAACCCCTTTACCCCCAAGGGTGGTTTGCACGTTCATGACCGGGCCAATTTTTACAATTCTGACCACTGTCCCTTTATGAGGTAATAACTCTGAAATGCTTCCATGGATCCCACTGATTCTGACATTGTTTTCTCGTGACATATTGTACTTCATGTTAGTGGTAAAATTTCATTCAAATAACTTGCGCTTATTTGTGAAAAAAACGAAAATTTGTCGAAAATTTCGCAATTTTCCAACTTTGAATTTTTATGTCCTTAAATCACAGAGATATGACACACAAAAAACTTAATAAATAATATTTCCCATATGTTTACTTTACATCAGCACAATTTTGGAACCAAAATTTTTTTTGTTAGGAAGTTATAAGGGTTAAAAGTTGACCAGCAATTTCTCATTTTTGCAACACCATTTTATTTTTACGGACCACATCACATTTGAAGTCACTTTGAGGGGTCTATATGATAGAAAATACCCAAAAGTGACACCATTCTAAAAACTGCACACCTCAAGGTGCTCAAAACCACATTCAAGAAGTTTATTAACCCTTCAGGTGCTTCACAGGAATTTTTTGAATGTTTAAAAAAAATGAACATCTAATTTTTTTTCACAAAAAAATTACTTCAGGTCCAATTTTTTTATTTTACCAAGGGTAACAGGAGAAATTAGACTGCAAAAGTTATTGTGCAGTTTGTCCTGAGTACGCTGATACCTGATATGTGTGGGGAAACCACTGTTTCGGTGCATGGCAGAGCTCAGAAGGGAAGGAGCGCCGTTTCACCTTTTCGGCCGGGATCACACAGCGAGATACGGCGGAGTCTCGCAGGTTAAAACCAATCTCTGTCGCCGACACTCCATAGCGGATCGTGCAGCCGCACAGCAATACATGGAGCTGCACGCTCCGCTCCGGAGTGCCGGTGCCAGAGCTTGGTTTTAACTTGCGAGACTCGGCCGTATCTCGCTGTAGTGTGACTCCGGCCTACAATGCAAAATTGGCTGGAATTCAGATCGGACGCCATATCACGTTTGGAGAGCCCCTGATGTACCTAAACAGTGGAAACCCCCCAAAAGTGACCCCATTTTGGAAACTAGACCCCCAAGGAACTTATCTAGATATGTGGTGAGAACTTTGAACCCAAAAGGGCTTCACAGAAGTTTATAACGTAAAGCTGTACAATTAAAAAATCATATTTTTTCCACAAAAATGATCTTTTCACCCCCAATTTTTATTTTCCCAAGGGTAACAGGACCATAAAAGTTATTGTGCAATTTGTCCTGAGTACGCTGATACCCCACATGTGGGGGTAAACCACTATTTGAGCGCATGGCAGAGCTCGGAAGGGAAGCAGCACCCTTTGACTTTTTTGGCTGGAATTGGGATTGGATGCCATGCCGCGTTTGGAATGCCCCTGATGTGCCTAAACAGTGGAAACCCGCCACAAATGACACCAATTTGGAAACTAGACCCCCCACGGAACTTATCTAGATGTGTGGTGAGCACTTTGAGCCCCCAAAGGCTTCACAGAAGTTTAGAACGCCCGGGCATGAAAATAAAAAAATCATATTTTTTCCACAAACATGATCTTTTAGTCCCCAATTTTTTTATTTTCCCAAGGGTAACAGGAGAAATTGGACCCCAAAAGTTGTTGTACAATTTGGCCTGAGAACGCAGATACCCCATATGTGGGAGAAAACTACTGTATGGGCACACGTCGGGGCTCGGAAGGGAAGTAGTGACGTTTTGGAATGCAGACTTTGATGGAATGGTCTGCGGGTGTCAACGCGTTTCGAGAGCCTCTGATGTGCCTAAACTGTTGAAACTCCCCACAAGTGACCCCATTTTGGAATCTAGCCCCCCCAGGAACTTACCTAGATATGTGGTGAGCACTTTGAACCCCCAAGTGCTTCAGAGAAGTTTATAACGCCCGGGCATGAAAATAAAAAAATATTTTTTTTCCACAAAAATGATATTTTTGCCCCCACTTTTTTATTTTCCTAAGGGTAACAGGAGAAATTGGACCCCAAAAGTTGTTTTGCAATTTATCCTGAGTAGGCTGATACCCCATATGTGGCGGTAAAACACTGTTTGAGCGCATGTCAGAGCTTGGAAGGGAAGGAACACCATTTGACTTTTTCAACGCAGAATTGGCTGGAATTGAGATCAGACGCCATGTTGCGTTTGGAGAGCACCTGATGTGTCCGCACAGTGTAAACCCCACCAATTCTAACCCCAACACACCCCTAACCCTAATCTCAGCCCTAACCTTAACCCTAGCCCTAACCCTAATGGGAAAATGGAAATAAATACATTTTTTTTATTTTATTATTTTTCCTTAACTAAGGGGGTGATAACAGGGGGTTTGATTTACTATTTATGGTGGTTTTTTATGTTTGGCAGCTGTCACATGCTAAATGATGCTTTTTATTGTAAAAATAGTTTTTGCATCACCTCATTTTCAGAACTATAACTTTTCCGTATTTTGACCCACCGAGTCATGTGAGATCTTATTTTTGCGGGACGAGTTGATGTTTTTATTGGTACCATTTTTGGGTGCGTGACATTTTTTGATCGCTTTTTATTCTGATTTTTGTGACACAGAATGAACAAAAAAACAGCATTTCAAGAATTTCTTTTGGGGGGTGCGTTTACACCGTTCCACGTGCGGTAAAATTGATAAAGCGGTTTTATTCTTCGGGTCGGTACGGTTACAGCGATACCTCATTTATGCCTTTTTTTATGTTTTGGCGCTTTTATGCAATGAAAACAATTTTATATAAAAAATAATTATTTTTGCATCGCTTTATTCTGCGAGCTATAACTTTTTATTTTTTCGCTGATGACGCTGTGTGGTGGCTTGTTTTTTGAGGGACAAGATGACGTTTTCAGCGGTACCATGGTTATTTATATCCGTCTTTTTGATTGCGCGTTATTGCACTTTTTGTTCGGCGGTAAGATAATAAAGAATTATTTTTTGCTTTGTTTTTTATTTTTTAAGGGGTTCGCTAAAGGGGTTAACTAATTGGACAGTTTTATTTTGTTTTTTGTTTTTTTATTTCCAAAAAATGAATTTATTAGGGAATATTTTTTTTTTAATTTATTTAGCGATTTTTTTTATAAACTATTTTTACACTTTTTTTTTTTTTTACTTTATTACATTGTCTCAGGGGGTACATAACTGTCGTGTGACAGATCGCTGATCTGTCACATCACAGATCGCTGTGACAGATCAGCGATCTGTCACAGGCAGTGCAGAAGACTTCCTCATGCCTGCGCTTTGCAGGCAGTGAGGAAGTCAGCTCCCTGCAGGCCCCCGAAGGTCCCTGCCGCCATATTCGATCCGGGGACCTGCAGGGAAGGAGGCCCCCGCAGCAGCGCTGCACATTGCGCTGCTGCGGGGGACTCAGGGAAGCACAGAGGGAGCCCCCTCTCTGCCAATGCTTCCCTAAACCCCCGGTACACTGCGATCGTGTTTGATCGCAGTGTGCCAGGGGTTAACGTGTCAGGGGCGGTCCGTGACCGCCCCTGACACATAGTGCCGGGTGTCAGCTGTGATAATCAGCTGACACCCGGCCGCGATCAGCAGCGCTCACCCCGTGAGCGCCGCTGATCGCGCTAGACGTACTATCCTGTCGCCGGTCATAGAGGCCCGGGTACCGTGGATGGGATAGTAGGTCGGATGTCAGGTAGGGGTTAACTGGTGAAAAAAAATCCAAAATTTGTAAAAAATAGTAAAAAAAAGCCGCCATTTTCCGAGAACTGTAGCGCCTCCATTTTTCATGATCATTGGCAGGGTGAGGGCTTATTTTTTGCGGGCAGAGCTGAAGTTTTTATTCATACGATTTTGGTGTAGATATAATCTTTTGACTGCCTGTTATTGCATTTTATTGCAATGTAGCAGCGACCAAAAAACCTTAATTCTGGCGATTTGAATTTTCTTCTGGTTACGCCATTTAGCGATAATGTTTCATTATATTGATCTGGTAATCTAAACGCGTTGGTGTATATTTGATTTTTTATTGTTTTATTTTGAATGGGGCGAAAGGGGGGTGATTTGAACTTTGTATTTTTTTTATTTTTTTAAATATTTTTAAAAGTTTTTTTTTACTTTTTGCATGCCTCAATAGTCTCCATGGGAGGCTAGAAGCTGCAATACTTTGATCACCTCTGCTACACACAGATGATGATCAGATCGCCTGTGTGCAGCAGAAATGCTCACTTGCTGTGAGCACCGCCCTGTGGCAATGACAACCATAGAGGCCTGCTGCAGACCTCTGGTTACTGCAAGGTAGGATGTGGATTTTTGTCCGAGCTGCCAAATGATGAAATTCCAAAATATGTTATAAGTTATTTATTCAATGCGTTTCAAGGTTAATACAACCCCTTCTTCAGGAAAAAACCACGTACACCTTACATAGGTAGTGACTGTACATTGCTTATATAAATCCAAGATTCAAAAAAACGAGCGCCAAGTAGTCAGATGACACATGTCAAAGTTACTAAATAGTTAATATATCATTACTTGCATAAAATTCAAAGTGATTATTTTAAAAGCCCATTCAGATAACATGTCCATTTTAATTTACAGGTTTTCAAACGAAATAAAAAGATAATAAAGAAATAAATTTCCAAAAAAGAGAGAGAAGGACATCTGACGCGAACTTCAAAAGACAAGCTCTACTGACATCAAATTCAATTTTCTAACAGTGGGACTACTGGGCTGTAATACGGATTACCTTTAAAACTTCAAGACAAGGGTTGAACGTCTGTTGTAATAAATTATTTTTAAAAACATTAATTGTTTATAAAGAAATTAGATAAAATACACACATTTTTATTAATAATTTTATCTTTTTTTCAAAAAAACATTTGTCCAATTTATTTTTAATTTTATAAAAGTAGAAAAAAGATATATATACATAGAAAGGAATAAGGGGAGTTGATCACTCGTAGGCGCGGTGTCCAAGCAGAAGAGACACAGCACTCCAAGCAGTACCGCACTCACCTTGGCAGAATCACAAGGTAATAAAGATCTGCAGCATCGCCCGTGCTCAAGGAGTTCATTATGATTACTGACAGCCCCCAGGTAGGGGAATTATAAATCCATCCTGGCTCTCAATTCAACCAATACACGCAGTGGCAAAGCAGAAGAAGATCACTGTTTGGGTGCAAGGCAGGACCCAAAAGGGAAGGAGAAAGGTTTGACTTTTTGAACACAAAATTGGCTGGAATCGACAGCCGATGACATGTTACTTTTGAAGGGCCCCTGATGTGCCTAAACAGTGGATATTCCCCCCAAAAGTGATACCATTTTAGAAGCTAGACCCCTCAAGGAACTTATTTAGAAGTGTGGTGAGCACTTTGAACCACCAGGTGCTTTACAGAAGTGTGCAACAGAGCTAAGAAAATTAAAAAAAAAAACATTTTTCCTGCAAAATTTTTCTTTTAGCCTGAAATATTTTATTTTCTCAAGAGTAACAGGAGAAAATGGACCCCAGGATTTGTTGTGTAATTTCTCCTGAATGTGCCAATACACCATGTGGGGGTCAAAACTATTTTTGAGGCACAGTGCAAAGCTCAAAAGGGAAGGAGCATCATATTATAGTGCAGATTTTACTATTATGGTTTCAGGGTGCCATAACCCACTGGGAGAGCCCCTGAGGTGTCAGAACAGTAGAATGCCCCATAATTGACCCCATTTTACAAACTATGCCTCTCATTGAATTAATTTAAGGGTGTAATGATCATATTGATACAAAGGGTGTGTCACAGAATTTTATACCATTGGACAGTGAAGAAAAAATTACATTTTTACCACAAATATTTTGCTTTAGCCCAAGATTTAAAATTTTCGCTCAAGAAGTGGGTAAAATTGACACCAGAATGTATCCCACAATTTCTGCTGAATATAGAAATACACCATATGTGGCTGTACAGTTCTGCTTAGCCATACGGAGAGTCTTGGTAGGGATGGTGTGCTATTTGCCTCCTGGAGCGCAGATTTTCCTCATATAGTTTTTTAGACTCCCTATACAGAGCCCCCTAAGTGCTACACAGCAGAATCCCCCCAAGTGACCCCATTTTGGAAATCTTACCCCTGCCAAATGTGAATGCTAAAGTTGGTTTATGCACGCTAGGGCTCAGAAGTGAGGGGGGCATTTGGATTTGTGAGCGCAGAATTTGCTGAATTTCTTTTGGCTTTTCCAGAGCCTTTCTGCTACCAGTAACGTGGATGCCTCCTATATTTCTGTTAACAGATGACAAAACTGAGTGGGGACTTTTTTTTGTGGTTTGATTTAAAGCTTTTATTGGGAACATTTTTCATAACGTTTGTGATCACATTTATCTGGCGCTCTACACTGAGCACATACTTTGGGGTTTCCATCTAAATCTCTGATCTACATGACAAATGAAACCCCTGAGGGATTCATTCACTATAATGAGGCATCAGAGTTACTCTGGACTCCGTCTGGCCTCTGTTCAGCGTAGTCATTCCTTTCAGAGGTGCACAAAACTATTGTGGACTGCGTTTTTATGCACGCCGAAATAGACGGACACCGCCGGATCACAGGTCCTATGGCATTCACAGTGCCTCCATCTGCCTCATTATAGGGAATATTCCACCTGTGGTTCTGAATGAATCACAAATTTTAGAGATTTACATGGAAACCCCTATGAAAGCGCTCGGTATAGAGCGCAGGATACATGTGCACCAAGCCTTACTGCGATCTTTGTGAGGCAGAATGAACAAATCCACAGCAGGTGAAGAATTGGCTTTATTTTTTATGCCTTTCCTCATGCAGTATAAGATTAGGCAACTTTATTCTTCGGGTCGGTCCGATTACAGCGATACCAGATTTATATCCTTTTTTATGTTTAGCTTCTGTCATACTGTACACTAAAAGACGCTTTTATTTTGCAAGAAGTTTTTGCCTCACCATATTTTGAGAGCTATAATTTTTCCATATTTCGGGGTACAGAGTCATGTGGGCTTGTTTTTTGCTGGACAAGCTGACTTTTTATTGTCTTTTATTGGTACCATTTTCAGCCACATGACATTTTTTGATCGCCTTCTATTCCGATTTTTGTGGAGGTAGAATGAACAAAAAACAGCAATGCAGGAATTTTTTTTTCTCCTTTCCACATGTGGTAAAATTGATAAGGCAGTTTTATTCTTTGAGTCAGTATGAATACAGCGATGCCACATTTATATTTTTTTTTATGTTTTGGCGCTTTTACGCAATAAAAACTTTTTTTATACAAAAAAATTTATTTCTACATCGCTTTATTGTGAGAGCTATAACTTTTATACTTTTCCACTGATGGAGCTGTATGGCAGCTTGTGTTTTGCGGGACAAGATGGCGTTTTCAGTTATACTATTTTTTTTTTTTACAGTCATCTTTTTTTATCGCGTTTTATTCCACTTTTTCCAAGCGGTATGATGATAAAGCATAATTTGCTACTTTGTGGGGTTTTTTTACAGCCTTCACTGAAGGGGTTAACTAGTGTTAAACTTTTATAGATCGGATCTTTCCGAACGCGGCGATAGCAAACGTGTGCTTTTTTATTTTTTTATTTTTTTTTTTACATAAAAATGTGTATTTGTTAGTGGATTTTTAATTATTATTTTGTAATTTTTTTTTTGCATATTTTTTTAAAAAATGGTTGTTTTTTTTACCTAGTCCCTTTATAGGACTTTCACTTTTTTCACTTTGAAGGTATAGTGCATTGCAATGCACTCCAACAATCAAGTCAAGTCTAATATATGATCGTATTTTTAGCAATTTAGGTAAATAGATGTAGTTTTCATAGGATGTTATGCATAGTAACTTATTATTTGACTCATTTGGGCGGTATGGTGGCTCAGTGGTTAGCAAAGCAGCCTTGCAGCGCTGGGGTCCTGGTTTCATATCCCACCAAGGCCAACAACTGCAAGGAGTTTGTATGGGTTTCCTCCCACATTCCAAAGACATACTGATAGGGAATTTAGATTGTGAGCCCCATCGGGGACAGTGATGATAATGTGTGCAAACTGTAAAGCACTGTGGAATATGTTAGCGCTATATAAAAGTAAAGATTATATTAAAGAATCGTAGTTTAACTTTTTCTACGCACTAAAAAAGAAGCTTCATTAGGTGGCAGTAGAAATTCAGTTATGTAGGGAAGGTAGTTAAAATTGTATCAGTAGAGAGCTCTGTAAATCTTCCATTTTTTTAGGTAGAATATGGAATGGCAAGTCTCTATTTGCTTCTAGGCACTGGAGGTCCGGTGCCTAAGGTAGCAGGATGTGGGGTTGAGGCCAAAATGAAGTGCAAAAAACCCCTAACATTTTGAACCTTATTCTTTAAGATGCAAATACAAATGAACCACTGAGGCAGGGAGCATCCTGCTCCAACGTACAGCAGTGTGAGGAGTTCATTTCATCACGCTACACAGAATGCATACACCAAATTACCTGCAGATGGTGCTGTTACCTTACAGTATAAAAATATATAAAGGATTAATATATGCATAAACAGAAAAATATCCCTGTAATAACTGTGAGGCACAAAACGACTAAACTTTAGACAGCAAATTTACTGCCAGGACAGAACAGTTAAGGGTGGGAAAAATCGGAAGGAAAGTTCTAAAGTGACAGTTAAGAAGAGGAACAGGGAAAAGAAAGATTGTAATTGGTAAAGTGGAATTGGAGAAGAGAAAGATACAGAGTGTGGAGAAGGAAAAGATGAAGATGGATGTCATTGTTACTGATATAGAGAGTAGTGATTCATCAATGGAATCGAGTGACTATGATGATGAGTTCTTTTTGGAAAACAGAGTGTGACCCTGGAATCTTAAGGCTGTGTGCACACGTACCTTTTTTAGCGTTTCCCGTGGCGATTTTAAACGCGCGATTTCGCCGTGGAAATACTTAAAAAAAGCATTCCATGCAATCCTAATTGATTGTGCACATGTTGTGCTAATGGTGCGTTTTTTTACTGCTGCGGAATCAGCATGTTCATTAATTTTGCGGAATCGCGCGCGCATACACTTGCATTGCAAAAACACATAGCAAAGCGCATGTTAAAACGCGTGACAAACGCGTCAAAATCGCTTACAAAAAAGCGTCAAAAAACGCATGCGTTTTTCTGGCAAAGGGTGTGCGTTTCTGCTCAGGAATATTCTGCTTCAAAAATGCAATGTGGGCACATAGCCTAAAGGGAATGTCACCTCTCTGACCTTTCCCGGCGCCTGCACACTGCAGTACTCTGCTCTGCCCTCAACAGATTTGCAATGGAATAATTTGATTTGTATTATGTTATTTTTATTAAAATATACAAATATATAAAAAAGAATAAATAGTTGAATATGGATGATGAGGACATTAGCAACATTTTTATGTCCAAAATTGGAATTTTATTAAACCCTTTCACAACATGCGCCATACTTGTACTACGCATGTCGTTTCCCTTTTATGTGATCCCCAGCACTGAGCCCACATCTTTCCTGGCATATTTCAGCTGATTTGAACAGCTGACATGGGCCCCTAACAGCCGCAGGTGGAATCACAATCCACCCAAGGCTGTTAACCTGTTAAATGCCTCTGACAGCGGCATTTAATGTGATCGCACGTCATTAATCTAACCCATCAGTGCCCATGTCACATGACCATGGGTCGCGGATAGGTTGGCATGACAACTTGGGGTCTGCAGCAGACCCCTGTGGTTGTCATTGCAGGATTGCTTTGAGTGCCGCCCAGCAGTCGGGCTCATAGCAAGTGAGAATTTCTGCTACATAGAGCAGGGCTGCAGCCCTGCTCTATGTAGCACAAGTGATTGGATGATCACAGTTTCTAGTCTCCCATGGAGACTATTGAAGCAAGTGTAACGTAAGAAGAAAATTTTAAAAAATATTAAAAAAATAAAAATATATAAAAGCTCAAATAACCCTCCCATTTGCCCATTCAAAATAAACAATAAAAAAATAAAACATACACATATTTGATATCGCTGTGTTCAGAATTGCCCAATATATCAAGCTGGAGAAAGAATTAATCCGACTGGTAAACAGCATAGTGTAAAAAAAAAGGAAAAATTGTGTTTTTTTTGGTGACCGCAACATTGCATTAAAATGAAATAACGGGCAATCAAAAGATCATATCTGCACCAAAATGGTGTCAATAAAAACGTCAGCTCTGCGCGCAAAAATTAAGCCCTC
This sequence comes from Dendrobates tinctorius, assembly GCF_039654945.1. Taxonomy (NCBI): domain Eukaryota; kingdom Metazoa; phylum Chordata; class Amphibia; order Anura; family Dendrobatidae; genus Dendrobates; species Dendrobates tinctorius. The sequence goes on along the minus strand of NW_027361766.1, from coordinate 17,593,808 downwards.
ACTCAGCCTCAGATCACGAAAATAGTGACCTTACAGGTCTTGGAAAATGGCGCAATTTTATTTATTTTTTTAACAAACTTTGGATTTTTTTTTTCACCACTTAAATAAAAACAGCCTTGGCATGTTTGGTATCTACAAATTCGTAATGACCTGGAGAACATAAAGGCAGGTCAGTTTTAGCATTTGGTAAACATGCCAAAAAAACGGTTGTGTAATTGAACCTTTTTGCAATTTCACCTCACTTGGAATTTTTTTTCCTGTTTTCCAATACACGATATGGTAAAACCAATGGTGTCGTTCAAAAAACAAGCCCTCACAAGGCCATGTTGATGTAAAAATAAAAAAAGTTATGGCTCTAGGAAGCAGGGGAGCATAAAGCAGAAAAGCAAAAACAAAAATAGGCTGTGGCATAAAGGGGTTTAATGTCTCTTTGACGCATTCAAGTAAGAAAAAAAATCTGATAGGTATTGTTGAGTCCCATGCATTTTTATTCATTATTTTTGACGCTATGATTTCTTTTGAGAAACATTGACTCCCTCTGGTGGAGCATTCACTTCTTAAATTTGCATATGTGGATTAAATAAAAAAAATTTTTAAAAAAAATTGGTTTTGTGGTGGGTTACAAACTTGCTGCCTATATCTGTCTGAGTGTCCTAATGGTTTGTAGCCAGCCAGGTGTACTGCTTGCGGTACATGGAATGTGTGAATGGAACCCTGGGCGTGTTACAATGGGCCCTTGCCCTTTGTAAGGCTGAGTGGCAGCAGCCATCTTTAGTCTGCTGAAGGACCTGCAGCAGGTAGGTGCTCAGCAGCAGGAGAGGTAAGGAAAGACAGCTGCTAATTAGTCCTCCTCTGTCCTCCTGGTGTTGAGGTGCATGAGAACAGCACATTGCTGCCCTGATGAAGTGGCCAGGAGGCCATGAAACGCGTTGGCTTGAATGTGAATAAAGGTTTGCTTGCATCTTCGGTTGGTTCCTTGTGGTCTAGCGCGGACAAACCCCGGCTTTTCTTTTCTTTATTGTTTTAACCCTATCCTGTGTGATACTGACTGCTGTTCCGTGTATCTAATCCTCTTCTGTGTGATACTGACTGCTGAGCCATGTATCTAATCCTATCATGTGTGTTACTGACTGCTGAGCTGTGTATCTAAACCTATCCTGTGTGATACTGACTGCTCAGCCGTGTATCTAATCCTATCCTGTGTGATACTGACTGCTCAGCCGTGTATCTAATCCTATCCTGTGTGATACTGACTGCTGAGCCGTGTATCTAATCCTATCCTGTGTGATACTGACTGCTGAGCCGTGTATCTAATAGACGATAACACCATAGAAATGATAAGAATAATAGGCCTCAGTTACCACAACTGTCTACAAAGAAAACTGTTGCTGATAGCAACCAATCACAGCTCATTTTTCATCTTTTAAACAGCTCTGGGACAGAGTGGCGAGTTTTGAGTGGCGACTTTTGTGTTTTAACTTTTATGTGGCGAGGTTGGTGTATGTGTGGTGAAATGTGTGCTGAGGGTGGTATATGTGTTGAAGCACGTGGTAGTGAGTGGCGCATTTTGTGTGTGTGTTCATATCCCCGTGTGTGGTGAGTATCCCATGTCAGGGCCCCACCTTAGCAACTGTACGGTATATACTCTTTGGCGCCATCGCTCTCATTCTTTAAGTCCCCCTTGTTCACATCTGGCAGCTGTCAATTTGCCTCCAACACTTTTCCTTTCACTTTTTCCCCATTATGTAGATAGGGGCAAAATTGTTTGGTGAATTGGAACGCCTGGGGTTAAAATTTCGCCTCACAACATAGCCTATGACGCTCTCGGGGTCCAGACGTGTGACTGTGCAAAATTTTGTGGCTTTAGCTACAACAGTGCAGATGCCAATACATACACTTTTTCCCCATTATGTAGATAGGGGCAAAATTGTTTGGTGAATTGGAACGCCCGGGATTAAAATTTCGCCTCACAACATAGCCTATGACGCTCTCGGGGTCCAGACGTGTGACTGTGCCAAATTTTGTGGCTGTAGCTGCGACGATGCGGATGCCAATCCCGGACATACACACACATTGAGCTTCATATATTAGATTTAGAGGCTATGCTGGGCTGTATATATTACCTGGAGGCTGTTTTGGGCTGTATATATTACCTGAAGGCTATGCTGGACTGTATCTATTACCTTAAAGCTATGCTGGACTGTATATATTACCTGGAGTGGAGGCTATGCTGGGCTGTATATATCACCTGGAGGCTGTGGTGGGCTGTATATATTACCTGAAGGCTTTGCTGGGCTGTATATATTAACTGGAGGCTGTGCTGGGCTATATATATTACCTGGAGTCTGTGCTGGGCGCTGTATATATTACCTGAAGGCTGTTGCTGGACTGTATATATTAACTGGAGGCTATGCTGGGCTGTATATGTTATTTGGACTCTGTTCTAGGCTGTATATATTAACTGAAGGCTATGCTGGGCTGTATACGATATTTTATTTGGAGGCTGTGCTGGGCTGTATATATTAACAACTAGAGGTAATGCTGGGCTAGTGGGCTATATATGTTATTTGGAGGCTGTGCTGGCCTGTATATATAATTTGTAGGCTGCAACTGGCAAATAATAAATACAGCCCAGCAGCACCCTACAGATATTATATCCAGCCCTGCATAGCCTCAATAGTAGATATACAGTACATTTACGGTGGAAAAATCCGCAGCAAAAATTGACATGGTGTAGATTTTCCCGCTCTAGAAAACGCAGCATATCCGCTGTATATTTTAGTGGCACCATGTAATGCGGATCTAGCACAACTGCACTTGCCGTGGCCGGCCGCAAGCCCGATAGAGAATGAATGGGGCTTGCCGGATCGGTGCCACAAGTCGCCCGTTAGGCGGCAGAGGTGCGGAAGTTACATAACTTTGTTATCCTATGAAGGGCGGAGGGGGGGGTGTGAAAAATTTCTTGCACAGGGGCCCACTACAGTCTGTGTCCGCTCCTGGATCACACTACCGTGTGTGATGTGAGAAACTCGCACGAGTCTCTCACATCTACACCCGACGCTTCTGTCGGCACTCAGCACCGGAGCTGCGGCTACATGTATTTCTATGCAGCCACAGCTCCGGTCCTGAGTGCAGGCAGCAGCGCCAGGTGTTGATGCAAGAGACTCGTGCGAGTTTCTCGCATCACACACGGTAGTGTGAACCCGGCCTAAGGGAAATCTATGGCTCTATCTCCGCTACAGGTGTCTGTCGGAGGCCATGGCGTGCTGCAAGTGCGAAACCAATTTGGGTTATTGCTTCTCGGCCTTTTGGCACAATCTATGAGGTTTACCTGTGCGATATGGTCTATTTAGGTGCCCTTGTGTTGGCAGCGGATTATTCAGGATACTCTCCAAGCTTGTGACAACAGAGCTTCTTTATTCAGGAACAAACAGGCAAAATATATGATAAGCTTAATAGAACATGAATAAATAATTTGTGTGTCTCTATCTGTGCAGCATCTACAGCAGGCTGCTTCATCTTCCATGCACAGACACAGGAAATACAGTCACATGCTATCTCTGTTTGAGCCTCTGGGAATTTTTTTTTATGTTCTAACTTTGAAAACAGCATGCAATCTAGCAACTGAACACTCATAGACAAGAATGGAGTTGTTGCACCAAACATATTCCAATACCCCCACTCAACAACTACTTATCCTGTTAGTCCCATTGCGGTTCTGAAGTCCACAAACTTGGCTCTTGATAATGGCTTTGACATACCATCAGCTATCATCTTGTCAGACTCGCAATAAACAAACCCGAGTACACCACGTTCCACTAAGTCACGTAAGTGGTGATGTTTTACATCAATGTGCTCAGTCCTTGCACTAATCTTCTCACTACTGGAAAGTTTAATGCATCCTTGGTTGTCCTCATAGATAACTGTTGGTTGAGCTAATGGCTTGCCGAATTCTGACAAAAGTTGTTTCAACCAAGTTACTTCTTGACTTGCATAAGCAGCAGACATATATTCTGCTTCTGTAGAGGATAGTGCAACTGACACTTGTTTTCTGCTAGACCAAGAAATTGAATTTTCTCCTATCTTGAACAAGTAACCATTTGTTGATTTCCGATCACTTGAATCTCTAGCCCAATCTGCATCCACATAACCTCTGTGTAACAATTATGTGGGTACTATGGAATCTGATTGCATGGGATAAAATGAATCTTAGACCAAAGCTAAGGTAAACAAGTGTTTTTAACAAAATAAGAAGTGGAAACAAAACTAACAGAGATCTTCCTGCAATTGTAACGAAGTGCACAGCACAATATACAATTGTTCAACAAACTGAGTAGCGGAGCATGACCGCTAATACGAACCAGTCCAGTAGTAATATGACTCAGGAGTGCACACAGCACTTAAACTTGGAAGTCCAGTAATACTATGAGTGAGAATGCACACAGCACTTAAACGTGGGAGTCCAGCAATACGCAGGTGGAGCGTTAGCAGGAGAAGGTCTCTAGATGTACCTTTAGGGCTGAAAAGTGCCGCTCAAGTCCAGCACAACAGAAACAGTCCAGGAAGAAATAATGGTGACAGAATTTCTTACTGACCACAGCAGTTCCAGAGGCGAGTAGTTCCACACCAGAAGTCCAGACAATAGGTAATCCCGGTGAGGATCAAGGAGCAGCACAGAGGACTGAAGGCAGCAGAACATGGAGAGGTAGAGAACTGAGTAACAAGCAGCAGCATGGAATCCAGAAGAAACAGGCAGAAGCACAGGAGCGAACAGCAACAAAATACTCAGGCAAGGAGGATCTACCAACTCAGACTTAAATAGCAAGACAGACAGGAAGTTCCAGGACAGGGTGAAGTACCAGACTCCAACTTGGACAAGGGCAAAACAGGCTCCAAGTAACATCCAGAATCCCTACATTACTCCCACCTTAGAAGCGGCCTCGGGACAATCCAGGACCAGGTTTTCCAGGATATTTTTGATGAAACAGAGCAATCTTTTGAGGAACACAGATATTACTCACCGGCTCCCAAGAGTTCTCCTCAGACGGATATCCTTGCCATTTGATGAGGTACTGCAGCTGATTCCTGTGGATCCTGGAGTCCAGAATCTTCTCCACAACAAATTGTTCATGCCTAACCACCAACACAGGCTGAGGAGGAGGCGCAATACGACCCTGAAAAGTATTCAGAGACACAGATTTTAATAAGGAGACATGGAACACAGGCTATATCTTCATAGTGCTTGGTAACTTCAGACTGCAGGCAACGGCGCTCACGATCCCAGAGATCTTGCATGGACCGATGAGTTTTTGTCTAAGCTTCTGTGACAGAACATTCAATTTCAAATTCTTGGCAGGTCTCCAGAACCTATTGGCAGATTTCTTGTATCTCTCCTGTGCAGTAGATAGCGATTCCTTCAGAGTTTCCAGATTTTGTTTCATCACCGCCAACCTCTCATCTACTGTAGGCACCGGAGCATCAATAGGGGATCTGGAAAGAATACTAGGATGATAACCCAGGTTGGCAAAGAAGGGTGTTACCTTAGTAGATGCATTCTGCAAGTTATTGTAAGAGAACTCTGCTAGAGGAAGCAACTCCAACCAGTCATCCTGCAAGTGGCTGATATAGCACCGAAGATACTGCTCCAGAGTCTGATTAGTCCCATCCATCTGCCCATTGGTCTGAGGATGTTACGCTGAAGAGAGACAGATATTGATATCAAGCGCAGAACAAAATCCTTTCCAAAATCTGGAGGTAAACTGCACTCCCTGATCAGAGATTATCTCATCTGGAACTCCATGCAGCCAAAACACATTCTGAATGACCAGATCTACCGTTTCCTTAGCTGAGGGAAGACCAGCACAAGGAATGAAGTGAGCAGCTTTCATAAGGCGATCTACTACCACCAGAATAGAGTTCTTTCCCCCAGAGGTGGGAATTCCACTATAAAGTCCATAGAAATAGACCCCCAAGGGTGAGCAGGAATGGTCAGTGGTTGCAGCAAACCAGCAGGTGATACACGAGGAGTCTTAAAACGTGTACATACCTCACAAGAGAGAACATAGTTCTTAATAATAATAATAATAATAATAATAATTTTATCTCTATAGTGCCAACATATTCTGCAGCACTTTACATTATAGAGGGGACTTCTACAGACAATAGACATTACAGCATACCAATAAACACATAAATCAAAACAGATGCCAAGAGGAGTGAGGGCCCTGCTCGCAAGCTTACAATCTATAAGGAATAATAATAATAATCTTTATTTTTATATAGCACTAACATATTCCCCAGCACTTCACAGTTTTTCACACATTATCATTGCTGTCCATGATGGGGCTCACAATCTAAATTCCCTATCAGTATGTCTTTGGAGTGTGGGAGGAAACCGGAGCACCCGGCGGAAACCCACGCAAACACGAGGAGAACATGCAAACTCTTTGCAGATGTTGTCCTTGGTGGAATTTGAATCCAGGACCCCAGCGCTGCCACCGTGCTGCTCAAGGAAAAAGGGGAGACACGAAAGGTGGATGGTAACAATTGCTTTTATTGTTTGGACCAGCCATAGTGTAAGAATTGGGTGTTACTGTTGCTGCATGAACCAGTTAACAGTCTAAATATGTAACAGTACAGACACAGAGGGCTATTAAAAGCATAAAGCATGTGAGAACATGATGCGAGGAACCTGGTTATGGTAAAAAATTTTGAATGAGCCACACAGGGATATTTAGGTTAATGCGTTAAGGCAATAGGCCAGTCTGAACAAATGCATTTTTAGGGCACGCATAAAACTGTGGTGATTGGGGATTAATTGTATTAACCTGGGTAGTGCATTCCAAAGAATTGGTGCAGCACGTAAAAAGTCTTGGAGACGGGAGTGGGAGGTTTTGATTAATGCGGATGTTAACCTCAGGTCATTAGCAGAATGGAGGGCACGGGTAGGGTGGTAGGCTGAGACGAAGGAGGAGATGTAGGGTGGTGCTGAGCCATGGAGTGCTTTGTGGGTGAGGGTAATAAGTTTATACTGAATTCTGGAGTGGATGGGTAACCAATGTAAGGACTGGCACAAGGTAGAGGCATCGGTATAACGAATGGTCAGGAATATGATACTAGCTGCAGTATTCAGGACAGATTGGCAAGAGGGGGACCGATTAGTAGAGAGTTACAATAGTCCAAACAAGAATGAATAAGAGAAATAGTAAGAGTTTTTGCAGAGTCGAAAGTAAGAAAGGGTTGAATTCTAGAAATGTTTTTGAGGTGCAGATAATAAGAGCAAGCTAATGATTGGATGTGGGGAGTGAATGAAAGCTTGGAATCAAGTATGACCCCAAGACAGCAGGCATGTTGCTGGGTTGTAATGGTGGAACCACACATGGAAATGGCAATGTCAGGCATAGGTAGGTTAGTAGAGGGAGGAAACAAGAGGAGTTCAGTTTTTGACAGGTTCAGTTTCAGATAGAGGGAGGACATGATGTTAGAGACAGCGGTAAGACAACCACTGGTGTTTTCCAAAAAGGCAGGCGTGATATCAGGAGAATAAGAGCATAATTGGGTGTCATCAGCAAAGAGATGGTACTGGAACCCAAATCTACTGATCACTTGACCAATAGGGGCAGTATACAAAGAGAAGAGGAGGGGGCCTAGAAATAATCCTTGAGGAACCCCAACAGTAAGGGGAAGATGAGAGGAGGAGGAGCCAGCAAAAGATACAGTAAAGGAGCGGTCAGAGAGATAGGAGGAGAACCAAGAGAGAACGGTGTCCTTGAGGCTGATGGAACGGAGCATAGTGAGGAGGAGCTGATGATCCACAGTGTTGAATGCTGCGGAGAGATCCAAGAGAATTAGCATGGAGTAGAGACCATTAGATTTAGCTGTTAGATCTTTAGAGACTTTAGTGAGGGCAGTTTCAGTAGAGTGAAGAGAGCGGAAACCGGATTGTAGAGGGTCAAGGAGAGAGTTATCTGAGAGATAGCGGATAAGTTGGGCATGAACCAGGCGTTCCAGGAGTTTAGAGATGAAGGGAAGATTAGAGACAGGTCTATAGTTAGCGGCACAGTTTAGGACAAGGAAGGTTTACTTCCCTCAGACAGATAGGCCACCAAAAGAAGCAGGTCAGGAACTCCTGTGACTTCTGTTCCCCTGATGACCAGCCAACTTGGAGTCATGTACAAACTTGAGGACCTGCTGCTTACGACCTCCGGAAAGTATAAACGTCAATCCCAGGCCTACATACCGTTCTTGAGAACTAAGTCCACATCATCAGTCAGGTTAGCGAAAAATGGGTTTGCTTCATAGGCCTCCTTAATAGTCTTCCATAAGTCCATATTCTGGACGACTCCGACAAAGTTGGCATCCGACAAAATGGACTTGGACGGGGTCCCAGGTACGGAATCTGTGGCATGGGTTCAGGACAAAGCATTCGCTTTCCCATTATGTGAACCTGGGTGGTACGAAATGACAAAGTTAAACTGATTCAAAAATGGACTCCAACGAGCCTGACATGGAGAAAGACATCTAGCAGATCTGAAAAATTCCAGATTACGATGGCCCATGAGGACAATAACTTGTGCCGCCCCCTGCAGATGGTGCCTCTATTCCTTAAATGCAGTGATAATGGCTAGAAGCTCTTTGTCAACCACATCATAATTCTTGTCTGCAGCAGAAAGTCTACGAGAGAAAAAAGCACACGGATGTAACAGACACTTCTTTCCTGTTCTCTGCGAGAGGATGGCCCCAAAGCACAATCCAAAGCATCCACTTCCATGATGAAAGAATGTGCTGGGTTAGGGTGAATTAATACAGGTGCAGAAGTAAAACAGGTCTTAAGACAATCAAAAGCCTCTTGACCCTGCGTAGACCACAAGAAATTCTTTTCCTTCTTGGTTAGTTGCCTGACCCCATATGTAAATTCATTGATCATTACTTAAAACCTCAGGTGGAAACGCTGCCCTCCTATGTCAGGGACACCACGGACGTCCTGCGGCGGGTAGATGGCCTGTCACTCGATTCAGATACATTCCTTGTGGTGGCCAATATGGAAGCGCTATATACAAGTATACATCATGATGATGGTATGAGAGCTGTACAATTTTATCTGGAATCCAGTAATTTGGATGCTGACTTGGGGGAACTGGTGTTGGATTCCTTGCGATTCATACGAACTCATAATTTTTTACGTTCAAGGATCAATTCTTTTTACAGAAGCGCGGGACCCCGATGGGAGCGGCATGTGTTCCATCTTATGCTAATTTATTTTTGGGCTACTGGGAGCGTAGTTTCAACCACAAAAAAGTCCAAAAACATACTAATGTGGTAGGGGAACCTTCACCATTAGAGTTGAGCGAAACGGGTCGAACAATTTCAAAAGTCGCCGACTTTTGGCAAAGTCGGGTTTCATGAAACGAAACCCGACCCTAGGATGAGGTCGGCCACGAGGTCGGCAACTTACGCGCCAAAGTCGCGTTTCAAAAGTTTGTTTAGCGCTCTTTTTCAGCCAATCAGGATCCACGGACACTGTGGGCAACGTGATGACATAGGCAGGGGTCGCCACCATCTTTCAGAAGGGCATGCAAGTGATTGGCTTGCTTTGGTGGGCGTCATAGGTGTTATAAAAGGGCGTGCACGCCGACCGCCATCTTCTGCCGATCTTAGCATAGGGAGAGGTTGCTGATTCTGTAGGGAGAGCGTTAGGCAGGGAAGAAGACAAAAAAACTGCTTCTGCTGCTAGCGATTTTACCTGTGCAACACACCAGTCACTGTGTGTGCAGTGCAAGGGGAGGCTATATTGTGGTGGATCAGCGGTGTTGGTTGTTAGGCTGCCTTCTAAGGCTTCCTGACAGCTGCATTGCTGTTTCCCCACTGCTCTGCAAACTGCTTTTTTAAAAGCAATCCCAATTTTTTTGTCCTGCTAAGGTACTGAGCGTGCATTTATTCACACCATACAGCGGTGTACGCTCCTCACACAGTACCGTGTAACGGCTGTTATCACAGCCACAGTGAAGCTATCTGTGTGTCACTGTGGAAGGATAAGTGGAGGACTTGTTCCGTTCTTACAGACCTACACTCTAGGGAGATTCCTATTCTGCCCAATTCTACAATTCACTTTTTTCACACCTGTGCCATCGAGCCTGTGACATAGCGCTCTGATATTCAGTGGGCCTCACACAATCCAAAAGTGTCCAGTGTCCACAAGTGTCTGCAGAAATTCAAAATCTCCCTTATCCTGTAGTCACTTTTTTCACACCTGCTGCATCGAGCCTGTGACATAGCGCTCTGATATTCATTGGGCCTCACACAATCCAAAAGTGTCCAGTGTCTGCAGAAATTCAAAATCTCCCTTATCCTCTAGTCACTTTTTTCACACCTGCTGCATCGAGCCTGTGACATAGCGCTCTGATATTCATTGGGCCTCACACAATCCAAAAGTGTCCAGTGTCCACAAGTGTCTGCAGAAATTCAAAATCTCCCTTATCCTGTAGTCACTTTTTTCACACCTGCTGCATCGAGCCTGTGACATAGCACTGTGATATTCAGTGGGCCTCACACAATCCAAGTGTCCAGTGTCCACAAGTGTCTGCAGAAATTCAAAATCTCCCAGAAATTCAAAATCTCCCTTATCCTGTAGTCACTTTTTTCACACCTGTGCCATCGAGCCTGTGACATAGCGCTGTGATATTCAGTGGGCCTCACACAATCCAAGTGTCCAGTGTCCACAAGTGTCTGCAGAAATTCAAAATCTCCCAGAAATTCAAAATCTCCCTTATCCTGTAGTCACTTTTTTCACACCTGTGCCATCGAGCCTGTGACATAGCACTGTGATATTCAGTGGGCCTCACACAATCCAAGTGTCCAGTGTCCACAAGTGTCTGCAGAAATTCAAAATCTCCCTTATCCTGTAGTCACTTTTTTCACACCTGTGCCATCGAGCCTGTGACATAGCACTGTGATATTCAGTGGGCCTCACACAATCCAAGTGTCCAGTGTCCACAAGTGTCTACAGAAATTCAAAATCTCCCCTGTCCTATAGACACCTTGTACCTTGTTTTACATTACTATATAGTTTGTAGGATTTTGTCTACATTTCTACCAAAAATGAGGAAGGCTGGTGGAAGAGGCCGTGGAATTGGGCGGGGGTTGGCAGCTGGTAATGATGGTGTTGGTGGTGGATCTGATGGTAGTGGCAAAAGCAAAATAGGACCGAATGCAGGAGGTGTTGAGCCTGCATCATCGTCTGGCTCCATAAGGCTTCGAAGGCTTAGTTTTCTAGGAGTTGGCAAACCGCTTTTAACGCCAGAGCATCAGGAAAAAGTTTTGTCTTACATTGCTGACTCAGCCTCCAGCTCTATCGCCTCCTCTTCTGAAGTTGTAAAAAGTAAAAGCACTGAGTCGTCATTGGAGGCTCATGTTCATGAACCACACCTTTCCTTGTGTCCTTCACCACAACCAAGACTGAAGGATGACGCAGGCCATACTACTGATTACTCCATGGAGCTGTTTTCACATACCATGCCTGGATTATCAAGTGAAATGGTGAATTACCCAGGCCAAGATGAATCTGACATGGAGTGCACTGATGCACAGCCGCTGATAGATGATTCTGCTGGTACATTCACTCAGAGCACTACATTGTCCTCGCAGTGTACAGAGCCAGATTCTGACCCTGATGAGACTCAGGTGCCCCTTCCCGCACACTATACCACCATACACGGTGACACAGAGGAAGGTGCACATGACATTGAAGAGGAGGTGATGGATGACCCAGTTGTTGACCCAGATTGGCATCTATTGGGGGAAGAGGGTGCTGCTTCCAATAGCTCAGATGAGGAGCATCCACAGCTGACATCAACATCGCAACAGCTGTTATCTGGCAGGCCCGGAGCACTCCAAAGACAGGTTCCAAAAATCAAAAGAGTTGCTGGACAGCTTGTCCAGAGGGTCAAAACATCACAGCGTGCTAGGCCGCAAAATGTCTGCCAAAGTAGGAAGAGTGCAGTGTGGCACTTTTTTGAACAAAATCCTCATGATCAGGCCAAGGTTATCTGTAAGAAGTGCGCAAAGACCTTTAGCCGAGGTAAAAATCTGAAAAATTTGAATACCAGTTGCATGCTTAGACATTTAACCAGCATGCACTTGCAAGCGTGGACACAACACCAAACCTCAAGTGCCCCATGTGCAACTGATCACAAAGAAGGTAGTCAGCAACGCTACATTGTTTCCCCCACTGTAAGCCCACCGGTTAGCACAGCAGCAAATGTTGAGGTGTCGTTGCAAGGCCACAGCAGTTAGGGAATCCCACTGTTATATCAACGAAATACTGAATCTAGGCCATCAGAAAGAACACCAACTCCATCACCATCATCAACCCTCTCTCAGTCCGCCCTGTCCACCGCTACTTCCACCATATGCAGCTCTCAAGTCCAGCTCACCCTCCCAGACACTATGAGTAGGTCAAGAAAGTACTCAGTCTCTCATCCGCGTACAATGGGTTTGAACGCCCACATTGCCAAACTAATCTCGTTTGAGATGATGCCCTATCGGTTGGTGGAAAGCGCAGCTTTCCGCAAACTCATGGCCTATGCAGTACTACGCTATGACCTACCCAGTCGCCACTTCTTCTCTCGCAAAGCCATCCCAGCCCTCCACCATCATGTGAAAGACCGCATTGTCCATGCACTCAAGCAGTCAGTGAGTGGAAAGGTGCACCTCACAACTGATGCATGGTCCAGTCGGCATGGCCAGGGCCGTTACGTGTCCATCACTGCGCACTGGGTTAATGTGGTGGATGCAGGGTCCACAGGGGACAGCGGTGGTGGGACAGTGCTGCCTAGCCCACGGTATAGGAAACAGTTGGCTGTAGGCGTTCCACCCTCCTCCTCCTCCTCCAGAAGCGAAAGCTCGTCCACAGAGCGCAGTCGTACGAGCACCCTATCTGCAGCTGCCACTGTTGCACACGAGGTGTCCCCCTATTGAGCAGCTAGTGGAAAGCGTTAGCAGGCTGTGTTGCAGATGATGTGTTTGGGCGACAGACACACCGCCGAGGTGCTGGCCGAGTACTTGAAGCGACAAACTGAGTCATGGCTGGGCAGTGTACATCTTGAGGCAGGCAAGGTAGTTAGTGATAACGGCCGTAATTTTGTGGCAGCCATAGCCCTTTCAAAACTCAGCCACATACCTTGCTTGGCTCACACCTTGAACCTGGTGGTGCAGTGCTTCCTCAAAAATTATCCGGAGTTAACAGCCCTGCTCCATAAGGTGCGAAGACTGTGCGCGCACATCCGCCGGTCGCCTGTACACTCCGTTCGTATGCAGAAGCTGCAGCGATTGCTCCACCTTCCCAACCACCGCCTCATTATCGACATTGCAACAAGGTGGAACTCCACCCTGCACATGGTGGAGCGGCTGTGCGAGCAGAGGCAGGCCATAATGCATTTGTGGGAGGATACACGGCCAGGCACTTTGAGAGCAGACATGGAGTTGACAGGTGTGCAGTGGTCGAAGCTGAAAGACCTCTGTAAAGTCCTTCAGTGTTTTGAGGAATGCACACGGCTGGTAAGCGCAGACGACGCCATCCTAAGCATGAGCATCCCACTTATGCGTCTGCTCATGCAAACTTTGACGCACCTTAAGGAGCAGGCGTCTGCAGCCAATGTTGACGAGGAGGAAGAGGTGGAGGGAATCCTTGATGACATTCAGCCATTGTCTGCTCAGGGACCTCTCCTGGACGAGTTGGAGGAAGAAGAGGAGGAGGAGGATGGGGATGATTACTTAGGGGAGGAGGATGCATCTCGTGGGGCAAGTGAAAATGTTGGCGTGGCAAGGTCTGGTACAGGGTTTGTGCGTGACTGGAGGGATGTGGATTTGCCAGAAAGTGCTCCTCCAACCAGCACTCGCAGTGCATCATTGACACCGGGAACATTGGCCCACATGTCAGATTATGCCTTGCGGATCCTAAAAAGGGACCCCAGCATTGCCAAAATGATGAACGATGACGGCTACTGGTTGGCCAGCATCCTGGATCCACGCTAAAATGGCAAATTACAAAACATCATGCCACAGGAGAACCTTGACCTAATATTGGCTAAAAAACAAGCAACTCTGGTAAATCGGTTGCTTGAGGCATTCCCAGCACACAGCAGCGGTGATGGTTCTCACACGAGCCGTACGGGCCGGGGGCAGCTTGGCAGAGGTGTTCATGGTGCACACAGCAGAAGTGGCGTTGGAGACAGGGGTTTCATGACAATGTTGTGGACTGATTTTTCAAGTACCGCTCACACAACTGGTAATACAGCATCGATGGAAAGTGACAGGAGACAGCAGTTGTCAACTATGGTTACAAACTACTTTTCCTCCCATATCGATGTTCTCCCACACAGGTCATTCCCCTTTGACTATTGGGCTGCTAAACTGGACACCTGGCCTGAATTGGCACAATATGCCTTACAGGAGCTCGCTTGCCCAGCTGCAAGTGTGCTATCGGAAAGAGTCTTCAGTGCAGCTGGATCAATCCTGACAGAAAAAAGGACCCGTATGTCAACCCAAAATGTGGATGATCTAACCTTCATTAAAATGAACCATGCATGGGTTTCCAAGGATTTTGTCCCACCTTCCCCTGATGACACATAGGGTGACAGAAAAATGGCTTGCTTTGGTCCACCTCTTCCTGGGACTTGACCTATTTCGCCTTTTGCATCAGCTGAATGTCCAACATCAACATATGCCACTTTCTAAAACTCCCTAACTGTGCTGCCTCCCCCCCCATGGCCGGGGTCACCACCTAGCGCACGACACCGTGCGAGTGCCGTTGCCCTGGACAGGTGGGTAGGCCGACTCTTTTGCGCGGGCACTGGCACAGGGTCCCTCATAGTGCAATCAAGTGTCTCTGACGGTGGTGGTGCACACCTGCCGTCAGACACACCGCCGTACTATGAGGGGCCCAGTGCCAGTACCGACGCCCACGAGTGGGCCCCCCTTGCTTGGGCAGGGCCCCAGCATTTGCAATCTTTACCTCTCCCTGCTCCTCCGCTGTGTAGTCTGGGCCGTCAAATCCATACTGTGCCTGACACCGTCTGAGCCTGCCTCCTGATGTATAGACATATCTTTTGAATGTGTACGCTATCCATACATGTTATCCGGGGATACGGTACCCTTTCTCACCTTTGTGCAATCACTTGCAAGCCATACTGGGCCTTACACCGTCTGAGCCTGCCTCCTGATGTATAGACATATCTTTTGAATGTGTACGCTATCCATACATGTTATCCGGGGATACGGTACCCTTTCTCACCTTTGTGCAATCACTTGCAAGCCATACTGGGCCTTACACCGTCTGAGCCTGCCTCCTGATGTATAGACATATCTTTTGAATGTGTACGCTATCCATACATGTTATCCGGGGATACGGTACCCTTTCTCACCTTTGTGCAATCACTTGCAAGCCATACTGTGCCTGACACCGTCTGAGCCTGCCTCCTGATGTATAGACATATCTTTTGAATGTGTACGCTATCCATACATGTTATCCGGGGATACGGTACCCTTTCTCACCTTTGTGCAATCACTTGCAAGCCATACTGGGCCTTACACCGTCTGAGCCTGCCTCCTGATGTATAGACATATCTTTTGAATGTGTACGCTATCCATACATGTTATCCGGGGATACGGTACCCTTTCTCACCTTTGTGCAATCACGTGTAACCCATACTGGGCGTGAGAATGGCTGGCGAGCTGTTAAGCAAGCTACAGCACCTGTGGTTTGCACACGTAAGTTTTTCATTTTTTTCAGGAATGACGGTTAGGCCTAGTTCCGGAACTGCGGTTGACCTGCACTTACTGGGAAATCATCGTTCGCGAGTAATAATTGTAATCAGTGATCCCCATCACTAACGTTGTTCAGCGGGTTATCTGCACCTGTAAGCGACAAACGCTGGCCTTTTCAGTGTAGCGCACATGCAGCCATGGACATGTAAGGGCATGACACACCAGTTATTGGCCAATCTCATGTGCCAGAGCCTCACGTGTCCCTCTAGTAAGCCGGACTCGGACCGCGGGGCATGACGGAGTCTCGTTTGTTAACGGAATTAAGCTTGCAATGTGTGCATCTGTTCTGTAGCTGGCATGGTTGAGGTTGCCCGTGTTGAGTCAAATTACGCCGTAGGCTCCACTCCTGGTGGTGCCCTTCTGGACATTCCTTTAAGGTTCAGCTTTGCAACCATACTGCCCACGTAAAACAAACACTTTGCCTTCATGAACGCTGTTTGGAGGGTCATGACTCGTGGGAATAACGCCGCCCAATCAGTTAACCTGCTAGAGAGATCCTTCGTTGCTCCCAAGCATGACATCACACTCCCTAGGAGGAAGGTAATGCCACTGTGGCGACCGTACTCCTGGGGGCGACACAAGTGCACTGATGCCCAGCCACTGCTCGATGAATCTGCTGGTACATTGACCCAGACCACTACATTCCCCTCGCACGCTACACGGCCTGAATCTGACCCTGATGAAACTCAGGTTACCCTTCCCATATACAGTTCCATCTTACACGGTGACAAAGAGGAAGCTGCAGATGAAAGTGCAGGTTCGGCCCACCCGCCATCAGACACACCACCGTACTATCAGGGGCCCTGTGCCAGTGCCGTCGCCAACGAGTGGGCCCCCCCTGCTTGCTCAGGATCACAGCACTTGCAAGGTTGAAATACTGTGCAGTGAGATGGAAGATGGGGACGACGAGGAGTCCAGACTAGTACAGGGATTCCCTAGCGAGGAGACTTATTTGATTGTTTTGAATGTTGGGACAGCAATTTTTGGGGAGCACTATACTCTGGAGAATGATAGATGGGGCCCACCATACACTGGAACATTCCAAAGGTGGACATCAGACACTGGAGCAGCATTTACAGGGCCCATTATACACTAGAGCATTAGAAATGGGGCCCATTATGTTTGGAGCATTATTTGGGCCCATAAGACAGTGGAGCTTCATCCATGGGGACCAACATATACTGTAGCATTATGTGGAGCTCATCATATACTGTTTCAAACATTATATGGGACCAATGATTCTGTATGGAGAAATAGATGGGCCTCGTCATGAGATGTAAAAAGTGAAGTATTTTTCATTGTACTATACCGCTATTTCTCTGCCGTATCGGAGCATGATGAGTTGTGGTATTATGTGTTAAAGGGGCGCTCTTTCGCCCAGGGCACATGAAAACCTGGAGCCAGCCCTACCCCCCCACAACTTTAGCCAAATAACCCCCATTTTTCAGTGCGTAACTTGTATTATGAAGTTAATTAAGGTTGACCAGCTTAAGTAAGAAGAATTGATGCTTTTGGCATTCAAATGAGCACTGTAGGTGTGTTTCCTGTCTTCCTCTCACTGCCGACTTTTATTCCCCATTGACTTACATTGGGTTTCGTGTTTCGGGACGACCCCGACTTTTCCCTATAATCGGCCGATCTTGCTCGACCCGACTTTTGGAAAAGTCGGGTTTCACGAAACGAAACTCGACCATAAAAAACCAAAAGTCGCTCAACTCTATTCACCATAAAGGACTTCCCAGCATGCATAAAGTACAGGGGCGAAAAAGTTAAAAAGGCGAAACGTGCGTCGAACTCCAGGAATTCTGTGAACAGGCGATTAAATGGGTAGGTGCTCATGTTATATGTGATTACCAGCATGGGGATTTTTTCCTCTATATGGCACTTTGCACTTTACAGACCACTATGGGTCTACAGTAGGTGGATATATGCTTATATGCTGATATATTTTTGCACTTTACCATTACCTGTATCCATTCCTTTATTCCTGTATTTGTGTGTATTTCACTTGGGTATACATTCCTTCCTCTTACTTGTATTTTGTTTGTCTATTTTTCTATGATATGAATTTACTTAATAAAATTATTTTTTTATATATGATATATCTCTCTTTGTGAGTGGTGTGTTCAGGATACTTTGTATCCACTTTTTGGTCGTGGGAGCGTAGTTTGATGATTGCTGGCGCACAATTCCATTCCCCAGATCCTTGGATGGTTTTGTTTTATTGACGACATTTTATTTTTTTGGCAGGGAACAATTGATGAATTACATCTATTTATGTCAGGGTTGAATCACAGAGGCTCTAAATGTTATTAGAGATACAATATGGTATACTAAAGATTATGGTCAAAATTTAGCCCTGTTGGCGCTGGTCTTTGAGAAGGCGTTCGACAGGGTATCGCATAAGTAACTTTTTAGTGGTTTAAAATAGGTGGCGATTCCGGATTTTGTTATACAGTATCTCGTATTATGATTTTATGCAAGAAGTAATTTTGTTAGATCTTTGTTAATGGTTTTTTAATAGGTGAGATACCGCTGGAATCTGGAGTGAATCCTGTTTATTTGCGCAATGGAGCCTTTATTATGCCAGATCAGGAAAGACAAAGTAATCCGAGGGGTCCCTGTTAGTGATGAATGAGTATACTCGTTGCTCGGGTGATCTCGGAGTATTTGGATGTGCTCGATTTAGTTTTTGTCGATGCAGCTGCATGATTTGTGGCTGCTAGCCATCCTGAATACTTGTGGGGATTGCCTGTTTGTTAGGAAATCCACACATGTATTCAGCATGCTTCGGAAATCTCGAGTAGCGAGTATACTCAGTCATCACTATATAACATCATTGGCAATAAAACTGAATTGATAATTAGAACTTTCCCTTCGATTGACAAATTTTGCAAATTCCAGAACGATAATTTCCTCAATATTATAAATAACAGACTTGGATTTGGATATTTTTAAGGATCGCAGGAAATTAATGACCTCTTTCTCTGAAAAGAGGAGTGTCTGATGTAATTAACTTCTACTTGAACAGATCTAAAGCCCCCGTCACACATAGCGACCTCGCTAGCGAGATCGCTGCTAAGTCATAAGTTTTGTGACGCAACAGTGAGATCGCTGTGTGTGATACTTACCAGCGACCAGCCCCCCTGCCGGTTATCGCTGATCATCCTGGAATGGCCAGGACATTTTTTTTATCGCTGGTCTCCCGCTGGCCAGCACGCATCCCTCGTGTGACAGGCGGGTTTCAGCGAACAGGAGCTGGTAACTAAGGTAAACAGAGGGTATCTAAGCGGCACACAGTGCTTAGAAACTCGATGTGTACCTTAGTTACCAGCACACTGGTGCAGGGAGCTGGTAACCAAGGTACACATTGGGTTTCTAAGTGCCGCAAGAAGCTTAGAAACCCGATGTATACCTTGGTTACCACCTCCCTGCACCAGCGCACTGGTAACTAAGGTACACAGTGGGTAACTAAGCGACGTGCGTCACTTGTTACCCCCGTGTCGCTGGTGCTGATCGCTCGTGATGCTGCCTGTTTGGTCATATCGTTGTCGGGATCGCTGGTGCATTGCTATGTGTGACGGGGTTCTAAGTGCGTCTGGAGGAATGTGTTTGGAAAGTTTCTCACAAATATTCATAAAGACCTTGCCTGGATGTCCGTCCACCATTGCCTCCTAACTAGAGTCTTTCAACATCTCGGTGTAAGGTTTCCGGATGTTCTATAGAGCGTTTTACCCTCGTCCAAGATGGAGTTTGGCACTTTCCCCTGTTCTTGAACTTCTTGTCAGTTCTGTTATTTAAGTCCGGGTCGGGAAACACTCCTTGCCTGAGTATTTTGCTGCTTTAGGCTTCTGAGCTTCCTCCTGGCTTGCTTCTAGTTGTCCTGCAGGTGTTCGTTTACTCGGTGCTCTGCCTCATCACTTTCAGCTGCCTTCGTCCTCTGTGCTGTTTTCTGATCCTGGTGGTGGTTACCTTTTGTCCAAACTTCTAAAGAGAGGAGTTAAACATTTCTGGCTCTTCTGTGGACTGTAAGAACTTCTGACATTATTATTATCTGAGAATTAGTTCTTGGACTGTGTTTATGCGAGCTGCGGTGCTGGACCTGAGCTGGACTTTTCAGTCCAAAAAGAAGTACACTGAAAAACTCTCCTTGCTGACACCACCTGAATATTTCTGGACTTCCATGAAAGGTGTAGGCTCCACTTTCTGCATATTTCTGGACTACCATGTATAAGTGCTGGTTGCACTCTTGCTTCATATAACTGCTGGACTTGCTTGTATTAGCGGTCGGCCCCGCTATCATAGTTGCTGGACATTTCCTTTTTGTGCTGTGCACTTCGCTGTAATTTCAGGATTGTCTCTGTTAGTTTATGTTAAACTCCTTGCTTTGTTAAATACAGTTTATTTGCCTCAACTTTGGTCCTACACAATCAGATTCCATAGTACCTTCATAATTATTACAATTGGAGGGGCCTGGTGGCATGAGCAAAGTGTCCAAGAGACTCTTGTGGGAACGACAAGACTGTTTTACATCTGTTTTGGAACTGTTGTTATGCTCAAGAACTTTGGAAGAAATTCGGGGTGTTTTAAAATGGTTTGAAGGACTTTTGCCATGAGTATGTTTTATACAGACTCTTTAATTGCCCAACCTTGCATCAATCTAAAATATGCTGATGTACAATAAATTGTGCAAAGAGCGTTATGTGGAAAGTGAGGAATATCTTTTTGTTCAAACGTAATTTTATTTCCATCAATGACTGTATTAGAATGGTTTTTAGCGAAATGTGCATTTATTATTTGAAAGATGTGGGTAAACAAGAAGCAAATCAAAGGTGGAGTTTTTATATGTGGAATACTATTCTGTACTAAATACATTATTTTTCTTGGAATATTTTTTATGTGCACTGTAAATAAGGATAATGTGTTATGCTTTTGTTTATGACTAAATAAAATGATGTTGAAACCTTATCTGTTCTTAGTTTAACATCGGATACGTCCCCTATCTGGGAACCATATATTAAATGTATTTTTAGAACAGGGAGATGGAAATGGTTGGTAGGGGATCAAATACTCATTTCTCATTGCAAAATGAAAATATATTTATATACGGTAATTTCTACAATGTGATTTTTTTGGATTTTATTTTTGATATTTTATCTCTTTATGTTAAAATTAATCCACCCTTAAAATTTTAGATTGTTCATGTCTTTGTCAGAGGGCAAACTTAAAAAATCAGCACGGGATCAAATACTTATTTCCCCCACTGTATATTAAATTGATTTTTAGAACAGGGAGATGGAAAAGGAGCGCTGATCCCCTTTTCTAATCCTGTTTCCAAAAACAGATTGAATTGAAATAAAAGGAAGTTGTGTTTTTGGACTGTTATTTAAATTCTTTATTTGTTCTTTTTTTCCCCTTCATTTGCTTTTTCAGGTTCAAAGTTTTGTAAGGCCAAGTGGCAGCATCTTTAGTCTTCTGAAGTATAAAGCAGCCCCCCCCCATAGATTATAATGCAGCCCTCTCATAGGGTATAATGCAGCCCTCCATAGATTATAATTTAGCCCCATCATATAGTATACTGCAGCCCCCCATAGAATGTACTGCAACCCCCCATAGAATGTAACGCAGCCCCCCTCATAGGGTATAATGCAGCCCCACCATAGAATATAATGTAGCCCCCTCAGAGTACAATGCAGCCCCCCATAGGGTAAAATACTGCCCTCTATGGAATATAATGTTGCCTCATCAGAGTATAATGCAGTCCCCTCATAGGGTATAATTCAGCCCCCTATAGAAAATAATGAAGACTCCTCATAGGGTATAATACAGTCCCCCATAGAATATAATGCCACCCCATAGAATATAATGCAGCCCCCTCATAGTGTATAATGCAGCCCCACCATAGAATATAATGTAGCCCCCTCACAGTACAATGCAGCCCCCCATAGAGTAAAAATACTGCCCTCCATGGAATATAATATTGCCTGAAAGTATAATGCAGCCCCCTCATAGGGCATAATGCAGCCCCCCATAGAATATAATGTAGCCCCCTCACAGGCTATAATGCAGCCCACCTCATATAGCATCATGCAGCCCCCTCGTATAGTATAGTACAGCCCCTCATAGAATATAATGTAGACCCTCATATAGGATAATGCAGCCCCACATAGAATATAATGTAGCCCCCTCCATAGAATATAATCCAGCCCCACATTATTATGGCCACCAGTACCCGCTTACTTATATATACATAAAAAAAATCACAATACACACCTCTCCTCCTTGCTCCCCCGCTGATCCCAACTCTGCTCTGGTCTCACTTTAAAGGCTCGCTCTCATCTGAGTAAACTAAAATCACTCCAATGTTGATGCAGAAAAGTAACACAATTGTCATGCGAGTACAATGCGATTTTTCTCAAATAGCATCCGTATGACATGCATATACAATGCAATGCATTTTTAACATCAGCTTTTACATACTGTAATTCTCTGTAATTATGGATTATGGCAGACAGGTGTGGATTACTTTATTTTTTTTTTAATAAATGGGTATAATAGGGTAATTGTTGGGGAGTGCTTTTTACAATTAAAGGACTTTTGTGTGTATAACTTTTGAATACAGGGTTAGTAATGGGGCGTCTGATGTCAACCGACATTATACAGCTGACATCCAAGCCCCAGGTGCTTCACAGAATTTTAGAACATTCAGCCGTGAAAATGAAAAAAAATTATTTTTCCCACAAAAATGTTGGTTTTGCCACAATTTTTTCATTTTCACAAAGGTAACAGGAGAAAATGGACCTTACAATTTGTTCAATTTCTGAGTATGCCGGTTCCCCATATGTGGTGGCAGCGCTGGGATGAGGGGTAGGCACCTGCCTAGGGTGCCACCTCCTGCCTGCCCTGGGGACTGGCGCAGGAAAGGAAGTGAGCAATGTCAGTCACTGACACGGCTAACCCTTCTCACTGTCCTGCACCCCGGCTGTTTCTTGTCCCCTGCATTTGCATCTCAGATGTGAATACAATTGCTGTGAGCCGCACCACTGTTAACTCCCCTTCTCCGCCGAGATCTCCAGCAAGACGCAGGCCACTTCCGGTCTTGTTGGAGAAGGCGCATGCAGGGGACATTGGATGGCACTTTGCAGTAATGTCATTGCGCTCTCCAGCATCCACTGCTACACTTCACAGAAGAGACACAAGAAGAGAAGAATGGATAGGAGCCGAGATTATGTATGACCTTTTTTCCTCAATTTTTATAATACTGTGCAGGGGGGCATAAAATGTGGTGCTGTGAAGATGGGAGGATAAAATAAGGTGAGGGGCTGTGCAGATGGGGCTATAAAATGAGATGAGGGGCTGCGCAGATGGATAGAATAAACCGAGGGGCTGTGCTGATGGGGGAAATAACCTGATGGGCTTTGCAGAGGAGGCGGGGAGATAAAATGGGCTGTGAAGAAGAGTTGGAATAAAATGAGTAGCTTTGCAGATGGGGGAATAAACTGAGGGTTGAGACGTTTAGCTGATTGAAGATATGACAGGGTCTTGTGGTTTGTGATAACAATAATAGGATGGACTGCCACCTCCAACCAATGTCGCCATTCCTCGATTACCAATTTAGTTGCCAAAAGCTCCCTATTACCCACGTCATAATTTCTCAGCTGAGGATAATTTTTTGGAAAAGAAGGCGCACGGATGCCATTTATCAGGGGACGGACCCTGAAACAGCACAGCCCCAACGCATCCACTTCTTCGACAAAAGGTTGAGAAACATCTGGTTAACCGAGTATAGGTGCAGTGTCAAAACAACTCTTTAAGGAGGAAAAAGCCTGCTGAATAGCATCCTATCAACTAAAAAAATCAGACTCCTTCCTTGTCATGTCAGTAAGGGGTTTCTCCATTACCAAATAAGTTTGAATAAATTTACGGTAGGAAATAGGAAAACCCAGAAAATGCTGCAATGCCTTCAGGTTCTCAGGATGGTCCCAATCAAGTAAACCACGAACCTTCTCCGGATTCATCCGAAAAACCAAAGATGCTGTAATGCTTTCAGGTTCTCAGGATGGTCCCAATCAAGTACAGCACGAACCTTCTCCAGATTCATCCAAAAATCAAAAGATGACAACAGGTACCCCAAGAAATTCATCTCCTGGATGGCGAAATCACATTTCTCTAGTTTGGCATAAAGCTTGTTATCCCTTAATATCTGAAGCACCTGCCCCGATATGTCTCCAAATCAGTTGAATAAACCAAAATGTCATCCAGATAGAACACATCAAATCTGCCAACCAAATTATGGAAAATATCATTTATGAAATGCTGGAACACCGCCGATGCATTGGTCAAACTGAAAGAAATAACCAGACTCTCAAAATGTCCCTCAAGGGTATTGAATGCCATTTTCCATTCATCCCCTTCCCTGATTCTAACCAGGTTGTATGCCCCCCTTTAAATCCAACTTAGTGAAAACCTTAGCTTCCACAACCTAGTTGAATAAATCTGGAATCAGAGGAAGAGGACATGGATCTCGGATAGTAATTACATTCAATTCCCGAAAATCTAAACAGGGACGGAGACCAATATATTTTTTTATCACGATAAAGAACCCCACCGCCACGGGTGAAGATGAAGGTCCGATATGTCCCTTCTCAAGACTCTCAGTAATAAAATCTTTCATGGCTTGTCTTTCAAGACCAGACAGATTGTATAGTCTGGACTTGGGTAATTTAGCTCCGGGAGTCAGATAAATAGGTCAATTATATGCACGATGCGGGGGCAAATCCTGACACCCATTCTCAGAAAATACATCCTCAAAACCAGACAAAAACGCATGTAAGGTCACCGTCGTAGAAACTGCAGAAAGGGAAATGTTTAGGCAAGATAGAGCAAGCAAGCCCATGTGTTCTAGCAAACTCAGCATCAACCATAATGACTCCAGCTCCACTGTCTACAAACACAGAAATTCTCTCAGTCCTGCTCTCTAGCACCACCTCTGCTGTCATGACAAATTTAGAATAAAAGGTTGAAGACGAAAATACCCCTTGATTATAAAACACCAAACTCCAAAGGGTTAATAGAGTCTCTTTTTGTTTAGGAATCAAAGGACAGGCCCCAATAAAATGTCACTTCTTCCTACAAAAAAATGCCCTTTTTCTTGCGAATGTCAGGGGAGACATACAACGCAGAAGCACCTCCTACCTGCATGGGTTATTCTAACTCCACAAGTATTGGTTCACCCCCAGACTTTCCCCCCAGCACAGAGGTATTGACCCGGAAAGAGGGCTCAGGAGAAAGTCGTCTTACCCATCTATCCACTCGTATAGTCAATGATATGGCAGCCTCCATTGACTCTGGGGTTTCATACACTGCCAATGCATCTTTTAACCTTTCAGTAAGACCTTGAAAAAATTGGCTTCTAAGCGCCAAGTCATTCCATTTGGTATTGGTTGCCCACCTGCGGAATTCAGACCTGTCTCCACTGAACAATTGCCCTGCTAAAGGCGACGCAACCTGTATTCAGCCAAGGAAATTCGGTCAGGGTCATCATAGATAAGAGCAAAAGCCCTGAAAAAACGCTTCTACGGACTGGAGACAAATAGACCCATGTGGCAAAGGAAAAGACCACGATTGAGGATACCCTTAAAACAGTGAAATCACAATTCCGACTCGTTGCTCCTTATCTCCAGAGGAGTAAGGATGAAGTTTAAAATACAATTTATAATCTTCTTTAAATACAAAAAAACTTGTCCCTACCTCCAGAAGACCTGTCCGGGAGGGCAATTTTGGGTTCAAGCTGGACCAGCCTACCCGCAGAGTCCCCCACAGTAGGAGTCTGCAGCCACTGCCATTGCTGCTGAACCTCAGATTGAAGGTCAGTCACTTCCAGTGACAACCTCTGCAGCTGCTTTGTCAGCACAGAAATGGGATCCATGAACCCAGAAAAAGAAAAAAAACCCACACTCAAAATAAAACAACCTCAAGTGTCATTTCCCCCCCCTTTTTTAAAAGTGTACGGCTGGTGTCAATGTCACCCTTGGTGAGGGAGAAGCAAGGTGCACAACAGGGAGAGGGAGGAGAAGCCCAAACACTAGAAAAGGGGGGAGTGGAGACCCCTAGGCAGATCTAAATAGGTTCCGCAACTATCGCCGAGCAGTAACTTAAGCCCTGCCTGACCCTAGTGATAGACCCTGGATAGGGAGAGGACGGGGTATATGCTAGTCATCTCCCACTACAACTAAAGACAAAGAGGGTGACCAAATGAAGGGATACATTTACAGTACCTTGAGAAGACCACCGAGATATCATTCCAGCAATCCCCCAAGAGTACTCCAAGAAGACACTAGCCAACTGCTAGTACTTCCAAATGAGCTAGCACCAGCACCTTGCTGAAGACACTGAAAGCATTTAAATCTTCAGCAGGGGTGTCTTAATTAGCAGCAGAAGGTGGAGTTAACTGTTGGGACCTAGAGGAAGAAGGATATCACTCCATAACAGAGATGCAAAAATAAAGAAGGTGTGATATAGAAGAGTTAATGGTTTGCTTTTATATCCCTTTAAATGCCTTTAAGACTTCAATTGCCTTTTGCCTAATATTGCTAGAATTATTCTTATGTAGACTACTAGTCTCTGTCTTCAAGGAAACTATACTTGTTATCATATGTGTTCTCAACAACGTGTTCTGGGTACATTGTAAACAAGGTACGACCCTGAGGTGATGGTGGGGGCCAAATGAGCTCCATAGAGTCACATATTGCTGTAAATGGTATAAAAACATTCCTTGTATTTCGTTACATCAGATAAACTGATTTGACCACGGCTTGTGTGTCGAGTCCCTTTGTCTCCAAGCGCTTGTCATCAGAAGGGCGAAAAACCTCACAATTCGGACTCACTGGTGATCTGGCGAACTGACTTTGGTCAGAACGAAAACAGCTACGACAGTTTTTGGCGCCCAACGTGGGGCCGTGGAAACAAGCCTATTCGGAATCCGTATGTGGGAGCTTCCTGGGAGGTTGAAAATGCAGAATCCAGGCTGCAGCAGGTGAGAACATTTATTCTTACATTGATTCTGCATCTGCAACCTTTCTAAGGATGTCTACATATCTCTGGGTAAGACTGTACAAACACGGTTCAAAAGAACCCACATCACCAGTGAGTGGTGAGTATGTCTGTTTGAGAGATGAATAATAGAGTAATAAGATAATAATTGTCATCTGTATTATCTGTCAATCTGTTCTAGCAATATACTAATATACTAACTGGTTGTGTACTGGTGTACTGTGTAGCACAAACAAAGTCTGGGATAGACTCTGTGCAGTTGTTGTTGTTTTTGATTGGCAGTAAATCATATGAGGCTGTATTTTGCATAGGGCTGTTGTTTTTGGTTGTTTTGGACCTTCTGACGTTGGCTTGGTTTTCATTGATTCTTCTTGTTTAAAAAAGTTGGCTCTGGTGTTCTCAGAGTGTCAGTGGACACTGCTGTAGGTTAAGGTGTTAAATCTAAGATCCAAGATAGTCAGGCTGTGTGAATCCTTGTATGTATGTCTATGAGAACCTGTGAATGAGTTGAGAGATGAGTAATTGGGTATAAAAAAAAATCCCTGAATGAGCACGTATGAATGAATCATCACACATCATTTTTGTGTCAAGAAATTTGTTACCTTTCTCGTTGTGGTGGAATCCCGGACAGATGCGTTATAGATATTTCAAATCTACATCTGAGATTGAATGAATTGAGTAATGATATAGCTCGTGTTATATGTGGCATTACATTGTAAAGTTTCCTGAATGCATTTGGCCAGAAAAAGGGCAAGACTCAGTTAATCTCATTATACAGTTATCTGCTCTTACAGTGAAATCCCGTGATTTTGAGTTTCTTTGTAGAAATTGATTTTGATAAGTCTAAAGAACTACGGAATTCTGTGAAGGACGCATATTCTGATGGGAGGGGGGAATGATGCCGCTGCGCAGTTTTTCTTCTCCCTTCGCTCTTATCTCTGCTGAGTGTGAGCTGTGCCTAAAATTCTCTGTAATTCTATCCGTAAGGTACGCGCTGAAAGATTTGTGCATTTTAAAGCAACAGTACTTAATTGAAGTGGAATAAAATTTTGTAAGTTGGAAGATTGAAAGTAAAATATGGTGCCTAATTTAGAAGGAAATTGTAAGTGATTGTTTGGTCATTGTAAGTGATTGTTTGGTCATTAATGTGTTTTGAACCTGCTTCTAGTTGTGTGATTGATTTGTATAGCAAATTGTGGATCACCAAAGGAGGTAGCCGACTGTATGGCTGATAAAGTAGGTCAGAGGCCTATCACACCTGGGCCTTCTTACTTTAGTCAGCGGGTTTTTTTGTTGTGGGTGAGAGGCGAGGGCAAGGAGCCCTCTGGATATACCTTGGCAGGCTCACTCTGACTTGCTACGTGTGGCCGCCCGTAGATATGGTTAGGCACACTAGAGGGGCATTTCAGAATAAAGGTGAGCTGTCTAAAGTTGAAGTAGCCTTCCCACAACAATCCATGGAGCTGGGCTGGAAGGATGCAGGCCTGTTCCTATTCTAGCCAGCTGATCTAATGGGTGAGAGGCAGAGAGCCTTCTCGTTACATCCTGTAGGTCTACCGGGTGAGAGGCAAGGAGCCTTCCCACTACACCTTGGCAGGCTCGCTCTGACTTGCTACGTGTGGCCGCCCGTAGATATGGTTAGGCACACTAGAGGGGCATTTCAGAATAAAGGTGAGCTGTCGGTATAAAAAGGTTGAAGCCATGGCAACTTTTTCTGTGTACAGTCAGTGCCCCCAATGGGATCCAAGACAGCTATGCAAATTGTAAAAGACAGAGAAGGAAGGAAGCAGTAAAACAAGTGGGACAAATATTGAAAAAGGCAAAAATACCAGAGTGTGAATGTTTGGATGTACAAAAAGGCACAGACAAGGGAAGAAAATAGCAAGTGAATAAATGATGTTTGACAATGTGCAGCAGTATGGAAGGTGTATTATGAATGTTTTGATTGACAAAGTTTAACCAGAGACCCAGACAAAACAGATGGACTTGTAAACACTGTGGTCAGACTCAGACAAACCCAGACTGAATAGCTACTTGTGTGACCTGTGCTACTGACCTAAGCAAATTGCACTAAATCCTATCCAGACAAGATCATAAGAAGCTGACATAATAGTGTGGATAGTGGGTAGTGGGGACTTTGACCTTCGAGGCGTAAGCTGACCGTAGACATCAGACGACCAACCCCATCAGGACCTAGAAGTGCGACTAGAATAAGAAAGATGCAGGTGTGTTATCCCTGGAGCCCCTCTGACCAGCTAGCTTTGTTGAAGCAGTTGCCTGACCCTGAAGACCAATCATTCCCGTTTTACAGACACATAAAGGAAATACAGCAGACATATAAGTGTACCTGGGCAGACCTAGAGAGGTTGGTGAGTTTAAAGGCAGGTGACGCACTAAGACATATAATTAAGACACACACAGATGTGACAAAGAATCAGGCTTGGGGCATGGATGATAAATCTGCACGGTCTGGGGAGACGTACTGTGAGTCACTAAGACAATGGGCTACAGTGGAACAATCAGAGCATAGAATCATAGAATCGTAGAGTTGGAATTGACCTCCTGGGCCATCTGGTCCAACCCCCTGCTCAAAGCAGGATTCGCTAAATCATCCCAGTCAGATGTCTGTCCAGCCTCTGTTTGAAGACTTCCATTGAAGGAGAACTCACCACTTCTCGTGGCAGCCTGTTCCACTCATTGATCACTCTAACTGTCAAAAAGTTTTTTCTAATATCTAATCTGTGTCTCCTCCCATTCAGTTTCATCCCATTGCTTCTAGTCTTTCCTTGTGCAAATGAGAATAAAGTTGATCCTTCTACAATGTGACAGCCCTTTAGATATTTGTAGACAGCTATTAAGTCTCCTCTCAGTCTTCTCTTTTGCAAACTAAACATTCCCAAATCCTGCAACCTTTCCTCATAAGACAGGGTTTGCAGACCGGTCACCATTCTGGTCGCTCTTTTCTGAACCTGCTCCAGTTTGTTGATGTCTTTTTTAAAATGTGGTGCCCAAAACTGGACAGTCCGCACTCCTGACTAATGTGACACAGCAAAAAGGAGAGAGGGTAGAGATGTACTTTGGACGGTTACAGCTGAAATGGGCAGACATGGGGTACATTTGCATAAACCCACTTGATGTTAGAATACTGGTGAATGCATTCATTGACGGTATGAACAAAGACTTACGAGACGCAGTACAGACAGCCAGACCTGAATGGAGATATGTAGATCCGAAAGACCTCCTTATGGTAGCTAAAGGAGTTGAGCAAACAAGGACAATAAGACGACCTGTCATGTATGCTGGAACACAAGGAAAACAGTGGAGACGTAATAAGGGACCTAAGGACATAGAAACAGTGAGGTGCTGGAATTGTGGTACTTACAAAACTTATTGTTAGTGACAATACCCCTATAAATTTACTGGGAGCAGATGTGCTGAGTGCGATCCCGGCCATCATACAGTACTCTCCTGAGGGTATTACAGTCACAAGTCCCCTCTCAGATAAACATTTGTGTAAGATTGCGGCAATGGTATATATGACAAAAGCGGTGAAACTAGCTGTGAAACTAACACCTGACACCAAAATGCCTGAGGATGAGGAAATGGGACAGGTGCCAGACACTGTTTGGGAAAGGGGGGAAAAATGATGTGGGTCGGCTGCCCATTCCCCCTGTCATGATTAAATGGAAAAAAAAGGAACCACTCCTCCTTGTTTTAAGCAATACCCCTTGAGCCTAGCCAAATCAATTGCCCCGAGCAGAGATATTAGAGAGTATATTAAGGCAGGGGTTCTGGTGCAAAGAAACCCCCCCTGGACTGCAAAGATCTTCCCCCTGCGACACCACTTTGTATCCCATTAGGAAAAAAAGGACTCAAGGGTTTGCTGACACTTACAGAAAGGTTCATGACTTAAGGGCTATTAATGATGTTACAGAGAGTGCGACCTCAATCGTCCCTGATCCACACACTATACTGTCACAGATCCCAGTGATGTCAAAATGTTTCACAGTCATTGATTTAGCAGGTGCATTCTTCTCTGTACCCCTGCACCCTGACTGTCAGTATCTTTTTCCTTTACTCATAAAGGTGAACAATATTGTTGTACAGTCCTCCCACAAAGGGGGAAAGAAATCCCCTGCCATCTATTCAGCAGCAATGGCAGGGGTCCTTGAGTAGTGACAATCACCTCATCCGCTGATTGTACTATTACAGTACATGGATGACCCTAAGGGTTGCAAGGTCTCACGTGACAAATTACAGTATTACAAACAAAAGGTGACATTTGTTGGGACATTATATTGCCGAAGGTACCAGACACCTGACAGGAAACAGGCAATTCAAAATCTCCCTCTACCCAGGTCACATCAGCATCTATGCACTTTCCTAGGTTTAGTGACCTACAGTAGGCCTTGGATAAGGCCCGCTTCACAAATATTCCAACCACTTTATGACTGCTTGTCATCAGACCCGGGACGTCACACAAAATTGATTGTGTCTGTGCAGTAGGAGCAGCTGCACTACTACTAGGAAAGGCATGTGAGATCACACTGACGTTTCTTTTGACAATCTATTCCCCACATGACATCCATGCCATAATCGTACAAGTTCAACCAAAACATCTGTCTATGGCCAGACAGCTCCGACTTGAGTGTGCTCTACTAATTCCTGAGTATGTCACCCTCAAAAGATGTAACGTTCTGAATCCAGCCACTCTCCTGCCTGTGGATTCAGAAAAGGGGGAATTGGTGACCGTATTAGCGAGTGAGGAAGGATACTTTGACATGACGCATGAACATGTGTGCATAGAACTGATGAGTCAGGAGACAGTTGGGTTTGCACACGTTCATGAAAAACCTGTTCCTAATGCAGACTTTGAGTTTCTTTTTTGTAGATGGCTCCAGATACCACCAGGATGGACGATTCTACACTGCATATGCAGTAGTATCCTCACATGAGGTAATCCGAGCGGAACCACTCTCTCCTCACATGTCGGCGCAGGAGGCAGATTTGAAGGCACTCACTGAGGCGTGTAGAGCCGCTGCAGGTAAAGTCACTAATATTTTCACAGATTCGAAGCCCATTAAAAATGCAGAGCTGGTGAAACAATTGATGGAGGCATTGATGTTACCAGTCCAGGTTGGCATTGTCAAGGTAAAAGCACACACAAAGGTGACTCCGTGGAGGTAGAGGGCAATAGAAGGGCGAACGAGGCTGCTAAAATAGCACAAGGCGGCCTAGAGAGAGCAGTGGACGGTGGCGGGGAGTCAGCGTATTCCAGCCACATTGGGTCTAGATGTCCTGAAATCCCTCTGGCAAAAGGCTGCCCAAACAGAGAAGGTACACCGGGGGAGACTGGGAGCTGAGCTGAACTCAAACGGAGTATGGGAGAATAAGGATAAATTGTGCCTACCAAAGTCCCTGTTCCCAATCATGGCGCAAGCAGCACATGGCCCCACTCACACCTCAAAAAGTCACATGTGTGCCAGGGTAGATGCCTTCTGGATCGCTCCTGGTTTCAGTTATGCAGCCGCGAAACTTGTACAATCATGCCTCATCTGTGCACAGCACAACCCAGGTAAAACAGTAAAAGTCACTAAGAAAGCGACACCTAGGCCTCTCTACCCGTTTCAGAGACTGCAGATTGACGACATACAGCTACCAAGGTAGGAGTGTATGCAAATATCCTAGTATGTGTAGATCTCTTCTCTGGTTGGCCGGAAGCCTATCCGGTAAAATGTGCAAATGCTAAAATGACTACAGACAAACTGATGAAAGAACTGATCTGCAGGTATGGTGTCCCAGAAGCCACAGAAACAGATAGGGGTACACACTTCACGGGAGAAATAATGAGGGAAGTCATGCAGGCCCCGGGTGTACAGCAAACATTTCATACACCATATAGGCCACAAAGTAGTGGGAAAGTGGAAAGACTAAATGGGACACTTAAACTGAAAATTCAAAAGGCCATGGCAGACACAGGAAAGAGCTGGGTAGAGTGCTTGCCTCTTGCACTCTTTTCAGTCAGACACACTCCAAATAGAAAGACAGGCTTGTCTCCCTTTGAAGTCCTGTTTGGTAGTGCACCAAAGACTGGTCTGTACTTCCCACAGGTACTACAAATGCAACACGGTTCTATAACAGCCTACGTCCAGGCCTTGCAGGAAAGACTTAATGTGGTGCATAAACATGTGTTCTCATCCATTCCAGATTCTAATGCCAGTGCAGATGTGCATTAGCTGAATCCAGGTGATTGGGTGGTTATACGCAGACACGTGAGAAGGAGCCTGGACCCACGATTTGACGGCCCCCTTCCAAGTCCAGCTGACCACATCCACCTCAGTAAAACTTGAGGGAAAGCCCACCTGGATCCACGCCAGTCACTGCAAGAAGGTCCTTTCACCAGCAGAATGACTGTTCTTCTCATCACCTTGCTGGCAGTGACAGGATTACTGCACTCTACAGAGACACAGGATAAACTCTTAAATGCTGACTGGGACAACAAACTTATTCTGCATCATGCTCTTCTTATAAAGGACATGGAAGGACAGAAACCGAACGACTGTTGGATCTGCGCACACAGCCCTGTATCTGCGAGGACTATGCCGTACTTAGCCTTACCTCTGGAGCCATAGGAGGTATTAACCCCACACTGCATACACAATGAGACTTGGACTCAATCTAGGTATTGGGGAAAAGATGTGCCCCGTGATATATCTGCCTCATTGGCTATAGTCGAATGGGCCGCTAATCCCTGGTTTCAGTTTAATATAATGCGGCCTAAAGGTACAAATGTGGTGGCGGGAATATGACTCAGATGTCGGAAATATGGTCGCCAGGAGGAGGACTGAAATCCCTCATTCAGACCCTATTCCCAATGATGGACTGTAGTTCAGTCTTCAACACACTGGAGCAGACACCTGTGGTGAGGACAATAATTGCTTCCGCATATACACTCGCGATCAAACACAGGTTAATGAGACGGTGTACCAACATGGTGTTGAAGGCTGTAAATCATCTACGGGTAAAATAATAAGGAAAGAAAGGGGTAAATGTACATCTGGTGTAAGTGGAAAACAAATGAATAATACTTGGTGTGCCCATAAGCCTACAGTAGGTCAGGACTTTTGAGTTTATACCAATGTATACAGACCCCTGGTCACGTTTGTGTTCTCCCTAAAACGGAGTATTCTTGGTTTGCGGACATCGTGCCTACAGGTGGGTGAGCCCAGACATAAGAGTGGTTTGCACTCTTGCTAAACTGACACCAGCCACTTTCATAGTTCCTCACAGTAGTATACTGTAGACACAGCAGCAGTTCCAATTCATACCTTGTATAGAAGGGCTGCAGACAATAAGCCAAATGGTAGGCCGCATCTAGTAGAAATGGGGATAACAAATAAAATATTCAGTAGTCTGCTAATATACCCCTTCATAACACAAATGTGGGATAAATTAGTGGAAGCTACCGACTACCTGGACGATCAGATTCTCCAGATTCTTGAAGTTCTTAATGAAACTAATACAATACAGAGACAATTAATCATAGTTACTAACCAACATACTATAGTACTAGATTACCTGACCGCAAAAGAAGGAGGAATGTGTCAAATAATTGGTCCCACCTGTTGTAATTATATCGACCCTGCTGGCAATCACCAGATCAGGGCCAGTATAGACAAAATAGGTGAACTTAGAGACCAATGGTTAAAACAACACAGTGCAAACAGAGACTCCTGGTGGGGTAACACATTCTCTTTTCTAAATCCAGCAAATTGGTTTAATGGCCTTGCAGGATGGATTTTTTTTTTGGCATTATATAGACTTGTATGCAAAGTTTGTTGTTTTGCTTATTGTTTTATGTAGCCGTAAAAGCGCTAATATATGTATTACTTAAGCTACTGAATAATGTATGCATAAAAAAAGAATCTAAGGCTGAACCTTCTGTAGTGTATCATAGACCCCAGGTGGCCATTGCTGATGGGGAAAGTGAGTGTCCACACTGAGAGTGGATGGGCGAAGCAGGTAGGAAGCCCCCTTATGGGTACTAGACCCATGAGACAGTAGCCCCTTTATGGACATCAGCTGACCCTGTGGCAAAGGTTATACCATTTACAAAAGGGGGAAATTGATATAGAAGAGTTAATGGTTTGCTTTTCTATCCCTTTAAATGCCTTTAAGACTTCAATTGCCTTTTGCCTAATATTGCTAGAATTATTCTTATGTAGACTACTAGTCTCTGTCTTCAAGGAAACTATACTTGTTATCATATGTGTTCTCAACAACGTGTTTTGGGTACATTGTAAACAAGGTACGACCCTGAGGTGATGGTGGGGGCCAAATGAGCTCCATAGAATCACATATTGCTGTAAATGGTATAAAAACATTCCTTGTATTTCGTTACGTCAGATAAACTGATTTGACCACGGCTTGTGTGTCGAGTCCCTTTGTCTCCAAGCGCTTGTCATCAGAAGGGCGAAAAACCTCACAATTCGGACTCACTGGTGATCTGGCGAACTGACTTTGGTCAGAACGAAAACAGCTACGACAGGTGCTTGTAGAGCTAATCGCAATGACCTCCTACAGCCGGATCCAGGATGACAGTCTGTCACACCTGTGACAGCTGTGTAGAGGAGTGGGAATAAAGTGAGGGGTTGTGCAGGGGGGGGATAAAATGAGGGGCTTTGCAGAGGGGGGATAAAATTGGCAGTGCAGAGGAGTAGGTATAAAATGAGGTGCTATGCAGAGGCAGGGATAAAATGAGGGACTGTGCAGGACGGCCATGCAATGAGGGGGATGTGCATTTTGGTCATGAAGGAGGGGCTGTGAAGGGAGAACAGCAAAGTATATGAGGAGCTGTGGTGACCATACTGTGTATGAGGCTGTGAAGGTCATTATACTGGGGGCTGTGAAGACCATACTGAATAGGGAGCTTTGGTGAATAAAGTACACCACCTTTTTTAACCTTTTTAATGAAAAAGATGTTATCACAAGTAACAATTCTGCTGGAGGTGGGCTACCTAACCCATCCGCATTGAAGGGGGATGTGCATTAGGGATTCTGTTACCTTAGTCTAGTGTTCCCCAACTCCAGTCCTCAAGAGCTACCAACAGGTCAGGTTTTAAGGATTTCCTTAGTATCGCCCAGGTGGTGGAATTATTGCCTATGCAAGTGAGCAGATCTCACCTGTGCAATTTTAAGGGAAATCCTGAAAACATGACCTGTTGGTGGCTCTTGAGGACTGGAGTTGGGGAACACTGCCTTTAGTTTCTGAGCCATTACTTTGCCTTAGAGTGGGGGTACCATTGGCTTCATCACCCTAGGGCACCAAAATATTTTGTACTGTTTGTTGGAAAACTACTGTTGGGGAACACGGCAGGGCTCGGAATAGAAGGAGCGCCATTTGACTTTTTAAGTGCAAGATTGTCTGGAACAGATAACGGATGTCATATTGTGTTTGCAGAGCCCTTGATTTACTGAAACAGAGGAAACCCCATACAAGTAACCACATTTTGGAAACTACACCTCTAGGGGTGTAGTTAGCAATTTTAACCTTCAGGTGATTCACAGAATTGTATAACATTAGGCTGAGTAAATGGAAAAATGTTTCCACTAAAATGTTGCTTTGGCCCCAAGTTTTTAATTTTCAAAAGGAGTAAAAGGAGAAATGAATTATACAATTTGCTATACAATTTCTTCTAAGAACACCAATACCCCATACGTGGCCAAAAACTACTTTTGAGTCACAGTGCAAAGCTCAAAAGGGAAGGACCACCATATTGTAGTTCAAATTTTGATGGAATGGTTTAAGTGTGTCATGTCACATTGCCAGAGCCTCTGAGGTGCCAGAACAGCAGAACTCCACAAAAGCAACTGTATTTTACAAACTACATATCTCAATGAATTCATCTAGGGGTGTAGTGATCATGTTGACATCACATGTGCCTGACTGAATTTTATTCCATTGAGCGGTGAAGAACAATTACATTTTACCAATAAAATGTTGTTTTAGCCCCAAGTTTTTAATTTTTTATAAGAGCTAAATAGGAAAAACTGAACCTCACAGTACATTGCGCAACTTCTCCTGAGTGTGCCAATACCCTAAATGTAATAGGGAACTAATCTTGAGGCACAGTGCAAAGGTCAGAAGGGAAGGAGCATATTATAGCGCAAATTGTACGGTTATGGTTGGCGGATGTCATGACCCACTTGGAGAGCCCCTGAGGTGCCAGAGCCCCCAAGTGACCCCATTTTACAAACTACACCTCAATTAATTCATCTAGGGGTGCAGTGATCATATTGACAGCAGAAAAAAAAAGGGTCTTACCAGCTCACTTGAAAACAGCCTGTGGTGTGTGGGAGCAAGGAATCACGTCGTCCAGCGTGTAGTTACTCCAGAAAAAAGAAAAAAATTCCAGATACTATAAGATCCATTTATTGAGTGAAAAGTAAGACAGAGTTCACATGATTGTCTCTATTACGCGTTTCAAACACCCACACTGTGTTTTTTATCAAAAAAGCTCTTTTGATAAAGAACACAATGTGGGTGTTCGAAACGCGGAATAGAGACAATCATGTGAACTCTGTCTTACTTTTCACTCAATAAATGGATCTTATAGTAGCTGGAATTTTTTTCTTTTTCCATCATATTGACAGCACAGGTGTGTCACAGAATATAATACCATTGAATAGTGACGAAAAAATAATTCCTTTTTTTACCACCAAAACTTTATTTTAACCCCAGATTTTTCATTTTCACATGAAATTAGTAAAAATGGCACCACAAGGTGTCTCACAACTTCTGCTGAACGTAGAAATACCCCATATGTGGCTGTAGAGTACTGTTTAGCCATATGGAGAGACCCGGGAGTGACAGAGCACTATTTGCCTCCTGGAGCAGATATTCCTAAAATAGTTTGCGGTCTCCATATACTGAGCACTTAGAGCAGAATATCCCTCTCAAGTGACCCCATTTTGGAAAGTGTAACCCTTTGAAAATCTATGTACAGGTGTACAAATTTCAAAACGAAGGCAGCACTCCAAATTCTTGATACAAAAAATGTGCAAAATGTATTCAACCGACATGTCTGGGCCGAGCGACATTTTGGCTCTAACTGTGCCTTTCTCAAGCTCAGTTAGAGCCGAAACGTCGCCAAGCCCAGACATGTGGGTTGAATACATTTTGCACATTTTTTGTATCAAGAATATGGAGTGCTGCCTTCGTTTTGAAATTTGTATACTTAGAGCAATGAATGGGCTGGTTGCTAGTTGGAACTGCACTCGAAGTATTGTGCTGTTCCATTTTTGTATTGATATCTACAGGTGTAGTGATGATTTGACTCCATGGGTGATTTCCAGAAACAAGCAGCAGTGGATGTTTTTGAGTGAAAATTGCAAATCTGCTATTGTAGTGCCCAGTACATTGTAGTGACCAGTATGTTGTAGTGCCCAGCACGTTCTTTCTGGAGACATACACCCGTAAATTAGGCAGGTTCTCATCATTACAGAAGTGCCAAACGTGAAAGCCAAATGTGGTTTAGACACTCTGTGGGGCTCAGAAGGGATGGGGCATTTGGATATGGGAGTGCAAAATTTGCTAAACTTCTTTTGGTGGGCGAGGAGCTATAGTGCTTTCCCAGAGCCTTTATGCTACCAGTAACACGGAAGCCCCTTTTATTTCCATTAACAGATGACGGACCCAAGTGGGGGCTTGCTTTTTCTATGGATTGAGGTGAAGCTTTTTACTGGGAACATTTTACATAACATTTGGGATCACAGTTATCTTGTGCTCTACGCTGAGCTCTTACATCAGTGTTTCCATCTAAGGCCGGGGTCAGACTTGCGAAAGACTCGCACGAGTCTTGCACGTCAATACCCGGCACTGCCGCCGGCACTCAGATCGGAGCATTCAGCTGCCTAGAAATACAGCCAGCTGAACACTCCGATCCGAATGCAGTGTCGGATATTGATGTGCGAGACTCATCCGAGTTTCTCGCAAGTCTCACCCCGGCCTAAATCTCTGAATGACGTAATTCAGATGACACACGCGACCGGTTAATTCACTAATTAGGCAGCAGAATTACTATGGATGCGTCTGGCCTCTGTTCAGAGGTGTTCTTTTCAGGAGTGCACAAAACTGTTGTGGATGGCACTTTTATGGACACCTAAACAGATATCACTGGATCATAGGTCATTGTCCACAGTGCCCCCATCTGCCTCATTATATGGA
The DNA here is from genome assembly GCF_039654945.1 of Dendrobates tinctorius. Taxonomy (NCBI): domain Eukaryota; kingdom Metazoa; phylum Chordata; class Amphibia; order Anura; family Dendrobatidae; genus Dendrobates; species Dendrobates tinctorius. Next base: position 17,554,708 of record NW_027361766.1, on the reverse strand, counting down.
ATCTTCCACAGGGGTTCTGTCTTAATCACATATTTCAGAGATTTACACAGAAACCCCGATGTAAGTGCTCAGCACAAGATAAATGTGAGAGGAGACTTATAGCGTTCTTTGTGAAGAAAAGTGAACAAATCAACAGAAGTTCAAGAAATGACTTTACTTTTTTACGCCATTCCTTGTGCGGAATAAGTGATTAGATGACTTTATTCTTCGGGTCGGTGCGATTACAGATATACTAGATTCATATAATTTTTTTTGTCTGGCTGCTGATACACACTAAAAGATACTTTTTTTTGCCAAAACAAGATTTTGCATCGCCAGATTTGAAAGCTATAATTTTTCCGGATTTCTGCTGACAGTCATGTGACAGCTTGTGTTTTGCGGGACGAGCTGACGTTTTTATTGGTACCATTTTCAGTTACATAATATTTTTTTGATTGCATTCTATTTTGATGTTTGGGAGGCAGAATAAACAAAAACCAGAAATTCTGGAATTCGTTCGTTTTGGTTTTTTTTTTTTTTTATGCTGTTCCGCATGTGGTAAAATTCATAAGGCAGCATTATTCTTCAGGACAGTACAATTGCAGCGATACCACATTTATATAATTTTTTTAATGTTTTGACAATGTTACACAATGAAAACTGCATCTTTACATTGTTGTATTCTAAAAGATATAGCTTTTTTATTTTTCCACTGATGGAGCTGTATGGTGGCTTGTTTTTTTGCGGGACAAGAAAACTTATTCAAAGATACCATTTTTTTTTTACATTCGCCATTTTAACAACATTTTATTCCACTTTTTGTTCAGTGGTATGATGAAGGACCATCGGGTTTTTTTTTTTTTACGGTGTTCATTGAAGGTGTTAACTAGAGTGGCAGCTTTAGGCTATGTGCCCACAGTAGCGTTTTAAACCTGACACACAACCGGACACCCTCCCAGAAAACGCGCGTTTTTTACCGCGCTTTTTTTGCGCGTTTTTGATGCTTTTTTTCCTCGCGTCTTCAGGACCATAGGAAATAGCTAAAAACGTGGACTAAGCCGCAAAATTAATGAACATGCTGCGTTTTTTGCATCTAAGCGTTTCCTTAGCGGTAAAAAACGCATCCATTGGCACAAAAACGCCAAGAAACATTAAAATGATTGGGAATCTTCTTTTAAGCGTTTTTGAAGCGGTTTGACCCCTAAAAATGCTTCAAAAACGCTACTGTGGGCACACAGCCTTATAGTTCTGGTCATAACAAATATGTGTACTTTCTCTTTCATCTCATTGGGGGACACAGAAACCGTGGGTGTGTGCTGGTGACTCTAGGAGGTTTTCACTATGACATGAAAAAAATGTTAACTCCGCCTCCGCAGTATACACCTCTCCAACCGGTTGTAGAACATTCAGTTTTGCTTAGTGCCACATAGGAGGTGGACAGGGGTCTCTTACAAGACCCATGCCTACCTCAATGTGCGTCATTCCTTTGCAGGTAACCATGGAGGGATACAGAGTAGATCTGCTACATCTGTACTACCACACTGGGATTATGAATACGGCGTGTACTGCCACCCCGTATCCTCATAGATCCCATTGGCAGGACCCTAGCCCCTAACACGGACTCATGTTCAGGTGATCGTTCCTGGTCCTGACCTTCGTCTCCCATCACTCGCCCTCCAGAGCCTGATGATCGAGAGAGACGCCCTGCAGAAAAGATTTGGGACAGCAATCTTTTCATTCAGGTAACTGCTCCCTGTAACGGGGGGAGCTGGAGGTAAGAGGCTGCAGCATGTTTTTATTGAAAAAAAAAGAGAGAATCTCTTTTCCTTGCATTTATGGAGGGCATCACTGTTACCCCGTGCTACAGCCCGTGGCTCTAACTTATCTCAAAGAGCCAGTGCCTGCTTCCAAGCACTGCAGGAATGCAGATTGCGGCGGCCTCCCATCCTTCTTCCTGCGGCAGCATTATGCTCCTGGGCTCCAGCGGCTCCCCACCGGCTTCAGAGTCCAGCACGCCTGTGCCCGATGTCAGATCCCGGCTTCTGGGGAAGGCCCAGCCCTCCGGTGTCCTCTTCCGGGACCGGCGCCATCTTGGTGCTCCAGGAAGTCCGGGCGGGGTTTTCATAAGCTTCTAGGCAGCGGCACGGCTGTTCACCTCTCTCTCTCCTCTGCCTTGGGGCGTCAGCTGCGGTGGGGACACAGGACGAGGGTATGTGAGTACTGCACTACAGTTGTTGCTCCCTCACTCCGCTCTTTAACCCCGACGGTTGGCTCCAGTTTGAAGGGCCTATCAGTATGCCCAAGGGAGAGCAGTCCCGCTCATCCTCTTCATCCACCATTGTTAAATATTTTTGTATGTACCTCATGCAATTACAGGCTTCCTTTGGTTCAGTCCTCCCCACTCTGCTCAGATTGCAGCAGACCCACTGTATTACCTACGCTAGAGAGCAGGTGCAGCCCCCTGCCTTTCCTGCCAGAGCTCCTGCATTATCCCAGGAGCTGGATGAAGCCATCTTACCTGCCGCCCAGGGGTCATCCGTTGCCGCGGGAGACAGTGAGTATCCAGGATGGGCCTCTTCCTTATCTATATCCGTGGCCGACCTTACCAAGGTATCACAGACCTTGGTAACAGTACATGACAGATCACCACTTCAGACTCCAGTGGACACAGGCGCATCGAAGGAGCCCCTTTTCAGACCTTCTAGAGACTGTAAAAGGTTTAGACAGGACCACCAACTCATGTCCCCTTCTTACTCCATCTCACCGCCAGAGTTTCTCTGGCCGTCTGCCTCCTCCCGGTCCTCCTCCCCAGAATCAGGTGAGGCATTATCAGAGACACGCTCAGAGGAGGGTTCTGAGTATGGGCCAGATCAGTCCCAGGGCGTCAAGGATATGGTCCAGGACCTCATTGCTGCTGTCAATGAGACCCATAACATTAAGGACACTACATTGAAGCCTGATGATCAGGCTTTCTCATTTAAGCGGAAGCCGTTTTGGGATCTTATATCCAGATCTCACTGCAACTGGACCTCCTCCCCTTCGGTGGATCCACCAGTGTCCAGACTCTCTACTAAAACAGTCCTTCCACTTGCCAGTGGGGCAGCCCTGAAGGATCCTAATGATAGGAGGGTAGAATCCCTGGCAAGATACGCCATTGAGGCAGCAGCCGCTATATTGTGTCTGGCCTGCGCCTCAGCTTGGGTAGCTAAGTCTGTTACAGAATGGACCAAACAGCTTAGAAAGGGCATATTGGCTGGAGCCCCACCAGCAGAACTAGCAGAGTTCGCAGATCAAATCTCTCAGGCCGGGAAATATAGGGTATCAGCAGCCTTGGACGCAGCGTCTTGTGCAGCCCAAGCATCCAGCAACATGGTAGCCAGACGGTCTGGCTAAAGGCCTGGCAGGCTGATTTGTCCTCAAAGAAATCCCTGACCAATCTGCCTTTTCAGGGTTCCCGACTCTTTGGTCCAATGTTAGATCAAACCATTAAAGAGGGCACAAGCTCCCTTCTTCCTCAGGCCAGGTCTCGTCAATATGCTTTCAAACGAAAGGCCCAATCCTTTCTTCCCTTTCGTCGTGCCCCGGCGGCAGACGCTTATGCTCAGGGCCCACAGAGGTCAAAGGCGCCTAAAGACAGGAAGAAGGTGTCCTTTCGGGCCACCCCTTCATGGCACCCTCGCAGTTCCCACAGCAGAGCTACGAGGTCGGGGCCAGGCAGATCCTCTTCAGCCGAACGCTGCAGGGATTCCAGCTTCTTTCCCAGTCCCTCTCCCAGACTAGGAGGCCGCCTTCTCTTCTTCAGAGATGTCTGGCGAAGTTCAGTAGAGGATACCTGGGTAGGGGAGGTGGTATCCACAGGGTGCAAGATAGACTTCAACGCGCTTCCACAAGACCGTTTTTCTATCCCAACCACCAAGAGACACTGCCATGGCCACAGGTTATTTTGCAGCAATAGACTCTCTCCTCAGCGCAGGAGTAATCATCCCTGTTCCCGAGCAGGAGCGTTTTACAGGCTTTTACTCAAACCTGTTTGTGATACCAAAAAGAGGGGGGCTCGGTTCGTCCCATACTAGACCTCAAGAGGTTAAACAAATGGGTCCGCCTACGCCTCTTCAGGATGGAGTCGATCCGGTCCGTGATTGCCTTTATGGAGGAACAGGAATTCCTATGCTCCATAGACATTCAGGACGCCTACCTGCACATCCCCATTTTTTCAGGGACATCAAAGATGTCCAGCAACAGCATTTCCAGTTTGTGGCCCTGCCATTTGGGTTGGCAACAGCCCCAGAATTTTTACGAAGATTATGGCAGCAATGGTAGCTATATTAAGGGTCAGAGGCATAGTATTAGTACCATATCTTGACGATATTCTCGTCAAAGCACCCTCCTTCAATCAGGCTCAGGAAAAACCTATCTGTGGTTCTTAGCACACTGTCCCGGTTTGGTTGGCTCATCAACAGGGAAAAATCCCGCCTTACGCCAACACAATGCCTAGAGTTCTTAGGGATGCTGATCGACACCCGCCGCTCGAGGGTCCTTCTTTCCGAAAGGAAGTGGATTACTCTCCAGCAGGGAAATCGCTCTCTGCTAAAATCCCGGCTCCTATCTTTTTGCGCTGCCATGAGTGTCCTGGGGAGGATGGTGGGAGCCTCAGAGGCGATACCCTTTGCCCCGTTCCGTTCCAGGATACTTCAGAGAGACATCCTCCTTCAATGGAACAGGTCCATCTCCTCACTTGATCGCCTCTTCCTCCCTTCCAGTCAGTCCAGGCAGTCCCTCAAGTGGTGGCTGACCCCCTGTTAGGGTTGCGGATCGCACTAAATATAAAATCTGAGAAAGTGCGATCGCAACCCGGGGTCCACCTTGCAGAGGTGGTATACTGCTGTTAGGTAATGGCGAACGCTATATGGCGGTATAAAGGAAGAACACACGCGGGTTAACGTCACCCGGTATGTACAGGATGAACTCTGTTACCTCACAGAGCCGCACTACTGCAGAACATAAATGCCGGAGCCTGTTTAGCTCACAGAGCTCAACACCGGAGCACACAGAATGCGGTCACAGAACTCTGCCCCAAGGACACGGGGTCAGAGTCCCTCTAGACCTTCTGAGCATGCAGCGTCGCACCTGCGGACGCCACTATAGACGCTGACTATGGTGGAGTGTCGAGCACGCGCACCGTGGCGTGCAGAGCCACCGGTGGACACTGATGCCAGTCTCAGACTCTGCCTCTACCTACACCTAAGCGCTTAACAGGCTAGGCTACACAACACATGTGTACCAAGGGTAGGGGTTTCTTAATGAGTCATTCACCAGAGACATTCATACATGCATACAACACTCACTCCTCATAGTCTGGTAATGCAGTCTATGCTAGTGGTGGTAGCAGCAACCAAACCCACAGAGCTAGTCTGGGCAGAGCGTCGGGACCGACGAGTCTGCTGAGCAGCCTCCTCTGCGGCTGAAGAGGAATGGGAGACCGCTGGAAGCAAGGCTTGGGATTCCCGCTGTGCAGTGACAGGAACCCGACGCCTAACATTATCCCCCCTCCTGGGGCCCCCTCTCTGAGCCTCGCTACGCTCAAATGCCGCAATCAGAAGTGGAGCGTGGATGTTCTCCACTGGCTCCCAGGTCTGAGCCTCTGGACCATGACCCTTCCAGTCACCAAATAAAACTTTTTACCATGCGCCACCCTGCATCCCACGATGGCATTAACCTCAAACTCATCCAAGGACAGGTCTGATGTCCCGGCAGATGACTCTGAGAACCGGGACATGTGGACAGGCTTAAGGAGGGAGACACATGGAAGGTGTCAGAGATAGCCAAGTGTGGTTGAAGGGCCAGACGGTAGACCACAAGGTGGATCTGCTCAAGGACCTTGAAGGGGCCAATCTAGCGAGGTGCGAATTTTGTGGACTCGGCCCGCAGCCTGATGTTACGAGCGAAGAGCCACATTAAGTCCCCAGGAGCAAAGGTCGGAGCGGGGCGTTAGTGTGTGTTGGCAGAGGCCCTCATTCTCTCCTTGGAGGCCCGGATAGCATCCTGAGTGCGATCCCAAATGTCACGTGCCTCCACCGCCCAGTCTGCCATCCTGGAATTGGTGGACGACACGGGCATGGGCACAGGGACGCGCGGATGCTGACCGTAATTTAGGAGGAGTGGGGTCTGGCCGGTAGAGTCGGCCACAGCGTTGTTCAAAGCGAACTCCGCCCAAGGCAGCAAGGATGCCCAGTCATCCTGACTGGCCGAGACAAAATGTCATAGATATGTGACCAGGGTCTGGTTGGCTCTCTCTACCAACCCGTTCGTCTCGGGATGATAGGCCGAGGAGAGATTTAGCTCAATGCTGAGCAGGCTACAGAGCTCTCTCCAGAACCGAGACGCAAACTGGGGACCTCGGTCGCTGACAATCTTGTCCGGCATGCCGTGCAGGCGGAAAACGTGCTTAATAAACAACGCTGCCAGGCCCTGTGCAGAAGGTAACCAGGAGAGAGGTACCAGGTGCACCATCTTGGAGAAATGGTCGGTGACAACCCAAATGACCATGGTGCCACTGGACTTGGGCAGCCCCACCACAAAGTCAATACTGACCATCTCCCAGGGCCTGTCCGCTACTGGCAGGGGGTAAAGTAACCCAGCAGGCCGCTGCCGAGAGGACCTATTCTGGGCACAAGAGACGCACGCATGAATATTGTCCCTGACGTCACGGGCCATATGCGGCCACCAGTACGTCCTCGCCAGAAGCTCAGAGGTCCGTTTTGTCCCGAAATGTCCACCCACCCTGGACGAATGAGCCCAAGAGAAGACCTCTGGTCTCAGATGGGCAGGGACAAATGTCTTGCCCGGAGGTACTGACTCAAGGGCGACCGGAGCCACGGTTCTCAGGCTTTCGGATGGGACGATCAGCCGAGGCTCAGTCTCCTCCTCCGATGGCACTACGGAGTGAGAGAGCATCAGCCTAGATGTTCTTCTCACCGGACAGAAAATGAAGGGTGAAGTGGAACCGGGAGAAGAAAAGCGACCATCTGGCCTGGCGAGAATTTGGCCGCTGGGCAGTCTGCAGGTACACCAAGTTCTTGTGGTCAGTGTATACCTGGAAATGGAAACAAGCCCCTTCCAGGAGATGTCTCCACTCTGAGAAGGCCAACTTAATTGCCAGCAACTCCCTGTCCCCCAATGGAATAGTTCCTCTCCGCTGGTGAAAAGGTCTTGAAGAAGAAGCACGGATGCTTCCGACCTTGAGCATCCTTCTGAAAAAGAACCGCTCCAGCACCGACGGAAGAGGCATCCACCTCCAAGATAAAAGGTTTATCCACATTGGGACGGTGGAGGACGGGAGCGCCGGCAAAATGAGTTTTGATGGAGAAGGCCTTGGAGACTTGTTCTGACCACAACTTGGGGTTGGCTCCCTTCTTGGTGAGGGCAACCAAGGGAACTACCAAGGTGGGGAAGTGAGGAATGAACTGGCAGTAGTAGTTTATGAACCCCAAAAAGTGCTGCACCGCCTTGAGGGAGTGGGGTTCCTGCCAGTCCATTACCGCCTGTAGTTTGGCAGGATCCATTGCCAAACCCTGGGCCGAGATGATATAGCCCAGGTAAGGCAAGGATTCCTACTCAAACAGGCAGTTCTCCAACTTGGCGTAGAGGGAGTTTGCCCGTAAACGGTCGAAGACCTTGCAAACCGCTCTCCGGTGGGACTCCATATCTGGAGAGAAGATGATGATATCATCCAGATAGACCACCACCAAAGAGGAAAGCATATCTCGGAAGATGTCGTTTACAAAGTGTTAGGAATCTGGGTTCTATGATGCCTATGTGAGAATCCAGATTCTCACATTTGTCTCCAGAGGCTAAGTCCTTTTTTCCAGCTTCTGAGCATGCCCACGGGACAAGCTCCCATTGGAGTTCAGGAGTCAGGTCCTGCTCCTGATTCCATTGGTTTAGCTCAGGGCTCTGGAGATTTCCGGCAGGTCCCGTATGCTATAAAAAGTGTGCATGGCCGTTATGCCATGCGCTAGTATTTTCATACTGCTGCTGTGTGTATGATGACGGATGCTTGAACTGGTGACTGACTCATTAAAAAACCCTTTCCCTCTGATAATACTAGCGCCAGGGTCTGGCTTGGAGATGGCAGATCAGCAGCAATTGTTGCAGTGCGTGCGACAGCTCGAGGCTTGCTTGGCTACCCTTGAGAGATCCCTCGTAGCTTCGCAGGCCACGGATGCTGCTGTTCAGGCATTTACTGATGCCGTAGGGCGTATGTCCATGTCCGCCCTTGCGCCGACAGTTACCCGCCTCCCGCTGCGCGAAAAATATTCTGGAGATGGCGCCTCCTGCAGGGGCTTTATCAGCCAGTGCTCGATCCACCTGGAGCTGCTGACTGCGCAATTCCCTACAGAGAGGGCTAAGGTGGCCTTTATTATATCCCTACTGTCGGGCAAGGCGCTGGAATGGGCTACACCACTATGGGAGCGTGGTGACCCGGATATCCGGACCACAGCTAATCTGCTAACAGCTATCAGGCAGGTGTTTCTCGGTCCACGGGTTACACACGACACCTCTCTCCAACTGCTTGCCTTGTCTCAGGGATCACTCTCGGTCAGTCAATACGCCGTCCATTTTCGGACATTGGCGTCCGAGTTGGAGTGGTCTGACAAGGCTCTGATTCCTGTGTTTTAGAAGGGATTAGCGGAGCATTTTGGATAACTAGAGGCGGAAGACCTGTGAAGACTCAGATGTCAAGGTTAGATTTCAGAAAGGCAGATTTCAAGGGATTCAGAAAGAGAATTGGAGGGATCCAATGGCTGGATATCCTTAAAGACAAAAATGTCCAGGAAGGATGGGAAATCTTGAAAAATGAAATTCTCAAAGCACAGTTGTTAACAATTCCGAAAAGAGGGAAGAATAGGAAGCATTTAAGGAAACCAGGATGGATGAACACAGAACTTAAGCACATGCTAAAAAGAAAGAAAAAAATGTTTATAAAATGGAAAGAGGGAGGCATATCTAAAGAAGAATATAATGCTGTCTGCAGAACCTGCAGGGCACAAATCAGATTATCTAAAGCTGAAAATAAATTGAGGCTTGCAAGAGATGTCAAAAGCAATAATAAAGGATTTTGGGGATATGTCAAAAGTAAAAGAAAAGTCAAAGATGCTATAGGATTTTTACAGGATGAAAATGATGAAATGGTAAGACAGGATGTTGAGAAGGCTGAACTTTTAAATTCCTATTTTGCATCTGTTTTCTCTCAGAAAGGAAATGTAACATCAACTGTTATTCACTGTCCTATTAAGGGAATAGAAGAATCCAGGATATCTATAAACAGAAAGATAGTGAGGAAACACTTAGCTAACCTAAATGAATTCAAGTCTCCAGGTCCAGATGAATTACACCCCAGAGTACTGAAGGAGATAGCAGAAGAAATTTTTGAACCCCTCTCCATAATCTTTGAAAATTCTTGGAGAACAGGAGAAGTGCCAGAAGACTGGAGAAGAGCAAATGTTGTTCCTATCTTCAAAAAGGGGAAGAAGGTGCACCCAGGCAACTATAGGCCGGTGAGTCTGACTTCTATACCAGGAAAGATCTTTGAACAAATTATTAAACAACATGTATGTCAATACCTGGATAAGAATGAAGTGATTAAACAGAGTCAGCATGGGTTTGTAACTAATAAGTCATGTCAGACTAACTTAATTTCCTTCTATGACGGTATCACTGATTGGGTGGATCAAGGAAATGCTGTAGATATAGTATATCTTGACTTCAGCAAAGCATTTGACAAAGTCTCTCATACAATCCTTATTGAAAAAATGACTAAGTATGGAATGGACAAGGCAACTGTTAGGTGGATTCATAACTGGCTTAGTGATCGGACCCAAAGAGTGGTCGTAAATGGCTGCACATCCAGTTGGAAGAATGTCTCAAGTGGGGTACCACAGGGCTCTGTCCTGGGACCTGTATTGTTCAACATCTTTATCAACGATTTAGATGAAGGAATTGAGGGTAAACTGATTAAATTTGCTGATGACACAAAGCTAGGAGGGATAGCTAATACTAGAGAAGAGAGAGAGAGGATTCAAAAAGATTTAAATAAACTGGAGAAGTGGGCAGCAACTAACAGAATGGTTTTTAACAGGGAGAAATGCAAAGTACTACATCTGGGCAATAAAAATGAAAAAAGCATATATAGAATGGGAGGAATAGGGCTAAGTGACAGCACATGTGAAAAAGACTTGGGTATACTAATAGATCACAGACTGAATATGAGTCAACAGTGTGATGCAGCAGCAAAAAAGGCAAATGCAATTCTAGGATGTATTAACAGAAGCATACAGTCTAGATCACGTGAAGTCATTATTTCCCTCTACTCCTCTTTGGTCAGACCTCATCTGGAATATTGTGTCCAGTTTTGTGCACCACATTTTAAAAAAGACATCAACAAACTGGAGCAAGTTCAGAAAAGAGCGACCAGAATGGTGACCGGTCTGCAAACCCTGTCTTATGAGGAAAGGTTGCAGGATTTGGGAATGTTTAGTTTGCAAAAGAGAAGACTGAGAGGAGACTTAATAGCTGTCTACAAATATCTAAAGGGCTGTCACATTGTAGAAGGATCAACTTTATTCTCATTTGCACAAGGAAAGACTAGAAGCAATGGGATGAAACTGAATGGGAGGAGACACAGATTAGATATTAGAAAAAACTTTTTGACAGTTAGAGTGATCAATGAGTGGAACAGGCTGCCACGAGAAGTGGTGAGTTCTCCTTCAATGGAAGTCTTCAAACAGAGGCTGGACAGACATCTGACTGGGATGATTTAGCGAATCCTGCTTTCAGCAGGGGGTTGGACCAGATGGCCCAGGAGGTTCCTTCCAACTCTACGATTCTATGATTCTATGTCAAGGATGCTCTCTCCATGAGAGAGATTCCTACCAACCTGGAGGAGTTAATATCAGTCTCCTCGCGGATTGACCTCCGTTTTTCTGAGCGTGGTTTGGAGCGAGCCCACTCCAAACGGAGAGGTTCCCACGGCTCCCAAATTTTTTGAATCTCTGGATCTGCCCGAGCCAGAGGTTCCGCCCCCTGAACCCATGGAGGTGTCTCGCGCCATTTCTGAGACATGTCTGGCTCAAGAGTCCATATGCGGTTGTTACCATCACCTCGCTGCTTCCCAGGAAAACGGCGCCCCGCAATGGTCTGACTGTGAGCCGGTAAGCGAGACTTTTGTCCCTCCTTGTCAGCGGCCTAAAATTCTTGCGTGGGCACACGCCCCCAATGCGGACGGCCATCGTGGCTATATGCAGACCACAAAGTCTTTGGCCGGATCGTATTGGTGGCCGCACAGGGCTCGGGACGTAAAAAAATTCATTCGGGCATGCACCCTATGTGCTCGGGATAGCCGTCCCGAACGGAGTGTGTCTACGCCCGCCGATACACGGCGGCCCTCTCCTAAAACTCCCATTGTCTCCCGGGTGTCCCTCCTGAGACCTGGCCTCCCCTGATACTGTCCGTGTGTCCCAGTTTTCGGTTTCACCTACCGGGACAACAGGCTCGCCATTTGACGAGTCTGAGACCTGTGCCGCTGTCGGGCACAGGCTGGTGGATTGGAAGGTTCAGGGAGGAGGGGGCCCTAGGAGGGGGGGTAATGTTAGGAATCTGGGTTCTATGATGCCTATGCGAGAATCCAGATTCTCACATTTGTCTCCAGAGGCTGTTCTTTTTTCCAGCTTCTGAGCATGCCCACGGGACAAGCTCCCATTGGAGTTCAGGAGTCAGGTGCTCAGGTCCTGCTCCTGATTCCATTGGTTTAGCTCAGGGCTCTGGAGATTTCCGGCAGGTCCCGTACGCTATAAAAAGTGCGCATGGCGGTTATGCCATGCGCTAGTATTTTCATACTGCTGCTGTGTGTATGATGACGGATGCTTGGACTGGTGACTGACTCATTAAGAAACCCCTTCCCTCTGATAATACGACTGTGTGAGTGAGTGGTATTTAGTCAGTACCTGCGCTAGCGTACAAGTTCCACCTTTACCAGCAGCTTAGCGTCCTGCATTGCGCTTGCGATATTGCGGTTGCAGTCTTTCCAGGCGTGCGCAGTTGTGGCGCTGAGCACACGTTTGTTTACGGTAAGTCCGCTCGCTTGTAGTGCCGTTATTTAACTACTCCGTTTCCAGCTACCGCACATGTGCCGCTGAGACCCTGTGCTGTTAACAGGCTCAGCGTTACTATTTTCCTTATTTACCTGTGCAGCTCTGTGTCCCCTTAACAGAGATTGCCTATTTTGCACCTGGGTGAGTTAGAACCCTGTGCACATTACTGCTTTAGTGCTCTGCCTCTCCCAGCAGCGTTTTTTCCAACCACCGCACGGTGGACCCCGAGTGGCGAAGGCACTTTATTTTTTTTTTTTTAGTGTCTTCCGCCACTCCTAACACAAAGTCTTGGAAGACGGCCGGGGCATTACAGAGCCAAAGGGCATGACCAGATACTACTAATGGCCATCCCTGGTATTAAAAGTCGTCTTCCACTCGTCTCCCTCACGTATGCGTATCAGGTTGTAAGCCCCCCACAGATTGAGCTTGATAAACACTCTCGCTTCCCGCAACCTATCAAACAGTTCCGATATCAGGGGCAGAGGGTACTTATTCTTAACGGTGATGGCGTTAAGACCCCTGTAATCGATGCAAGGCCGTAATTCTCCATTCTTCTTCTGAACAAAGAAGAATCCTGCCCCTGCTGGTGACACCGACTTCCTAATAAATCCTCTTGCCAGATTCTCCCTGATATACTGTGACATAGTCTCCATCTCCGGGAGAGACAAGGGAATACACCCGACCCCGGGGTGGCTCTGCACCAGGCAAGAGGTCTATAGGACAGTCATAGGGGCGGTGCGGCGGAAGAGTCTCTGCTGCTCTCTTGTTGGAGAACACGTCTGCATACTGCTGATAGGGAGCGAAGAAAGATCTGCGGGAGCCACAGTGGAGGCAACCTGTACGCACTCGTTCAGACATCTACCCTCACAGGACTTACTCCAACTAAGAATTCTCCCTGAGGACCACTCTATATGAGGAGAGTGGCAACGCAACCAGGGAGCTCCCAAGAGAACCTGATCGATACCCTTGGGCATTATAAGGAAGGACACTTAGTGGAGCAGGCTGATGGGTAATCTGCGAGGGTAGTGTCGAGCCGTTCACCACTCTGATGGTGACAGGCTGAGGTATCATAACCAAGGGGATTGCGTACCGAAGAGCGAAGGCTGAGGACATAAAATTACCCTCCGCTCCGGAATCTACGCAAACCTCTACCGCCAGAGTGGAGGAACCGATCTCTAGCATCCCCTTGAAGGTTAGTTTGGAGGAGAATGGGGAGGTGTCTAGTATGCCTCCTCCTATTGCCACTAGACGCGGGCATTTCGCGCTGTGGGCGTCTATTGGCTAAGTGACCAGACTGTCGGCAATGGAAACGGGCTGTGGAGGTTCAAGCAGAGCGAGACGTAGAGCCTGTGCGAGGCACCTCCATAGCCACTGACGGCTCAGATGCTCGATCGGGTGGTTCCAGAGGTTTAGAGAAGGTTGGTGCCAACCTAAACCTCTGTCTGGACTGGGAGCGCTCCAACCCTCGCTCTAAGAAGCGGAGATTAATGCGAGTGTAGATGGTAATAAGCTCCTCCAGAGTGACGGGAACCTCCCAAGTGGCCAGGGCATCCTTAACGTGGTCAGCCAAACCTCTCAAAAAAATTGGTATAAGGTCTGACCATTCCAACTTGGAAGCCAGCGTCCGAAAATGGATGGCATACTGGCTGACCGGGGACGAACCCTGTGTCAGAGCCAACAACTGGAGCGTGGTATCGTGTGTGACCCGTGGTCCCAGAACATCATGCTTCAGAGAGACTAGGAACTGAGAGGCTCTCTGTCCCAGGGGGTCACCACGCTCCTACAGTGGAGTGGCCCACTCCAGAGCCCTGCCAGCCAAAAGGGAAATGATGAATCCCACCTTAGCCTGCTCAGAGGGGAATCGCGCAGCCAGCAGCTATAACTGAATAGCGCACTGGCTCCCAAAGCTCCTGCAGGAGGCACTATTGCCCAAGAACTTCTTGGACAGCGGGAGGCGGGATAACATCGGTGCAGGGATGATAGTGGGGACACGGGAGACAGCCTCCGCGGCTGCCTGGACAGCAACCGCAGTAACATCCGCAGCTGAGGTTGAACGCTCGAGAGCCGCCATTACCAGCCATTTCATCTGCCATTACCATCCAGACCCTGGCACTAGTATAATGTTAGGCATCAGACTTTCTCATACTTTATATTTAGTGTGATCCACAACCCTAAGACCCCCCCCCTTGTTTATCTGGTGCGGTCCTTCCCTCCTGTCCACTGGCAGGTGACATCTACGGATGCCAGCCTCCTGGGCTGGGGTGCGGTATTCCGTCACCTGACGGTCCAGTCAATCAACATTCTAGAACTGAGGGCGGTCTTTCTAGCACTCCTATATTAGGAAGGATGCCTCAAGAATCAGCCAGTCTGGATTCAGACGGACAGTGCCACAGCCGTGGCATACATCAATCACCAGGGAGGAACCAGGAGTCTCCAGGCATCGGCCAAGGTATCCAGAATCTTCAGCTGGGCGGAAGCCACGATTCCTGCAATATTATTATTATTATTATTATGCATTTATATAGCACCATTTATACCATGGTGCTTTACATGTGAAAAGGGGAAATATAGACAAGTATAATAAACATGTGTAAGACAAGGGACACACAAGTACATAAGGAGAGGGGACCCTGCCTGCGAGGGCTCACAGTCTTCAGGTCAGCAGTTTACATCCCCGGCACATACAACACGGCCGCCGACTTCCTCAGTCGGGATGGGCTCGCAGCAAGAGAATAGTCCTTACATCAGGACGTGTTTCCATCAAGTCTACTGACTATGGGGGACTCCGGATGTGGACCTTCTGGCGTCTCGACAGAACCGAAGGGTCCAACAGTTTGTCTCCAGGTGCCGCGATGCGCTGGTCATTCCCTGGGCACAGTTCAGACTCCCTTACTTGTTCCGTCCCCTTCCTCTCCTGCCCAGGTTGCTAAAGAAGATCAAGGTGAACGGGGTACCGGTCATATTGATCGCCCCGTACTGGCCCGGGAGGGCCTGGTTTGCAGAAATTACCAATCTTCCCGCAAGCACCCCCTGGGGATTCCCCGACAAACCAGATCTCCTGGCTCAGGGGCCGTTTTACCACCCGAATTCTCGGATGCTCAATTTGACAGCTTGGCCATTGAAACCACAATACTGAGAGCAGCGGGATTTTCGGACCGAGTCATTAATACAATGATCCAGTGTTGTGAGTTCATTTTTCCCTTCACCAGTGAGGTCTGATGAACTCCCTCTTCTGGCGAAGGAAGGTAGTGAGGCTGATTACCAAACAGCTGAGCAGGTAGATGATGACTAGGTCACAGGAACTGATGACTGGATATAAGGCAGCCGACGCTCTGCTGCCTTGCTGGTGATTTTCCTGATGGATTCTTGGAGACCAGTCTGATTTCTGCTTCTCAAAGCTAAGTTTTGCTCTGCTTTTTGTACACTTTAGTCTGGTTTTGTTTGCCTTGTTTTTTGGAGTTCAGGCATCCCCGGCCGGGGGTGAGCTGAATTCCATTTTTGTCTCTGATCTGTTGATCTCTGGCTCTGTCTTCAGAATATACCTGAGTGCTGATATAGTCTTTTTGAAGCCTAGTGACTTCCGGGCCTGTTTTTCCTATCGGTCTGTTGGTACATTTTTGTTAGGGTTTTTGCGGATTGCAGACAGCAGCTTTTCTATCCTATCCTATTTAGTTAGCTTGGGCCCCATCTTTTGCTCAACCTATCTTTCTATCTGTGTTAGTGTTTTTCATCTTGCTTCACAGTCATTATATGTTGGGGGCTGCCTATTGCTTTGGGGTCTGCTCTGGGGCAGTTTAGATTTCCCCTTTCTGTCTTTGGGCTGATTTAGTTCTCCAGCTGTGATCGAGGGGTCTAGGGTACCGTAGGAACCCACCACGGCTACTGCTAGTTGTTGCGGATAGGTTCAGGGGTCTGCAATCCGATAGCTGCCAACTTCTCTGGTTTTCTGGACTTAGCCATTATTTTTGTTTTTTCCTCCTTCGGTGACTCATCCATAACAGAATCACCAGCCATACCGCAAATCCTAGGGTACTCAATAGCAGGAAAGAATTGTGGAAAAAAAAGTGTCAGAATTTCTTTGTGTATATTTTTTCCTCTATATCTCTGAGGCCGTAGGGGGAATTTTTTCTCTCAATGGAGATGAAGCAATTATCTGATCGTGTGGAGCAGCTCGCTGCGGAAGTGCGGGGAATTTCCGCCTATCTTACTCATTCACATGCTGCTGAACCAAAGATCCCCACTCCTGATGTGTTTTTTGGGGATCGGTCTAAATTTTTGAATTTCAAGAATAATTGTAAATTATTTTTTGCCTTGAAGCCTAACTCGTCGGGGAGCTCCGCGCAGCGGGTTAAAATTGTCATCTCTTTGCTGCGCGGCAATCCCCAGGATTGGGCGTTTTCTTTGAAACCTGATTATCCTATTCTAAATAATATGGATGAATTTTTTCAAGCCTTGGGGTTGTTGTATGATGAATCTAATGCTATTGATCAAGCTGAAAAGGCCCTGTTGGCATTGAGCCAAGGTCAGAATTCTGCAGAGTTGTACTGTCAAAAATTCCAAAAGTGGGCAGTCCTTACTACCTGGAATGATGATGCCTTGGCAGCTCTCTTTCGGAAAGGTTTGTTAGAAACCGTAAAAGATACTATGGTGGGATTTCCTGTTCTCTCTGGTCTTGACGATTCTATGTCATTAGCCATTCAGGTTGATCGGCGTTTGCGTGAACGCAAGACCGCACGAGAGGTGTTGCCACCTGTTGAACAAATGTCTGAACCTATGCAATGTGATAGAGTTTTGTCCAGGGCGCAACGTCAGGAGTTCAGAAGGCATAATAAGCTGTGTTTTTTTTGTGGAGATGCCTCGCATATTATTTCTGTCTGCCCTAAACGAGAGAAACGTTGTGCTCACATGTTTTCTGTGGGTGGTGTTCAACCTAAGTTTCTTCTGGCAATTACTCTGATCTGCTCCCTGTCCACATTTTCCGCCAAGGCTTTTGTGGATTCGGGAGCAGCTCTGAACCTGATGGACTTGGATTTTGCTAAATGTTGTGGATTTCCTATGACGCCTTTGCGGACGCCTATCCCTTTGAGGGGTATTGATGTGACTCCTTTGGCGAAAAATAAACCTCCACCTCTCCCTAGTCGCATGATGTTCCTGACTATTTGGCTGACTTTTATGATGTATTTAGTGAGAATGAGTCTGCGTCTTTGCCTCCTCATAGGAGTTATGACTGTGCAATTCAACTGAGCCCGGGGTGTAAATTTCCCAAGGGTTGGCTTTTCAATTTATCTGTACCCGAGCACGAGGCTATGCGATCCTATATTAAGGAGTCGTTGGAGAAGGGTCATATTAGACCATCCTCTTCACCCTTAGGTGCTGTTTTTTTTCGTGGCTAAAAAAGATGGTTCATTAAGGCCTTGTATTGACTATCGTGCCCTCAACAAAATTACTGTTAAATATCAGTATCCGTTACCCCTGATTTCTGATCTATTCTCCAGAGTTAAAGGTGCTTGCTGGTTTACCAAGCTTGACCTCAGGGGGGCGTATAATCTTATTCGCATTAAGCATGGGGATGAATGGAAGACGGCGTTTAATACTCCGGAGGGACATTTTGAGTACCTGGTGATGCCTTTTGGGCTCACTAATGCCCCTTCTGTCTTCCAATCATTCATGAACGATATTTTCTGAGACTTTGTGGATAAATTTTTGATTATCTATCTGGATGATATTTTGATCTTTTCCAAGGATTGGGACTCTCATGTGGAACATGTTCGGACTGTGTTCCGGATTTTGAGGGAGAATTCCCTGTATGTCAAGGGATCGAAATGCCTTTTTGGGGTACAGAGGATTTCATTTTTGGGATTCATTTTGTCTCCGTCAACTATTGAAATGGCCCCGCCAAGGTACAGGCCATTTATGATTGGGTTCAGCCCACTTCTTTGAAGGCCCTCCAGAAGTTTTTGGGTTTTGCTAATTTTTATCGGAAATTTATAGCTAATTTTTCTAGTATTGCCTAGCCATTGACTGATTTGACTAAGAAGGGTGCTGATGTGCTGAATTGGTCTCCGGAGGCTGTTTCTTCCTTTCAGGAGCTGAAGCGAAGATTCACTTCTGCTCCGGTTCTGCGGCAACCTGATGTCTCACTCCCGTTTCAGGTAGAGGTGGACGCCTCTGAGATTGGTGCAGGAGCTGTTTTGTCCCAAAAAGATCCTGTGACATCTAAAATGAATCCCTGTGCTTTCTTTTCCCGAAAGTTCTCCCCATCCGAACGTAACTATGATGTGGGGAATCGGGAACTGTTGGCCATGAAATGGGCATTTGAGGAGTGGAGACATTGGTTGGAGGGAGCTAAACACCAGGTCGTGGTCCTTACTGACCACAAGAATTTTATTTACCTGGAGTCGGCCAAACGCTTGAATCCTAGACAGGCTAGGTGGGCCTTGTTTTTCACACGTTTTGATTTTGTGGTCTCTTTTCTTCCTGGCACTAAAAATGTCAAGGCAGACGCCATCTCTAGGAGTTTCTTTGCTGATTCTCCTGTTGTGACCAAGCCTGATAACATCTTAGGCGAGTGGGTAGTTCTTTCTGCCATCTAGCCCAATTTGAGACGTGCTCTGGAAGAGTTTCAGGAGGACAAACCTGAGCGTTGTCCCAGTGGAAAGTTGTATGTTCCTGACCAGTGGAGGAAGAGAGTGATGTCTGAAGTTCATTGCTCTGCATTGGCTGGTCATCCAGGTATTTTTGGTACTAGAGATCTGGTGAGTCGGTCTTTTTGGTGGCCCGCCCTGTCTCGTGATGTCAGGAATTTTGTGCAGTCCTGTGGGTCTTGCTCCCGGTCTAAACCTTGTTCTCGCTCTAGTGGGTTGTTGATGCTTTTGCCGGTGCCTAAGAGGCCATGGACCCATATTTCAATGGATTTTATCTCTGATATGCCTGTATCTCAGAGAATGACTGTTATTTGGGTGATTTGTGATAGATTCTCTAAGATGGTCCATCTTGTACCACTCCCTAAGTTGCCATCTTCCTCTGAGTTGGTGCCCTTGTTTTTGCAACAGGTAGTTCGCTTGCACGGGATTCCTGAGAACATTGTGTCTGACAGAGGAGTTCAGTTTGTGTCTAGATTTTGGAGGACTTTCTGTTCCAAGCTGGGAATTCAGTTGTCCTTCTCCTCTGCATTTCACCCTCAGACCAATGGGCAGACGGAGAGAACAAACCAGACTTTGGAGTCGTATTTGAGATGTTTTATTTCGGCTGATCAGGATGATTGGGTTTCATTTTTGCCCTTGGCCGAATTTGCTTTAAATAATAGAGCTAGTTCTGCCACTTTGATGTCACCTTTTTTTTGTAACTTTGGGTTTCATCCTCGATTTTCTTCAGGGCAGGTGGAGCCTTCTGCCTGCCCAGGTGTTGACACTGTGGTGGAGAGAATGCACCAGATCTGGGACCAAGTGGTGGATAAGTTGTCTCTCTCCCAGGAAAAGGCCCAGCGGTTTTCCAACCGGCATAGGACCATTGGTCCCCAGTTTAAGGTGGGTGATATGGTTTGGTTGTCATCAAAAAATATCGCTATGAAGGTGGCTTCTCCTAAGTTTAAGCCTAGATTTATTGGACCTTACAAGATTTTGGAGATTATTAATCCGGTCTCTTTTCGGTTGACTCTTCCTGTCACATTTAAGATTCATAATGTGTTCCATAAGTCCTTGTGAAGAGGTTTGTTGAACCAGTAGTTCCTGGGGTGGCACCTCCTGACCCTGTATTGGTTGAAGGTAACATGGAGTATGAGGTAGAGAAGATACTGGATTCCCGTCTGGCTAGACGGAGACTCCAGTATTTGGTTAAGAGGAAGGGTTATGGTCAGGAGGATAATTCCTGGGTCTCTGCCTCTGATATTCATGCCGAAAGATTGGTGCGTGCCTTTCATCGGGCTCACCCTGATCGCCCTGGTGGCATGGATGAGGGTTCGGTGACCCCTCCTCAAGCGGGAGGTACTGTTGTGAGTTCATTTTTCCCTTCACCAGTGAGGTCTGATGAACTCCCTCTTCTGGCGAAGGAAGGTAGTGAGGCTGATTACCAAACAGCTGAGCAGGTAGATGATGACTGAGTCACAGGAACTGATGACTGAATATAAGGCAGCCGACGCCCTGCTGCCTTGCTGGTGATTTTCCTGCTGGATTCTTGGAGACCAGTTTGATTTCTGCATCTCAAAGCTAAGTTTTGCTCTGCTTTTTGTACACTTTAGTCTGGTTTTGTTTGCCTGGTTTTTTGGAGTTCAGCCATTCCCGGCCGGGGGTGAGCTGAATTCCATTTTTGTCTCTGATCTGTTGATCTCTGGCTCTGTCTTCAGAATATACCTGAGTGCTGATATAGTCTTTTTGAAGCCTAGCGACTTCCGGGCCTGTTTTTCCTATCGGTCTGTTGGTACATTTTTGGATAGGGTTTTTGTGGATTGCAGACAGCAGCTTTTCTATCCTATCCTATTTAGTTAGCTTGGGCCCCATCTTTTGCTCAACCTATCTTTCTATCTGTGTTAGTGTTTTTCATCTTGCTTCACAGTCATTATATGTTGGGGGCTGCCTATTGCTTTGGGGTCTGCTCTGGGGCAGTTTAGATTTCCCCTTTCTGTCTTTAGGCTGATTTAGTTCTCCGGCTGTGATCGAGGGGTCTAGGGCACCGTAGGAACCCCCCACGGCTACTGTTAGTTGTTGTGGATAGGTTCAGGGGTCTGCAATCCGATAGCTGCCAACTTCTCTGGTTTTCTGGACTTAGCTATTATTTTTGTTTTTTCCTCCTTCGGTGGCTCATCCATAACAATCCAGGCTAAGAAGCCCTCTTCTTCCAGGGTCTATTATCGAGCCTAGAAGGCTTATTTTTGGGGGATGTGAATCTAATCACATCACACCTATACTCTGTTTCCTACCATCTGTTCTAGCCTTCCTCCATGCAGGATTAGATGCCGGTCTTGCCCTAAGTTCCTTGAAAGGCCAAGTATCAGCTCTCTCTATTTTTTTCCAAAGGAATTTGGCCTCTCACCTGCAGGTTAAAACCTTTCTTCAAGGGGTGGCGCATACAGCTCCTCCTTACAAATCCCCAGTGACTCCATGGGATCTTAACCTGGTTTTGGAAGCTTTGACAGATTCACCCTTTTGAGCCCCTCCGGGAAGCTCCCATGTCCTTTGTGTCCTGGAAGGTGGTATTTCTCGTAGCCATCACCTCTATTAGGCGGGTTACAGAGTTGGCGGCCCTATCCTGTCGCCCTCCATTTTTTGATTATGCACCAAGACAAGGTTGTTTTGCGGCCTCCCCCTACCTTCGTTCCCAAGGCGGTATCTGCCTTCCACCTGAATGAGGATATAATCCTTCTGTCATTTTGTTCCACCCCAACTCATCCTCTGGAGCGTTCTTTCAATAAACTGGACCTGGTCAGGGCGGTAAGGGTCTACCTGGCTAGGACTGCTCCTTTCAGGAAGACAGACTCACTCTTTGTCATTCCTAATGGTGTGAGAAGAGACCGGCTGGCCTCTAAGGCGACAATCGCCAGCTGGATCAGAATGTCAATTCTGGAAGCCTACTGGGTGAAGAACAGTGTGTCCCCCCGCTGGAGTCAAGGCTCACTCAACCACGGCGGTGGGTGCCTCCTGGGCGGTACACCATAGGGCATCAGCCATGCAATTGTGCAAGGCAGCTACCTGGTTGTCCGTTCATACCTTTTCAAGGTTCCATAAGGTCCATACATATGCTTCAGTGGACGCCAGCCTAGGCAGAAGAATTTTTCAGGCGGCAGTGTTGAGTTCTCCGACCTGAAGGAAGTTGCTGTCTTATCCCTCCTCAGGGACTGCTTTTGGACGTCCCACAGTTTTTGTGTCCCCCAATGAGATGAAAGAGAAAACAGGATTTTGGTTGCTTACCATAAAATCTGTTTCTCAGAGTCTTCATTGGGGGACACAGCGCCCTCCCACTTTTATGTTACTTATAATGTTTATATGATTGGCTTACTTGACAATGTCTCCTACTGCTTTTTCTCTGTCCTACAGCCGGTCGGAAAGGTGTATACTGCGGAGGCGGAGTTAACTTTTTTTCATGGCATAGTGTCAACCTCCTAGAGGCAGCAGCACACATCCACGGTTTCTGTGTCCCCCAATGAAGACTCTGAGAAACAGATTTTACAGTAAGCAACCAAAATTCTGTTTTCTTGTTCATTTTATTTATGGGTACAATATATTTGTTTTTATTTTGTGACTTTTAACCCCTTTCACACCTGAGACGTATCCATATGTCCCTGTGACCAGGTACTTATTGACTTGGGACGTATAGATACGTCCCGGTGATTTTGCGCTCACAGATGAACCTGGGTGCTCACCACATATCTAAATACATTCCTTGAGGGGTCTAGTTTCCAAAATGGAATCACTTGTGGGGGGTTCCATTGTTCAAACACATCGGGGCTCTCCAAAAGGGACATGGTGTCCACTAAGGATTACAGCAAATTTTACATTCAAAATGTCAAGTGATACACCTTCCCTTCCGAGCCCTGTTGTGTGCCCAAACAGTTGTTTTCTCCCATTTTTTCCTGTTAGTCTTGTGAAAATAAAAAAAAAATTGGGTCTAAAGTAATTTTGTGAAAAAAGTGAAATGTTCTTTTTTTTCCACATTCCAAAAATTCATGTGAAACACCTGAACTTCTTGAAGGGGTGCAGTTTTTAGAATGGTGGCACTTTTGGGTGTCTTCTAACATATTGACCCCTCAGAATGACTTTAAATGTGACGTGTGGTCCCTAAAAAAAAAAAATGGTTTTGTAAATTTTGGTAGAAAAATGAGAAATTGTGGTCAACTTTTAAGCCTTATAAATTTTACTTCCTAACAAAAAAAAGGAATGTTATTTCAAAAATTGTGCTGATGTAAAGTAGACATGTGGGAAATGTTATTTACTAATTAACTATTTTGGTTGACATATCTCTCTAATTTATGAATTCAAAGTTTGTAAATTGCCAAATTTCGTTTTTTTTGGTTTGTTTGTTTTTTTTACACAAAGAAACGCAAGTCATATCGAAGATATTTTACCACTATCATGAAGTACAATATGTTACGAGAAAACAATTTCAGAATCACCGGGATCCTTTGTAGAGTTACCACCTCATAAAGTGACAGTGGTCAGAACTGTAAAAATTGGCCTGGCCATTAATGTGCAAAACCACCTTGGGGGGTAAAGGGGTTAAGAAAATATTTTTATATTATATATATATATATATATATATATATATATATATATATATATATATATATATATATATATATATATATATATATATACACACACACATACATATACATACTGTATATATATATATATATATATATATATATATATATATATATATATATATATACACACATACATATACATATACACACACACATACATACATACATACATATACACACACACACATTTATATATATATTTATTTTTTTCAGTGCTGCATGGATGGACACAAGCCTCTTAGACCAGGGTTCCCCAACTCCAGTTCTCAAGGCCCACCAACAGATCATGTTTTCAGGATTCCCTTTGTATTGCACAGGTGAAGCAATTATCACCTGAGCAACACTAAGGAAATCCTGAAAACATGATCTGTTGGTGGGCCTTGAGGACTGGAGTTGGGGAACCCTGTCTTAGACCATGCTCTGCCTGGTGATCCGGAGGGGAGATGGAGCTCCTTCCCTCTCACTGCCTTCTAAATGCTGCGATCAATATCGATAGCAGGATTTAAGGGGTTAAACTTCCAGGAGCGGTGCAGGCACCACTCCTGGCAGTGACAGTGACAGGTGGTGTCGGCGATTGCCTTGACATGTATACTTACACTATATATACACACGTTATTGGTCGAGAAGTCCTTCCCTTGCTTGACGTGTAAGGCTGAGTTCACATGTAGGGTTTTTTTCGCGTTTTCGTGGCGGTTTTAAACGTGCTATTTTGCCGCGAAAAATAAGCATCCCATGCATTCCTATGGGATTCCGCAATGCTGTGGTTTTTTCCGCAGCGGAATCGCTTTGCGGTAAAAAACGCAGCATGCTCATTAATTTAGTGGAATCGCGGCGATCCCGCACCCATTGGAATGCATTGTTCTGCTTACTTTCCGCATGTGGCTGTGCACACCATGCGAAAAGTAAGCAGAACATTTGCAGATGGTACCCATGGTTCGGAGGAGAGAAGACTGTCCTCCGGGCTCTGGGTACCATATCCCTGTAAAAAATAGAATTAAAATAAAAAATATTGTTATTCTTACCTTCCGGTGTCCTGCGCAGCCTTCCTGCCGTTTTCCAGGTTCCCGGTCCCAGTAATCCTTTGCGAGAATGACCGCGATGGCGTCCGTTCTCACGGGACCGCGAGACGTCGTGATCCCGCGAGAACGGACGCCATCGCGGTCATTCTCGCAAAGGATTACTGGGACCGGGAGCCTGGAGAATGGCGGGAAGGCTGTGCGGGACGCCGGAAGGTAAGAATAACAATATTTTTTATTTTTTTTATTATTTTTTACATCCTAGCTTTTACTACTGATGCTGCATAGGCAACATCAGTAGTAAAAAGTTGGTCACACTCGTCAAACACTATGTTTGACGAGTGTGACCAACCTGTCAATCATTTCTCCAAGTGATGCTCCAGATTGCTTGGAAAACGCTAGCATTCTGCAAGCTAATTACGCTTGCAAAACGCTAGTTTTTCCGCGGCAAAATCGCGGGAATTTAAAATGCGATTTTCCCGTGGAATGGAATCCGGAATTCTAGCGTAGAGTTCCGCTACGTGTGAACGTAGCCTAAATGTTGGGAAAGGGTCAAGTAAAAAGGCAGAGCCTGATTTCACACAAAATGTAGACGGTTTCTTTATTTTTCATTCTGTACAGTAAACCGGGAACTAGAGAAATATTTCAGACTTAAGTTATTTTCTGTTTCTTTATCAAAATAAAAAAAAAACCATCATCTCTATGACCTATATTTACAGAGGTATAAAAATATACATACATTTATATATAGATCTATTGTGTCTCTTATGAGGTATGAGAATTATGGGCTCTTAGGTTATATCCCTTCAGTACATTCAATAAGGCACTATGGAGATGTAAATATAATGATTGCACACCGCTGTTGTGACACCACCTGTCAAACAGGACCCAAAAGAGAACACTGATGGTTACAAACTGAATTTAAGCAATAAATCAGGGTTCCAATCACTTGAGCAGGTGGTACCAGTTTCTTTACACCAATTCCTTGGCCATAAAGAGCCACTGAAATTAACACCATCATTTGCGGATGACAAGGAATACCAAGTGTCTGGATTTTTGCCTATCAGGAGTAGTAGATTACACTTCTGTATTCTCAATAGAAAGCAACATTTCGGGTCTTGTTGAATATCTCCATCCCCTCGTTCTCTTCTACTTTAGAAAATATAAGTGGGGAGGCCATTTTTACACTACTAAACTGCTAGCTGAGAATTGGTCTTTTACTATAATTCATTTGCACATAATGCAAGTGTCAAAATTATAACAAAAACACAGATAATCTACAGAAACCCATTCATATTTGAAGTACACAACAACAGAATTTCACCTCAGTTTACCAACGCTCCACTGAAAATATGCAGCGTTGCTTTGCAAATAAGAGTACGGTATATCCTAAAAGTGCTAAAGCATTCCAGAGGATTTTAGTCCAGCTCCATGTGATAATATATTTATGTCAATCTATAGGAATATAACCTGAGCACAAGAGACAGCAACAACTGAGAGCTGGAAAGTATGGAGGTGTCTCTCCATTGATCCCTCTGCAAAAGTGGGAAGGGGTGTGTGGGATGTCATCGCTATGTACAGAACAGCAGAGCAGTGGGCATGGTCGTTTGCCGTTGCCTAATCGGTTATAACTACAAGCTCGCCTTCACTCTTGATTGAGTCTTCAGAGTCGCTGCACAGTTCACGCATACGTGGCATAGACCCTCTTGGATCCCGATTCTGAAGACTCCTGGAGTTGAGGATTACTGGCATGTTGCCATCCTGGGGCGGGTACATATCAGAAGTGGGCAGGTGAGACAGTCCAGACAGAGATTGGGGTTGGAAACCAGATGGTGATGGAGGACTTGTCATGGACCCTTGGGATCTGAAAAATAAATCAATTCATGGTCGTGAATTTTGAGACGTCTGAAAACAAGAATTTACAGGAAGATTGGAAACAGTAATATTTTTAAACACCATATTAACTAGAACCAATTACCCCTCATTAAAAGTCACAAAAATTTGTGTTAAAAAAAAAAAACAAAACACTTTACTTTGATTTACCACATGGTAATCTGTCACCAGGTTTCTGCAAACTAAGAGCACCATAATATAGGAGCAGAGACCCCGATTACAGGGATGTGGCACTTGCTTAGCGTTTGCTGTTTCAATTCAATCAGTGTTTTATCAGCAGGAGATTATCATTACAGGACGTGAATCCTAATCCAACCCCATCTGTCATGTGTGCAGAATTAAAATGACAAAAATCTTGGCACTCAATGTGTGAAATATTCAGATACTTTTTATTTCGTGCATCCAGACAGAAAGGGTTAAACGTTTTCGGTCCACTATAGGATATAGTCGTCTCTTTCTCCTTGGAAGTTTGTTGACGAAGTTGGAACATATATTTTGTCATGTCTTTTGTTAGTATGTATTTCTGTGATGACAGCAATTAACATTTTGTTTTTGTTCTCCTTTTGTATGTATATTTCAGTAAACAAGATTGTTCTGACATAGGTCCTATAGTGGACCGAAAACATTTAACCCTTTCTGTCTGGATGCACGAAATAAAAAGTATCTGAATATTTCACACATTGAGTGCCAAGATTTTTGTCATTTTGACTTGATGGGTTGGACACCCGACTTGAGCACCGATAACCGAGCTATTCCTGAGTGCCGTGCCCTCTCTACACATGTGTGCAGAATTCTACACAGCTGAACAACTGAGCTCTGCTAGAACAACAGCAGAGAAAATTGTCACTATCATTACTGCACTAAGTGACGTATCGCTGGAAACAGGGCATCTGCTCCTATGCCATGCTGCTGTCAGATTATAGAGCAAAAACCTGCACACAGATTCTGTTTAACTACTTTTATACTTGGCGGTTTTCATTTTGTTTTTTGTGAGTTTGCAAATGTGAAAAAAAGAAGCAATTTCGCAATTGTTTTTTAGGTATTCTTTGTATGTTAAAAATGACCTAATAACATGATTCTCCAGGTAAGGCCAGGGACACACTTGCGAGTGTGTAAGGAGGTGGTGGAGAACCTTGTCGTCTCCTCTCTCTCCTATGTCTTGGCCCCGTGTGTTTTATGCGGTACCCGGACAGTATATGTTTATTAATGTTTTGTTGTTCTTGTACTGTGAAGTGTGTGTACAAGCAATGTACAGCCATATGTTAATGTGTCCATGTATTGTGTATTCCTGTATATGTAGAGAAAGGAAAGTGAAAGGTTAATTTGGGCACGTTTGCCCAAGGCAGATGCTCAGCTGCGGCTGGGTGCCTTGCCCTGGACCTTTGGGCAGTGCAACGGACACTAAGACTACGTGAGTACCCCACCGAAGGGACTTCAAGCGTCCAGATTCCGGCATATGGACTACCTCCTCTTTCAGTCACCGTGGCTGCTGTGGGTACGGTGGTGGACGTTGTTAGGGAGAGAGCAGGAAGTTGATACTGCACTTTGTTCATCTCTTTTATAAAAAAGGTTTCCCTGTTGGACTGCAGCTGTGCCTGGGATTGAGTCCATTTCTGTACAAGGTGCCGGGGTGTATACTGACTGTGGCTTAGTTGACTCGGCTGGGAATACCACCCCGGGCCACCTTGTTACAAGTGCAATGCAAGAAATTCGCACAAGTCTCTCGCCTCAATACCCGACACTGCCGCAGGAACTCGGGGCCTGGAGTGTGTGACTGCATGTCTTTCTATACAGCCGCATGCTCCGGTTCTGAGTGCTGGGCGGCAGTGCCTGGATATTGAGGCGCAAGACTTGTGCAAGTTTCTCAGATAGCACTCACAACTGTGACCCCGGCCTAGGTGCGATTATGGAGACACAAAACTTCTGGCTTTTTTGTCGTAAAAAAAACTAATTTAGAAAGTGTAGAAATATGTAATAAATATATAGCTACATTTTGCTTGTCATAATTTTACAAGACCCATAATGTTTTCAATTTTACACTGATGGATCTGTGTGAGGACTTGTCTTTTGGGGGTGAGCTGGCATTTTTATATATTCCCTTTTGTTGTGGATACAACGTCTTCATGACATCAGATTTAATTTTTTTATGGAACTGTAGCAACCTAATAACTGCAATTTTGTCTTTTTGATTTTATTCTCTTTACATTATTTAACAATCAGTTCAATTAACTTTATATTACGATAGCACAGGCTTTGAACTTTATTTTTTATTGTTAATGGGGGCAAAGGTCAGTTGATTTTTATATATATTAACAAAATATGTTGATTTTTAAATCGTCGTGTGGAACTTGAACTAGCGATCGTCTGATTGCGCATACTATATACTGAAATGCCACAGAGCTG
This sequence comes from Dendrobates tinctorius, assembly GCF_039654945.1. NCBI lineage: Eukaryota > Metazoa > Chordata > Amphibia > Anura > Dendrobatidae > Dendrobates > Dendrobates tinctorius. The sequence goes on along the minus strand of NW_027361766.1, from coordinate 17,526,011 downwards.
TAGTATATAGTAAAAATCATGGTTTCTCATGCAGACCAACCAAAAATGGGTCTTCACAGGAGTACCAAGATAGCAGGTCCCAAGCTGCCATGTGTACATTATCAACCCTAGACTGTGATGCAGTCCAACAATGGGGGCATCCCAAAGTCCACTGTAGTGCACATGATCAGTCATACTTCATTCATCTCCATAATAGCCGTTATTTCAGTCCCATAGAAGTGAATGGAGATTTGGTCATGAAAGAGCATTACCTCTCAATTCACACAGGGGGGCCCCATTAAAAGAATTCAGGTTTCAAAAGCCGTATGAACAGGTCTAACACGAAAATGAAACATGGAAATAAACATGAAAAAGCACTGTCAGGTATTGCAATATGGCAAGATGCCTGCTGACACATTAGCAGAAGTGTATATAATAATAATAAAAAAAAAAAAATTTAGCTATCCACAAACATATTCCTAAAACTCAAACTTTTATTTGAACGATCAATAAATGCTGGTACTTGGTCTTATCTAGTGTGGCAGCTCTATAATAAAACCTGCACTGCAAGCTCTACAAATAGGCTGATAATCTATTAACAAAGTGACAGTCTAATTCAGAGGCAACTGTTCTTCTATTGTGCCTTGTTTAATGAAATAACATCTACTTGGCTCTCCCTTTTGTACCCTGCAGTTATTTAATTAGAAAAGACACAAAAGATATGCTGCCCAGCAATGACTGCATTAGACCATGCACAACAGATGTGGAAGCCTTTTGTGTTTATTTTAATTAAATGTCTCAATTATAGAAGGCTTCCTCCTGTATGAGAGATTTCATAGGGCAATGCGCCCACACAGGTGCGCTCTCTATACAGTATAGTTTACATGACAACTTCCACATTATTCCAAAAATACAGCTCAGAATTACCAAGATTTGATGTGATAAATAGGACGTTGCTCTGACAGCGATGTGTAACATGTTAATGTTTAGTTAGGCTACATTCACACATGCGTGTGACACGTCCTAGTGCGCTACGTTTTTTTTTTTTTTTGGACAGCACACCATAGTTTTATTGAACCATATACACATCGGTTTTAAAAATGGATCTGTGTCTCTGGTCCATGGGATTTCGAACATGTCCTATTCCCACCTGGTTTGAGGATCAGACTCGGCCATTATATTCTATGGGAATCCGTGAGACGCACATGAAACTAGGAAGATATTCCCTGTACTTCAGTTCTTCTTTCCCCTTTCTAGCTTCATCCGTTTTTCACTGATAGATTGTTAAGAGAGTCAATAAAAATGCTCATAATAGAAGTAGAAAATCTGGAGAGCAAAAAAAAAAGCGCAAAAAGGGTCTTAACTGGTTAAAAACTTGGGGTACACCGGGGAGAGGTACGCTCACCATGTTTTGTTGCAACTAAGGAAACATGAAAAAAGCAAGGATCAGCTGCTGCAGGACATGGGTCCAAAGACCGAGGACAATGGTGAAAGCGGGTCTATGTGTCCAAATCTGCGCTGCAGATAAAGATGGATGGCAGATGATATTCTTCAAAGCTATATTTCAAAACAGGTTAATGGTCAATGCATTTCGAGGTCATGCAGGACCTCTTCCTTAAGACAAAACCTTACAAAATGTTTTTTTTACAAGATTTTGTCCTGAGGAAGAGGTCCTGCATCACCTCGAAACGTGTTGATTATTAACCTGTTTTGAAATAAAGCTTCGAAGAATATCATTTGCCATTCATCCTTGCCGGCAGCACAGATTTGGACACACACACCCGGTTACACTAATAAAAATGCTCAGACAGTCCACTTGATTCAGTGAAAAAAATAAATAAAAGGGATAAAAAAAAAAAACAAAAAAAAAAAAAACCCAGTCTATTTCTCTTGACTGGTTACACATAAAACAGTTGTGTGAATGTAGCCCTATAAAGATAACAGTGCAAGCAGAAAGTTAGAAGTTAGGGACTTTTTTTTTTATATAAAGAGACATTTGTAAAACTAAAGCTTGCTGCATCATCATCTGATGCTCAAACTTTCAAAAGGCAAATATTTCTATGTAAAAATTATATATTTTTTTGTCATTTCAATTGTTTTTGAGATCGCTTTTCTTTCCACCTTATTGGAATAGACAAAGCGCTGAAACAACTTCTAGGTTAGAATAAATTGTGAATATTCAGAATATTCACCGATTGTAAGGATATTATCAATATTGTATGACCAGAAAGCCCCATTAATGACTAGGAATAATTTTTTTCAGCATAAGTAATCTACGTACAAGACCTGTTTATAGTTTTACAATATATTTCTAGGTTTCAATTTTCTTTAATTGGCAAAAAAACAGTATAAATATTTGAAAAATTCTCTTCCTGATATACATACTTACGGGAGAACGTATCCATGCCGCGTGTCTTGTCTTCGGTTCTTCATCAGAGCTTTGTATTCTCCTACTCTCAGTCTCTTTCCCTCTACAATACAAGTACGTTTGGGTCGTGGCTTATATTTGTAGTCTGGATACTTCTCCAAGTGCTGTCGGCTCAGCCGTGCCTGTTCTTCATAGTATGGTTGCTTCTCAGAATTGCTCATAGATTTCCAGCGAGAGCCTGTAAAAAAAAGAAAAAGAAAAGTATGAAACAGACCAAAGTACTGAATGCACATTGTGCAAATTCACCATGGACATTACATAGTCCCTGTGGCTAAGGGTCCCGTTTCACTTAGTGACGCACCAGCGATCCCGACATCGATACGACCGGTAGGGATCGCTGGTGCGTCGCTAAATGATCACTAGTAAGCTGCCAAACAGGCAGACCGATCCAGCGATCAAACACAGCGATGCATGCTGGCCAGCGGGACGCAGACGACGAAAAAATGGCCCAGGACGTTCCTGCACGATCAGTGATACCCGGCAGTGAGCCCGGTTGCTGTTGCATGTCACCATGTAGCGAAATCGCTGTTGCGTCACAAAATCAGTGACGCATTAGTGATCTCGCTATGCGAGACGGGGCCTTAAGGAAACCTGGACTATCTACCACGCGTCTTCATAATGAGAACCTTTACTAAAGCAGATGACAAATGACAAACTTTGTCTTTTTTGACACTGGCATAACTCTGTAAATTACTGTATATTCCAGAATGAGACCCAGACTTCAACTGCTCATACAACCCTTATCTTCATTGCAAAAGATGAAATTCACATTAAATTCCTCAATTAACTCAATTTATATGCCAATTTATGGCAAGATATGCAGTGTAAATTTTCTGCAACTTTTGAACATGGCCGACTAGATTGTCAAACACTGTAAATGTTATTTCCCTATCTTCCTACTCTTCATGTTTTATTATTGTATAAGTGCAAGGAATTTTCCTCAAGTCTTAAGCGCACATACACAGTCTAACATCAGCCCGTAGAATGTAAGTCCGCAAGGACAGGGTCCTCTCCCCTCTGTACCAGTCTGTCATTGTAAATTTGTTTACTGTTAACGATATCTATAACTTTGTATATAACCCCCTTCTCATGTACAGCACCATGGAATTAATGGTGCTATATAAATAACAATAATAATAATCAGCCAAACTCTCTGTGATCGACGGGATCGATTGACTCCAATGCGTGTGGGGGCCCCGGACAATTGATTATCAGTGAAATAATGGATCCAACATTTCTGATGTCAGACTGTCAGTGCTTTTGTGGTCCTGGACATAGAAAACACAGCCGCAAAACATGCAGCCACAGGGACTTGACCATAATATACGAGCATGCCCAAAATACTCGGATAACTCCAGAACATTCTCAGATAACAGGATTTTTAGTTGCTTACCGTAAAATCTGTTTCTCTGAGCCTTCATTGGGGGACACAGAAACCATGGGTGTATGCTGCTGCCACTAGGAGGCTGACACTATGCAGAAAAAAAGTTAGCTCCTTCTCCGCAGTGTACACCCCTCCGACAGGAAGTAGGATGTTCAGTTAGTAAGAAAGCAGTAGGAGAAGCAATCTGTGAATGAGACAGAAACCACAGAAAACACAAACTCAAACTGTAACACTATAATACAGTAAAAGGCTGTTCAACTTGGGAGGGAGCTGTGTCCCCCAATGAAGGCTCAGAGAAACAGATTTTACGGTAAGCAACTAAAAATCCTGTTTTCTCTATCGCCTTATTGGGGGACACAGAAACCATGGGACGTCCCAAAGCAGTCCCCAAGGGGAGGGAACAGCGGACAACTCCCATCAGGACGAGGGACTCGCCATCGTCCCTTGCCAGGTCCACCTGCAAGATCTTTTTAAGCTCGGCATGGGCTCTGAAAAGCCTTGTGGGCCTATGGAGGACATATCCTCTGTAGAGGTGTCGGGCGAAGACCGAAAGAGCACCGCCAGGAGGACAAACACTGCCCGGGCAGGGTGTGTCGTATTCGGAGGAACGCAGTCTTTCCTGACCAGGTGATCTCACCATGCCAACCGGATTCAGCGATCAGCCGCTGACCAGGAGGTCGGAAGACCTCTACGCTTCAAGTCCAAACCTGATAAGAACCGTTGCTCTGGCTAGATAGCCTGATGAGAGAGCATCATGAAGGGTAAGTCCGAGGACACTGAATCATTGATCCACCGGAAGCACACCACAGCTGCTACAAACTCTCTGAGACCTCAGGAGTAGTTGAAAGTCTGAAAGGGAAGGCTACCAAATGAACAAGAAGATAATGAACCTGTCTGTTTTGAAAAACAAACAAAACCGAAATTTCCGAAGTTCTGAATAAATCAGGGCCTGGATAAAGGTTTCATGGAGCAAAGTAAAAATCTTGCGTTTCTCAGAAGGCGAATGCTGAACGCAGAAGTATTTTCCTGACCAAAAAACAAGGATGGACTCAATCCTAGATCCTCAGCGAGCCATGTTGAGGAAATGCACTGCAGAACAACGAGGTTAGCACGAGGAAAGGGGTCAGCTCACCCTTCTGGAGGCCTACTTAAACATTTGGTCTGGAGGAGCCAAACCGAAGGAACGGTAAGTTGGCGAGGGACATCTTTGGGGATAATTTCGTTTGTGAAACCGTAAGCCAAAAAAGGATCCTTAGATGGGAACGAGTCTGATGGACTCGGGAAGGTGTAAAACCATGTCCTCAATGCAAGAAAAAAGGTTTTTGGACAGAGAGAACGGTCAATTCTTCCAACCGGTCTCCAGAGAGAATGCTCTGATGAGCAAACTCGGCCACTCGAATATAGAACTTTGCAACCCGGTGGAGACGGGGCTAAGATATAGCGGCGGGTGCTTCCAAGGTTGAGCTTGGCAACTGCTGTGTGAGCTTGCCTATCCCTGAGGGATGCCCGTCTAGGGGAGGAAGACCCGTAGTGGAGGTAACTGGAACCGGAGGGCTTGTAGTCGCAGACGTAGTGAACTCTGCGAAACTCTCCGGAATGAAAAGATGTATTGAGGAGTCCCTTTGTTTAGAAACGGCTGAAGTCAGTTCTGCAGACTGAGATCAAAAGAAAAAATGAACAGTGTAGCAAGGAAAGTCCCTGAAAAAAATATGGAGTATGTCAACTGCAAAGAAAGCTTGCTCTAGGTAGATCACTTATACACTAGAAGACAACTAGGCTGATGAAAGGAAGATGAATCCGTCTGACGATGTAAATGACCAAATCCATGCTTGGTCCTCTGGAACCGGGAAGGAATTGCAGTGCGTAGACCCGTTTGCGGAGTCTAGGATAACACGCACCAGAGAATAACAGTGAAAGGATACGGTTCCAGCGGAAGGGAGAAACTCGTTATCACTAGATTCTCTATTAGATCCCGGACTGGATCAGGTTTCTACCCTGTCCGATGCTTGCGCAGAGTCAGATCCCCTTCCTGTCTGAGGTGGGATACTTGTTCCCGTCACGGTTGGAAGTCCCATCTCTGAGCTGCGGTAGGTTTTATCCGGGTGTCTGTAAAAAAGGATAGGTAAGTATCGACAATAAGGGGCTCAAGTATTGTGGTAGCTCAAGGCCCTCAGTATATACCAGACCCTAAAAGGTACTATTGGCCAATCATTAATAAGTATAACACACCAGGCAGTAAAGATGGCCTGCGGATAGTACTGTAAACTGACCAATTGAGTAGTTAGGAAAAGAATAATCAGAACGTGTGGACAAAACTCCTGCGGAGCAATTCACACTTAGAGTCCAAAGCATGCCGCAGTAAACTGCGACGATCCGTACCGGACACAAGAGTGTCTAACCTACCTGAAGGTGGAGTATCTACTTATGCTCCTGCCGAGATCCGCTCCGCCTGTACGCGGTAGGGCCTAAATTTTAACTGATAACAACCCACAGATGTTATAGGCAATGGAATATGTAGATGACAGGTGTCCTTGACTCACCTGAAAGCGGTCTGTACCGCAGCTGCAGTCCACCAGAAGTAATACATACCGTCACCTTCCAGAGTGGTGATTAGACGGGAGCTTAGGCAGAAGTTGTAAAAGACCCTGAGGGGCGCGAGAGAAGGCGCCTTTGACTCACCTGACAATAGGACAGAAGAGCCGGACCGGTGTAGCCGATCAACCTCGGGTATGGTTGAGTTACCGGAAAGACGGCAAGTATCGAACAAACACGTCTGGAAGAGGTGTATGCATGTGCTCGATAGGAACCGAACACTGCTGCAATGGGACGCGAAGAACCTGAAGGCTGGAGCGTCTGACTTACCTGAATATGGTACAGAACACCAGTACCACTGCAGCGGTCAGCGAAGCCACGTCTCCCCTGAAGCACAGCACTTTCAACCACTGTACCTGGTAGATGGTGCGTCTGAAGCCTTGGTAGCGGATAGCACCCAGCTGCAATCTGCCCCTATTATCTTGAGAGAGAACCCGAACAAGGGTATAGGAAAGAGCCAATTTTTGTTGCGTGATGGTCTGAATACCTGACGACATTAGGCAGAATCACAGCCTCTGGGATGCGGTCTAGGCCTGAATACCTGACGACATTAGGCAGAATAACAGTAATACGTGTAGTGTGCCGCACCACGAAGACTGTCCTGAGGTATAACTTGACCAGTCCGTTCTTTTGACTGTAGAACAGTAGGCCTAGAATCAGAGGGAGACTAAACTCTACTCTCTGTTGTGCGCCTTGGTCGCAACCTCTGGATCTGCTGGTTGTGGTCAGCATCTTACTACACTGACGCACAGCAGACAATTGCAGGGTAACACGGACTTGTATGAAGCTGAAAGTCCGGCCCAAACACAGCAGACGTGAAGGGGTAGAGGCAGGCCTTTATACTGCTTAGAGCAGAGCAAAGTCAACGTCCGGAGGGCAGGAAAATGAAGGACTAATGCCTGGGTGCAGGGGATATGGACGCAGTTGTTATGCCGGGGCACCAGCATCCCTATGTGTGTCTGCCTATCATTCCAGTGAATGTACGGCTCTGGATTATTATTGAACCAGGATTGCACTGCTGTAGATTATTACCGGTTATAGGTAACTAATAAGACAGTGACTGAACGGCTTCAGAGCACTGTACGGTTTCATATTACCCTTACGTCTGTGACTGTACGGCACCAGGGTACTATTACGTCAGTGACTGTGCGGCTCCAGGGTACTCTTAAGTCTGTGACTATACGGCTCAGAGTACCATTTCCGTCAAACTGTGCGACTGCAGAGTACCATTGCGAGACTGTATGGCTGCAGAGTACTATTACGTCAGTGACTGTAACGCTCCCGAGTATCATTACATCAGTAACTGTTTGGCTGCAGAGAACCATTACGTGACTGAATGGCTGCAGAGTACTATTACGTCTGTGCATGTAACGCTCCTGAGTACCAATACGTCAGTAACTCTGCGGCTGCAAAGTACCAATACGAGACTGTATGGCTGCAGAGCACTATTACGTCAGAGACTGTAACGCTCCCAAGTATCATTACATCAGTAACTGTTCGGCTGCAGAGAACCATTACGTGACTGAATGGCTGCAGAATACTATTACGTCTGTGCCTGTAACGCTTCTGAGTATCAATACGTCAGTAACTGTGCGGCTGCAAAGTACCATTATGTGACTGTATGGCTGCAGAGTAGTATTACGACTGCAGAGTACTATTACATCAGGGACTGTAAGGCTCCGGAATATCATTACGTGAGTAACTGGGCACTGTAACGCTAGAGCCACTATTGATTGTACGGCCCAGGAGAACTTATTACGCCAATTACTGTTGTGCTCTACAGGATCTAATACCCGAGAAACTGTATCACTATAACGCATAGCAGAGGAGCCAATACCAAAGTAGGATAATCTGCCACATCTCTGGACCTGCCGATAGCGTGGGGCTGCTTAAATTTTACTGTAAGGGACTTGCGGTGACAAGGCCCGCGCTGCCCGCAGGCAGAAATCATTATCGGTGCGCTCACCCCCATATGGCCGCACAGGGCCCCCAGCTACCCACATTAGAAGAGGGGCGCTGTCCAGACCTCCACTCTGCACAGCCCGAGCGGGGGCGGATCTAACCGTGGACTCAGGGCGCAGGCAGGAATCATTACAGCAGGAAGATGGCGGCGATGTGTCTTCTCTGTGCGCCGCAAGGTAGCCGGACATAGGGCGGAGTTTGCGCCGGGAGCTGAAGAGAGACGGGCGGGAAAAAAGCCCGCCGGATACGAGAACGGGGGGGCGGAGCTACCAAAGACTAGGCCGCAACTGAAGCCGGGGCCTAGATTAGACACAGGGACCGCCGACGAAGGGGGGGGGGCGTGGAGGCCCGAAAAACCTGGAGCTATCCCCTGAATCCTACCGGAAAGGTCAGGTGCGGGGGGAAGCGGCGGGGCATGAGCCCCGCGCTGAGGGGAGCTGGCTGCTGCCCACCATCACCTATTCTGCTGAATAGGGTACGAGCTGGGGGAAGCCTGAAGTGATCTGCCGGCAGGAGATGAGCTCTTCACATGTGCGGCAGGAGAGCGGCCAGATGAGGGGAGGACTAGGCCCGATTAAGCCGGCCAAGACTAAAAGGGGTTTCCTCTTCTTTATCCCATCTTCTTATGCGAAGTTCTTTCCTAGGAAAAAATGGTACCTTTTCTCCCTGTGGTGTCCGACGTCCGGAAAAAGGTTTCAGGACGTCACGTCTCATCCAACAAACAGGCTCTGGTGGGCGAGTAGGTGGGAGACGAAGGGCCAGGACCGGGTCTGCCTCACCTAAGCACGCTTCTGTGCTAGGGGTCTGGGTCCTGCCGGCTAGACGTAAGAGGATACGGGGTGGCAGTACACGCCGTACTCCTAGTCTCTTGTGGGAGTACAGATGTGACTATTCACTCTGTATCCCTTCTGTACCTGAAAAGGAACGACGCACATTGAGGTAGATAGGGGTCTAATGAAAGACCCGTGTCCACCTCCTACTGACACTAAGCTAAACTGAACATCCTACTTCCTGTCGGAGGGGTGTACACTGCGGAGAAGGAGCTAACTTTTTTTCTGCATAGTGTCAGCCTCCTAGTGGCAGCAGCATACACCCATGGTTTCTGTGTCCCCCAATAAGGCGATAGAGAAAAGACGTTATCAGAGCATGTTCGCTCATCACTAGTTACCTTATAATGTAGTATCAGACCAAATTTGTAGGAACCAAGGGCAGATACTGTAGTCTAAAGGCTTTGCTGACTATCAAAGTACTGGTGTCACCTGACCATTTGGCATGGCATTTACCTATAGAGTCCTGACACACTTTTTTATTATATTTTTTTATTACACATTAGAGTATTAAAAAAAAAAAAAAAAAAAAAAAAATCTTACCAAGAATTTTGCTGATGCTGGAATTGTGCATATCTGGGAAGGCTTGCAGGATCTTTCTTCGTTCATCCTTTGCCCATACCATAAAAGCGTTCATTGGCCTTTTTATGTGGCTGCCACGGCTCTCAGAGAAGTGTCGGGATCCTAGAACACATTCTATAATTATACACACAAAATACATTGCATAATTGATATTTCAGTCATAAAAATGTCTGATAATTTGAATTCTCAAAAAAGTAGATGTGGAGGCAGATACAAGAAAAAAAAAAAATAGAGAAGGAAGATATTCTCCACATTACCTCCTGGTATTATAAAACAAGATATGAGAGAATTCAACATTTGACATTTTAAGACTATGATATAAAGGAAGGAATCGTATTTATGGTTGTTTTTCTGGGCCAAATGGAATGGATACAAAAAGTTTCAGTCTCTCACTTCTACTTTTCTCTTTATGGATCAAGAAATTGCAACATACCCTTTGACTGGAATCACAAATGCAGTGTATGTGCACACGGTATCTTAACAGAATCAGCATGAAAAAGCGGCACAAAAGCACTCCAAAGAGTGAACATAGTGTACGAATGTCAAAACCACATTGCTATGCACATATTCAGGCTTATGTCACACTGGAAATCCTGAATCGGTTAAAATAAGTGACGTGCTCATTCTCTCGGGTGGCTTCTGCTGGCCGATCTCTACAGAATGAACGCCACCAGTGCGAGAACAACGGCGAAGTTGCTTCAGGAAAATGCCCGAGAGTTTTCCTGAAGCGTCTTCACCTGGGAAAACCCTATGGCTGCTCCAGCATCGACATGCTGTGTGCACATACCCCAATACCAATAGTAGGACGTACCATCAATATCCATGCTGCATCGCAGTAAAGATTCTTCACTTTCTTGTAGAGAAGGGTCATCCTGAAATTGCCTTTGCGGCATCGATTCAAACAATTCCTAGACATAAAAGTACTGAAGTTTATTACATTTTAGTACTAACATGTACTGTGTTCTCTACTTGTATAGAATATTACAGAAACAACTCCTCAGTTTATTCTGGAAAAGAGATTCAGCATTGAACAGTAGAGCTGCTCGGAATAAAACAGGAAATGTAAAGGACTACAGCCTAAGATTTATCATTTACATTAAAGGTACACCTGCATAATCATGACAAATTCAACTACTACACGTCAAAGTTTTAATTTCCTGTTCTGTCCAGATGTCACCGTATCCCAGAATTCCAAGCGGAGGAAGTTCACCAACCGCCATATTGGGACACCCAAGTGATGGGTGTCTCAATATGGAAACTGCTGCTGGTACCAACCTATTGCACGGTACCACCAGCGGAACACTGTTGCACCTCACACACACACACACACTCTATAGGCTGTACCCACCACACACACTCGCAGCCTCTTGCGCGGTACCACCAGCGGAACACCGTCGCAAAGCGCCTCCGCGAATTCCACGCAGGCGCTGTGAATCATTCGGCTGAACTTGGCGGCAGATGCGCGACGTGTCTATAGGCAGAGGAAGCCGGTCACATTAAAGGGGTTTCCCCATGAACGAAATTTCATTTTAAAAATTGTCTGTGTCTGACTGTGTACTGACCGTGGGCAGGGGAGGAAGCAAAAGACAATACTGACATTACAGCAGGGGATCACAGAGGATTCATTTTGTGAGGTAAAATATTTCACTGACTGTTTTTAAACAATATTTTACCTCACAAAATGTATCCTCTGCGATCTCCTGCTGTAATGTCAGTATTGTCTTTTGCTTCCTCCCCTGCCCAGGAGCTATGGTATGTTCTGTACACGGTCAGACACAGGGGTGAGAGAGGCAGAGCACAGGGGGGAGACAGCGCAATTGGGACAGCACATGAGGGGAGAACACAGCACAGGAAGGAGAGAGACAGCAGACAAGGGGGACAGCACATGGGGTAGACAGGTCAAAGAAGAGAGCACACGGGAGAAGTCAGCACATGGGGAAAGAGAGTGGCTAGGTGGATGAGCACATGGGGGGGAGGGGGAGATTCTCAACACTGCAAAGCCTGCCCCCATCGTGACTTACTGCCCTCCTGATGCGATAGCATCGGGCCTCCATCTAGTGGATTAATAAATACATAAGTGGACAGATGACAGATTGCAAAGAGATAAGAGCTGAAGAAAAAAAAAAGAACCTGACATGATTAAACCCTTACATGAAAGATCACTAATGCTTTTCAGAGACTATCATCAATTTCCTGTATTTACTAAGACTGTCAGCCATTGCCCTTGTTCTCTCTGGTTGTCACAGATTTCCCCCCTATTAAACACATACCTTAACATTGTGACCATCACGCTGCTCTGGTGTTTTGTTCTGCCCATGAAGAAGCTGCCGGGCTTCTTGTATGGCTTTAGTAATGGCATCTCCTTCACCCAAGAAACCTGAGGGGACAAATATCAATCACTATATAAAAGATGACTGGACACAACAGAGAGTAAACAGAATTACCAAATAAAAAAAAAAAAAAAAAAAAAAATCAGCAGACTGGGAAGGTAGAAAAAAAAAATCTAAACGTAAAGAACTGTGTAAGGCAAAATAAGTTCTTGACAGTAAGGTATAGGAGGAAATTAAGAAATAGAGAGGAGGACAATGTGTAAAATCATCATGAAAAAGATTAATGTGTTACTGGAGTAAAAAAAAACCCAAGACCACTTGGTTAACCAGAACAATCATGTTTTCACCATTTAGGCTGTGTGCCCACGTAGTGTTTTTTAAGCATTTCCGCAGCGCTTTTAAATGTGCGATTCTGCCACGGAAACGCTTAAGAAAAGCAATCCATTCAATCAAAACTGAAACCGCACATGTTGTGCCAATGGTGCGTTTTTTACCGCTGCGGAATCACTTAGCGGTAAAAAGTGCAGCATGTTCATTAATTTTGCATGGGCAAAAACGCTTAGGAAAACGCATGCTAAAACGCTTGACAAACGCTTAAAAAAGCGCGTCAAAAACCACATTCATTTTCCCGGGAGCAGGGTGTGCGATTCTGCTCAGGAATATTCTGCTTCAGAATCACTACGTGGGCACATAGCCTTAAGGTCATGAATAATTCTCATCCCGGTTAGAAGAAAATAAATCATCAGATTGTTTCACCTATGAATAGGTGACCCCACCTTATAGCCACCAGGTTTAAATGAAAAGGGAAGGAAAATTTTCAGACATACCAAGCGGTAGACTGGATCTTGTAGGGCTGGATGTACTATCTCTGGTGCTTCCATAACCATTACTTGTTGCTGGTGACATTTTCAAAGTTGGAGAGTTACTTGATGAGGGAGACTGCTCAGAAGCTTTTGGTTTGGCTGTCAGATTCAAAGGCTGAGATGGTTCCTAAGTAAAAGACAAAGGGAACATTAGAGCCTCATTTTAGGGCTCATATTTGTTCTTTTCCAATTCACATCCTTCCATTGCAATACTTTACCTGTTTTCCAGTAGTAGAGGCTCTTGGTGGTGTAGGATTATGTAGCAGCTGCATTGGATATTCAACTGAAGAAAATAATTATAATCAATATAACATACACTCATTGTAAAGGAACATATAAATAGTTCACGTTTGTTCAGCTGACTATTTCACCTAATCACCCTTTCCTTCCCAATACACATGTTGTGACCATTTTTCAAAAAGGGCTGTGGGTCTTTCCTGGGTAATTACATAGCAGTAAGCTCATCATCCATTGTGGGGAAAAATGTTCAAGGGGCTTGTAAGGGATTATATGCCGAGTATATAGTAGAAAATAACATGAGTGAACACCAGCACAGCTGTAAGGACAAAAGCTTTCAATCCAACCTAATAACTTTTCATGAAGAGAATAAACATGGACAGAGGAGTAGCTATGGATACAGAGCTTGGACAGAAGAGTAACTGTGGATACAGAGCTTGGACAGAGGAGTAACTGTGGATACAGAGCTTGGACAGAGGAGTAACTGTGGATACAGAGCTTGGACAGAGGAGTAGCTGTGGATACAGAGCTTGGACAGAAGGGTAGCTGTGGATACAGAGCTTGGACAGAGGAGTAGCTATGGATACAGAGCTTGGACAGAGGAGTAGCTATGGATACAGAGCTTTGACAGAGGAGTAGCTGTGGATACAGAGCTTGGACATTATGTAAATGATGTACTTTACGCCAAAGTTCACTGCTGAGTCCACTAAAATTAAACCTATTTATTAGTGATATAGAAGGGATTAAACAGTGTGATGAAATCAATCACAGTGTATACAGTCTATGGAGGATGTTCATAAGTTACAAGCGGATATGGAAAAACTGAGTTTATTAGCAACCAGTTGGATGATGAGGTTTGATGTAGAGACGTAAAGTTATGCATCTGGGCACAAATAATATGGGATCATCATATGATCTAGAAGGATTTAAACTAAAAGAATCTCTTGTAGATCACAGACTAAATAAGAGCATGCAGTGTCAATCAGATGATTCTAAGGTCAGTAGATGATGTCATGAACACAAAGAGAGATATTGACAGTATGATTGCATTCTATTAAAAATGTCAAAATGTAGATTGCTTCCATTCAAGGATCAGCATCTACTCACCAGGCTTACAAGGAATTGGTTGGAGAAGAGGTGAAATCTGGGGATCAGTAGGAACTGTCTGAGCAGGAGGGAATGCTGGAATCATGACATATGGCATGTTTACTTGCTGCATAGATCGCAAAAAATGAAAAAGAAATTGGAAGGTTAAGCTCTTTCTTACTTTAAAATTGTGGCATAGGTTAAAAGCTGAAAGCGATCATTACCTGGATCTGCTGCTGCAACATATTAATTTTGTGCTGCTGCTGGATGAGCTGCTGCTGCTGTTTAGCAATCTATGCAGATGAAGTCAGAAAGAGAAAAGATGACGAGCACCACAAAGATATGGCAATCGCAGTCACATATGCAGGAAACAAATCATTTCTACCTGCTCCTGTTGCTGTCTTGCGAGCTCCATTTGCTGCTGCTGTTTCTCTAACAACATAGCTGCCATGTTCCGATGTTCAGAGTGTGCATTAAGCAGCTGGTCCCTCAGTCCTGCAAGCTGACGGATCATCAACAACAACTGCAGCTCTTTCTCTGCCAAGCTCTCCTGAGTACCTAAAAGCACAAGAGGAATTTACAGAAAAAGGAAAACCTCATATTTTTTTATGACTGTCCAACCCAAAATATGCTAGATTGGTATAACGGGCGTTGCCTCATCTGCACAATGTGCCCACTGTCATCTTGGAAATGTATACATCCTTTCATTACTCAAACTTAAAATGGCCTGTTTTGATGAGGGTATGTTTGGAGCGCTCAATCCTAACAGCATAATGATATGTTGTTGGTTCAGTGTCCCCAAACAGAGCAACTTGTTCCCTTTAACCCCTTTGAGAAGGAGCCCTTTTTCGTTTTTGCGTTACTATTTTTTACTCCCCTTCTTTCCAGAGCCATAACTTTTTTATTTTTCCGTCAATATGTCCATGTGAGGGCTTGTTTTTTGCAGCACAAGTTGTACTTTTGAACAACCACCACCACTGGTTTTACCATATTGTGTACTGGAAAAAAAATTCCAACTGCGGTGAAATTGCAAAAAAAAAAGTGCAATTCAACGACTTTTTTTGGATTTTTTTTACCATGTTTACCAAATACTAAAACTGACCTGCCATTATAACTCTCCAGGTCATTACGAGTTCATAGACACCAAACATGTCTAGGTTCTTTTTTATTTAAGTGGTGAAAAAAAAATCCAAAGTTGGTAAAAAAAAAAAAATTGTGTCATTTTCCGAGACCCGTAGCGTCTCCATTTTTCCTGATGTCATGATAGTTGAGGGCTTATTTTTTGCGTGCCGAGCTGACGTTTTTAATTCTACCATTTTATTGTTGATACGTTCTTTTGATCGCCCGTTATTGCATTTTAATGCAATGTTGCAGCAATCAAAAAACGTAATTCTGGCATTTTGACATTTTTTCTCGTTATGCCCTGTAGCGATCAGGTTAAATCTTTTTTATATTGATATATCTGGCGATTCTGAACGCGGTGATACCAAATGTGTGTATGTATGATTTTTTTATTGTTTTACTTTGAATGGGGTGAAATGGGGGTGATTTGAACTTTTCTATTTTTTAAATATCTTTAAAAACTTTTTTTTGTTTTACTTTTGCCATGCTTCAATAGTCTCCATGGGAGACTAGAAGCTGCCATAATCCGATGGGCTCTGCTACATACAGGCGATGATCAGATCACCTGTATGTAGCAGAATTACTCACTTGCTTTGAGCGCCGACCACCATGTGGCATTCATAGCAATCCAGCATTGACAACCATAGAGGTCACCAGGAGACCTCTGGTTGTCATGCTAACCCATCGGTGACCTGCGGTCACGTGACGGGGGTCACCGAAGGACGGATTTCTGGCGCAAATTTTGACAGCGGCATTTAACGGATTAATTGCTGTGAGTGGATCGCGATTCCACCCGCAGCTGTTCCGGGCACATACCAGCTGTTCAAAACAGCCGACATGTGCCGGGGAAAGATGTGCGCTCACCGCTGGAGCCCACATCAAAAGACACAACATGCGCAGTACTAATACGGCGCATGTCACAAAGGGGCTAAAAGAGTTGTCTCAAGAAGATAACCATTGCTCACATATCCTATTAGTTCATATGAACATCCTAAAGGGAGAACTAAAAGCCACTGTGTAGGAACAAGAGCACTAATCTGGACACTAATGTCTATGGTGGGGAAACAGACAAAAGAGGATACTCTGTCCCCCCCCCCCCATTTAATAAAGGATGGCTGTGGGATATGCTGGCCATACATTACTGTGCAATGGATGGCTTGAGTGTCACTTTCAATGTATTAACCATATTTTTTAAAAATAAAACAAAGAAATGAGCCATGTTATCTAAACTTTTGAAACAAAACTTGGACCAGTTAGGAAGTTAGTGGTAGTTTGTGTTAGTGTGAGCAGAAACCACTGTATAGCACATAATATATTACAGAACATACCTTTCACATCTTTACAGTCCAGGGTTCCATTTCCTAATATTGTGTCTTTCCAGTCGCCTCTGAGTAGTTTTTCAAGGGCTGGCATTGCTGCAAATGAGAATGGTATATATAAATAAAGACAAAATTCAATGGCAGCGACAGGACATATTGCAACATGATGTGCACAGCAATCACAGATTCATAAAAGTAAAATATAAGGGCACGTGTAGTTAAAATAAAAGCCAAGAGTTAGCTCTTATCTCTACAATAGGACCTATAGAATGCCTTATAGTACTAGTATCAACTTTGTCATATGCTCATCTAACGTGGGGGAGCATTTATTTAGCATATACATTTCCTTGAGAAGCATCCTAAACGCACCAATCATCTTGTGTATTGAGAGGGGGCATTGACATCATGTCTACAGATACCTGTCCAGATGTGTGTCTGATCGGCAAGGATCATGCACCGGGCCCATTCTTTACCTTTCAGTAGGTATCAGTAGACAGGACATCACCAGCCTTGCTCTTCTCCCAATTCGAAAGGGAGCGGTGGCCTTTAGAACTTTCCGCAAATCCAATGATGCATTGCCACTATGCGTGTAAAGAAGACGCCTAGACAGTGTCTAAATAGTCCTAATGACAAAAGGCAGGAGAGAGCGCGAGACAGAGAGCGAGAGACAGAGAGCGCCAGACAGGGAGCGCCAGACAGGGAGCGCCAGACAGGGAGCGCCACACCTTATATGAGGATTCACAGTGGCTGCAGACAAACCCCAATCCTGGACTAATGTTTTAAGTGTCATTGGGTATTCAAAAAAATAAAATAAAGTGTGGGTTGAAAATCCTACCATCATTCATGGTTTTGCTCACTTCAGGACTTTCTTGCCGTCCATTAGATACAGGGACAATATTCTGAAAATCCGAGACATGCGAGGGTTCCTTTGTAAAAAAATGAAAGTGAAACCAGCAATGAGTTAATAGAATTACAAGCAATTTTTAAACATGTTTCCACCATCAATTTTTAGCTGCCAAACATTCTGATCTGTAAAGATAAAAAGTATTGGCTTATAGAAAAAAAAAATCTATAAATTTCATTTTGCTCCATTCAGCACACTAGGGGGCGCTACTACATAAGGGAAACTGCGGTAAACCTCAAATATTTAGAAATACATCATATTCAATAAAGATCCACATACAAACCTATACTGCCACAGATTTAGAGCATTTGCTTAGTACAAATATATATTTATATTTAGGATATAAATCATTTGTATTTATCTAAGATGTGAACATGAATTTCCTAAGTAGGTTTCCAGCAATTCCCAAACAAAAAAACTTAACTAGTTACACTTTTGTCACCTTTCATTGCGTCTTGTGAAAAAAAAAAAAGTTTGAAGCATTTTAGGGCAATTTTTACCTACTTAAAACATGACTCATTTTGATTAAACTCTAACCCAAACCACAATAGAAAAGCAACAAAGTAAACTTCCATTGCTGCAGAGATTTTCCATATATACACAGAGGTAGACTTCATTCTAATTTCCATTTTGACCATTTTTTTTATTTTATTTTTTAAAGGGGGAAGGGATCCACTATTGCTGTGTTCACCTCTATCATAATTTAGCCACAGGTAATGCTAGTAATCATATGTATTAATAATATTAAATCTATATATTTATAATAATATGGGTTTCATTTGTCTTGATTTCTGATAGTTTGAAAAAATAGAAACGCATAATGAAAAATGATAACACATCTGGTACCATCACTGCTCTAGTAAGAGGAAAGTTTCTAGCCCAGATTTCTGTGTATATGTACTTCAAACTATTTCATGTTTCTCTTCTAGGGAAACTCTACACGTGGCAAATTAGTTGCAGGAATTCCTCTGACTTAGGCCAGGGTCACACTTGCGAGAAACTCGCACGAGTCTCACGTCTCAATACCCGGCACTGCCGCCGGCACTCGGACCGGAGCGCTCAGCTGCTTAGAAATCCATGCAGCCGCATACTCCGCTCCGAGTGCCGGCGGCAGTGCCAGGTATTGAGACGTGAGACTCGTGCGAGTTTCTCGCAAGTGTGACCCCGGCCTTAAAATCAGCGTCATACATAAGATTGGGGTTGATCTGCAGCACAAAAATACCCGGTTTTTTAATGAAAGCCCTAATCAGATAAATGGAAAAGTTACTGAAATTTCTAACAAATCTGGAACAAGTAAATTGACCCCAAGTGGTCAAACAGGTTGGACAGGACATTGGGATTTTGTCATGGATTCCGATCAGAGATTCATATGAAATCTGACGACAATTTCTAGCCGACTCAGGTGAACGGAGCTTACATAATGCCGTTAACACATAACAGGAAGTTCCATGAAAAAAAAACATCAAAACTTGCAAAAAGCACCTCATATGCTACTATTTAGGTCTTTAGATTCTGTCGAAAAAAGCCTGTGGAACAAATCAGAGCGATTTCTGACTTGGATCTTGCACCAAAATACAGGTGGGCTTAGAAGATTTCGATTTGGAAATGTGTGACCATGGATATGTTATCCAAACTTAAATACCTGGCTCACCTGAAGAGATGAATCTTGTTGTAAAGTAGCTAAATTATTCACATTCAGTAAGATATCGTCTTTGGAATCCTCCTCCATCTTAGGGCAGGATTCTGCTGGAGAAATGGACACCTTCGAAGCAACACTGAAACAGAGGGTTCGAAAAGAGTTATGGATTTTCCTATTTTCTAAATATTGAGCATAATGTGAAATGTAAAGATTTTTCTTGCAATTAGGATTCATGTAAAAATTGGGATCATTTATTTGTCTTCTACATACTTGTTGTTGCACTGTATATTGCTGGCTGCAGAATGAATTAACTGGTAAACGGTGAGAGAGCTCCTTCTGATCGCCTGACAGGAGAGTGGATAACTCTTAGGCCGGAGTCACACTAACCGACGCAAAATACGGTCAGTATTTTACATGTGTAATACGGATGAATGGCCCCTAAACAGTGCTCCGTATGTCATCCGTAATCAAGGTGTGGTCGCGTATTTTACGCATGTCAGCATCCGTATATAATCCGTATGGCATCCGTATGGCGAGATTTTCTCGCAGGCTTGCAAAATGGACATATAATGGAGCCCTATGACAGGGTTTCTAACAGAAACCAAAGAATAGATATAGACACATAGAATGCATATATATATGTGTGTATTCTATGTGTATATATCTATTCTTTCGTTTCTTTATTAAACCTGTCAGTGTGAGTTTACTGTATAGCGCACTGAATTGCCGGCTTTGCTAAAAGACACCGGGTGAGTATTTCTCGCAAGTCACATGTGTGGTCCGTGTGTAATCCGTATTTTTTGCGCACCCATAGACTTGCATTGGCGTATTACGGGCGTAGTACGCTGACAATCGCAGCATGCTGCAATTGGCACGGACCGTAGAATACGGATGAGAAATATACGGCTGTTGGGAGCTGCCCCATAGAGAATCATTGGTCCGTGTCTAATGCGTGCTTTTAGCGCCTCTCACTCGGCCGTATTCCTCGCCAGTGTGACCCCGGCCTTAGCTGTTTTTCCTAAGCTTTTCCCTGCTGATTTAAAACTACAGACAGCATAAAAGCTGACTGTGCTGGGATACAAAAAACTGTTAATAGCCAAACGATGCAATTGCAAAAGTGATTTAAAAAAGAAACAAAACATATACATATTACTATATATATATATATATATATATATATATATATATATATATATATATATATATATATATATATACACACACACACATACATACACACACACATATACATACATACACGCTAACATATTGGAAATATTATAATGTAATATAACATATATTATGTAAGTGCACACATGGAAAGTGTACTCAAAGATAATGTATAACCTTTTCTAAAGAAGGTAGTATGGTTTACAGTGATGTACTAGAGGCCAACTCCAACATTAATCGCTAGCAAAGAAATAGTATGATTTACAAAATCTAGCTCTATGGGCAAAATCCAGCCATATAATGAACAGTCAGAGTGGCACCAGTCCTAAAATCTCAGACTCCTATATAAGATAGTTCATGTATGGACCATGATGCTCGGATTGCCAGTGGGTCGCCTGACCTGAACTTGACAGCCTGAGATACTACTATGCAAGTCTGTGCATTGTTGTTTGCACATAGAATGTGTTACTAGGGTGTCTGAATTCAGCTAGTATTTAAGGGTAAAGCTGGAGTAACATATATCTTTATTTATTTTGAAATGCCCCATTCACGTCATAGCTTATAAAATGTCCCTCGCTGCTGTCAAGCTGCTTAGATTGGGGAAAAGTGGTTTTATTATCTTTCAGAAAGCTGCCTCATGAAAGTGAGATCCAGCCAGTAGGGAGTCTGTAGAACAAAGCTTCCTACAGGTTGCACGAGAGAGAAGGTTTTCTTCCTTCTGGAGAAGAATTATTTATAATACGTTCAGAAAACTGAAATTTCTGAACAGAAACCCTGCTGTGCACCCTCTACATGTAAACTTGTCATTCATGATGAGATTAAAGATTAAAGATGAAGTGCTAAGAATGTGTCAATGTTTTCAACTCATGCCTGTATTTAGTTTGAACAGTCATTCTGTGCTGACAAGAGTTCCTTTAAGACAAGAGTGGATACCCTCCAGCCAGCGAGCGAGCCATTTGGGGCCCGCAATAACCTTTTCTCGAGCTCCCCGAGTAGATTACCGGGAACCACAATATTTGAGCCAACGGTCACATTTTGCTGACCCTTTAATTACTTCTTGCAAATACTGAATGCTGCGGTGCATGCATTGATGGATTACGTCCTGGCCAGTATCAGCGTCTAGACCTTTTTTTCGGCAGAGTACTCCCATTCCACTGGCGGAGAACTCCCATTCCACAGATGAAGACAGCAGCGGCAGCCCCAATGTTTCCTGTGATGTACATGATCCAGTCCCACATTCTCCTGTGAAATACGTACTTCAGTCCCAGCATCTCCTATTTGATATGTTTCAAAGTCTCCTGTATTATGTTATGCTTCTGTCCCAGTGAATCTTATGTGATGTGTATGATCCAGCCCCAGGGAATCCTATGTGATGTATATGCAGCAGCCCCAGTGTCTCTCCTATGTGACGTGTATTATCCAGTCTCAATATGTCCTATGTGATGTGTATGATCCAGTCCCAGGGAATCCTATGTGATGTATATGCAGCAGCTTCAGTGTCTCCTATGTGATATGTATGATCCAGTCCCAATGCCTCCTATGTGATGTGTATGATCCAGACCCAGGGTATCCTATGTGATGTATATGCAGCAACCCGTGTCTCCTATGTAACGTGTATGATCCAGTCTCAACGCATCCTATGTGATGTCCCAGTGTCTCCTATGTGATGTGTATAATCCAGCCCCAGTGTATTCTCTGTAATGTATATGTTGCAGACCTCCACTGTTTGCATTCTTTAAATGTAACATGAGCAGTGATGAATTTCCCACTGTGAGGAGACCTGCAGTGTAATATACATCTGTGTTCAGAAGTAGACATGAGAGTATATGCTGTGGTCTGGATCACAGTCAACCATTGATAAGTTTTGTAAAGAAAATCGCAGCAAAAAGTTGTTCTGAATAAACATGAATGAATATCGTTGGATGCCTCCTTATTCGGCTCGGTAATAGAGCTTACCAAATAGCTGCAGCAGGAACCCGGAGGGCTCCCAATATTCAGGTGTCCGGCGCAGCAGCTGCATGTGTCACGGCTGTGTGACAGTCACAACACATGCATGGAGAGCCTGTTTGTTGGTCTCTCCATGCATGTGTTGTGATTGTCACACAGCCGCGACATGTGCAGCTGCGGCGTCGGACACCTGATTAACGGAAGCGCTCCAGGTATCTGGGTTCCCGCTGCAGCTATTTGGTAAGCTTTATTACCGAGCTGAATAAGGTGGCATCCAACGATATTTGCTCATGTCTATTCAGAACAACTTTTTGCTGCGATTTCTTTACAAAATCAAAGGTTGTGATCCAGACCACAGCATACCTGGAAAAGCATTTGAGAGTAGCAACATGTTAAATACCACCTTACATCACACGTCCCACCAAAGAGAAACATTATGGTATGAATATCAAAATGGCCCCAAACAGAAGAAAAGATTCCCCACTCCTGCTCTAAAGAATTACTGTAGCAGCAAACTCATAGTATTGCAGAAACTGATTTTTTCCCCCATTCCCCTTCTCCCAAAACCTAAGGAAGCAATAAAATAAGGCTATGTGCACACACTGCAGTTTTTGCTGCGGTTCAGCTGCTGTTTTGGCCGCAGCAGAACTGCAGCAGTTCTGCAGACAGTGTACAGTAGCATGTAAATCTATGTGATTTACAATCTGCTGTGCACATGCTGCAGATTTTTAACTCCGGAAAAGCTGCGGTTTTGAATCCGCAGAAAGAAATGACATGTCACTTCTTTTCTGCGGATTCTGCTGTGGTTTACCATCTCCTGCATTGTAGAGATGATAAACCGCAGGGCAAAACTGCAGGCCAATCCGCAGACCAATCCGCAGCGTGTGCACTTAGCCTAAAGCAATTCCTCAAAATCTAAGGTAAAATGCAGCATCTAACTAATGCTTTGACTTAAAAAAACAAAAACAAAACATCATGTTTCTCACCCATAGTTGGGTAAATTACATGGAATTTTACTCAATGGATCAAACTAGTCCTGAACCAGTGCAGCGTGCCAAGGGAGAAAGTTCAATCAAAGGGAGTAAATTCATAGCTCAAAGGTCAGTCATTGTCATCTGTCATTGTGCACATTGTGTGCTGAGCTTATTGTCCTGCTTCTGGGACCGCTGAAGAAAGGGAGGAACATATAACTAGCTGTAAAGGAGGAAAACATGGACGAGGAAAGAAAAGCAAGAGACAACACACACTAGAATGAGAGGCCGAGAACAGAATGAGTTACCGTAGATACATTATGAAATCCAAAATACAGATATTGAGGTAATAGAAAAACTGGAAAATAAATATCCTCTGTTACTAGGCCTTAGTGTTAACACTACTAAAAGCAACAAACCTACAGTAGAAAAGGTGAAGAATAAAAGCATAGTAAATAGCCGGTTACTGCATCCCTGGACTCCTACTGTGGGATGTGCTTGTTCTCTCTGTTCAAACCTTTACTCCTTATTAACACCCTCACCTCTGCATGAAGACCATATTCCAGTATGGGCTTCATGCAGAGGTGAGTGCTGGGAGTGGGAGTGCAAAGCTTCCCAGTGGAGCCAAAGCAAGGAGAGGCCACTCGGCAGGGGGCAGAGGAAGCCGAACAATGAGCGGACAAACTAACAAAGGAAGTATGACAAGAACACAATGGGGCATTGTGATAATGTTCCGCTGCCAGGAACCTGTACGCTCACACATAGACATGTACCATTGAGCCGCTCACAGCACAGTACCTATAATGCATGACTCACACCTACATGTCAGCGATGACAGATACAAGAACACATCTTTCTATGCGGTCGCTGACAGACACAGAAGCCCTCCATACGTTACCACTGCTATCTGATAGTTTCATCTGCTTATTCGTCCCTTATCCTTCTTCATTCTCTCCATTTCTCCCTCCCCCTAGCAATCAGGTCTGTTCCTGCCCTGCAGGTTGCTGTGGGGACTCTGCCTTAGCTAAGGATGGCATTGTTAGAGTACAATGACTTCCCCCACCCTCACTCCATGCGTGGAGCCTCTCCCACATTCCTCACCCTCGGCCTCTGAACACCAGGGAAGGGAAAACACAAGGGACACTTCGGAGCACCCAGGTTTTCATGTGCTGACTTCCCTTATGCTTTCTGTTGTGCATAGTTTGCATGTGAATCTCATGCATTGGTTACAGCATTTACAGGGCAGTACAAAAAGCTAAAGCAAAAACCTAATAATAATTCTATTACCTAAAATATAATTATTTGCATATTCTCCATGGAAGATACTTTCAGCATAAGAAATATATAAGATCGTGACATGAAAGTTGGCTCAAATTTGAGAAAACTGGAGCTAAATGTCATGATAATAATATTAGTGCACTACTGAATGTTCCATCACAAGTCCAGACTCCACACAACAGCAGATATTGCAGAGATTAAGGAACAGATATGTTGCATTCTAACATGCCCGATGCTTTGTTCTCACCACAGATAAGCCACCACCAGCTGTCTGGTCGCCTTTTCCCGCTTCCCTATTGAGAACACCTGCACGCTCAGTTGAGCCGAATGTACATGCCTAGGCTGAGTTCACCATAGCAATTCTCACTGAGTGGCTAGTTCTGAGCAATAGACCATGCACTCTAATGGAGTATGCACTTATGAGAATACCCATCAAAAGAGGCAAGTGCAATCCCAAAAATTAAGAATTATGATAAAAGATCCATCATATGCTATTGACAGTTTTTTTTTCCATTAAAACAACAAGTGTTGAATGCTGAGAATGCTGGGTCTGGGGGAAAATGTGTGTAAATGGGTAAGTAACTGGCTTAGTGATAGAAAGCAGAGGGTGTTTATAAATGGTATATTCTCTAACTGGGTCGCTGTGACCAGTGGGGTACCGCAGGGGTCGGTGTTGGGACCTATTCTCTTCAACATATTTATTAACGATCTGGTAGAAGGTTTGCACAGTAAAATATCGATATTTGCAGATGATACAAAACTATGTAAAGCAGTCAATACAAGAGAAGATAGTATTCTGCTACAGATGGATCTGGATAAGTTGGGAACTTGGGCCGAAAGGTGGCAGATGCAGTTTAACAATGATAAATGTAAGGTTATACACATGGGAAGAAGGAATCAATATCACCATTACACACTGAACGGAAAACCACTGGGTAAATCTGACATGAAGAAGGACTAGGGGATCCTAGTTAATGATAAACTTACCTGGAGCAGCCAGTACCAGGCAGCGGCTACCAAGGCAAACAGGATCATGGGGTGCATTAAAAGAGGTCTGCTACACATGATGAGAGCATTATACTGCCTCTGTAAAAATCTCTGGTTAGACCGCACATGGAGTACTGTGTACAGTTTTGGGCACCGGTGCTCAGGAAGGATATAATGGAACTAGATGGTACAAAGGAGGGCAACAAAATTAATAAAGGGGATGGGGGAACTACAATACCCAGAGAGATTAGCAAAATTAGGATGATTTAGTCTAGAAAAAAGACGATTGAGGGGCAATCTAATAACCATGTATAAGTATATAAGGGGACAATACAAATATCTCTCCGAGGATCTGTTTATACCAAGGAAGGTGACGGTCACAAGGGGACATTCTCTGAGTCTGGAGGAGAAAAGGTTTTTCCACCAACATAGAAGAGGATTCTTTACAGTTAGGGCAGTGAGAATCTGGAATTCCCTGCCTGAGGAGGTGGTGATGGCGAACTCAGTCGAAGGGTTCAAGAGAGGCCTGGATGTCTTCCTGGAGCGTAACAATATTGTATCTTACAGTTATTGTTAGGTTCTTTAGAAGGATGTAGATCTGGGGATTTATTCTGACAGAATTTTATAGGCTGAACTGGATGGACTAATGTCTTTTTTCAGCCTTACTAACTATGTTACTAAGTGAAAAACACCCCCAAAAAAGTGAAAAAAATACAGCACAACCAATAGAAAAGGGGAATATAGGACCTTCATCTATCAGCCAGGGAGGAGAGCAGGTACAAATGAGCCACTCGCTTTGGTGGAACTGATATATTACACATCTCACTGGTAACAATGAGAATTGCTTCACTTTTTTTTGCTGTTCCGCTGCAGGAGGAAAGCATCATTTACAGTCAGGTTCCTTCTAAATTACAACTAAGTGCTGGGGTCTCTGTACTGTGACGCCCATGTTGTGATGTAAGGCCACTAACTTTGACAAACTGATGGGCTGTAGCATTTGCCCTATTAGGGTAAAATTCAACAAGCATATTATTGCGGTTGGTCTTATAGTACAGCATAGTATAGTTACCTTTGCTGTAATAGATTTAAAGAATAGCATTTCAATGCACCCTGCACTGCAGAAGAATCCATTCAAGCAAGCACTGAAAGACAAAAATGTGCACACAAGTTACAAATGGAAAATAAAACATGTCATTCTATATTATATCCCCAATAATCAATGAAACGTGCCATGTTTTAATCGGTTAAATGATGTTTGGATATTAAAAAAATATAATATATTATATATAAAAAATAAAGGAAATACTTAAACAACAAAATATAACTCCAAATAAATCAAGCTTCTGTGAAATCAAACTGTCCACTTAGGAAGCAACACTGATTGACAATCAATTTCACTTGCTGTTGTGCAAATGGAATAGACAACAGATGGAAATTATTGGCAATTATCAAGACACCATCAATAAAGGAGTGGTTCTGCAGGTGGGGACCAAAGACCACATCTCAGTACCAATGCTTTCTGGCTGATATTTTGGTCACTTTTGAATGTTGGTTGTGCTTTCACACTCGTGGTAGCATGAGATGGACTCTACAACCCACACAAGTGACTCAGGTAGTGCAGCTCATCCAGGATGGCACATCAATGCGAGCTGTGGCAAGAAGGTTTGCTGTGTCTGTCAGCGTAGTGTCCAGAGGCTGGAGGCGCTACCAGGAGACAGGCCAGTATACCAGGAGACGTGGAGGGGGCCGTAGGAGGACAACAACCCAGCAGCAGGACCGCTACCTCAGCTTTTGTGCAAGGAGGAACAGGAGGAGCACTGCCAGAGCCCTGCAAAATGACCTCCAGCAGGCCACAAATGTGGATGTGTCTGCACAAACGGTTAGAAACTGACTCCATGAGGATGGTCTGAGGGCCCGACGTCCACAAATGAGGGTTGTGCTCACAGCTTAACACCGTGCAGAGTGCTTGGCATTTGCCACAGAACACCAGGATAGACAAATTCACTACTGGCGTCCTGTGCTCTTCACAGATGAAAGCAGGTTCACACTGAGCAAATGTGACAGACGTGACAGAGTCTGGAGATGCCGTGGAGAGCGATCTGCTGCCTGCAACATCCTTTAGCATGACCGGTTTGGCAGTGGGTCAGTAATGGTGTGGGGTGGCATTTCTTTGGAGAGCCGCACAGTCCTCGATGTGCTCGCCAGAGGTAGCCTGACTGCCATTAGGTACCGAGATGAGATCCTCAGACCCCTTGTGAGACCATATGCTGGTGCGATTGGCCCTGGGTTCATCCTAATGCAGGACAATGCCAGACCTCATGTGGCTGGAGTGTGTCAGCAGTTCCTGCAAAATGAAGGCACTGAAGCTATGGACTGGCCTGCCCGTTCCCCTGACTTGAATCCGACTGAGCACATCTGGGACATCATGTCTCGCTCCATCCACCAACATCATATTGCACCACAGACTGTCCAAGAGTTGGTGGATGCTTTAGTCCAGGTCTGGGAGGAGATCCCTCAGGAGACCATCCGCAGCCTCATCAGGAGCATGCCCAGGCGTTGTACAGTAGGGAGGTCATACAGGCACGTGGAGGCCACACACACAATACTGAGCATCTTTTCCTTGTCATCATGAGGCATTTCCACTGAAGTTGGATCAGCCTATAATTTGATTTTCCACTTTGATTTTGAGTATCATTCCAAATCCAGACCTCCATCAGATATTCATTTTGATTTACTTTGATAATTGTTAATGTTTTATTGTTCTGAACACATTCCACTATGCAAAGAATAAAAACTTGCAACTGGATTATTATTTTTTTGAGCAGTGTAATTAACGTATATAAGCCGAGATTTTCAGCTCATTTTTTTGGTCTGAAAGTCCCCCTCTCGGCTTATATTCGAGTCATATACACCTGGGGCTCGGAGGGGGGGCAGGGGTTTCAGGTCATACTTACCCGTCCTGTCTCCTTAGCCCTGCTTCTCCACGATCTCCCTTCCTTCCTTCAGCGGTCACATGGTACCGCTTATTAAACTCATGAATATGCGCATATTCATGAGTTTTAATGAGCGGTACCACGTGACCGCTGAAATCAGGAAGGGAGATCGCGGAGAAGCTGGGGGCTGAAGAGACAGTGCCAGGACGGGTAAGTATAGCGATACTCACCTGTCCTGCGTCCATGGCTGCTTGCTGCTGTCTGGCACGTCATCTGTCAGTGACGTTCAGACAGCAGAGGTCGCGGTGACGTGGTTAGTGCACACCGCGCCCCCTGCAGTCTGAACGTCACTGACAGGTGACGTGCCAGACAGCAGCAAGCAGCGATGGACCGGGGGACAGGTGAATATCTAAGGTGCCAGCAGTGACACTGGCACCTGGCCCCCCACAACGGAGAGGTGAGTATGTCATTTTTTTTAATTTTTAAATGCAGCAGCAGCACATGGGGCCATAATCTATGGAGCATCTTATGGGGGCAGCACATAGGGGCATGATCTATGGAGCATCTTATGGGAGCAGCATATGGGGGAATAATCTATGGAACATCTTATGGGGGCAGCATATAGGGGCATAATCTATGGAGCATCTTATGGGGGCAGCATATGGGGGAATAATCTATGGAACATCTTATGGGGGCATAATCTATGGAGCATCTTATGGGGGCAGCATATGGTGGCATAATCTATGGAGCATCTTATGGGGGCATAACCTTTATGGAGCAGCATATGGGGCATATTATTCTATGGAGCATCTTATGGGGCCATTATTAGCCTTTGTGCAGCATTATATGGGGTGTATTTTGTATGGAGCATCTTATGGGGCTATCATGAACTGTATGGAACATTATGTGGGGCTCCTGATTCAATATGGATATTCAAAAACATTTAACCTACTGATGTCTCAATTAATTTTACTTTTATTGGTATCTATTTTTATTTTTTAAATTCACCAGTAGCTGCTGCATTTTCCACCCTAGGCTTATACTCGAGTCAATAAGTTTTCCCAGTTTTTTGTGGCAAAATTAGGGGGGCCGGCTTATACTCGACATTATACGGTATAGATAGATAGATAGATAGATAGATGGCAAAAATTAAGAGACCACGGCACAGTTTTATAAAAATCAGCTTCTCTACATGTCGGACAGCCATTCCATTCCAGTGTCAGTTGAATTCCAACTAGAGTACACCTCATTCTACTTAATGTGCTTTTGATTAGGTGATAACCTTAACCAAATCTTATATAACGAAGGAAAGTATAAAAAACCCTGCTGTGGTGTTCACAATCTTGTTGCAATAGGACAAGCTGGATGGCAAAACAAGTGCTAGTAATATCCCAAAAGTAATAGGAATGAAAAAATAACACTTAACCATGCCAAAGGAGTTTAAAAGAAAAGTCTTGAGTGAGGAAAGGAAGGGCTCAATTCTGGCTTTACTAGCAGAGGGATACAGTGAGCGTCATGTTGCCTCCACCCTTAAAATTTCTAAGACGGCAGACCATTACAACAGGGTCAAGCAGCAGACATTGGGGACAACAATGTTACAGACCGACAGAGGGCGAAAATGACCCTCCACTAACCGGGATGACCATCATCTTATTCGAATGTCACTCAGCAACCACAGGATGACAAGTGACTTACAAATGGAATGGCAAATGGCAGCTGGGGTGAAGTGCACGGCAAGAACAGTTCGTAACAGGCTCCTAGTTGCAGGGCTCAAGTCATGTAAGGCTAGAAAATAACCTTTCATCAATGAGAAGCAAAGGAGAGCTTCTCTGATGTGCCTAATTTTCAACTTTGCCAAACACCTGGTCATCAAATGGTTAGACGGAGACTTGGAGAGGCGTACAAGCCACAGTGTCTTGTACCCACTGTGAAATATGGTGGAGGATCGGTGATGATCTGGGGATGCTTCAGCAAGGCTGGAATTGGGCAGGTTAATCTTTGCAAGGACGTATGAATCAAGCCGCATACAAGGTTATCCTAGAAAAACTGTTGATTCCTTCTGCTCAGGCAATGTTCACTGACTGAGGACTGTTTTTTGCCAGCAGGACAATGCACCATGCCACACAGCTAGGTCAATCAATGTGTGGAGAAAGAAAAAATAGGATGGCACTCACTGTTCATGTGAATCAAATCACTTTATTTCACATACACAAGGCATCGGCATAAGCACGGGAGCAATGTGCTGGAAGACGGACAACAGCCGTTTCGCGCTCAATACGCTTCAATAGGACCTGTTGAAGCGTATTGAGCGCGAAACGGCTGTTGTCCGTCTTCCAGCACATTGCTCCCGTGCCTATGCCTTGTGTATGTGAACTAAAGTGATTTGATTCACATGAACGGTGAGTGCCATCCTATTTTTTCTTTCTTTTCACAATGAAATGTTCTGTTTTTTCAACATGGGATTGAGCACCCGTTCCAAGTGGGATTAAGGTGTTTTTTTAATAATGTGAAAAATATATGTGCAGACATCCAGGGTATTTTTCCACACAACGGTGCCGGATATCTATTTTCTCAATTTGTGGACAATCAATGTGTGGATGAAGGACCACCACATCAAATCACAGTCACGGCCAGCCCAATCTCCAGACCCGAACCCCATTGAAAACCTCTGGAATATAATCAAGAGGAAGATGGATAGTCACAAGTCATCAAACAAAGAAGAACTGCTTACATTTTTGTACCAGGAGTGGCATAAGGTCACCCAAAAGCAGTGTGAAAGACTGGTGGAAAGCATGCCAAGACACATGAAAGCGGTGTTTAAAAATCATGGTTATTCCACAAAATATTGATTTCTGAAATCTTCCTGAGTTAAAACATTAGTATTGTTGTTTCTAAATGATTAAGACCTTGTTTTCTTAGCATTATTAGAGGCCTGCAAGCAATGCATTTTTTTGTTGTTATTTTGACCATTTCTCATTTTCTGAAAATAAATACAAACTTTAGTGCTTGGAAATTCAAAGACATGTTGTCAGTAGTTTATAGAATATAAGAGCAATTTACATTTTACTCGAAAATATACCTTTTTTTATACTTTTGCACTGGTCTCTTAATTTTTGCCAGAGCTGTATATAAAATTTTTTATATATATATATATTTGCCGTTGTTATATATATATTATATATATATTGAGCTACCAACTACAAGAACTCTGATCTGATCGTGCAGTTGCCCTTTTGTCCCTTAATAACCTACTTCCGAGCAGTTGTGGTTAGCAAAGATTAATATTACAAAAAATCATAAACAAAAAATATATTTTTTTTCTTCGTTTTTTGGCTCCTTTTACGTGCATGACTAACTTTTTTATGTTTCTATTGATTCAGTGACCACATTTAGACATTTTTATTTCTTTAGGCAGAAATGCCTCAAAAATAGACATGTAATATTTACAAGCTGAAAAAAACTCAAAACATATGAAAAAATAACAGCATCATGTACACTATAGGAGCGTCTTCTTCCCAAAGACAATAGAAAGCATAACTGAGGCAGCGCTGGGGGTATATCCACGCGCTAAGCATTTGCTGCAAATTTTTCTGCTGCAGATGTTGACGTTTTCGCAAAAAATAAAATACAGAATAAAATACACACATTTTTTGCAGCATGTTAATGCATTTTTTCCCACCATTCTTTAGAATTTTTTGAAAGACAAGTGCAAAAAAATGCATAAAGAATTGACATGCTGCGGATTTGAAACAGCTTTAAATCTGCCAGGAAAAAGTAAGCAACATGTGCATGACTTCAGGGATCTCATTCACTGTGCTGTTAATAGGAAATCCTTCATTTTTTAACAAAATGCGCAAAAACACAGCAAATACCCATGCACATACCCTAAAGTGGATTTTAGTGCAGAATTTGTTTCAAAATCCATGTTAAAAAAAAAACACCTCTGTGTGAACATACCTTCATTGATACAGCAAGTTTTGTGCCTCCGTTGCTTTGAACCAAAATGTACAATATTTTTTAGGCTCAAAAGCACAGCATATTCTACAGTCTGATTTGTTTATTGTGCTCAAAAATATGGGTTATTATGTTTTTATTACATAAAGATTCCATAATAACTACGGTATTTTGGCTTGCTGCTTAACAACTTTGTATTTAAGGTGCACAAACACTACTGAACTATTAATCTTCAGAAATAGTAAAGTATTTATGCTTACTCCAGAAGTGAACAATTTCCAAAATACAATTAAAAGACAACACTTGGAGAAAGTATATACGGAATATAAAAAACACATGTTGCAGTACAAGATTCCATCCAATCTGAAAAAAAAACTGCACATGCAGGTGGAAAATAGTTTCCAAATTGCCAGAAAGTCATTTTATCAGGTGACAAGTGTTATCAATACAAGGCAAAGGTCATCAAAATAATACCTGCATCACACAATCTGCGGTAAACTACCTAATGCCTTGGAATTAATTTCTTCAGTATCCTGAGGACAAGGAGAGAAAACCCCTATAAAATTGCTAAAAGTACAGCAAATTATCAGTACAGGAGCAAAATCTATAGAACCACTAAAAAAGGTGACCATAAACCTCCAAAAGCAGTCTGCCGAGTACTCACTAAATGACCTGCTTTTCCTCCAACCACCCTATACACATTCGAATGACCTTAGACAAACTGGTAGTAGTGGTAAGTGTGGAGACACGAGGATCAGTGGGGGCTCTTGTCTGCTGGCCTAGCTATCTTTAGAGAGACCACACGGGTCAGGGTTCATCCCAGAGAGACCACACGGGTCGGGGTTCATCCCACTGAAAGCCCGCACTCTTTCCCCATGGGCAGATCACTACTCAGACAGCACAAGGTGAAGGCAACACACTCCGGTAAGACTTTGTTCACCAACAGTTAACAGCATATATTACATTCACAGCAAGCACACAAGATGGTTCAAGTGACAAGAGATTCACCCTCCCACTGACTCGCCCGGGATTAGAACCTCCGCGACAATCAGGGTATTCAGGGCCAACTACCCCAAAGTAGCAGCACTCCGCTTTTGGTGGGCACACACTGAGAGGAGGTAACAGCAAACTTAGGAAGCTGACCAAGCACAGCAAGGTTTGTGACCAGGGGACAGGACTGTCCCAACCTGGTTATCTAAACTAATTCATGGGCTCAGTGTTGGGCAGTGTAGAAGTTCTGTAATCTGCCAGCTGCAACCATGGTCTCTAGGTTGAAGTACTGTAGAATCACACTGATGACAGGGCATTGTGACCAACAACATTGAGGGGAGATAATCATGGCTGTAACCTGATTGTAAGCTAGATAAATTAAGACTGAATAATTGTCCTCCAAATGATGCAGACTAGTAGTACACTGCAGGGGGTGATGAAATCCGTAATCAGAAGCATTCCACAAATTATCATACAAAAAGGAGCACCGGACAGTCTCACATAAAACATTGGCTCATGTCCCTTGATTTACTGAACACAGCAGTAGTACATCTGGCATAATTGAAAATAGTTCAGCCCCACACAAGTGGCCAGATTTTCCTCATTGACACAGAGACGTTACAGTAGGTAATTGACCACATGCACTTAATATATTTTTATATTATATACAGCATTGTACAAAAGTTTGAAGAAGGTTTTGAACAAATGCTATAAATTAAGTTTTCAAAAATAGTTTATTATCAAATAACAAAATGCAAAAGTGAATGAACAAAAAAGAAATCTAAAGCAAATCAATATTTGCTGTGACCACCATTTGTTTTCAAATCTGTATCAATTCTTCCAAGTACACTTACAGACAGTCATGGATTTTGTAGGATCAGTGTCAGATGTATGAGTAACCAGTTATACTAAAACAGGAATAATTGATAATCATCATGATTTTCATATACAGTATATAGAATATAAACAGTCAAACAGAATCAGTTGCGTATGGGGCTGAAAACTGGGTGAGGAACAGCCAAACTCTTTTAGGTGACACTATGGAGGACTTTTTCACACTGTGGCAAGGCTCAGGACACAACAAAATAGAAACACTAGATAGTTATACTGAATCAGCAAGTTCTCTCACCGGAAAATATTTCAAACAAGGCTGGGGTATCAAGCTCTTTTGAAGAAGCACCAAGAAATGGGCAACCTTGAGGACCAGTGGTCAGCCAAGGAAACTTTGTGCAGCAGATAAAAGGCACATCATGCTTCTTTGCATTTGAAATTGGAAGAAGGCCATCAGCTCAGAACAGTCAGCAACCAGTGGGACCCAGCTACACTCATCTACTGTTTGGAGATGTCTGGCCAGAAATAGACTTAATGGAAGAATTGAGGGCAAAAAGCCATACTTTCAACATGGAAACAAAGCCAAGACACTTGTGTGGAGAAAAATGGCAGCAGGTGCTCTGGACTGATGAATCAAAATGTGAAATAACTGGCTGAAAAAGAAGGAAGTTTGGTCTGGAGAGCGGTACAATAATGAGTGATTGCAGACAACAGTAAAGCAGGTGGAAGTTCCTTGCAAGTTTGGGGCTGCATTTCAGCAAGTTGACTTGGTCACAATTAATGGTGTTCTCAATGCTGAGAAACACAAATAGATACTTATCCATCATCCAATCCAACAGGGAGGCACCCGATTGGCTCCAAGTTTATTCTGCAGCAGAACAAAGACCCCAAACATACAGTCAATGTGATTAAGAACTACACTTAGGGTATAGAAGAACATAGTCCTGCAAATGATAACATGACTCCTACAGAGCCCAGATCTCAACATCATCGAGTCTGTCTGGGATTACACAAAGAGACAGAAGGATTTGTCCAAGGTGTTTGGAACAAGCTCCAAGCCAAGTTCCTTCTAAACCTCTGTGCAAGTTTATCTAGCATTGATGCTTTGATCTTATTTTGAAAGAAAAGGGGCGACCACACCAAATATGAATTTGATTTAGATTTCTCTTTTTTGTTCATTTACTTGGCATTGTTAATTGATACAATAAAACTAACACTTGTTTCTTTAAGCATTCTTACTTTGCAGCATTCGTACCACACATGCCTAAAACTTTTGCATCCAGAAATAAATTACACTATATTGTAGTGACTATAAGGTAGCTAATAATGGAAATGCCAGAATTTTACGATTTCCAATATATGAACAAATGCCTTCAGAGACAAGAAAATCGAAGACCATCCTATATCTGTATCTGCACATATCCGTTACAAATATTTATTTTGCAGTACCGTATGCTTAGGATACTTTGGAACACATTTTACAATTATAGAATAATAAATATACACATATATATAATCTGTATTTAGAATACATAGAAATCCCTCGTCTGACCTTAACCCCATAGAAAATCTATGGGATATTGTCAAGAAAATAAGAGACACCAGACCCAACAATGCAGACGAGTTGAAGGCTGCTATCAAAGCAACCTGGGCTTCCATAACAACTCAGCAGTGCCACAGGCTGATCGCCTCCATGCCGCCACGCTGCATTGATGCCAAAGGAGCACCGACAAGTATTGAGTGCATTTACTGAACATACATTTCGGTAGGCCAACATTTCGGATTTTAAAATCATTTTTTCAAGCTGATGTTATAAAGTATTCTAATTTACTGAGATAATGTATTTTGGGTTTTCATTGGCTGTAAGCCATAATCACCAACATTAACAGAAATAAACACTTGCAATAGATCACTCTATGTAATATATGAGTTTCACTTTTTGTATTGAAGAACTGAAATAAATTAACTTTTTGATGATATTCTAATTTTGTGAGATGCACCTGTATATGACAATCCTGTAGAATGAAAATAGTGTGGAACAGATCAAGAAAAACTTTTTGTAGAAAGGATCGTTTTCTCCATGCCTATAGTTTAATGACCAAGAATCAGTCACAAGTCTCTTCATAACTTAGCACAAATAAAAACAAAACACAAATTTGCTTATTTATCCTCACAAAGCTCCTTACCTACAATGCCTTTTAGTTGACTTAAGAATATAATAAAAATCTTCTTTATTTGTTCCTCTCCAGGCAACTGTAGGTGCCATCACATTGCTAGTTGTTTATATGACAAGCAAGTAATGTATTAGAAAATGTATCCTTATCATCAATGATCCCATCCATCTGCCCCTACATATGCGGGGGCAGGAAGTGGGTTCAGCAGTGATTCTATCAGTTTTCTACCCCTATTCTAAAGCTCATTTGTCCAACCCACGATGTTATCTGGGAGTTTTTCAGAACTGAAAACATACAACGAAAACCCATGTAAATTTTCTGACCTGCGGCTGTTAAACGACTACCAATTAGCTACATAGAAGTCTATCTGCAGTCGTTTAAAAGGCTGTTAGATAAGCCAATCGCACTTCCATGTGCACAAAATGATCGGAATTATAATGTTGAACTCTTAGGCTATGTGCCCACGTTAGCGTTTTTAAATGCTCAGGAAACTGATCCCCTTCCCAGAAAGCGCGCGTCTTTTTTCCGCGCGTTTCTTGCGTGTTTTTTGCACAAAAGACGCGCGTTTTCTGGGAACATTGGAAAAGGCTAAAAACGCTCAGCAATGCGGAAATTAATGAGCATGCTGCGTTTTTAGCCACTAAGCGATTCCTGAGCGCTTAAAAACGCATGCATTGGCACAAAAAGCCAAAAACACATGCAATTTAATGTGAAGCTTCTTTTAAGCGTTTCTGCAGCGTCTGAGCCGGCACAAACGCTGCGGAAACGCTTAAAAAAACGCAACGTAGGCACACAGCCTAAATAGACAACCGCCTATGAAGGTATATGGAAAGGAGGATACAGATAATATTATGGGGAGTATTTACAAGAGAATTAATAATAAACAATTAAAAATAGGGCCTTTACCTACTGTATACGGCAAGTTTGAATTGGTAGCTGAAAAACTTTAAAAGTTGGGTCATGAATTATTGACATTTTACCTAATTAGGGCTCGTGTACATGGGTGTATTTTAGTCTGAGTGCGATTTGACAAAACATCAGATCTCAATCTGATCAATGATATTTTATGGGGCCGTGTACACGTCCAACTTTTTTCTATGTTAGCTTGTCAGACGGAAAAATTTAAAAAAAAAAAAAAAAAAAAAAAGCTTGCAGCACGCACAATTTTCTTCTG
Organism: Dendrobates tinctorius; assembly: GCF_039654945.1. Classification (NCBI taxonomy): domain Eukaryota; kingdom Metazoa; phylum Chordata; class Amphibia; order Anura; family Dendrobatidae; genus Dendrobates; species Dendrobates tinctorius. Next base: position 17,488,348 of record NW_027361766.1, on the reverse strand, counting down.
ATTGCACTTGGCAATGCAAGTCAATGAGTGTGTAAAAAAAATAAAAAATCCAAGTCCAGTACGATTTTCATGGGGTGGCAGAAAGGAGAGTTTTTTTTGTATGATTAGCATAATCAGCCTGATTCTCTCGGAAGAGAGAAAATATGGTGGTGTGACCCTAGCGTATGTGAGTGAGAAACAGTCAAGTCCAATTAATATAAATATAAAATAATATATAATGAAACCGCGTTCCTTGCTGTCATTTTTAGGGCAATGAGAAGTTACTGTGTTCTTTCAGGATATAATGGGTGACGATCATCCATTTTACATGCTAGCACACGAGGCCATACACACTAGAGAGCTTTCAGCCACACAAATAATTCAATATCAATGGTCAATATTGCATGCAGTACTCTGTGGAAGCATATCCTAAAAGTATGGATGCCGGACTGTAATAAAAGGATATACTATTTGAGAGCCAAAAGGTTTTAACTTTAAATTAGGGTATGTGCACACGTTGCAGATTTGGCTGTGGATCCGCAGCGGTTTTCCATGCGGTGTACCATGTAAACTTATGGAAAACCAAATCCGATGTCCACATGCTGCGGAAAATTCCATGCAGAAACGCAGCGGTTTATTTTCTGCAGCATGTCAATTCTTTGTGCGGAATCCGCAGTGTTTTTACACCTATTCCAGTATAGGAATCCACAGGTGCACAAAACCCACAGGGAATCTGCAGGTAAAACGCAGGTCATTTTACCTGCAGATTCTGCAGAATCCGCACGGAAACGTCCGCAATGGAATCCACAATGTCTGCACATACCATTAATGTTCAGATGAAGAGAATAATAATTACATTGGAATAACCAAAAAGGAGAAAGTACCAGGCCCACCTCTACATAAACTGCAGTCCAGGGCATGTATTACTGCCAATAGCAACACTAAAGCAAATATTGCCATCTTTGTACCTGTTTGCTGCTAGTGTAGATATTTATTTTGCTTTGTTCTCCTGAAGCAGCTTGTGTATACTTTCTAAAGTTATGCAACAATAGTAATAAATTCCAGGCTGGATTATTTTTAAGTTTAGCCTGAGCAAAACAAGCAGAAGAACACATTTGTAACGCAGCTGCAAAACGACATAATAACTCCTCATAGACTCTGCCCGCATTGTGACCTGTAGAGACTTCTATCTACACAGCAGATGAGATTGCTCCTTTGAGGGTCATCCACGCGTGAGGCTTTGGTTTCAATCCAACTACTTCCAAACTTCTTTCATCTCTCCGCATCTCAACGTCTGATTCGATATGGTTCCAACACAGTCTGTGCCAGCAAACAAAACTACCAGGGTAAAACAATCTGACATCAGTTACGATCTCACAAAACCTCAATCCGTCTAGGTCTGCCAAAAAGTGTTTTTCAAAAACATACATTGCATTTCTTGTTAAACAAAAAAAACAAACCTGGAATAAAGAAAAAAAAAAAGTTTCCAACCCTATCTAAAGATAAACCTGACTATGGAGGATGAGACGCACTGATATCAGAAGACAGATCACCTATATTTCGAGATCCATCACACGAAGGCTTTCCAATGGGTGTGGAGCAGCTGGCCAAACACTGAAGTAGTATTGTGGATGCCCAATGTGACGCCTCCTTGCTGATACTTTATTGGGGTGTTTATATTGCAGTGCAGTGTTGGGGCAAAACCGAAAGTAACACCACATCTACATTATTTAAAAACACTGGATATACCGACAATACATCACAAGAGAAAACCATAACTACGACTGAAATAGAAAACAGCTCTGATTCTGACGATTTTTAATTTGCCAACAATCTGATGTGTAAAGTGGCACTGTGTGTATTTCCTGCTGACAATATTAGGGGATCACAGACTGTAAGAGGTGTTTAGTAGTAGTTTCTCTCGCTCTCATATGGAAATAAATATGCAAGCTCAACAACGCAAAGTGTGCATATTTAGGAGGTGGACAGGAGAGAGAGGGCACACATCAAATATACATTCCTAAAGTAACCCGTTAGTGTTAATTTGGCATACATTTGGATTTCACGTAATACTTGAAAAGTTTCCATTATTTTTAGCTATATACTTTTTATGTTAAAAAAAGGTGATATGAGCCCAATTCAAGCTGTAATCTGATTAAAGAGCAGATAATCTAAGGAAAGAGCGGCGAAGAGGGTGACACCTGCCCAGACCTATGATGGGTAAGTAGACATGATGTTTGCAGGATGGGCTCTATCAACTGATGCACACTATGCACTTTACTTCTTGAATTCATCTATTGACTACTGCTGATTGTGCACTGATGTATGTCCTTTAAATTTGGCAGTGCTGCTTCCCTTGATCCTACTGTTTGACTTTTGTCTGTTTTCCCTCCTCACCCACTTCTATGTCTCCTCCATCTGTTTTCACTTAATATGATTATACACAAGTGGGAAAAAAATGTTGGTACCCCTTGTTTAATGACAGAAAAGCCCACAATGGTGACAGAAATAACTTGAATCTGACAAAAGTAATAAATAAAAAATCTATAAAAATGAACAAATGAAAGTCAGACATTGCTTTTCCACCATGCTTCCACAGAATAGAAAAAAATAAAACTCATGAAATAGGCTTGGACAGAAATGATGGTAGCCTTAACGTAATATTTTGTTGCACAATCTTTTGAGGCAATCACTGCAATCAAACGATTCCTTTAACGGTCAATGAGACTTCTGCATCGCTCGACAGGTATTTTGGCCCACTCCTCAAGAGCAAACTGCTCCAATTGTCTCATGTATGAAGGTTGCCTTTTCCAGGCGCCATGTTTCAGCTTTTTCCAAAGATGCTCAATAGACTTTAAGTCAGGGCTCATAGAAGGCCACTTCAGAATAGTCAAATGTTTTCCTCTTAGCCATTCTTGGGTGTTTATAGCTGTGTGTTTTGGGTCATTATCCTGTTGCAAGACCCATGACCTGCGACTGAGACCAAGCTTTCTGACACTGTGCAACATATTTCTCTCTGGAATCCCTTGATAGTCTTGAAATTTCATTGTACCCTGCACAGATTCTAGACACTCTGTGCCAGATGCAGCAAAGCAGCCCCAGAACATAATAGAGCCTCCTCCATGTTTCACAGTAGGGATAGTGTTCTTTTCTTGATATGCTTCATTTTTCCATCTGTGAACATAGAGCTGATGTGCCTGGCCAAAGAGTTCCATTTTTCTGTCTCATCTGTCCATAGAACATTCTCCCAGACGCTTTGTGGCTTGTCAACATGTAGTTTGGCAAATTACAGGCTGGCTTTTTTATGATTTTTTTCCCCCAACAATGGTGTCCTCCTTGGTAGTCCCCCATGAAGTCCACTATGGCTCATACAATGACAGATGCTGCAATCTGACACTGATGTTCATTGAGCTAGAAGTTCACCTTTAATCTGTTTAGTAGTTTTTCTGGGCTTTTTTGTTACCATTCGTACTATCCGTCTCTTTGACTTGTCATCAGTTTTCCTTCTGCGGCCACGTCCAGGGAGGTTGGCTACAGTCCCATGGAGCTTACATTTCTGAATAATATGTGCAAATGTAGTCACAGGAACATCAAGCTGCTTGGAGATGGTCTTATAACTTTTACCTTTAACATGTTTGTCTATAATTTTCTTTCTTATCTCCTGAGACAACTCTTTCCTTTGCTTCCTCTGGTCCATGTTGAGTGTGATACACACCATATCACCAAACAGCGCAGTGAGTATCTGTAGCCCTCTATACAGGCCCACTCACTGATTCTAAGATTGTAGACACCTGTGATGCCAATTAGTGGACACACCTTAATTTAAGATGTCCGTTTTGTCACACTATTTTCAGGGGTACCATCATTTCTGTCCAGACCTATTTTAGGAGTTTTGTTTTTTTTAGAAATTCTTTGGAAGCATGGTTGAAAAGCAATGTCTGACTTTCATTTGTTCATTTTCATAGTTTTTTTTTTATTTATTATTACTTTTGACAGATTCAAGTTATTTTTGTGGCCACTGTGGGTTTTTCTGTCATTACACAAGGGGTACCAACGATTCTGACCACGTGTACATGTCTCGTAATTTAATACTGTTTGTCATTTTTGGTATAAATAAAATTTGCTTAGTTTACATTTTTTAGTGGTTGATGGCTTAAGGGGACTTTACTCCATTGGCCTGGTTTTGCAATCATTTGGGGAGTATTCTGCTTGCATTATATTCTTTCTATACATTGGGAGAGCTATACCCTATCATGCTCTCACCCCACTACAGAAATTGTGCTTTCTGATTATTGTTTTAATCTAAAGAACGTGGTAGACAAGAATGGTTTGTAAATCTTTGCCCTAATCGTTTTTGTGGCTTATTGTTAGTTTGTTACTTGGCCTCATCTACAAAAATCAGTAAACAGTCACGAAAACAGCTTGTAAATTCCAATTTATGATAAATCATTGTGCATTTGACCACAAAAAGAAATTGAATATAAAAGGAAATTTTGATATAGGTTTGTATGTGTTCGTCAATATTACTAACTAGAAATTTTAAGTAAATGAATCAATTGGCAAATTTGCTTATTTGAAGAATTCAATTACAATTCTGTTTCCATCATCAAGGCCAGGTTATATCATGTCTGGGCCCCTGGTCCTCACTCAGTCATGGCTTCCATCTACTGAGCTCTTGCATCCAGGTTAAATTGCATGTTGTCCACTCTGTTTGCTGATCTAAAGTGTATGGCTCCCCCGGGAGCACAATTTAAGCAGCTTCTTTTGTGGGTGGGGGACGCCAAATAAGACAGTTCAGGTGGCCCAGATGTGGGATGTGCAGCATTACGCGATCGCTCACTAGTAGCATTTATGCTGGTCAGCAGTTGTTTAATTCACACTGAACGATCTGGAATAGTTCACTGCGCATAGGCTGCCATTGTTGTCGGCAGCACAAGTTCTATTTACAGCACATTGTCCTGTGTACTGGACAATGATGCAAACCACTTTATTGCAATCCCTACAATATCTTAGCTATGAAAGCCTCCTGAAAAATAACAGCTTGACTTTTACGGACTATAACCACATTTGTAACATTTTATTGATTGCTGCAAGAAATAATAAAAACAAAAAATGAAATAATGAAGCAGCAGCTTGGCATGTCCTCATCTACAGGACTATCAGAGGAATTGATTCAGACTTTCACTGGCACGTTTGCTTTTCTTAGGCCGGGATCACACATGCGAGGAATACGGCCGAGTCTCGCATGTTAATACCCGGCACTGCCGCCGGCACTCGGATCGGAGCGTGCGGCCGCATAGCAATACATGGAGCAGCACGCTCCGCTCCCAAGTACCAGCGGCAGTGCCGGGTATTAACATGCGAGATTTGGCCGTGTTTCTCGCATGTGTGATCCCGGCCTTACTATAAAACACACCTGATTTTGCACCAAGTTCACACAGTACAAATTAAGGGGGTGAAAGCATTTACATTAAATACCTGTACTACTCATAGCATATCCTCCAAGTGACAAGATAACTGTGGATGGTCGAAATGTATTTGGCACCTAGAGAGGAATTATTGGTGATACGGTGGGTGATGCTGGTGGGCATATTCAAAGGCATCGATTCAATTCTAGAGCAGTTACAGGAACCTTACCTATCTTCTCTCACTGTCAATTGTTCTTGGGTCAACAATTAAGGCTGGCATTGGAGATGCAAATTGGGAAACTGGTGAAGGCCCCACCATCGCAGAAGAAGCATCCACTTAAAATGTAGGAATGCTGGAGATCAGCACCACAGCACCCTGCAGCCAGTAGATCAGCGCCATATGGCCTTTATCTTTCCCTCAGGTGTAGTCATCCGCTCAGCAGAATCTAGCCCCCTTCCTGTGTGCTTAAACAATCGGCCATATACCCAGTGGGGCTAGGCCTCCTAACGCTAATCCGGCTAATGCTGCATCCAATGAGTAAGTATTGCATATTGCAACTACCTTATTATTGACTGCTGCACAGTAAACTAAGGCAAGGAGACCTCTACACTGACAGCAGCTGCTGATAAAGGAGCAAGAAAATCCAGATCCACTGCAACTACTGTGTGGGGTCTAATTTAATTTTACAATTAATTTATTTGCATAGTGTAATAACACTGGGGCCCTCCTTTTATTTAGCCCAGGGCCATGATAGAAAGGGACTGGTCAGAACAAAAACAAGCAAGGTGAACCATCTAATTATCTCATTGTCCTTGTGGCATTCAGTTGCTGCAGGTGACAAAGGAAGGGAGTGCACAAAAGACCCTTTCTTCCCCTGGAACTATTGTTGTGTGTTACAATAGCTACTGCAAAACAACAAAAGCAGCAGGCACACAAAAGGGTTTTTTTTGTTTTGGATGTTAAGGATTCTTGTGACACCCTATAGCTGCAGGTGACAAAAAGACAATGGAAAAGGTGCACATCAGTTCCACCCTGTACTGTCTGATGTGTATTCAGGCTGATTAGCTGTGACATATGGCTCAGCTAACAGTCCAAATGCCACATAGAAGACAAATTCAGTGTTTATTAAGGCTTTTACTTCCCAAGCACAAATGTGTTTTATAGCTAGAAAAATCCGATGTATTGTCTAAAGATGAACAGCAATGTGTCCGACATCTGGATGATCAGACAATAGCTATATGACTTCAGAGTCTGTTTCGACAAGTAGAAGGCATGTTGCAGTAATGTCATAGAAGATGGCACTGAGCACTCAGGAGGAGGATGGTGTCTCTACAGCATTGATTTCCAATGGCAAAATCAATGGCCAGTCAAGATCCCTGTAAGAAAGAGCAGCAATGATGCAGTCTCCCTGCTGCTTCTACCCATTCACTAAGAATGCTTTGATGAATAAAATTGGCTTGAAACACAGTTCGGACCTAACAGGAATATGTAGAGACCATAGTTTATCACAGCTAAATGTGTTGAGAAATAAACATTCCCCAATAAGCATTTGCCTTAAAGGGGTCATCCAAAATCCAAACTAGCTTTCACCCTTAATCCCTTTCTATTTGATGTCATAATCTAAACTATTTTATTTATTTGAATTAAATATGTCCTAAACCTCCCTAACTACACTAACAGCTTTTCTCTCTTTTTTATTTCTTCCTTTTTTATGGCACTTTGTTTTGAGAATCCCAGTGTATGCTGGGATTCTTAAAGGAAGCGTCATCAGGGGGCTGAGGCTGTGATCACTGCCACAACCTCCACCCCCACCTTAAAACGAAGTCATCAGTGGCACTTGTTTCCAGGAGCTGGGCTAGTCCCTGCACAATGTATGACAGCGCATTCTCTTCCTGCTGACTAAAGATCAGCAGTAACTAGTCGGCAGGAAAGCGCAAAGTCAGAATATCTGGCGCACAGTCCAATGACATCACTTGTGGGGGCGGAGCTTGTCTCTGCACGCCAGGTATTCTGACAGCGTTTCCAGAGTGCTCATCATGCAGGGACTAGCCCAGCCCCTGAAACAAGCGTCACCGATTGTGGGGGCAGAGGCTATGGTAGTGACTGCAGCTTCTTCCCCCTGATGATGCTAGGTTTGAGTATCAGAGGGCAGCAAAATGTAGAGACCAAAACCCTGACTCCAGCGATGTGTCACTAAGGCTACTTTCACACTAGCGTCGTGCACTGCATGTCGCTATGTGTCGTTTTGAAGAAAAAACGCATCCTGCAAAAGTGCTTGCAGGATGCGTTTTTTCTCCATAGACTTTTATTAACGACGCAGTGCGACGCATTGCCATACGTCGCAACCGTCGTGCGACAGTTGCGTCGGACCGTCGCCACCAAAAAACGTTACATGTAACGTTTTTTGGTTCGTCGTCAGCAGCATTTCCGACTGCGCACACGCGGCCGGAACTCCGCCCCCGCCTCCCCGCACCTCACAATGGGGCAGCGGATGCGATGAAAAACAGCATCCGCTGCCCCCCGTTGTGCGGCGCTTCCACACTATGCGTCGGTGCGCTGCAATGTCGCATAGCGACGTGCAGTGCACGACGCTAGTGTGAAAGTAGCCTTACTGGGCTGCTTAGTGTAGTTTTGATCATCTCCTGCTGATAAAATTGAGATTTTATCATTAGAGGACTTGTAAACCTGCCTATATGTAGTCCACCATATTTAGGAGCTCATTATAACCTTGCCTACAGCTTTCTGCCTATGCTCAGTAAGCTGCCATTCAAGTGGTGTGGGAGGGTTTATACAGAGTCTAAAGGCCCCGTCACACTAAGCGACTTACCAGCGATCCCGACACCGATATCAAGGTGTCAGGATCGCTGGTAAGTCGCTATGTGATCACTGGTGAGCTGTCACACAGACAGCTTCACCAGCGATCAGCACAGCGATGCCGAGCGCCCGGCATCGCTTGCCATCGCTGTAAAAAATAGAATCAAAATAAAAAATATAGTTATGCTCACCTTCCGACTTCCCGTTCAGCCATCCGGCCTCTCTCCATGCTCCGGTCCCAGTGATCCTTTGCACGAATGACCGCGAGATGTCATGGTCTCGAGGGATAACAAAGTCTCACGGTCATTCGTGCAAAGGATCAATGGGACCGGAGCGTGGAGAGAGGCAGGATGGCTGAACGGGACGTCGGAAGGTGAGAATAACTATATTTTTTATTTTTTTTATTATTTTTTTACACCTGATCGCTGGTCTCCCGCCTGTCACACGCAGCGATGCGTGCTGGCCAGCGGGAGACCAGCGACCAAAGAAATGTCCAGAGGTTTCTTCCAGCGATCAGCGATACCGGCAGGGGGGCCGCTCGCTGATCGCTGTCACACACAGCGATCTCGCTGGTGAGGTCGCTGTTGTGTCACAAAAGTTGTGACTCAGCATCGATCTCGCTACCGAGATCGCTTAGTGAGACGGGGCCTTAACATTCAGAGAACTGCTAGCTTTTTCTTATCAATCTGCACTACGAAGTCCAATAAGTGACACATCGCTTAAATCAGTGTCTGTGTGTACAGTATGCTGATCTCATATTAGCAAAAACCTGGTGGCAGATTCCCTTTAATGCATAATCGGCACTAACATGTAACCACTTGTTACTAAATGTCGGATTTGGAATTGTTGTATAGTGACCACACATCGTCCCACCTTACTTTTCCTTCTTCCTATAAGTATATAATACACTTGCCATAATGGGGCGTTCTGCTCTACTAATGATAATGGCTCTTGTGGCCATAATAAACCTTTAAATTCATAGAGTGTAATCTCATCATCATCAGGAGATGAAGTTCAGGTCCATACCCAGCAACAATTCCAGGGAGCAAAAATAATAAAGCGCTGGTGTAGAATCATAATCAGTGTACAAGAATAAAAAGCCATTTACAACCAGGGTTTCTTTCTGAATGTGTTCCTAGGTAGGACAGTAAGTTTATGTTTATGTTCACATGAACAGAATACGCAGCAGATTTTACGCATGGAAAATGCACTATGTATATCAGAAACATTGTCTCCAAGGGCTGCAGAAATAAGAGTAAGTGCCGCGAAGGTAAAGTCCAAACTAAAGGTATGTTATACACAGGGAATATACAAGGAAAACTTTCTAGAAATGAAATCCACTATGTAGCAGAGTTAATGTAGGGTGCATGCTTACACGTTAAGTAATGTTCAAAGTGAAAGATGACCAACACTGTGGATTTGAAAGCCATAGCGTGTCAATTAATGATGCAGATGTCAATGCGGATTTTACTCCTTGCAACGCAAAAGCATGACCCTTGCAGCATTCAAGCAATCAAATCCGATTCCCCTGCTGGCAGTCCACAGTAGAAATGTCCCATGTGCAAATACACCAAGTGGTTTAGATGTTTATTTACAAATATTGAGGATATAGTGGTGAATATAAGGTGTATAATCGCAGCATAAAGCGGCACACTCAATTTACTGATCGTCTCTGCAACATGTGGATGAGATATCATAAAGGGACACGGTGCCGTTACAGTCATTCAGACAGGGTTCCTGCACATCATTCTCGTAGGAGTGTGTGCTTCTCACAGATAGAACTCGTACCCATGATAGTCTATGGTGTTGCTCACATAGCCAATCTTTTCCGTGGACCCAGTGATCTACACAAAAGCAAGGAAAATTGTCTAATATTTATCCGAGTGACAGATCAAATTCGCAAATGCAAGTCTATGGGTCCATGAAAAAAAAAAAAAAAGGATAGCACTCAGAAGTCAGTTTTTTCGCAGACTGTTTTACAAGAAATGGTGGAGAAAAATTCATAGTCAATTTTTCCATCTGAGAAACCTGATGAGACGGTAGAAACGGACCAAACTCTGATCAGAAACAGTGATGAAACTGACCATTTTTTTTTTGGGATACAAGAAAAAAATCACTGATGTGTGAGGGAGCCCCTAATCAGAGCCCTGGAAACGTAGCATTAACGCACTCCCATGGGTTTCTCAAACCGGCTGTCTTTTCCTAACATTTTTGATCCATACATCACAATTAGTCCATTTGGAGTCTAGTTCATCCTAGAATAAAACTGTTCTAGAAATCAGTCTCCTGGTCATGAATGAAGCACAAGAATTACAGTATATATAGGAGAACACCTGCCAAAATCAATCACTCCCGTTCCAGGCACATAGCACTACAACAAAGGGCCGTAGTAACACGCAGAACTATCAAACACATGCATGACAGGTATGTGCGAACACGTCCTTCACAACAGGAAAATACACCTAGCTTACCTACTGGGGTAAATGATATTAGAATTTCGCTAGATATATTTAATGTATCATTAAAACTCTAGCAATGATATGCCCGGTCTAACGAGACGATTGCTAGAAGAGCTTTTGACACGATGAAAATGCATCGCAAGCATGTCAAACATAAAACCTGGTGGCCATAAAAAAATAAAATAAAGTAAATGTGTCTTCTCCTCTACCAGAATCCTGACCGCAGCAACTCGTAATAAAAATACAGTTTAGGAAAAGTATAGAAAGTCTTGTATGCTGACTTCATATAACTCAACCACATGATTTTGTCAGTTGGCATTAATCTGTAGTTAATGTGACAATGCAGTAACTGTGGCCAAATATCAGAATAAACTAAAATATAATCACCAGAATCAGAGCCCTTGTAAAGTCGCTGCTCACCCAGGATAACAGCCATATTATTCCGCTTCTATGATACACAGTGAGCCCTTTGGCAGGGATGACAGCTGACAAGGAGCAGCTGCAGTTTCTTAAGGAAAGAATGGAAAGACTTTCCATAGGTCACTGTTACTGACAGAACCGAACTGTGACAAACCGCATTCGAATACATGCAGATTTTCCAACCTAGCCACCATCGGTGGGAGTAAATCGTCAGACAATAATGTGTTTTATAGAAGGGGGCCACTCCATCACTGGGGAGAAGAAAGGTTATCCCTTTGATTCCACAGGGCTCTAAACAGCAGGACCACTAGTAATAAACTGGCCGATTGACTAGTCTTACTTAATGGTTGACCAAGCAGTCTCTATTGGGATCGATAGGAGTTTTGGAAAAGCTACGTTTTTTATTCTACAGCGGGAATATTTCCACCTAGAACAAGGGAGCCAGCCACCAGGTTAGGGCCACAAAACCACCAGCACTGGGGTTCAGCATTGTTTATACGCCCGTGTCAAGAACTTCTAAGCTATGACGGGCATAGAACCTTTGGCGCTTTGATGTCGGCACGTAATTACAGGGACGTATTGTTTGTTTGTTTTTTATATATTTCCAGTGCTAGTAGAATAACCCCTAACATTTCTAGACAGATTAGCTATATTCTTCCCGGGAAGGGTACATGAAAAGATGGCAACAATACACAGTCTATTATTCCAAAGGAAGTACGGTAAGACTCATCCTGCTGTCAGGACACAAATGAAGAAAACAGCCCATAATCTGTCAGTGAGCATCTCCGACAGCCGCTAACAGCGGTGAAAGGTCTTCCGAGACTCTATAGAAGTCTTCATTCACCTCTCGGTATACAGCTGGTTCCCACATCTGTCACGTCAGAACTAACTGAACCTCGCACGTCCATACTCATTATACCGATACGTGGAACATTCAGAAAGAAAGGCCGCTTCACCAAGGATTTCTATAGACAAGAGATTCCTTTATACACATCTGGCTTATTAATGTGTGTGACATGTTTCACAAAAGTGCAGCATATTATACATTTACCCCATTGAGGGGAACCCTGTATAACGAGTCTATCCTGTCGAATGCGTACATCACTGCCATAATGGGCTGAAGCATACATTGCCATATTGCGGCTGTTTAGTCACGTCCCTTTGATGTCACAGCACTGAGTCTAATGGCAAAGTATTAAATAATGTATTAAGGTGCAAAAATGGTACAATATTTTGATTAATATGGTATTTCAGAGAATACTGGCATGTATCCTCTTATCATTGGGGGCTGTTCACTAAGAAAAATAAATCCAAATTCCGTCTCGAATCCCTCCCCTAACCAAAATAAATAAATCACCATTAGTTTGCAGAAATAATAAATTAAGTTATAGAAAAGTAAGTTACTAGAAGTCTTATTAAAGTAATGCACTGGAGATGACAACATATTCCCTTTGGTCGGGTTCAGGTCAAGTCGGTATTCCCCCCCCCCCCCCCCGTGTTCATGACCGTGTCAAGGCCAACCGGCATACAGAATCTGCCATAGGTTTGCCCATTGAGCATGAGAGTCCATTTGACCCCACACAATAGGGCTACTCCTCAGCTGGAACCTGGGTGGAATCACCCGTGTAAGTGATACGTTACCCGGTGAAGTGGCAGTGGCCGTATGATCGGGAAGGGAGATTTTCACGCAGAATTCCGATTTGTAATATTCAACAAAATCTGCGTAGGAAATTCCCACAAATTCAGAAAACTGACATTGGTGTTAATGTAAATAAACCTCAACAACATCAATCAACATTAATGTGTTTGGGATCGGAACTCTTCAGCATTAACTCCAATGGGACCTCACTGCACCATAAAAAAATACAATAAATACATCTCTAGTCTTCATGGATGTTTTGCCTTTATAGACGCGTCTGGATTACAATTGCCGGCACGTGAAGAAAGTATAAATATATGATGTTACCTATGAGGACATAAAGCAGGTATGTGGCCAGCGAGGACAGAATGAGCCGCGTGCATAGAATCAATATATGTGATAATACAGACAGGTATGGCATGCTTATATGGACGGGCAGCAGTTCTAATGATTACAGGCGGGTACATACAGTAAACACCAATCACGTGTTATTAACCATAACACCGCCATGATGTGTCAGTACACTGTAAATATTAATCATAGTGATCGGATGTGTATCTGATGACACGAGGGTCCCATAACGGGTTGGACTATGGGGGCCACTGGGTCCCCACCATAGATCGGAGGACATAACAATATAACATCCGGACAACCCCTGCTCATATGTGAACACAGATGGGGGATGGGGAAGAGCTGCTCAGGGCCCCCCAGAGTAGAGACCCTTGCTCTGGAAGACCCCAAACAACCATCAGTATTAGGCTATGCTTACATATCTTGCAGCCTCTATTACACACTCCAATATACTCAATGGGGTCGAGTTGGTGTCCGTCTGCTGCCAATAGGAACACAAAGTGGCCAAAAGACTTCAACGGACTCACCCCCAGCAATAGTGGCGACAGGCCAAGGCTGCCAATAGCCGAGCCGCTGAGTTTCACACAGCGGTTGTTCCGGATGGACAATCCCTTTAATGAGAACATTAAACTTCATGATGATTTATAGGTGACCACTATTCACACACAATGATGCTCTAGGGTCAAATATTCCATTCTAATGCTATTTGCACACACTGAGCGGATGCAGAAAGGTCTGCCCCATTTCTGCTACTCTTGGCAGGAAATCGCAACTGCAAAAACGCTACTTTTTCATTTTTTTTTTTAGGAGTTTTTGCCTGCGTTTTTTTGACTGATTTCAGTGAGGTCAATGGTGAAAAACGCACAGAGACTTGACATGCCGCAGACTATTCTCTGCCCCTAATATGCAGGTCACAAATACTCGGCGTGTGCGCGACATGTCAGGCTTCTCATTCACTTTGCCGCCATCAGGATTGCTTCAGGTTTTGAAAGCAAATCTGCATGGCAAAAACGCACAAAATTTGCATCGTGTGCACAAGCCCTTCAGTTACAAGATTGTAAGGACTGGGCCACAAGAGGCGCAACAGCTGCCGGAAACCTAGCGGCCCCTCCAAAGTCCCAATTATTTGCGCCTAGGTGGCGCCATTCATACCAATTATCGTGTCACCATAGGTAAACCGTGTCAGTCTGACACAAATACTACTGCCCCCATCACTACCACAGTCTTCTATGACAGTGACAGCTTCTCTGGCTTTAGGCAGTCCCATGTAAATGAAGAAGGCGACAGTGGTGTCAGACAAAAGTGTCAGTGTATCTGCAGCAGCCAGGACGTGGGGTCTGTGTATTCCTGACATGTCAGGGAGAATACATGGGAAGAAGGCAGGGACAGAACACGTCCTGAGCATGCACACAGAATGGCCCCATACTCACTGCCTTCCTGCGCCGCTCCTTACTCCGTGAGGCGTCCGTCCGCTGCTGTCCCCGCAATGAGCGCTGCCCGAGTCATAGCCCCGTGTTGTGCCGCCGCCCGTGCACTGCCTCCTCCGGGCTCCAGTGGGTGTGAGCGCCTCTCCAGGGATGCAATAGCCGCTTCCTGCCCGCCCCCTGCTGGGCGTGTGAGGAGTCAGCAGTCGGCCGCGATCACACAGACGGAGTTCTTCTCTCCTGACAGGGCTGAGCCCACGCGTGTGTTATTTACTATGTCGCGCGGATCACGTGGCGCGCTCCTATACCACAGCGCCGTGCAGCTATATGCGCCTTGTGACCCCACTCCACGTATATCCATGTGTGTGACACACTGTGTCTGGGTGTGTGTCCAGATAACAATTAACAAAAGCCCCATAGCAGCAGCAGCAGCAGCAGGAAAACAATGAACAATGGCCCTTTGTGAGCAGGAGCAGAAGAAAAGCCCTTTGTTCCTGTGTCCATATGATGCTTACAGACCCCATTACTGGGAGCAGCAGGAAATGGGGGGGAGGGGGCACATTCCTGTCCCGTGAGGGACACATCAAAGGGAAGTGGGGGAGAGAGGCCCCTATACTGTGGAAATGGCATTAACCCGTGTGGTGCCGGAGCCTCCCGAATAACCTTCCATTGTGGAGTCAGCACTGCTTATCTTCTTTATTACCAGTGACCTTTGTGTGAGGTGATTGTTGTGCAAAGGAGGAACACAAAGGTCCTGGGAGAGAAGGCTGGGATTACCCTAGTCCAATAATGTCCCATGATTTTAGCTCACACCATGGTGTTTCTTCTCTTTTGCCCCCACTTTAGTAGATTTTGGGGGAAAGCTGGGAGCCCTGTATTAGGTGGCTACAGACGAGCGTATGGGAAGTCAGCCACGTTTCATCCAGAAAACTCCGATTTTCCAGAGATTTTCTTTAAATTTTCATCTGTGTCCCCTTTTTTTACGTCCATGTATCATCCGAACCTCTGTTTTTTACGTCCCTGTGTCATCCGTGTCCCCTTTTATTTTGTCCATGTGTCATTCTCGTACCTCCGTTTTTTACGTCCATGTGTCATCCATGTCACTTTTTTTTATGCCCATGTGTCATCCTTACCTCCGTATTTTACATCCATGTGTCGTCCGTGCCTCAGTTTTTTATATCCATGTGTCATCCGTGACTCAGTTTTTTACGTCCATGTGTCATCCATGTCTCAGTGTTTTACATCCATGTGTCATCTGTTTTTCCTTTTTTTATGTCCATGTGTCATCCTTACCTCCATTTTTTACATCCATGTGTCATCCGTGTCCCTTTTTTTATGTCCATGTGTCATTCGTGTCTCAGTTTTTTACTTCCATGTGTCATCCGTACTTCCGTTTCTTACATCCATGTGTCATCCGTGTCTCAGTTTTTTACGTCCATGTGTCATCCGAGTCTCCGTTCTTTACGTCCATGTGTCATCCGAGTCTCCGTTCTTTACGTCCATGTGTCATCCGTGTCTCCGTTCTTTACGTCCATGTGTCATCCGTGTCTCCGTTCTTTACGTCCATGTGTCATCCGTGTCTCCGTTCTTTACGTCCATGTGTCATCCGTGTCTCCGTTCTTTACGTCCATGTGTCATCCGTGTCTCCGTTCTTTACGTCCATGTGTCATCCGTGTCTCCGTTCTTTACGTCCATGTGTCATCCGTGTCTCCGTTCTTTACGTCCATGTGTCATCCGTGTCTCCGTTCTTTACGTCCATGTGTCATCCGTGTCTCCGTTCTTTACGTCCATGTGTCATCCGTGTCTCCGTTCTTTACGTCCATGTGTCATCCGTGTCTCCGTTCTTTACGTCCATGTGTCATCCGTGTCTCCGTTCTTTACGTCCATGTGTCATCCGAGTCTCCGTTCTTTACGTCCATGTGTCATCCGTGTCTCCGTTCTTTACGTCCATGTGTCATCCGTGTCTCCGTTCTTTACGTCCATGTGTCATCCGTGTCTCCGTTCTTTACGTCCATGTGTCATCCGTGTCTCCGTTCTTTACGTCCATGTGTCATCCGTGTCTCCGTTCTTTACGTCCATGTGTCATCCGTGTCTCCGTTCTTTACGTCCATGTGTCATCCGTGTCTCCGTTCTTTACGTCCATGTGTCATCCGTGTCTATGCTGTTTACGTCCATGTGTCATCCGTGTCTCCGTTCTTTACGTCCATGTGTCATCCGTGTCTCTGTTTTTTACGTTCATGTGTCATCTGTGCCTATGTTGTTTACGTTCATGTGTCATCCGTGTCTATGCGTTTTACATCTGTGTGACATCTGCATCCAATTCATTTTCATACAACTGCCTTAAAACATGCACATGATCAAATACAGTTTTCTAGGTTAAGGCCACATTCACACATTCAGTATTTGGTGAGGTTTTTAACCCAGTATCTGTAAGCCAAAACCAGGAATGGGTGATAAATACAGAAAAATTAAAGATGAGTCTGACAGGATATCAGGATTCTTCAGACCTACAGATGACTACCCATTCCTGCTAATACATGTGGGGACAAATGACACAGCAAGAAACGACCTGGAAACCATCTGCAGTGACTTTGAAAACTTAGGTAAGAAAGTGAAAGAACTGGGAGCGCAGGTGGTCTTCTCTTCCATCCTCCCAGTGGATGGCCATGGAGCAAGGAGGTGGAATAAGATTCTGCAGGTGAACAACTGGCTACGTCGATGGTGCCATCAGCAAGGATTTGGATTTCTGGATCACGGAGTGAATTACCTATACGATGGACTTCTTGCTAGAAATGGGGTGCACCTTACGAAGACTGGAAAACATGTATTTAGAAGTCGCTTTGCTACACTCATCAGGAGAGCTTTAAACTAGAACAATGTGGGAAGGGAAGCAAAAGGCCAGAAAAAGCCATACACCTGACAAATGCTATTGAGAATTCTGCTATTAGAAATGGGAGGAAAGAACAAAGACAAAAAAATCTAAATAATAAAAATATTGGAGAAAGAGAAACCAATCACAAACTAAAATGTTACTATACTAATGCACAAAGCATGGGCAACAAACAAGGAGAATTGGAACTACTAAAGCAGGAAAATAAATATGATGTCATTGGAATCACTGAAACTTGGTGGGACAATACACCTTGGATTGGAATACAAGACTAGAAGGATACAACTTATTTGCTAGAAACAGACTTGATAAACGAGGAGGAGGTGTCGTATTGTATGTTAGAAACGCGTATATCTGCACAGAGATTGAAGCTTCAGAGACTGGGAGTTCTGTGGAAACTGTTTGGGTAAGAATACAAGGACAGAACAATGGAAAGGACACCATTGTAGGCATTTACTACTGGCCGCCTGTGCAACTGAAGATATGGATGAACTCTTTATGCATCAAATGGCCAAGTTCTCCAAAAAATAGGACATAGTTGTCATGGGAGATTTCAACTATCCTGACATTTTTTGGGAATCTCTCCCAGGCAAAACTAACAGGTCAAGGAAATTCTTATCATCTCTTGCTGACAGCTTTATCTTCCAAAAGGTATGGGAGAAAACAAGGGGAACTGCTACTTTGGATCTAATCCTTATAAACAGGGAGGAAATGGTTGAGGAGGTAAAAGTGTCTGTTACCCTAGGAGGTAGCGACCATGCTATTTTAGAATTTTGGATAACTGGAGGAGGAAGACCTGTGAAGACTCAGACGTCAAGGTTAGATTTCAGAAAGGCAGATTTTAAGGGATTTAGAAAGAGAATTGGAGGGATCCAATGGCTGGATATCCTTAAGGACAAAAATGTCCAGGAAGGATGGGAAATCTTGAAAAATGAAATTCTCAAAGCACAATTGTTAACAATTTCAAAAAGAGAGAAGAATAGGAAGCATTTAAGGAAACCAGGATGGATGAACACAGAACTTAAGCACATGCTAAAAAGGAAGAAAGAAATGTTTAGAAAATGGAGAGGGAGGCATATCTAAAGAAGAATATAATGCTGTCTGCAGAACTTGCAGGGCACAGATCAGATTACTAAAGCTGACAATGAATTGAGGCTTACAAGAGACATCAAAAGCAATAATAAAGGATTTTGGGGATATGTCAAAAAGTAAAAGAAAAGTCAAAGATGCTATAGGATTTTTACAGGATGAAAATGATGAAATGGTAAGACAGGATGTTTTAAATTCCTATTTTGCATTTGTTTTCTCTCAGAAAGGAAATGTAACATCGACTGTTCTTCACTGTCCTATTAAGGGAATAGAAGAATCCAGGATATCTATAAACAGAAAGATAGTGAGGAAACACTTAGCTAACCTAAAGGAATTCAAGTCTCCAGGTCCAGATGAATTACACCCCAGAGTACTGAAGGAGATAGCAGAAGAAATTTTTGAACCCCTCTCCATAATCTTTGAAAATTCTTGGAGAACACGAGAAGTCCCAGAAGACTGGAGAAGAGCAAATGTTGTTCCTATCTTCAAAAAGGGGAAGAAGGTGGACCCAGGCAACTATAGGCCGGTGAGTCTGACTTCTATACCAGGAAAGATCTTTGGACAAATTATTAAACAACATGTATGCAAGTACCTGGATAAGAATGAAGTGATTAAACAGAGTCAGCATGGGTTTGTAACTAATAAGTCATGTCAGACTAACTTAATTTCCTTCTATGACAGAATCACTGATTGGGTGGATCAGGGAAATGCTGTAGTTATAGTATATCTAGACTTCAGTAAAGCATTTGACAAAGAATCTCATACAATCCTTATTGAAAAAATGGCTAAGTATGGAATGGACAAGGCAACTGTTAGGTGGATTCATAACTGGCTTAGTGATCGGACCCAAAAAGTGGTCGTAAATAGCTGCACATCCAATTGGAGGAATGTCTCAAGTGGGGTACCACAGGGCTCTGTCCTGGGCCCTGTATTGGTCAACATCTTTATCAACGATTTAGATGAAGGAATTGAGGGTAAACTAATTAAATTTGCTGATGACACAAAGCCTGGAGGGATAGCTAATACTAGAGAAGAGAGAGAGAGCATTCAAAAAGATATAAATAAACTGGAGCAGTGGGAAGCAACTAACAGAATGGTTTTTAACAGGGAAAAATGCAAAGTAGTACATCTTGGCAATAAAAATGAAAAAAGCATATACAGAATGGGAGGAATAGGGCTAAGCAACAGTACATGTGAAAAAGACTTGGGTATACTAATAGATCACAGACTGAATATGAGTCAACAGTGTGATGCAGCAGCAAAAAAGGCAAATGCAATTCTAGGATGTATTAACAGAAACATACAGTCTAGATCACGTGAAGTCATTATTGCCCTCTACTCCTCTTTGGTCAGACCTCATCTGGAATACTGTGTCCAGTTTTGGGCGCCACATTTTAAAAAAGACCAACAAACTGGAGCAAGTTCAGAAAAGAGCGACCAGAATGGTGACCCATCTGCAAACCCTGTCTTATGAGGAAAGGTTGCAGGATTTGGGAATGTTTAGCTTGCAGAAGAGAAGACTGAGAGGAGACTTAATAGCTGTCTACAAATATCTCAAGGGCTGTCACATTGTAGAAGGATCATCTTTATTCTCATTTGCACAAGGAAAGACTGGAAACAATGGGATGAATCTGAATGGGAGAAGACACAGATTAGATATTAGAAAAAACTTTTTGACAGAGTGATCAATGAGTGGAACAGGCTGCCACGAGAGGTGGTGCGTTCTCCTTCAATAGAAGTCTTCAAACAGAGGCTGGACAGACATCTGTCTGAAATGATTTAGTGAATCCTGCTTTGAGCAGAGGGTTGGACCAGATGGCCCAGGAGGTCTCTTCCAACTCTACGATTCTATGATTTTATGATTCATTCAAGTGGTGACGTGTTTCTATTATACTTTTCCTCTGATTGTTCCACTCCTGGTTTTGGCTTACAGATACTGAGTTAAAATACTGACCAAATACTGAACGTATGAACGTGGCCTTGGTATTGAAATGCATCCTTAAAAATTGGATGCCACTCGGATGTTCTGTGTGGGATCTGTTTTTTTACGAACCCATAGACTTGAATAGTTGAGTCTGATCTGAGACTCAGAAGGAAGTGTGGCATGCTGCGATTTTTCCTTACAGACTGTCGGGCGTAATATTGACATCAGATGGGGTATCAAGGTGTGGCTCCTTCACATTTCATCACAGTGTCTGTGGAAATTTTTGCCCATTCATCCAGAAGAACGTTTATGAGGTCATTCACTGATATTGTTTGTGAGGGCCTAGCTCACAATCTCTGTTTTAGATCATCCCAAAGGTGATCGATGGGGTTGAGGTCAGATCTTTGGGCTGAGCAGTCAAGTCCTTCCTCAGCAAGTTTGCCCAACCATGTCTTTATGACCTTGCTTTGGACCTGCGGGCACAGTTATGCTGAAACAGAATAGCCTTCTCCAAACTGTTCCCACAAAATTGAAAGTATACAATTATCTGAAATTTCTTGTGTGCCAAAGCTCTAAACCTTTCAAGCGATTTACACCGCCAAAACCATGGGCAAAATGAATCAGATCCAGACTGCATGATTGCAGCTAGGTATGTTATATCACCCTCTGGAACACTCCAGCATTTATAAGAGAATATACTTTGAAGATCCAACTAGGAGTCAATCTGGAGATGAGACTGGCTATGCAATTGACCAGCTCATCCCAATGTGGCAGCAGGTGACTCATGTGTAAATAGGGAGATACCTGTCAATCACCTGGACCAGTGCTGGGAAGAGTTGGGAGGGATCAGATCTTCAATGTAAATTTTCTCTGAAATGCAACGGTGTTTGAAAGGATACTATACCTGGCTGCAATTAGGTTTCCTTTAAGAGTTCCCTTCACTGGAACTAATGAGCATAGGGCAACTTCTGAAAAACAACCTCATGACATTATCCCTCCTCCACTAAACATTGCATTTGTTTTTTAAAGATTGACAAAGGGAAGATTACTCCTCAAAATACCATAAATCAAATAATATAAGATCAAGTGAAAACAATAATATGGACAAAATATTTGCATTCCGGTTAGACAAACAACACTCCAAAGGAAAGAGAACCCACTGCCGTGTACTCACAAGAAAATAAGACAATACAAAAAAGTTATGTACTTTATTTAATACCATTACCAAGATTTATTGTGGTACAGTAGGTCGCAGACAGCAGGGGGACAAGATGGCACTCAACTGGTGCAATGTGCAAAATGCAATTCCATATCAAAGTAGTAGTAAAAGCCATTTATGTACATCCATGACCAATAGGAACATCACCCACCAATCTGGCTACGACAAGGTACACACAACACAAGTCACACAAAAGAAAAAAATGCCAAATTCTATTGAAATGCCATAACAGTTTGTGATGGGAAAACCCCTGTAACGATAGTTTCCCCAAAATAACATGTTGTTGCATAAAACTTCATAAGTCAAACTTCATAAGCCATAAAGGGCTGATCAAAAGCTCTGACCACAGGAACCCCCATCAGTGCTTAAGAATAGGTGCCAGTCCTTTGTTTCCAACAGTACACTGGTGTTAACCCTATGATCCTCCCCCGCTTGCTTACACTTCTGGCCACACAATTGACTCTTTGTGCTTTATGATTGTATGGGCAACCAGTAATTTACTATTGTCTATGATGTTATTATCTTCTACTAGCTGAAGAGCCTGGCGTTGCCCGGACATAGTAACTAACTGTGGTTAGTTACAACAAATTATAATGATTATGTCATGATACCAGTACTGGGTGACCGGCACTTCTGGGGTTAATGTTTTGATCTCAGTGCAGACTCCTACCTGCACACCTGGGACCTATTATGGTGGCCTCTCATTGGTTCTGGGAAAGCTTCTTATAGCCTCAGGAAGCTCCCATCCCCCGTCAGTTATACTTTCGCAATTGGCATTGTGTGGTGACCCCTGAGTGTGTGCTGTGTTCTGGTTGCTTGATTCTCTGTGTACGACTCGGTCTGTTCTGTGGATATTGCTTTGGATTCTGCTTGGTACCTTCTATGTCTGTTTGGTTTTGACTTCTGCTTGGCCCTGACTATCCGTTCTGTCTCATCCCTGGTACTTTACTGATATCTCTGTGTATGACCTCCGTTTTGCCTGACTCTGAGTATTTCTGTTTAGTGTCCTGCCATCTCTGAAAGCAGGATGCTAAGCCCCGCCCCCTTGCAGTCACATGACCGTAGGTCCTGTGACTGCTTGCTAAACTCAGCGTCCACAGGTCCTGTGTATCTGTACTTTCTGGCTGTACCGGACCCCGGGCCCCCCTACAGTGCGGGTGAGTCCCTGCTCAGCGGAGGCTGCACGCCGGCGCTGACAGGATCCTGACAGATTATCCTCCATCCTATAGTCCAGTGCCCATGTACCCATCATACATATCCTCCATCCCATAGTCCCGTGCCCATATACCCATCATACATATCTTCCATCCCATAGTCCCGTGCCCATATTCCCATCATACATATCCTCCATCCCATAGTCCCGTGCCCATATACCCATCACACATCCTCCATCCCATAGTTCCGTGCCTATATATCCATCATACATATACTCCATCCCATAATCCAGTGCCCATATACCCATCACACATCCTCTATCCCATAGTTCCATGCCCATATGCCCATCATACATATCCTCCATCCCATAGTCCTGTGTCCATATACCCATCATACATATCCTCCATCCCATAGTCCAGTGTCCATATACTCATCATACATATCCTCCATCCCATAGTCTCATGCCCATATACCCATCATACATCCTCTATCCCATAGTCCAGTGCCCATATACCCATCATACATATCCTCCATCCCATAGTCTCATGCCCATTTACCCATCACACATCCTCCATCCCATAGTCCAGTGCCCATATACCAGGGTCACCCTTCACACCCAGGGCAGCGGGGTACTCGGTACCGGGCCGGTGTCAGGGGGAAAATATCACGGCAGCTGTGACCCGGTCCGTGGCCCTGGGTGCCCAATATCAATGGCGGTGATGTTTGTAATATAGTTTATATGGAAAGTTTGTGACGCCACCTGTGGTGCTTGGCAAGTGTGATGTTAGGCCGACGCTGCGGGCAGATCCTCTGAGACTGATGGTATGCGCAGCTAAGATGGTAAAGCTCCCCACAGGCGGAGCTGTAGTCCCAGGGCAGTGTAGATGAAGCAATGGCGGGGAGGCGCAGTGGTGTAGGTGCAGGTACCCAGGTGTAGCGGTGCTGAAATAACTGGAGGACACCAGAGTATGCAG
Organism: Dendrobates tinctorius; assembly: GCF_039654945.1. NCBI lineage: Eukaryota > Metazoa > Chordata > Amphibia > Anura > Dendrobatidae > Dendrobates > Dendrobates tinctorius. The sequence continues at coordinate 17,464,602 of NW_027361766.1, read as the reverse complement.
TTCCAAAGCTTTACTCACTGTTTGCAGTTCACACACACACACACCTGCCTCCGTACTGTGTTCTCCAGGTCAGGGCTCCAGCCAACCTCCAGGCCAGATAGGATTCTCCTTTCCACACTCCGCCAACATGTACCTTCCTGAACGACTCCTCCAATGCGCCATTAGGTGTGAAGCACTCCAGTACTTAATTACCCCGGAATGCCTCTCTCTAGGTGTTCCTAGTCTCTACTTGTATGACAGACAGCTGTAGCCTGCTTCGGGGACTCCTCTCTGCGTCCCGGCTCTCTATCCAAGTGCTGTTGTGTCCCAAGTCTATGACGGGAGCAAGGCATTAGTGGCTCACTACTCCTCCGGTGTCTGTTGCCGGACATAAAGATCCAATCAACCTCGGGGACCGGGCCCCGGCCTTTGCGCTCTGGACTGGAAGGGTTCTCTATCTTTCTTCAACCAGTTTCCCACCATCCTTCTATTCTCCTTCGTTCTGATCTGTTCTATCTCTCTTATGGAAGGTTAGGTTATCAATCTTATTAGTCTCTTTCTCTGTCTTTCTCGTGCCAGCAGCCCAGCTCACTGGGACCTGCTGCAGCACGTCCTTCAGACACCCATCTTCTCTCTTCTCTCTCCTCTCTGACTAACCCCTTAACTTTCACTCTTCCCACTCTTTTATATCATCTCACTCCACTCGCCTCCCAGCACATCTCGTGTTATGAAGCAGGGTTCCATGAGGGGTGCTCTGCTAACCCCCAGCCTGAAGCTGTTAGGTGGCCCCACTGAACTATCCTGTGTGTGGAATGCAGGTGTTGAGTGTGGTCAGGAGTTCCCACCTTACCTGGATGGTGGGGCACTACACCTTAGGAGAAGGTGCAGTACCTCTGTGGCGACTGAAGCCTCAGGGGCGCCACATACCCCCCGTTAAACACAGCATGTCCGCGGGCTGCAAGACAACAAAAGTACAATACAGGAACCCACAAAAAATTTTAAATGCTGTTTAACAATACTTATCTAATCTTCCTAATGTAGGAGGCACATTTCTTAAACGTTACAAACAGGCTAACTTCCTATCTTAGTATCAAAAATTTACTTAAGTGCAATTCTTAATTCAAAGTGCTATACTCAACACATTTTCTTTATTACATTTTCTATCAATTATTCTCTTTTTCTTTCTCTTTCTACTGGACGCAAGACACTGACCATCTGTACTTGGCCTGTCACCTGTCACTTTCAATTCTTTATTCTTTATTCAATTCTCACATTCTATCTCAAAACTTTTCTAATTTTCTGTATCAAACATGCTATAAAAGACATTTACTTTTCATAAGACACAACATTATCAAATACGTTATCATAAAGCATTCAAAGATTCTTGCAAAGTGCTGAACACTGCTCCCAGCCGGAATTTCTTGCAGTGTCCCTTGAGGTAGACATCATTCTTCGAAAAGTGTCCATTCAAAAACATCATCTTCGCAAAGTGTCTTTTTGTAACCATTATCTTCACAAAGGGGTCCTATATGTAAAACCAAGAAAGGGCACCCAAAGAGGTGCAAACTATGTACAATAAAGTTTTGGACCATACAGCGTTCATGATCTCTACAGTTCCATTTCAAAAACAACGCTGCCAATCAAAAACTGGGCAACATGATGAACAAAAAGACAAAGGCACAACTGGTGCAACAAACCCTCCTTGGTAACGAGATTTGGAAAAGTATTTTTCTTCTACTGGTGATCCCCTCCTGGGGTTCTGGAACTGGCACCATCACTATATTCGAAATAATCATTGACCATTTTAAGGTAGTCCTCTTCCCACGGTGTCAAGCCAGAGATCTTCTTTTTAGGCTGCCGGGTTGGAATTGACGTGGTAATGGTTGGATTCCTATGCACCTGAGCATCTTGGGTGGTAACTGTAGGTGGAGGAGCATTAACAGGTCTCTTTGGCAGGTACCACTCAATAAATTCTGCAGGGATACGGCGTACATTCAGGGCGTACCATCCCCTGAGCCCCTCATGGCGAGTGAAGGTCACATACTCCCCAGGCTGCAGGTTTCCTTTAGGGTGTCCTTTGGGCAAGTGGGATTCAACGTCCCTCCTGTTAAAGAATAAGTCACTTATCCTCTTGGGGTCTGCAATAAATCCGAACCCCCGTTCTTGATTGACGTTAAGGACCTTCCCCCATCCTGCAGCATCCTGGGAACTGTAATGCCCAGCACGGGCCCTCTCTTTCCTGCTCAAATCCGGGCCCAGCACAGACAATCTCCTCTGCTCCCTCTCCCGGTACTCAGCTGCCAGCTGTTTAATGGTGGTTCGGCAATAGGCCTCATTCTGCTCCTCCTCCTCCCGGGACCTGCTTTTGTCAACTGGGGCCTGTGGTACCACCGTTGGGGGTTCCGGTGTCTCCCCCCGGGGACTGGCTTCCCGGTCCCAGACCAGGTCTAGTACAACCTGGTCGGCCGCTGCAACGGTGGGGCAACCCCTGGTCTTCTCGGGTGAAGGGGTGCCGGACATACCTGAGGTCTCCCGGCGGTGCGGCCTCTGCTCCGGTGCAGGTGAAAGAGCAGGTGCGGGCTCTGGATCTGCAGGGGTCTCTGTGGGGACCGGCGCAGCCGCGTCAGGTCCAGGCGGTAGCTCCGCTTCCAATCCCGGGTCCTCCGATAACTTCTCCGGGCAGGTGTTGCTCAGCCGCACGGTCAGGGTAGATGTGTAGGTCAGCGCTGCCCGGGGACAGTCCGGTGTGGTAGCGGCAGGTACCGATGGAGAGGGTACCGCTGGTGTAGGCCCCGCCGGGGCGCGCTGCTGTCTCAGCCTCTCCAGCGCTTCTCTTCTTAGCTGCAGACGAGTAGTCAGCTCCGTGATCTCATCCTGTAGCTGCCGGCAACTCATGACAGTTTCAGGGTTGGAGCCGTCAGCCATGGCGCCGGGGGTTTGCACTTCCCCGCACTCCGCAGGCCTCCTTCCATCACTCTCCAAAATGGCGTTCTGGCGTTCTTCTTCTTGCTCCGCCCTTCTGCTCGACACTGGCTTCCTCTGCCCCTCCTTCCGAGGGCGGCGTCTTCTTCCAGCGCCTCCATACCAAGCCAGTATACGAACCCCTCGAGGTTGGGCCATGCATCTGTCACACAGTAATTCAGGCAGGGAAGGCCCAATACTCTTCGCGGTCTTTTCTTAGGACCTCCCATCTCTTCACGCCCTTCTTCTCCGCGCCAGCGGCCATTTCTAATGTCCATTTCACAGTCCATTAAATTTGGTCTTTTGCACATTTTCAAAAGTTGTAAATCCAAGGCACACAGAACCCGATGACATCGGGTCTCGTCATCCTGTTCGTGACGCCAGAATTGGGTCGCCCCTCATACCCAGGGCAGCGGGGTACTCGGTACCGGGCCGGTGTCAGGGGGAAAATATCACGGCAGCTGTGACCCGGTCCGTGGCCCTGGGCGCCCAATATCAATGGCGGTGATGTTTGTAATATAGTTTATATGGAAAGTTCGTGACGCCACCTGTGGTGCTCGGCAAGTGTGATGTTAGGCCGACGCTGCGGGCAGATCCTCTGAGACTGATGGTATGAGCAGCTTAGATGGTAAAGCTCCCCACAGGCTGAGCTGTAATCCCAGGGCAGTGTAGATGAAGCAATGGCGGGGAGGCGCAGTGGTGTAGGTGCAGGTACCCAGATGTAGCAGTGCTGGAATAATAGGGACACCAGAGTATGCGGTTCCAAAGCTTTACTCACTGTTTGCAGGTCACACACACACCTGCCTCCGTACTGTGTTCTCCAGGTCAGGGCTCCAGCCAACCTCCAGGCTAGATAGGATTCTCCTTTCCACACTCCGCCAACATGTACCTTCCTGAACGACTCCTCCAATGCGCCTTTAAGTGCGAAGCACTCCAGTACTTATTTACCCCGGAATGCCTCTCTCTAGGTGTTCCTAGTCTCTACTTGTATGACAGACAGCTGTAGCCTGCTTCGGGGACTCCTCTCTGCATCCCGGCTCTCTTTCCAAGTGCTGTTGTGTCCCAAGTCTATGATGGGAGCAAGGCATTAGTGGCTCACTACTCCTCCGGTGCCAGCAGCCCAGCTCACTGGGACCTGCTGCAGCACACCCTTCAGACACCCATCTTCTCTCTTCTCTCTGACTAACCCCTTAACTTTCACTCTTCCCACTCTTTTGTATCATCCCACTCCACCCGCCTCCCAGCACATCTCGTGTTACGAAGCAGGGTTCCACGAGGGGTGCTCTGCTAACACCAGCCTGAAGCTGTTAGGTGGCCCCACTGAACTATCCTGTGTGTGGAATGCAGGTGTGGAGTGTGGTCAGGAGTTCTCACCTTACCTGGATGGTGGGCACTACACCTTAGGAGAAGGTGCAGTACCTCTGTGGCGACTGAAGCCTCAGGGGCGCCACATACCCATCACACATCCTCTATCCCATAGTCCAGTGCCCATATACCAATGACACATCCTCTATCCCATAGTCCAATGCCCATATACCCATCATACATAGCCTCCATCCCATAGTCCCATGTCCATATACCCATCACACATTCTCTATCCCATCGTCCAGTACCCATATACCCATCACACTGTTAGAATCTGCTCAGTTTGTGACTATCAGCCATTTTCTTGTAGTGTTCTAGCTGCTGGTCTTTTCCCCCTGGTGCTGGGTTTGTCTTGGGTCAGGTGATTGTATCACCCTTTATTAACTTGCACCTGTCTCCCATTCCTTGCTGGACAACAGTGTTAATCCGCTTGAAGTCTGGCAGTGCAGGGTCAGTTTTCCCCCTCCTACTCTTGTCCTGTGCTGCAGAACCGTAACAGTTTGTCCAGCCCGAGAAAGTATTAAAAAAAAAATACCCTCCCGGATTTCTGCAATATGAACAGCGTTCAAGATCTCACTCCTGCAACAGTTAACGTTGGAAGTTTCCGGCTTACAACAGCACGTGAGTAATTGCCCAGGGGTCTGCCCTGAAGAGCCTAAGGTGAGTTTGCCTGAATATTTGGGCATTTTCATTGCGTCCAGATGACCCCTGTTTGATATCAGTAGAAGCGTTTTTTTCTGCTATGGGTTTAATATATGATGATCCAGATCGGGTCACTACAGCCAGCGTCGGACTGGAACACCTTGGGCCCACCAGAGAAAATCATTCTTGGGGCCCACTATGTAGCTGCATAGAGTTAAATACCAGACCACCAATTATGCGGTAAAACACGCTAATATCCGGGTATACTATAAGGTTGTACATGTCTTAATTATGTAGCAGGAGTTGGGGTAGCCCCCTCATAGAATATAAAGCAGCCCCCTCACATAGTATAATGCAGCCATCTCATAGAATATAATGCAGCCATCTCATAGAATATAATACTGCCCCCCTCATAGGGTATAATACTGCCCCCCTCATAGGGTATAATGCACCCCCTCATAGGGTATAATGCACCCCCTCATAGGGTATAATGCACCCCCTCATAGGGTATAATACTGCCCCCCTCATAGGGTATAATACTGCCCCCCTCATAGGGTATAATACTGCCCCCCTCATAGGGTATAATGCACCCCCTCATAGGGAATAATGCACCCCCTCATAGGGTATAATGCTGCCCCCTCATAGGGTATAATACTGCCCCCCTCATAGGGAATAATGCACCCCCTCATAGGGTATAATGCTATATAGATATAGAGTTAGATAGATATAGATAGAAAGATAGATGTAGAAATAGATAGATATAGAGATAGATAGTAGATAATGGATAGAAAGTAGATAATGGATAGATATAGATAGAAAGATTCATAGAGATAGATAGAGATAGATAGAGATAGATATAAAGATAGATATAGAAAGAAATATAGATAGATAGATAGATCGATAGGTAGATAGATATAGAGATAGATAGAAAATAGATAATGGATAGATAGATAGATATAGAGATAGATAGCTATAGATAGAAAGATATAGAGATAGATAGATATATAGATAGAGATAGATAATAGATATAGATAATAGATAGAGATATACAGATATAATAATAATAATAATAATAATAATATAGACATATATAGATAGATATAGAGATAAATATATATAGATAGATGGCTATAAATAAAAATAGATATAGAGATATATATAGAGATAGATATAGAGATAATAGATATAGAGATAGATAGATATAGAGACAGATAGATATAGAAAGATAGATATAGAGATAGATATAGAGATAATAGCTAGATATAGAGATATGTATAGAGATAGATAGATATAGAGTTAGAAAGATATATAGAGATAGCTAGATAGATAGATGGATAGATAGATATAGATAATAGAGATAATAGATATATATAATAGATAGATATACAGATAGATATAGAGATAGATGGATAGATCAATAGATAGATAGATAAAGAGAGAGAGATAGAGATAGATAAATAATGAGATATAGAGATAGATATAGAGATATAGTGTTAGATAGAAAGATAGATCTAGAGATATATAGATATAGAGATAGATAGATATAGAGATAGATATGGATATAGAGATAACAGATAGATAAAGAGATAGATAGATAGATAGATATAGAGATAGATAGATATAGAGATAGATAGATATAGAGATAATAGATAGATAGATATAGAGATAATATATATGGATAGCTATAGAGAGAGAGATATATAGAGATAGATATAGAGAGAAACAGATATAGATATAGAGATAGATATAGAGATAGATAGGTAGATAGATATAGAGATAATAGATAGATATAGAGATAGATAGATATAGATATAAAGATAGATAGAGAGAGCGGTAGATAGAGAGAGAGATAGATATAGAGAGAGATAGATACAGAGATCGATAAATAGATAGAGAGATAGATATAGATATAGATAATAGATAGAGATAGATAGATAAAGATAGATAATAAATATAGAGATAACAGATAGATATAGAGATAGAGTAAGATAGAAAGATATAGAGATAGGTAGATATAGATAATAGAGATAGCTAGATAGATAGACATAATAGATAGATATAGATATAGATAGATATAGAGATAGATAGAAAGATAGATATAGAGATAGATGTAGAGATAGAAAGATAGATATAGAGATAGAGCGATAGATAGAGATAGATATAGATAATAGATAGAGATAAATAGATAGATAGATAGAGAAAGATAGATAGATATAGAGATAGAGATAGAAAGATAGATAGATATACAGAGAGATAGATATAGAGATAGATAGATATAGAGAGAGATATAGAGAGAAACAGATATAGATATAGAGATAATAGATATATATAGAGATAGATATAGATATAGGGAGAGATAGATACAGAGAAAAGATATAGAGATAAATAGAGAAAGATAGATAGATATATAGATATAGAGATAGAAAGATAGATATAGAGATAGAGCGATAGATAGATATACAGAGAGATAGATATAGAGATAGATAGAGATATATAGATAGATAGCTATAGAGATATAGAGATAGATATAGAGAGAAATAGATATAGAGATAGATAGAGATAGATATATAGATATAGATATAAAGATAGATATAGAGATAGATATAGATATAGAGATATAGCGAGAGATATAGATATAGAGATAGATAGATACAGAGAAAAGATATAGAGATAGATAACGGATAGATAAATAGATAGGTATAGAGATAGATAGATATAGATATTAGATAGATATATATAGATAGATATAGATGGTAGCTAGATAGATAATAAATATAGAGATAATAGATATAGAGATAGATAGAGTAAGATAGATAGATATAGAGATAGATAGACATAATAGATAGATATAGAGATATATATAGAAAGATATAGAGATAGATAGATAGATATAGAGATAGATGCAGAGATAGAAAGATAGATATAAAGATAGAGCGATAGATAGAGATAGATATAGAAATAGATAGATTAGATATAGATAATAGATAGAGATAGATATAGAGATAGATAGATATAGATAATAGATAGAGATAGAAAGATAGATAGATAGATATAAGGCCATGTGCACACGATGCAGATTTGCAGCGTTTCCGCAGCGGATTTTACCGCGCAGAAACGTTGCATATCCGCATTGTGATGTACAGTACCTTTAAAATGAATGCAAAAAAAAAAACGCTGTGCAGACGCTGCGGATTTTTCCGCGCGGTTTTCCTGCGGTACAAAATCCGCAGCATGTTGCTTCTTTTGTGCGGTTTTCTATCTCCCCTGTTACCAAATCCGCAGGGGGAAGACCGCAATGGAAAACCGCACAAAATCCGCATGAAAACCGCGTGAAAAATGGAAGAAATCCGCAGGAAAAATGCAGGTCATTTGACCTGCGGTTTTCTTCCATTCTGCACGGAAAAATCCGCAGGGCTCAAAACCCCGTCTGCACTCAGCCTAAGAGAGATAGAGAGAGAGATATATAGAGAGATAGATAGATAGATAGAGAGACAGATAGAGAGAGCGAGAGAGATATAAAAAAAAAAACAAAAAACACAATACTCACCTCTCCTCCTCGCTCCCACGCTGATTCCGGCAGCCGGCTTCAGTGTCAGGAGCTGCCCCCTCTGCCAGACACCCAGCGGGTGCGCGATGTAGTGACGTCATCGTGCACTGGCTGTGAGCCAGGAGCAGAGAGGACTGAGGGCGGCGCCGGCCCTGATTTAGGCCTCTTTCACACATCAGGTTTTCGCCGTCAGGCGCGATCCGGCGCTTTTGACAGAAACCGGATCCGGCGAAATGCAATGCCGGATCCGGTTTCCCCCCCCATTGACTTGCATTTGCGCCGGATCGCGCCGGATGGCCATGCGTTTCATCCGGTTTTCGCCGGATCCGGCAATGTGTCGCGATCCGGCGTCTGGAAAAAACGGTGACTGTAACGTTTTTTGTCTCCGGCGAAAAAGCCGGACACGCCGGATCCGGCGCATCCGGCTTTTTCACACAATGAAAGCCTATGAGCGCCGCAATGCGCCGTATCCGGCGAAAGCCGGATCCGGCGGCCGGATCCGGTTTTTTGGTCTGAGCATGCTCAGTAGCTCTGCCCACAAGACATATATAAAAGCAAGACAGTGGGACCCACAGCCACACCCAACATGCCACCCAAGACAGCAACCAGGCGCAGGAGAAGGCAGGAGACCACTGCAGCACCATCCGCACCACCACCACCCCAAATGGAGCAGCAAATAGAACATGCTGAGGAGGGGAGGCCAGCAGCAGATGAGAGACGGTAATTATCAAATAACCCATTCCTCCAAACTAGGGCTATTGAATATCAAGATATTCATTGGCCCTTTGTTTCTCTTTATTCAACAGCCGCCCAATAGATGCAGCAGCAGCAGCAGCAGCAATGGCAGCAGCTGGAACACCACCCACAGGCATGGAGTGTGGCCACCAGGAAGACAGCACATCATCTTCTGGGAGCCCTCCCTCGCATCGTCAGCGTTTGACGGTAAGTTTTTATTTCCAAAATCCATCTTCTCTGTAATATATGTCTATTCATTGCCTTTTATTTCAAAACAGGAATCACAAGATGAAGAGGAGCTCCCAGAAGAAGAAGGAAGGGGTGGACAGACACCTGGAGTGGGCTCACAATTGGTAAGTTTTTTGCATCAAACGCAGAAACACAACATCACACTACACACAACAAATAGAAAACAATGTTCTGCAGACCACACACAGCAAACAAATGCCTACATCCAAAGACATAACATTTTTTGTTTTCTTCTCTAGTCTTCCCAATCTGGTGCTTGGCCAAGAGGTCCTCGCAGTGCCTCCCAGGGTCGTCGGCGACAGCAACGCGGCGGTCACCAGCGTGTAAGTATAAATATTTTTGCTTTGTTTTTTTGCACTTTTTATTTCATTTCTTTTGTGGAGGCTAATTATGTTATTTTTGTCTTTTTCTTTAACAGCCTTCACAGCGTGCTCCCGACTCTGACGGTGAGGATGGAGGGATTGATGTGGACCGCCTCATCGATCTCGTCAGAGAAAGGGAGCCGCTCTGGAATATGGCTGACCGCCGCCACGCTGACCTGATCGTTACCCGACGACTCTGGGAGGAAATCTGTTCGCTCCTTGTGGGCCGCTGGGAGGACCTCGAAGCTCGGGCCCAGATTAAAGAGCGTAAGTATATACAGTACCGGTTGCTTGATGTAAACCAGTGTTTCCCGAACTCCAGTCCTCGTGGTCCCCACGGATCATGTGTTCAGGATTTCTATTTACTATGGAAATCCTGAAAACATGACCCCTGGGGACCATGAGGACTGGAGTTTGGGAAACACTGATGTTGTATACTAACCACTCCTTTCTCGTTTCAGGGAACAGAATTGTGAATCGGTGGCGGTCTGTGAGAGATCGTTTCAAGAAGGAGTTCAATAAAGAGATGTGGGCCCCGAGTGGATCTGGAGGACGCAGGAGCAAGTACAAGTACGCAGAAGCCCTGTCGTTCCTCCGGGAAACAATGGTCACCAGAAGGTAAATATTACACACCACATGTGAAAAAAAATGTTATATGTAAATTTTTTTTTCAGCCAGGGCCATACCATGTCAGTATTTTAATTGTTTTTTTTTCTCTTTATTCCACAGCACGGTGAGCAGCACTCGGGAGCCGGCACGATTGGACCCTTCTGAGGCGATCCCTGAGGAGACCGGCACCGAGGGACACTTCGACCGCCCCGGTACATCTGCACCTTCCCAGCCTTCCCACACATTCGACCCATCTGTCCCATCCACCAGCACAGGAGCATCGTGGCCGCCTACATTACATGAAGCTGCTGGTGAGGAGATCGCTTTCCCTTTACCCCACCCTTCTGCCCCTGCCACCTCTAGTACACCAGCGGGTACTGGGCGGCAGAGGCAGTGGGGTCAGGAAAAGACTTATGCGCCAGAGTTCTTGCATCTGAATGCATCTTTCCAGAACTGTCTAAAAGTCTTGTCAGAGCAAATCTCCGCAGGCTATCAGCAGATCAACTCCAGCATTCTGGAGGTGAAGACACTTCTGCAAACCATGCATTCAGAAGCAAGATCTTCGCCAAACCACACCTTTTTCAGGTCTGTTGTGGAGCGCATTGAAACGCTCTCTCCTGCCCAGCAGATGCATGTAATGCATTCATGCCACGCTGCTCTCCAGCAAGTTACCTCCCAACCTCCTCCTCCTCCCACCACAGTAGTTCCTCCACCTGCACCCCCTCCAGCCACTTTCCATCCTCCCCCTCCTATTACATCTACACCCCCTCCAGCCACTTTCCATCCTCCCCCTCCTATTACATCTACACCCCCTCCAGCCACTTTCCATCCTCCCCCTCCTATTACATACCATCCACCTCCAGCCACTTTCCATCCTCCCCCTCCTATTACATACCATCCACCTCCCCAGCACCATCCACCTCCCCAGCACCATCCACCTCCCCAGCACCATCCACCTCCCCAGCACCAGCAACCTCCCCAGCACCAGCAACCTCACCAGTACCAGCAACCTCCACAGTACCTGCAAACTCCCCAGTACCAGCAACCTCCCCAGTACCAGACATCTCCCCACTTCCAGCAACCTGCCCCGTACCAGACATCTCCCCACTTCCAGCAACCTGCCCCGTACCAGACATCTCCCCACTTCCAGCAACCTGCCCCGTACCAGACATCTCCCCACTTCCAGCAACCTGCCCCGTACCAAACTCCTTCCCCATACAACTTGCCATCAACATCATCTGCTCCTACAGTCCCTGCCCAACCCTCCACTCCACCACCCACCACCTCTTCTGCTTCCCACATGTCCACCCATTCTGTAGTTTTTTACACACCTTCACCTCTAACTGTTCCTTCCCCACCACGATCCCAGTCCTCTCTCCACACTCCCAGTGTCGAAGTGTCCCGCAGCCCCTACAGCAGTATTTCCACCACACACTACACAGAATTATAATGTGTGTATTTAAATAAAAATGACCAGTTTTATGGTTTCAGTTTTATAGTTTCAAAGTTTTATTAAACAAATTTATTAAAATTTTAAAAAAGTTTACTAAAAAAAACATTTTTCAATAAAAGTTAAATTATTTTACACTGGTTGTCTGTCATTTCTTTCTGCGGCGAAAAAGGTTAAATACAGGGTATTTAAAAGGTGAAATGGTATTCAAAACTAGGTATATAACTGTGGGTAAATTTTAGCTTTTTGCCACAGTTGTGTTCCTGGTTGTGTTTGAAGCAAAGTATTTCACCTAAAAAGTTGTGTTTATTGTTGGTGATTTCCTAACAATGTACACAACTTTTGTTAAAAGGTGAAATACTTTGCATAAAACACAACCAGGTACACACCTGTGGCCTAAAGCTAAAAATAGAGACCATGACAAGATAGCCAACTTTGGTTGGCAAAGGTATATACTGTTGGTACAGAAGGTACACAAGTTTGGTTAGGGCACAAATCTTTCACACTCTGTCATCCTGCCAGTGTACTCTGCCTTGAGGTGACATAAAGTATAGTGCAAAATTGTCCCTCATTACTGAAACCGTCACAGAACTTCTAGTGGTAATGTCATGGTAATCTTGCAAGGTGGTTTCTTCAGAGGTGTCCTCAATGGAAATGGGTTCCTTGCAGATAACAAAATTGTGGAGTACCACGCACGCTTTGATCACCTCGTCCACAGTTTCTGTCTTGAGGTTGATCGCAGTCAATAGGACCCGCCATTTGGCTGTCAGAATACCAAAGGTACATTCAACCATTCTTCTTGCTCTTGTGAGGCGGTAATTAAAAATGCGTTTTGGTCTTGTCAATCCTCTGCTAGAGTACGGTTTCAAAAGGTGTTCTGACAGCTGGAAGGCTTCATCCCCTACACAGACAAATGGCATAGGTGGACCAGATGTTTGCGGCAGCGGTCTAGGTGGTGGGAACTGGAAGGTGTTTCCATACAGTTTACGCCCCATGGCAGACAGTTTGAAAACTTGAGATTCATTGGAGCGGCCATAGGCCCCAATATCAACCGCAATAAATTTGTATTCCGCGTCAGCGATGGCCATGAGGACAATTGAAAAATATTTCTTGTAATTGAAATATTCCGATCCCGATCCAGCTGGCTTTACAATGCGGATATGTTTCCCGTCCACAGCGCCCAAGCAGTTTGGAAACTGACATATCTGTTGAAACTTGTCAGCAATTTCAATCCACCTCTCTGTTGTGGGCTCTGGTAAAAACTCTTCAGCTAAGGAGTCCCACAGTGCATGGCATGTGTACTTCACAATTCCAGATATGGTGGAAATCCCGAGTCTGTACTGGAAATGCAGTGACGAAAGGGATTCTCCAGTTGCAAGAAATCTGTGGGGAATTAAAAAACAATAAATTAGTTTTAAATCACAGCATTACATACCAAAACTGACCTATAACACTTGGAGATACAAATTACCACCAACAAGATTGCAGTGAAAGTGTGCTCTGATGCGATCATATCCAATAAATGTGGCTTACCTTAAAGTCACCATCAGACGCTCTGCGGGTGAAACAGAGAAGCGGCAATAGGTGTCCGCTTTTCTTATGAGGTGTGCAATGCGCTCCACCAAGTAATCAAAATTCTCCATTTTCATCCTAACATATCCAAAAAATGTATCCGGGTTTCGTCGAAGGTCCATGCATAGTGTAGAATAGACCCCACGCGTCATTCTCTTGGCTGTGATGGGGTGGATCCACAAACGTCGTCTACGATGCCTGATGCGCTGCTGTCTCGCTCTCTCCTTCTCCAGAACAATCACCCTCAAACGATTTGCCTCCGCTGTAAAATCCGCCAAATTCTTCAAAATATTTCCAATGACAACATCCATCTTCGCCAGTAACTTGCTCTTCTCTCCAACCTGCACTTTCTCCTCTACAACCTGTCAAAGAAGGGCTGTAGGAACATGCTATATATAGTTTTCCAGTAGCCAATCCCGTTCGGAAGGCCACAAGGGTCAATTTTAAAAACCGGATCCGGCGTAATCCGTCGAAAAACGGATAGAAAAACGGATGAACCGGATGAACCGTCACATCCGGTTTTACGAAACATTTGCCGGATCCGGCGTTCCGGCACGACGCCGGATCGCGCCTGACGCCGAAAACCTGATGTGTGAAAGTAGCCTTACAGCTGTAGTCTGCAGAGCAGCTTACTGGGCTGGGGGCGGGGCCTCTGGGGGTGTGGAGACCTGAAATGAGATTCACTGCTTCGCAGTGAATATTCATTTCTCTTTAGCAGCGGGGACAGGGGCTCCTGCCTCCTGACACCCGCTGCTGCTCCGCTGGCAGGGGCCCCCATAGCAGCTGCATGGTGTGCGACACACCACTGGCTGGGGGCCCCTGGAGCAGCGGGGGCCCTAGGCAACTGCTGGCCCTGTATGCCAGCAGGTGCCAGGGCCCACCAGATGCCAGGGCCCACCGGAGAATCCTCCGGTTCTCCGGTGGGCCAGTCCGACGCTGACTACAGCTGAGGCAAAACTCAGATGGCTGAAACAGGGTTCTGGTAACGCTGAGGATATTGTACCCAGTTCAGACGATGGTCTGCAGAAATCAGCTGGAATGATCCAGCACTCAAAAGTCAGTTTTTAGCAGGTCTGAATTGCAGAGTTAAAGACTTGCTCATTGCATACCCTGCACCTGCTACACTTGAGGCTGCAATGCAGTTAGCCATTAGGGTGGATAGAAGATTGAGAGACAGGCAGAATGAGGAGAAGGCTTCAATTCTGCTGGATCCTGTCTCTCAACAGACTCCCGTGGACTATGGGGAACCGATGCAACTTGGCGCGATGTCCTCTCGTTCCCAGGAAAGGGAGAGAAGGTTCTCTGAGGGGCTATGCCTTTATTGTGGTAAGACTGGCCATTTTATCAAGCAATGTGAAAGTCGCATAAATCAGGAAAAGAAAAAAAACGGGTCAGACTAACCCTCCCGTTCGTATTGCATTTTTACAGACCGCAGGAGTTTCTTTTTCTGGTAGTTCTATTTGTCATGGTCATATTATGAATTTATGAATTTTCAAGTGATGGTGGACTGTGGGTCTGCACTGAATTTGATCAACAATTTCTAGACAAGTATAAGATTGAGTCTGTACCTTTATCATCTCCTTTTCCTGTAGTGACGATTGATAACACTCCGCTAGAGCATGGGTGCGTTTCCCGTAAGGTTACCGGGTTTCCACTCACTGTAAATATGGAGCACCAGGAATCTTTGGATTTGTTTGTACTTGATAAATTGCCTTTTCCAGTTGTTCTGGGGTTACCCTGGTTAAAAGTGCACAATCCTGTACTGGACTGGTCATCAAATACTATAAGATCCTGGGGTCATGGGTGTTATGGGAAATGTTGTGATGTACACATCGCTGCTGTGGTGAAAAATGAGCTACCTGAAGCCATTCAGGAATTCTGGAAAGTATTTTCTGAACATGAGTCACAAGCTCTACCACCGCATAGAGATTGCGATTGCGCTATTGAGTTCGTCCCAGGTGCTACTCTTCCTAAAGGTACTGTCACACTTAGCGATGTACCAGCGATCCCGACCAGCGATATGACGTGGTCAGGATCGCTGGTACATCGCTAAGTGGTCGCTAGTGAGCTACCACACAGGCAGATCTCACCAGCGACATCGCAGGGGTCAGGGGTCGCTACTTACCTGTCAGACGAGGCGATCCTGACGTCCTCCCGCCCGCATCCACGCGTCGCTCGTCGTCACAGCAGGAAGCCCAGCAGGAAGCTGACGATGAGAAACGGTCCAGGACGTTCTCGCGCGATCAGCGATAACCAGCGGGGGAGCGGTCGGAGGTAAGTATCAGACATAGCGATATCGCTATAACGTCACAAAAACCAGTGAGGTTATAGGGATATTGCTAGCGATATCGCTTAGTGTGACAGGCCCTTAAGCGTCGCTTATTTAATCTGATGATCCCTGAGAGGGAAGCCTTAAAGGAATACCTGCAGACTAGTCTTGCTGCAGGTCATATAAGACCATCCAAGTCCCCTGTGGCTGTGGGATTCTTTTTTGTCAAAAAGAAAGATGGGGGTCTTAGGCCGTGTTTGGATCTTTTTAACAAGATCACTGTGTGCAATCCTTACTCCTTGCTGCTAATTCTGAATTTGTTTTACCAATTAGTTGGAGCCAAGTGGTTCTTTTAGATTGATCTCCGTGGGGCATATAATTTGCTGTGAATTAAAGAAGGCGATGAATGGAAGGCAGCCTTTAATACCCCAGAAGGTCATTTTGAGTGCCTAGTAATGCCTTTCGGCCTTACAAATGCTACGGCGTTCTTTCAAAATTTCATCAACGACATTCTGAGGCCATTGATCGGTAGGAGTGTTATTGTTTATTTGGATGATATTTTGATCTACTCGCCCGATCTTGAGTCGCATTGGCAGAGAGTCCGCGAGGTTCTGCAGATTCTGAGAGAAAACACACTCTTTGCTAAATTGGAGAAATGCGAGTTTGCGGTACAGAAAATTAGCTTTTTGGGGTGCATTGTTTCCAGTGATGGGTTTGAGATGGACCCAGTGAAGGTTCAGGCGGTATTGGAGTGGCCAAGACCTGAATGCTTGAAGTCAATTCAGAGATTCTTGGGGTTTGCTAATTATTACAGAAAATTCATAAAGAATTTTTCTGTTATCGCTAACCCCTTACTGATTTGACTAAGAAGGGTGCCAATACTGTCCAATGGTCCCCTGAAGCTGTTAAGGCGTTTGAGCATCTCAAGGAGAAGTTTAGCTCTGCTCCTGTTTTGATCCAGACAGACGAGACTAAGCCCTTTCTGGTAGAGGTGGATGCCTCATCAGTAGGAGTGGGGGCTGTTCTGTCACAGGAGGGAGAGGATGGGGTACATCCCTGTGCGTTCTTTTCTAAGAAATTTTCGGAGGCAGAGCTCAACTACGATGTTGGGAACCGAGAATTGCTGGCTATTAAGCTTGCGTTTGAGCATTGGCGACATTTTTTGGAGGGCGCTAGACATCCTATACAAGTCTTTACTGATCATAAGAATCTGATCTATCTGGATGCTGCTAAACGTTTAAATGCTCGTCAAGCCAGGTAGGCATTGTTTTTTGCCCGGTTCCATTTCTCTGTGACATACACTCACTGGCCACTTTATTAGGTACACCTGTCCAACTGTGTGTTAAGACTTAATTTCTAATCAGCCAATCACATGGCGGCAACTCAGTGCATTTAGGCATGTAGACATGGTCAAGACAATCTCCTGCAGTTCAAACCGAGCATCAGTATGGGGAAGAAAGGTGATTTGAGTGCATTTGAACGTGGCATGATTGTTGGTGCCAGAAGGGCTGGTCTGAGTATTTCAGAAACTGCTGATCTACTGGGATTTTCACGCACAACCATCTCTAGGGTTTACAGAGAATGGTCCGAAAAAGAAAAAAAATCCAGTGAGCGGCAGTTCTGTGGCCGGAAATGCCTTGTTGATGCCAGAGGTCAGAGGAGAATGGGCAGACTGGTTCGAGCTGATAGAAAGGCAACAGTGACTCAAATTGCCACCCGTTACAACCAAGGTAGGCAGAAGAGCATCTCTGAACGCACAGTGCGTCGAACTTTGAGGCAGATGGGCTACAGCAGCAGAAGACCACACTGGGTACCACTCCTCTCAGCTAAGAACAGGAAACTGAGGTTACAATTTGCACAAGCTCATCGAAATTGGACAGTAGAAGATTGGAAAAACGTTGCCTGGTCTGATGAGTCTCGATTTCTGCTGCGACATTCGGATGGTAGGGTCAGAATTTGGCGTAAACAACATGAAAGCATGGATCCATCCTGCCTTGTATCAACGGTTCAGGCTGATGGTGGTGGTGTCATGGTGTGGGGAATTTTTTCTTGGCACTCTTTGGGCCCCTTGGTACCAATTGAGCATCGTTGCAACGCCACAGCCTACCTGAGTATTGTTGCTGACCATGTCCATCCCTTTATGACCACAATGTACCCAACATCTGATGGCTACTTTCAGCAGGATAATGCGCCATGTCATAAAGCTCGAATCATCTCAGATTGGTTTCTTGAACATGACAATGAGTTCACTGTACTCAAATGGCCTCCTCAGTCACCAGATCTCAATCCAATAGAGCATCTTTGGGATGTGGTGGAACGGGAGATTCGCATCAGGGATGTGCAGCCGACAAATCTGCGCCAACTGTGTGATGCCATCATGTCAATATGGTCCAAAATCTCTGAGGAATGCTTCCAGCACCTTGTTGAATCTCTGCCACGAAGAATTGAGGCAGTTCTGAAGGCAAAAGGGGGTCCAACCCGTTACTAGCATGGTGTACCTAATAAAGTGGCCAGTGAGTGTATATCCCTAGGACAAAGAATGTTAAAGCTGATGCTTTGTCTTGAAGTTTCTCCCCAGCGGTTAATACTGAAAAGGAGGAATCTATTCTGCAGAAAGGGGTGGTGGTGGCAGCTTTAGGTTCTGAGTTGGAAAAGAGCATTGTTAAAGCCCAGGATGCAGCACCAACCAACACTCTGTATGGGAAATTATTTGTGCCTAAAGCCCTGAGGAGAGCTTTGTTTACGAAATGTCATGAGTCATGTTTGGCGGGTCATCCAGGGATTGCCGAAACTAGAGAGTTGATCGGCCAGAATTTCTGGTGGCCGGGGTGGCTAAGAGAAATCGTCAAGTGCGCTAGGTCTAAGGCTTCTCATGCTCCAGTGGCAGGGTTGCTGTGTTCATTAGAGGTTAGTAGTTCCCCATGGACGCATCTTGCAATGGATTTTATCACCGACCTGCCGGTCTCTGAGGGTTTCTCTGTCATTTGGGTTGTGGTAGACCGGTCTAGTAAGATGTGTCATCTGGTCCCGTTCAATAAATTACCCTGCGCTAAGACACTTGCCAGGGCATTTGTGAAAAAGATTGTCAGACTCCATGGTGTCCCCACGGACATTGTCTCTGATAGGGGACCACAGTTTGTGGCTCGATTTTGGCGTGCCTTCTGTGATAGACTTAAGGTTCATTTGTCATTTTCGTCGGGTTATCATCCGGAGTACAATGGACAGACCGAGAGGAAGAACCAGGACGTTGAGCAGTTTTTGAAATGTTTTGTTGCAGACAAACAGGAGATGTGGTCGGAATATAATAATAATAATAATCTTTATTTATATAGCGCGAACATATTCCGCAGCGCTTTACAGTTTAACAGTTTCAGCACACAAGTCATAAGTAACAACGTTAACAATACATTAAAGCAAAATAAGACGAAATAAGACGACCCTGCTCGTGAGAGCTTACAATCTACAATGAGGTGAGGGAGATACAAAGTACAGGTGTGTATTTATAATTGTGTATTTACAATGAAGGTCCAGCCATCTTGAGGGAGTGAAGGATGGATGGAGATAGTGAATGGGCTACACACGCACACTTACACATAGGATGACTTTGATTAGTGAACGTGATAGGCCGCTCTGAACAACTGTGTTTTGAGGGATCGCCTAAAACTATGCAAATTGTGGTTAGTCCTAATTTCTTGGGGTAGAGCATTCCAGAGGATAAGAGCAGCACGGGAGAAGTCTTGGAGTCGGGAGTGGGAGGTACGGATTAGTGCAGAGGTTAGTCGAAAGTCGTTTGCAGAGCACAGCGATCGGCTATGCCGATAGACAGAGATGAGGGGGAGATGTAGGGGGGGGTGCCGCACTGTGGAGAGCTTTGTGGGTGAGAACAAGTACTTTGAATTGGATCCTATAATGAATGGGCAGCCAGTGTATAGACTGATGAAGAGCGGACACGTTCGAGTACCGATTAGCCAGATGGACGACCCTGGCTGCTGCATTAAGTATGGACTGGAGAGGGGATAGTCGAGTGACGGGGAGGCCAATTAATAGAGTGTTGCAGTAATCCAGGCGGGAGTGGATCAATGCTACAGTGAGGGTTTTCGTTGTTTCCATGGTGAGAAAAGGGCGGATTCTAGAGATGTTCTTTAGGTGTAAGCGGCAAGAGCGGGAAAGAGATTGTATATGGGATGTGAAGGAGAGATTGGTGACAAACATAACACCCAGACAGCGCGCCTGCTGCTGGGGTGTTAAGGCCCCTTTACATTTAGCAATGCACCAGCGATCCAACCACGATACGACCCGGTCAGGATCGCTGGTGCATTGCTAAATGGTCGCTAGTGAGCTGCCAAACAGGCAGATCTCACTAGCGATGTAGCGACGCAGCAGCGGTCGTTACTTACCTTTCAAACGCAGCGATGCTGACGTCCTCCCGTCCGCATCCACGCGTTGCTCGTCAGCGCCAGCAGGAAGCGCCCGACGAGAAATGGACCCGGCTGATCTCGAGCGATCAGTGACAGACAGCGGGGGAGCCGGTCGGAGGTAAGTATCACACATAGCGATATCGCTTGCAATATCGCTGCTGCGTCACAAAATCGGTGACGCTTTAGCGATATTGCTAGCGATATCGCTATGTGTAAAACCCCCTTTATTGTGGTACCACCCACGGAGAGGGAAATGTCAGATTTAGGGAGGTTAGTAGACGGCGGGAGCAGAAGAAGTTCAGTTTTGGAGAGGTTGAGTTTCAGATAGAGAGTGGACATGATATTGGAGACTGCGGACAGACAGTCACTGGCGTTCTGTAGTACAGCGGGGCTAAGGTCGGGGTTAAGCTGTATATAGTTGTGTGTCATCAGCATAAAGATGGTACCGAAAGCGAAATCTGCTGATGGTATGTCCAATTGGGGCCGTGTAGAGAGAGAAAAGAAAGGGGCAAAGGACTGAGCCCTGAGGTACCCCGACAGCAAGAGGAAGAGGAGATGACGTGGAGCCATATCTACCATTAGCTGAGTTTACTCTCGATAATCATACGTCTTCTTCTGTCTGGGTGTTCTCTTTTTTTTTGCTGTACTGGGAAGAATCCATCTTTCGGTCTTTTTTCTAGGATTGGGGCAGTGGAGCCTGTGGAGGAGAGTTTTTCTGGAAATTTGGAAAGGGTTTGGACCAGTGTGCGCCATAATCTGAATCAGGCTAATAGGAGGTCTAAGAAATATTTTGACAAGAAAAGAAGGGAGTCGAGGTTTGTTGGGGACATGGTTTGGTTGTCCTCTAGGAATCTGCGTTTAAAAATCCCTTCTAAAAAGTTGGGGCCTAAGTTTGTAGGACCCTTCAAAGTGGTTCAGATTGTCAACTTGGCAGCGGTCTGATTGGACATTCCTTCGTCCTGGAAAATTAATTCAGTTTTTCATGTATCTTTGAAGAAAGTTGACACGCCTGATAAGGTGGCTATGCCGTCTGCTCCTCCAATTGATGACTGTGAATTTGAGATTTCACGCATTCTTGATTCCAGGTGGCACAGAGGAGGTTTACAGTATCGCATGTCCTGGAAGGGTTTTGGTCCCGAGGACAGTTCCTGGGTAAAAGCTGTGGACAGCTCAGCCTCAAGATTAATTAAGGCTTTTCACAGGAGATTTCTGAAAAAGGCTTGTCCTAGAGGATACGGGAGATCCTTGTTAAAGGGGAGGTACTGTTAGAATCTGTTCAGTTTGTGACTATCAGCCATTTTCTTGTAGGCTTGGAGCCTTTCTTTGCCTTTTGTCACGGTCACGTGTGTCTGGACGCAGCGAGTACCGCAAGGCGAACCCATAAGACACCCGTGACCCTGGATACAGCGCCTCCAGTGGGGCGAATTTAAGTAATAAAATGTGCAGCTGGATATGCCGCCTCCAACTGGCGAATTTAGGTATTACACGTTATACATACAGTAGTCTGGAAACCCCGCCTCCTTTTAGGCGAATTTAAATAATAAAGGGGGAACCTGGGTAACATTAACAATGGTGGGCCCTGCAATAGGGAATAGGGAAGTGGAGACCTCCTGTACTCCCCTGAGCCACTCCTAACGTTCCCTATGCTGGTTCCGCACCGGGCGACGCACAGGAACCTAAAAACCCTAGCTCGCCCTGAACCTGAACCCTCACTAGGGAATTGGTCGGTGCGGAAACTAATCCCACCACTGCACTAAACACACAAGAGGGAAAATGACAATACAGGGGAAACACCACTTAGCTTTGCTCTGTTGCGTACGCTCCTAGCAACAGAGCCCACCACCTGTGTGCATCTTCTCCTCCACCCGGATCCATCACCATAGCTGGATCCTTCACCATAGTGCAGCCTTGGAGCAGAGTCCACCACCAATTGCAGAAGTCCAGTAACAGAGTCCCAAAGATGAGTTCAGCTCCTGCCCAAAAAGTCAAGCATGCTTGAGTCCAGCTCTCAGCAACCAAGTCCCGCATGCTGAGTGCAACTCTCTCCATAGTCGTCACTCCACCAAGCCATGCAAGCACTTCCTGCCGACACCATAAACTGTGACTCCACCACGCCATGCCAGCCCTTCCTGCAGACCACATAGCTGCCACTCGTCTCCTCTGGCTGGGCTGCGCAGGACTCATGTTCAGCTTCTTCTTTCACCCAGGCTTCCTTGTGAATGAGTAACACACAATATCACCATCAGTGATTGAACACACCTGGCTCTCTTTTATAGAGCCTCACACCTGAATTATAATTACGTGCACTAAACCAAAGAAACTAAAGTGCACTACCACTCACCACCACTGGGGCAACTTAGAATGAACGACACCACGTGTAATAATTCTAATGGCCACCGGGGGCAATAACATCACTTTGGCA
Source organism: Dendrobates tinctorius (assembly GCF_039654945.1). Lineage (NCBI taxonomy): Eukaryota > Metazoa > Chordata > Amphibia > Anura > Dendrobatidae > Dendrobates > Dendrobates tinctorius. The sequence continues at coordinate 17,442,022 of NW_027361766.1, read as the reverse complement.
CCTAGCCAAAGGAAAAAAGTTCACTTATCCATTTAATCTGTCAGATCCACGCTGGGTCATGACACCTTCTGTGTGTTTAATTAGTGCAGTTCTGGGACCTCTGGTTCTGCTAGTCTTAGTTTCTGCTTTCAGTTTGTTTCTGCAGCCTTCTCTTTGTTTTCTATTAGGAAGTGACCCGTTTTTGTACCCAGTCCTTAGATCTTTCAGGGACCCCCTTCCCCATATCTATAGGTCTTTGCTTGAGATTAACCTAGGATCGTTGGTGGGTCTATTCACAAGGAATGGGTTGCCCACTCCATCGTAAGGTATCAGCCTAGTCGCAGTGCAGGGTCAGTTTTCCCTCTCCTACACTAGTCTTGTGCTGCAGAACCGTAACACACACATCCTCCATCCCATAGTCCCGTCCCCATATACCCATCATACATATCTTCCATCCCATAGTTCCGTGCCCATATACCCATCATACATATATTCCATCCCATAGTCCAGTGCCCATATACCCATCACACATCCTCTATCCCATAGTCCAGTGCCCATGTACCATCACACATCCTCTATCCCATAGTCCCTTGCCCATATACCAATCATACTTATCCTCCATTCCATATTCTCGTGCCCATACACCCATCATATTATCCTCCATCCCATAGTCCAGTGCCCATATACCCATCACACATCCTCCATCCCATAATCATGAGCTGGGTGGTGCTTTGCAGGAAGTTCCTGGAGATGTGCTGTTATATAACCTGGCAGCGTGGCTCTGTGTGCGGTTGCTAATGATGCGATTTTCTACGCTGGTGACAATAGAACCTGGCAGTAATAGAGGAGGGGGTGATTCATTTCTGTCATGTGCTCTCTGCTCCTTTCTGGGGGGGCAGACAATGGCTGGAAGCTTATGATGCTAGATTTCTCCCACGCGGTCAGTGTCTGCTGAGGTGTTGTGGAGCTGCAAAACTGTTGCCCATAGCAACCAATCACAGCTCAGCTTTCATCTTTTAAACAGCTCTGGTGAAATGAAAGATGCTTAGTGATTGGTTGCTATGGACAACACAGGCAGTGTAATCTGTCAAGAAGATGCCTATGAAATAGATATATTAGATATTTATTATATATATATTAGATATTTATTATATGTATATATGAGATATTTATTATACTGGGCTTTGCGTGTGGAGTGAGTGTGGCTATGTGGAATGGGCGGGACTATGTGGAGTGGGTGTGGCTTGATGCGAGAGCGAGAGCCTGCAACTTTGATTCTGTACTGCAGCCATACGTACAGTAGTTAATCCCCTCCAGGGTAAGCCGACCCATGGCGCAGTGGGTTCACATCTCATTTCATCTTCATCATCCTGGTAGATGGCAGCAGATTTTTATCAAGAATGTTTCGGTACATTTGTTCATTCATCCTTCCTTCAATTATATGAAGTTTGCCAGTGCCCCACACCATGATGTTCTAACGGGTAAAGGAAGGTGTGAGAATCATGTGGGAATAGTGGATGAGGGCAGGTATATCTCGCCCAGATTCCTTTCCTATGTGGCCTAGTCTGGTCAGTATCGCACCTGCTTGCTAATGAATAATGGGAGGTGGATATAAAAGGATGCCAGGTGGTTGTGTGAGTGTCTCAGCCTGGGAACACAGAGAGCCTGTCTGTGTGAGAGACACACGTGAGTGAGAGCAGTGCCCACTGCAACTGTGGTTTGGCTGGACGGGAGAAGCCCGCCAGTTGGTAGTTAGGTTGTCCATTGTTTAGTTAGTGCCGGACAGGCAAGGATTTGTTTTATGTTTTATTTCCTTTTGCATTGCTTTCACCGTTAATAAACCTGACTCAGGGTCAGTTACACCTGAATCCCAGCTCTGCGCCTGAGTTTCATGCTGAATGCACGTGACCTTTAACCCCAGCAAAGGCGATCCCGGAGTGTTTTATCACATTGTGGTGGAGAACGCGGGCACCACGTTGCAAGCATGAGCATGGAGGACGTGGTGAAAGCGCTGGTACAGTCCACCGCCGTCCAGCAAGAAGCTAATCGGGTGATGATGGCCCAGCTGAAGGAGTTGGTGGACATGACAGCTACCGATCGTTCGCTTCTCCAGCAGGTGGCGCAGCGCCTGGCAAGCTTACCTGAGGTTAACCTGGAAGCCGAGTCGAGAGTGATTCACGTGAGTCGGTACTGGCAGAAGATGACGACCGAAGATGACGTCGAGGCATACCTGACCACGTTTGAACGGATGGCGGTACGAGAAAAATGGCCGAAGGCACGATGGGCCGGCCTGATTGCCCCGTTTCTTTCCGGTGAGGCCCAAAAGGCGTATTACGACTTAGAGCCTGAAGCTGCGCAGGACTTTGACAAATTGAAAGCCGAGATCTTGGCCCGGCTGGGAGTGACGACCGCTGTCCGTGCACAGAGAGTGCATCAATGGACTTATCAGCCGGATAAACCACCGCGGTCACAGATGTTCGACCTGATCCACGTGACGAAGAAGTGGCTACAACCCGAGGTGTTGACAGCGCCAGAGATAATCCAGAGAGTCGTCTTGGACAAGTACCTGAGAGCTCTACCGCCAGCCCTGAGGAAGTGGGTAAGCCATGGAAATCCTACGACGGCAGATCAACTGGTGGATCTGGTTGAACGTTACTCCGTGGCGGAAGGACTCCGAGACGACGCTACCCCACCTCGTTCTTCATCATCTCCACGTGGAACCGGTAAGACTGTTCCAGGGAGTAGGGGAGATGGAAAAACCCCTAAGACAGTGGGGGAGGAAAATGGGACTGCCCGCACTGCGAGGCCGAGAGTAACGAACTATGGTCTAAGCAAGGGGCCCGTTAGGTGTTTCCGCTGCCAAGAGATGGGACATATTGCTGCGAACTGTCCGGTCACTACTGATCCCATGCAGTGCGACGTCACAGACTCTAAAAACCGCATGTCTATGGTTGCACGGGTAGTGAGTGTGAATGCCGGTCAAAAGGATGTGGAAAAACACTTGTGTGATTTAACTGTTGATGGCAAAAATGTGGTGGCATTGTTAGACTCGGGAAGTGTGGTGACTCTGGTGAAGGCCAGTCTGGTGCCAGCCCCGACTGGACCATCAGACAAATTTTCTGTAACGTGTGTGCATGGAGACACCTGTTCGTACCTCACCACGGTCATATGCATTACTACTTCCTATGGGTCTGTGCAACATAAAGTGGGACTCGTCCCGGCGTTATTGCATGATGTTATCCTGGGCCGGGATTTTCCCCACTTCTGGCAATTGTGGGAGAATCAGTTGATGCCCTCGGGTAATAGTGTACATGATTCTTCTCCCAGGGCACGTGGGGGTCTCGAACCCCTGGAAGATGTCTCCCCGGAAGACTCGGGGGAAGAGTCTGCGGGAAATGACCTGCAGTTCCCGTTTTCAGTCATGGCGGGTGATACGGAGGAGACCGGGGAAGAGGAGGAGGCTGACAGCCGTCCACCTCCCCGTTTGCCGGATTTAGAAGTTCAGAAAGATGACTTCCAAAGGGAGCAAATAAAGGATCCTACCCTTTCTCAGGCTAGGACAAATGTAAAAGTGATAAATGGGGTACCCGTAGAACCTGGCTCTAGGCTGGCATATCCTTACATGGTTCTGGAGAATGATTTACTCTATCAGATAGAGAAAAAGGGGGAAGATACGGTACAACTATTAGTCGTGCCAAAACCCTACCGGCGGCAGGTGCTGGACCTGGCCCACGGACATGTGATGGGAGGTCACCTGGGAGTTCAGAAAACCACCGAAAGGATATTACACTGTTTTGTTTGGCCAGGCATGCATCACGATATCCGTGTATATTGTGAGTCTTGTCCTGACTGCCAAGCCTCTGCACCTAAGCCCCATTTCTGTAGCCCTTTGGTACCCCTACCTATTATTGAAGTCCCGTTTGAGAGGATTGGGATGGATTTAGTTGGGCCCCTTCCACGGTCTGCACGTGGACACCAACATATCCTGGTCATCTTGGATTATGCCACTCGTTACCCGGAGGCCATCCCTTTGCATAACACGGCCACCAAGATGATTGCCAAGGAACTGGTGCATGTGTTTAGTCGGGTCGGTATACCAAAACAGATACTCACCGACCAGGGGACCCCCTTTATGTCCAGGGTAATGAAGGAGCTCTGCCGATTGTTACAAATCGAACCGTTACGCACATCTGTGTATCACCCTCAAACAGACGGGTTGGTCGAACGGTTCAATAAAACTCTGAAGCAGATGCTGAGAAAGGTGATAGACAAGGATGGGAAGAACTGGGACTATTTACTTCCGTATTTGCTTTTTGCCATCAGGGAAGTACCCCAGTCTTCCACGGGATTCTCGCCTTTCGAGTTATTGTATGCCCGACGTCCTCGCGGACTGTTAGACGTTGCAAAAGAAACCTGGGAGGGTCAGGTCACTCCGTTTAAAACAGTGATAGATCACGTCACACAAATGCAGGACCGTATTGCGGCTGTTATGCCTATCGTCAAAGAACACATGATACAGGCTCAAGGAGCCCAAAAAAGAATCTATGATAGGGGCGCCAAGACCCGTACGTTTGCACCCGGAGATAGGGTGTTGATCCTGGTCCCCACGGTGGACAGTAAGTTCCTGGCAAAGTGGCAGGGCCCCTTTGAGATCAAGGAAAGAGTTGGTGAAGTAAACTACAAAGTATACCAGGCAGGTAAACGGAAACCTGAACAGATTTATCATGTAAATCTGATAAAGCCCTGGAAGGATCGGTCTGCCTTGTCAGCGGAGCTGGCCTGTCCTGTCTGCTCGCATACCGTACCGGAGGTACGGGTTGCAGAGACTCTCTCGGAGCGGCAAAAGACTGAGGTCAGGCAGTTTCTACTTCACAACCAAAAGTTTTTCTCAGAAAAACCCGGGCAGACTACGCTAATAAAACATGACATCGTAATGGAACCTGGTGTCACAGTTCACGTAAAGCCCTACCGAATCCCGGAAGCGCGCCGTGAAGCCGTTTCCCGAGAAGTGGAGGCAATGTTAGAGTTAGGTGTCATTGAGGAATCGCACAGTGCTTGGTCCAGCCCGATTGTGCTAATTCCTAAACCGGACGGCACCATCCGGTTCTGCAATGACTTCAGGAAACTGAATGCGGTCTCAAAATTTGATGCCTACCCCATGCCCCGGGTCGACGAATTGATAGATCGGTTAGGAAAAGCCCGGTATATTACGACCCTAGACCTAACAAAGGGGTATTGGCAGATCCCTCTGGTGGAGGCTGCCAGAGAAAAGACAGCATTTGCTACCCCAGAAGGTCTATTTCAGTATGTGTATATGCCGTTTGGTCTGCACGGAGCACCGGCGACCTTCCAGAGACTGATGGATCGAGTCCTGAGGCCACATAGGCAGTACGCTTCGGCCTATTTGGACGACATTGTCATTTACAGCTTGGACTGGTAGACTCATCTCCAGAAACTACAAGCTGTGATTGACGACCTGTGGGAGGCAGGTCTAACCGCGAACCCCAAGAAATGTCACATCGGGCTAGAAGAAGCCCGGTATTTGGGGTATGTAATTGGGAGGGGTGTTGTTAAACCCCAGGTTGATAAGATTCAGGCCGTTCAGGACTGGCCACAACCTGTCAACAAGAAGCAGGTGCAAGCCTTCCTGGGGATCGCCGGTTATTATCGCCGGTTCATACCCAATTTTGCAGCCATCGCTACCCCCTGACGGATCTTACAAAAGGGAAAGACTCCGTCATGATTAAATGGAGTTTAGCGGCTGAAGAAGCCTTCCATAGCCTAAAGCGGGCACTTTGCTCTCAGCCCGTTCTGGTGACTCCGGACTTCCGCAGTGAGTTTGTGGTACAAACGGATGCCTCTGATACCGGTATCGGGGCCGTACTCTCACAAGTGAGGGACGGAGTGGAACACCCAGTCCTCTATCTCAGCAGGAAGCTGAATAAACATGAGCAAAGGTCTGCAGTCGTAGAAAAAGAGTGCCCCTCGCCATTAAGTGGGCTCTAGAGGCCCTCAAATATTACCTGGTGGGCCGAACGTTCAGGCTGATCACTGACCATGCCCCTCTCAAGTGGATGCACTTGAACAAGGAACGGAATAGCCGGGTGACCCGGTGGTTCCTTGCCCTGCAGGCCTACACTTTTACGGTGGAGCACCGCCCAGGGGTACAGATGGGAAATGCAGATGCCCTGTCCCGAGTGCACTGTTTGGCGGGCGTCATTGTTCGACCGGAGTGGTCTGAGCAGAAGGGGGGGATATGTGAGAATCATGTGGGAATAGTGGATGAGGGCAGGTATATCTCGCCCAGATTCCTTTCCTATGTGGCCTAGTCTGGTCAGTATCGCACCTGCTTGCTAATGAATAATGGGAGGTGGATATAAAAGGATGCCAGGTGGTTGTGTGAGTGTCTCAGCCTGGGAACACAGAGAGCCTGTCTGTGTGAGAGACACACGTGAGTGAGAGCAGTGCCCACTGCAACTGTGGTTTGGCTGGACGGGAGAAGCCCGCCAGTTGGTAGTTAGGTTGTCCATTGTTTAGTTAGTGCCGGACAGGCAAGGATTTGTTTTATGTTTTATTTCCTTTTGCATTGCTTTCACCATTAATAAACCTAACCCAGGGTCAGTTACACCTGAATCCCAGCTCTGCGCCTGAGTTTCATGCTGAATGCACGTGACCTTTGACCCCAGCAAAGGCGATCCCGGAGTGTTTTATCACAGAAGGATACGTGCATTTCAGGCACCAAAAACCCAAAGTAAAACAATATAAACAGAAATGTCCAAAAAAAGAAAATATACTTTATTGATACCAATACACAATGATAAATATAAAAGCAATTAAAAACAGACAAAAAGGTTGGGGAATTCCTAGTGTGGCAGAGCACGATCATCATGTCATAATAAACAGGGTAGAAAAGACGGACTCACAAAACAGCAAAAATACATGCAAAAATTGAGTATGATTCACAAGGATTACTAAAAGGCATACAGTCATATGTTAAAGTTTGGGCACCCCTATTAATGTTAACCTTTTTTCTTTATAACAATTTTGTTTTTTGCAACAGCTTTTTCAGTTTCATATATCTAATAACTGATGGAATCAGTTATATTTCTGGATTCAAATTAGGTTTATTGTACTAACAGAAAATGTGCAATCTGCATTTAAACAAAATTTGACCGGTGCAAAAATATGGGCACCTCAACATAAAAGTGACATTAATATTTCATAGATCCTCCTTTTGCAAAAATAACAGCCTCTAGTCGCTTCCTGTGGCTATTAATGAGTTCCTGGATCCTGGATGAAGGTATGTGTGACCATTCCTGTTTACAAAACAATTCCAGTTCAGTTAAGTTTGATGGTCGCCAAGCATGGACAGCCCGCTTCAAATCATCCCACAGATGTTCAATGATATTCAGGTCTGGGGACTGGGATGGCCATTCCAGAACATTGTAATTGTTCCTCTGCATGAATGCCTGAGTAGATTTGGAGTGGTGTTTTGGATCATTGTCTTGCTGAAATATCCATCCCCTGCGTAACTTCAACTTCGTCACTGATTCTTGCACATTATTGTCAAGAATCTGCTGATACTGAGTTGAATCCATGCGACCCTCAACTTTAACAAGATTACTGGTGCCGGCATTGGCCACACAGCCCCAAAGCATGATGGAACCTCCACCAAATTTTACTGTGCTTAGCAAGTGTTTTTCTTGGAATGCTGTGTTTTTTAGCCTCCATGCATAACGCCTTTTTGTATGACCAAACAACTCAATCTTTGTTTCATCAGTCCACAGGACCTTCTTCCAAAATGTAACTGGCTTGTCCAAATGTGCTTTTGCATACCTCAGGAGACTATGTTTGTGGCGTGCTTGCAGAAACGGCTTCTTTCGCATCACTCTCCCATACAGCTTCTCCTTGTGCAAAGTGCACTGTATTGTTGACCGATGCACAGTGACACCATCTGCAGCAAGGTCATGCTGCAGGTCTTTGGAGGTGGTCTGTGGATTGTCCTTGACTGTTCTCACCATTCTTCTCTGCCTTTCTGATATTTTTCTTGGCCTGCCACTTCTGGGCTTAACAAGAACTGTACCTGTGTTCTTCCATTTCCTTACTATGTTCCTCACAGTGGAAACTGACAGGTTAAATCTCTGAGACAACTTTTTGTATCCTTCCCCTGAAAAGCTATGTTGAATAATCTTTGTTTTCAGATCATTTGAGAGTTGTTTTGAGGAGCCCATGATGCCACTCTTCATAGGAGAATCAAATAGGAGAACTACTTGCAAGTGGCCACCTTAAATACCTTTTCTCATGATTTGATGCACCTGGCTATGAAGTTCAAAGCTCAATGAGGTTACAAAACCAATTTAGTGCTTCAGGAAGTCAGTAAAAAGTAGTTAGAAGTGTTCAAATCAAGAAAATGATAAGGGTGCCCATACTTTTGCATCGGTCAAATTTTGTTTGACCTACAACTGAGTCCATCAGTTATTAGATATATGAAACTGAAATAGCTGTTGCAAAAACCAAAATTGTTATAAAGAAAAAAGGCTAACATTAATAGGGGTGCCCAAACGTTAACATATGACTGTAGCTAAGCAATAATACTGTTCGAATCTAGTGTAAAATACACCAAGGTGCAAGTAGTAATAATAATATAAACCAAGTGGACATAGAGAAAAGGTTATGACATAAATACCTTATCAAAATGCTAAATATAAATTATTCATACAAACCTCAAGGTATGCAACCCACAATATGATACCCCTAGAAATGACATAGGTACACCCGTGATAATTAGTGTTGAGCATTCCGATACTGCAAATATCGGGTATCGGCCGATATTCGCTGTATCAGAATTCCGATACCGAGTACCGATATTTTTTCAATATCGGAATTGGAAGTTCCCATAATGCAATGAGCCACTGTTGTGGCTCTGATTGGCTGCCGAAATGACGTCATCATGATGCGCGGTCTGTGCGCATCATGATGCGCCGTCAGTTCGGGCCTTCCGGAGGGTCTGTGCCGACTGCCCGGTGGTCTGTACCGGCCTGCCGGTGGTCTGTGCCGACTGTCCGGGGGTCTGTGCAGGCTGCGGGGGTCTGTGCAAGCATCGTCCGATCTACAAGTCCCATCGGGCGATGCCTGCTACCATGACGGTGATTGACACATTAGCCAATGATGGGACAGTAGTAGTCCCATCATCCGGCTAATGTGTTGAATGTAAAAAAAAAAAAATACATACTACATGCTACATACATACTACATATATACTACATGCATGCAACATACGTACATACAACATATATACTACATACATGCACCATACATACTACACATATACCACATGCATGCAACATGCATACTACATATATACCACATATATACTACATGCATGCAACATACATATATACTACATGCAACATACATACTACATATATACCACATGCATGCAACATGCATACTACATATATACTACATGCATGCAACATACATATATACTACATGCAACATGCATACTACATATATACTACATACATGCAACATACATATATACTACATGCAACATGCATACTACATATATACTACATGCATGCAACATACATACTACATATATACTACATGCATGCAACATGCATACTACATATATACCACATATATACTGCATGCATGCAACATACATACATACTACATATATACTACATGCATGCAACATGCATACTACATATATACCACATATATACTACATGCATGCAACATATATACTACATGCATGCAACATACATACTACATGCATGCAACATGCATACTACATATATACCACATATATATTGCATGCAACATACATACATACATACTACATATATACCACATGCATGCAACATGCATACTACATATATACCACATATATACCACATATATACTACATGCATACTACATATATACCACATGCATGCAACATACATATATACTACATGCATGCAACATACATATATACTACATGCAACATACATACTACATATATACTACATGCATGCAACATACATATATACTACATATATACTACATGCAACATACATACTACATATATACTACATGCATGTAACATACATACATACTACATACATACTACATATATATTACATGCATACTACATATATACCACATGCATGCAACATACATATATACTACATGCATGCAACATGCATACTACATATACCACATATATACTACATGCATGCAACATACATATATACTACATGAAACATACATACTACATATATACTGCATGCAACATATATACTACATGCATGCAACATACATATATACAACATGTATACTACATGCATGCAACATGCATACTACATACAGTGGGGCAAAAAAGTATTTAGTCAGTCAGCAATAGTGCAAGTTCCACCACTTAAAAAGATGAGAGGCGTCTGTAATTTACATCATAGGTAGACCTCAACTATGGGAGACAAACTGAGAAAAAAAAATCCAGAAAATCACATTGTCTGTTTTTTTTTCCTTTTATTTGCATATTATGGTGGAAAATAAGTATTTGGTCAGAAACAAGCAATCAAGATTTCTGGCTCTCACAGACCTGTAACTTCTTCTTTAAGAGTCTCCTCTTTCCTCCACTCATTACCTGTAGTAATGGCACCTGTTTAAACTTGTTATCAGTATAAAAAGACACCTGTGCACACCCTCAAACAGTCTGACTCTAAACTCCACTATGGTGAAGACCAAAGAGCTGTCAAAAGACACCAGAAACAAAATTGTAGCCCTGCACCAGGCTGGGAAGACTGAATCTGCAATAGCCAACCAGCTTGGAGTGAAGAAATCAACTGTGGGAGCAATAATTAGAAAATGGAAGACATACAAGACCACTGATAATCTCCCTCGATCTGGTGCTCCACGCAAAATCCCACCCCAGAATGATCACAAGAACGGTGAGCAAAAATCCCAGAACCACGCGGGGGGACCTAGTGAATGAACTGCAGAGAGCTGGGACCAATGTAACAAGGCCTACCATAAGTAACACACTACGCCACCATGGACTCAGATCCTGCAGTGCCAGACGTGTCCCACTGCTTAAGCCTGTACATGTCCGGGCCCATCTGAAGTTTGCTAGAGAGCATTTGGATGATCCAGAGGAGTTTTGGGAGAATGTCCTATGGTCTGAGGAAACCAAACTGGAACTGTTTGGTAGAAACACAACTTGTCGTGTTTGGAGGAAAAAGAATACTGAGTTGCATCCATCAAACACCATACCTACTGTAAAGCATGGTGGTGGAAACATCATGCTTTGGGGCTGTTTCTCTGCAAAGGGGCCAGGACGACTGATCCGGGTACATGAAAGAATGAATGGGGCCATGTATCGTGAGATTTTGAGTGCAAACCTCCTTCCATCAGCAAGGGCATTGATGATGAAACGTGGCTGGGTCTTTCAACATGACAATGATCCAAAGCACACCGCCAGGGCAACGAAGGAGTGGCTTCGTAAGAAGCATTTCAAGGTCCTGGAGTGGCCTAGCCAGTCTCCAGATCTCAACCCTATAGAAAACCTTTGGAGGGAGTTGAAAGTCCGTGTTGCCAAGCGAAAAGCCAAAAACATCACTGCTCTAGAGGAGATCTGCATGGAGGAATGGGCCAACATACCAACAACAGTGTGTGGCAACCTTGTGAAGACTTACAGAAAACGTTTGACCTCTGTCATTGCCAACAAAGGATATATCACAAAGTATTGAGATGAAATTTTGTTTCTGACCAAATACTTATTTTCCACCATAATATGCAAATAAAATGAAAAAAAAACAGACAATGTGATTTTCTGGATTTTTTTTTCTCAGTTTGTCTCCCATAGTTGAGGTCTACCTATGATGTAAATTACAGACGCCCCTCATCTTTTTAAGTGGTGGAACTTGCACTATTGCTGACTGACTAAATACTTTTTTCCCCACTGTATATACTACATATATACTACATGCATGCAACATACATACATACTACATATATGCAACATGCATACTACATATATACCACATATATACTACATGCATACTACATATATACCACATGCATGCAACATACATATATACAATATATACTACATGCATACTACGTATATACCACATGCATGCAACATACATATATACTACATGCAACATACATACTACATATATACTACATATATACTACATGCAACATACATACTACATGCATGCAACATACATACATGCAACAAACATACTACATGCATACTACATATATACCACATGCATGCAACATACATATATACAACATACATATATACAACATATATACTATATGCAACATACATACTACATACATACTACATATATACCACATGCATGCAACATGCTTACTACATATATACTACATTCATGCAACATACATACGTACTACATATATACCACATGCATACTACATATATACTACATATATACTACATGGAAACCTTCATAGAAAATCGGAGTCAATCAACCCAACAAAAAACCACTTTTCAAAATCACATCAGTAAAACATACATTTTTATTAGTGCACATTTCTTACAAAAATATCAATTTAAACAAAATGAGTCAGTATCAAGGTGGAGACATGATAGAGAGACAAATAAGGTACCAGGTGGAAACACCTATCAATATTAAACCCTTCAACCAAGAAGGGGAAAACATTGTAACACCCTAATTGGGACATAGGGGAGGGTGAAATGGGAGCAAAAAATTCCTTTATGTAGACATTTTTATATGAACCACCTACACTGGTGTGGGAACAGCACATGCCATAGTCACCAATAAATTCAAAAAAATATATGTAAGGGCAAAATCATAGCCCAAAGTTGTTCACACACACAGAAAGGTGAAAAGGAGTAATAGTCCTATACCTATGCTCCCATAATGACAAACACCTCACCCACCATCCCCAGTCAGGGAACCGCTAAAGTGCTATTGATAGTGCAAAAAGTACATCACCTTACCCATAAAGGGTCCTAGAGAGCCTCTCTACTGCCCGACGCGTTTCGCCCTGCTGGGCTTCCTCGGGGGGCTGTGTGTATGTATGTTTTACTGATGTGATTTTGAAAAGTGGTTTTTTGTTGGGTTGATTGACTCCGATTTTCTATGAAGGTTTCCATGTTTATGGGGAGTTACCCATTAATTTTGATGTTTTGAATAACATCACTTCTAGCAGGTATGAGCATAATTGTGTCACTAATATATACTACATGCATGCAGCATACATATACATGACGGGAGGTAGGTATCCTTCTGCACTGTATTCCTCCGCCACTGTAAAAAAAAAAAGTCCCTAGTCTCACTTTATGGCAAAAGCTGCATGGGAAATTTCTCACACAGCAATGCCATAAAGTGAGACTATGGCCTTTTTTTTTTTTTTTACAGTGGCGGAGGAATACAGTGCGGAAGGACACCTACCTCCCGTCATTGGATTCCTGGAGCCCGTAGAGAACGGTGGCATCAGCTGATGCTGCTGTTCTCCACGCAAGATCGTCGTGGGACACTCGTAGACTTCTGCGGATCAGGGGTAAGTATATTGGTGGTTTGTTATTTTAATATTTATTCCACAGATGACAATGGCTTCGGGGAACAAAGTGACAAGTGATGGTGAGTATGTACTCTATGTTATATGTACTGTATGTCTATATGTATGTATTGTTTGAATGTATTGTATGTAGTACATATGTATGTTACATGCATGTAGTATATATGTATTATATATGTAGTATGTATGTTGCATGCATGTAGTATATATGTATTAAATATGTAGTATGCATGTTGCATGCATGTGGTATATATGTAGTATGTATGTTGCATGCATGCATGTGGTATATATGTAGTATGTATGTAGTATGCATGTTGCATGCATGTAGTATATGTAGAATGCATGTTGCATGCATGTGGTATATATGTAGTATGTATGTGTATGTTGCATGTAGTATATATGTATGCTGCATGCATGTAGCATATATGTGGTATATATGTAGTATATACGTATGTTGCATGCATGTAGTATATATGTGGTATATATGTATGTTGCATGTATGTAGTATATATGTGGTATATATGTAGTATGCATGTTGCATGCATGTAGTATATATGTGGTATATATGTATGTTGCATGCATGTAGTATATATGTATGTTGCATGCATGTGGTATATATGTAGTATGCATGTAGTATATATGTGGTATATATGTAGTATGCATGTAGTATATATGTGGTATATATGTAGTATGTATGTTGCATGCATGTAGTATATATGTATGTTGCATGTAGTATATATGTATGTTGCATGCATGTAGTATATATGTAGTATGCATGTTGCATGCATGTAGTATATATGTATGTTGCATGCATGTGGTATATATGTAGTATGCATGTAGTATATATGTAGTATGTATCATGCATGCAGCATATATGTGGTATATATGTAGTATGCATGTTGCATGCATGTGGTATATATGTAGTATATATGTATGTTGCATGCATGTAGTATATATGTAGTATGTATGTTGCATGTAGTATATATGTTGTATATATGTATGTTGCATGCATGTAGTATATATGTAGTATGTATGTTGCATGTAGTATATATGTATGTTGCGTACATGTGGTATATATGTAGTATGCATGTAGTATATTTGTGGTATATATGTAGTATGTATGTATGTTGCATTCATGTAGTATATATGTAGTATGCATGTTGCATGTATTATATATATATATATATATATAGTATATATGTATGTTGCATGTATGTAGTATATATGTGGTATATGTAGTATACATGTTGCATGCATGTGGTATATATGTAGTATGTATGTAGTATATATGTAGTATGCATGTTGCATGTATTATATATGTAGTATATATGCATGTTGCATGCATGTAGTATATATGTGGTATATATGTAGTATGCATGTTGCATGCATGTAATATATATGTAGTATGCATGTTGCATGTATTATATATGTAGTATATATGTATGTTGCATGCATGTAGTATATATGTAGTATATATGTAGTATGCATGTTGCATGCATGTGGTATATATGTAGTATGTATGTTGCATGCATGTGGTATATATGTAGTATGTATGTTGCATGCATGTAGTATATATGTAGTATGTATGTTGCATGTAGTATATATGTATGTTGCATGCATGTAGTATATATGTGGTATATATGTAGTATGCATGTTGCATGCATGTGGTATATATGTTGTATGTACAGTATGTAGCATGTATGCAGTATGTATGTAGCATGTATTTTTTTTTTTTTGTACATTCAACACATTAGCCGGATGATGGGACTACTACTGTCCCATCATTGGTTAATGTGTCAATCACCGTCATGGTAGCAGGCATCGCCCGATGGGACTTGTAGATCGGACGATGCTTGCACAGACCCCCGCAGCCTGCACAGACCCCCGGCAGTCCGCACAGACCCCCGGACAGTCGGCACAGACCACCGGCAGGCCGGCACAGCCCCCCAGCAGGCCGGTACAGACCCCCGGGCAGTCGGCACAGACCCCTGGGCAGTCGGCACAGACTCCCGGCAGGCCGGTACAGACCCACGGCAGGCCGCACAGACTCCCGGGCAGTCGTCACAGACCCCCGGCAGGCCGGCACAGACCCCCGGAAGGCTCGTGTACACCCCCGAGAGGCTGTACAAGGACAGAAAAGGGTTTTTCTTATTCCGATACCGGAAGTCCCATAGACTTGAATGGGACTTCCGGTATCGGAATCGGCGATACCCGATACTTTTTTCATATCGGGCCGATACCATCCGATCCGATATTTTAGGGTATCGGATGGTATCGCTCAACACTAGTGATAATGCTTACCAAATATGTTAATGGGCAAAGCAGCATGCGTGTCACGCTGAAGCGCATAGCAGGAAGTGATGTAACAAGATCAGCTTGTTACTAGAGTTGAGCGACTTTGGTCGGATCGGGTTTCATGAAACAAAATTTGTTTCAGATGAAACTCGTCCGACTAGGGCAAAAAAAGTCGGAGTTTCGTCCGACTTTTATTTCCCATTGACTTGCATTGGGGTCAGGTTTCAGATGAAACTCCGACTTTTTTTGCCCTAGTCGGACGAGTTTCATCTGAAACAAATTTTGTTTCATGAAACCCGATCCGACCAAAGTCGCTCAACTCTATCTTGTTACATCACTCAACAAGTGATATGATTTTGGATACGACTAATAAGCATAATTTGTCCAACAGTTTTAAAGACACAGTTAAATTGTATGATAGATAGTAATAGTGAATTAGAGAAAAAAAGACATTGCATTTAAGGGCAAGGCTCAACTGTGAAAGCAACATAGGGGAGCAGAGAATACATCTGCCAAACTGTATACATTAGAAAACGTGACGTTCAAACGCTACACCCCAAAGCATGAGCCCCAGTGTGGAATACAAGAGCACCGCAGAATAATATATTAATAAAGTGGCCGTCACATGTCTCATCATAAGGCCTCCTTCATACGTCCTGGTGATCCCTATACAGGAAAAACCATTACTGGTGACATCCGTGGTCCATGTCTCCATTTGTATGTATGTGACATCCGTGTGATGTTCGTGTTTCCGTGTGTTACATCTGTGTGCTGTCCGTGTGACACGTACTGACACCTGAGAAAAGCAGTACAATTCACGCTGATCCCAGGCACCAGCTGCTGAAAGCAGCTCTCATCATTGTCGCCTGGTCAGCGCGACCAGGAGTCAATGATGGGAGTTGTCATCAGCGTGACAAGTACCGGTGCCTGGGAAGAAGCGGTACAGTTCTTGCTGTTCCTAGGCACCGGCTGGCTGCTGATGGCAGCTCTCATCATTGTCTTCTGCTCACGCTAAGATCAGCGCGACCAGGAGACAATGATGGGAGTTGTATTCAGCAGCAGCTGTATCCCTCCTGTGTAAAATAAATAAATAATTTAAAACAAACGGTGGGGGATCCTGCACAATTTTTACAATTAGCAGAGGGAAATTCCACGGCTGGGGGCTGATGTTAATAATCTGGGATAAGGGACAATACCTCATAAGGTTCCCAGGCTATTAAAAACCAGCTCACAGCTGTTTGATTAGCCTTTCCTGGAGAATTTACAGGGGACCCCAGAAAAAAAGATGTAGGGTCCACCTATAAATTCAAACCAGCAAAGGCTAAACAGACAGATGAGGGTTGTTATCAATAGCCTGGGAATGGGTCAGAGTCAGAGATATTGGCCCCCCTCCCCCGAGGCCACTAACATCAGTCCTCAACCGCCCCAGTAATGGCACATCCACTAGTTGCGCTAAATCTGGTGCTTAGCCTTGCTCTTTCCACTTGCCCGGTGGGGGTGGCAAGTAGGGTAATGGGGTTGGGGTTGATGTCACCATTGTATTGTCAGGTCACATCAAGCCCAGGGGTTAGTAATGGAGAAGCGTCTATAAGACACTCTCATTACTAAAGACACCGTCACACACAGCGAGATCGCTGCTGAGTCACAAGTTTTGTGACGCAACAGCGATCTCACCAGCGAGATCTCTGTGTGTGACATCTATCAGCGACCGGCCCCCCTGCCGGGTATCTCTGATCGTTCTTGAAAGCTCTGGACTTTTTTTGGGTCATTGGTCTCCCGCTGGCCAGTGCTTAGAAACCCTCTGTGTACCTTAGTTACCAGTGCGCTGGTGCAGGGAGCTGGTGCGGTGCTTAGAAACCCGCTGTTTACCTTGGTTAAAGCGATCGTCGCTGGTGCTGATCGCTGGTGAAGCTGCCTGTTTGGCAGCTCACCAGCGATCATGTAGCGACACACCAGCGGTCCTGCCAAGTTCATATCGTTGTCGGGATCGCTGGTGAGTCGCTATGTGTGACGGGGCCCTAACACGATAGTAAATTTGGAAATAAGCACAAAGCTAGAATAAAGTCCTTTATTTGAAATAAATATCAACTCCTTGTTTTACACATTTATTTAAAAATAAAAAACAAACTTATACTCACCGTACACTTATTCCATTGAAGCCCTTGTTCCCTGTAAAAAAAAAAGAGAAAATAATAAACAACCATATCCCTCACCTTTCCAAAGTGCAGATTAGCCACACTGTCCTATGCCGTAATCCATCTCTGCGGTATGCGGTTTTCAACATGAATAGTGTCATCATGCGACCATCCACGCTGAAAACCAGGACCCTATGGGCTGCTGTGAGTGCAGTTCACTGTGAGCTGAGACAATGAACTGCGAAGACCTCAATGAGATCACCATGAACAGCGTGAGAATTTTCTGATCTCAGCACGAGCAGGAGACAATGAGAGCTGCCTTCAGCCGCTGGTGCCTGAGAGCATCGCGAACTGTACCGCTTCTTCCTAGGTGCCAATACACGTCACGCTGATGATACACGGATGTCATCCATGTGTCATCACCAGTATGCACATGTATGGCACGCATTTTGTCCATGCTGAGCAAAAAAAACTCGACATGTCTGTGGGTTTTTCACACTGACACACATTCCGTGTCAAAAACCTGACGTGGGTGTACCACAATTGGATACTATGGGTTTACATGTGTCTGTATTTGCGGCACTTAAAAAACGGACTGCATATGGACACAAGAAAACGGACGTGTGAAGAAAGCCTAAAGAATATATAGACATGGGAAAACCACCCCATAAATAAGTGGTAGAAAGAATATAAGTTTGGCAGAACTAATAATCATACCCAGGTAAATAAGCACAAATAAGCAGGTATCATATCATATAGAAAGCAATTATAGAAATTTACATGCATAAAATATTGGTCAAAATACACCCAAATTAATAAGGCAATAAGATGGTTCAGATGTCAATAATAGACATTGTTGTAAAAATATATCAGAGCTGAAACAAAAGCAAAAAAGAAGGGGGAAGAAGGGAGTGGGAGCGAAAGTGAGTATTAAATCAAGCTCCTAACTGAGCATGACTATCCAATAGATTGGACCTTCTGTAACCCAAACATAAAAAGTAGACACATCTATATGATTGATTACCAGCTAGAACAATCAATGGAGGGATCTCTATCAACTACTTCATAAGAACTGGAGTATATTATTATCTGACCCAAAGTTGGAGAATAGTGTCTCTATCCAGGGTCGGTCTGGCCTGCCGGGGTGCTGGGGAAAAACCCGGTGGGCACTTGCAAGAGAGGGGAGAAAATTTATTTAAAAAAAAAAAAAGTTGCGGGCCCTTTAAAAGCACGAGGGTGCGCGCATGCAGCTTGACAGCTGGGATGCCCATACAGTAGAGAGCAGCCGGGGTCGCACACACAGCAGCGTCACAGGCAGGGCCGGCGTTAGGGGCAGGCAGCTGCCTAGGGCCCTCGCTCCCCTACCATGGGGGGCAGTGCTGTATACCATGGTGCTGGGTTGCATACCATGGTGCTGTGCTGTATACCATGGGGCAGTGATGTATACCATGGTGCTGTGCTGTATACCAATGGGGGGTTGTGCTGTATACCAATGGGGGGTTGTGCTGTATACCAATGGGGGGTTGTGCTGTATACCATGTGGGGCTGTGCTGTATACCATGGTGCTGTGCTGTATACCATGTGGGGCTGTGCTGTATACCAATGGGGGGCTGTGCTGTATACCATGTGGTGCTGTGCTGTATACTATGTGGGGCTGTGCTGTATACTATGTGGGGCTGTGCTGTATACCATGGGGGCAGTGCTGTATACCGGGGGGCAGTGCTGTATACCATGGGGGGGCAGTGCTGTATACCATGGGGGGCAGTGCTGTATACCATGGGGGGCAGTGCTGTATACCATGGTGCTGGGTTGCATACCATGGTGCTGTGCTGTATACCATGGGGCAGTGATGTATGCCATGTTGCTGTGCTGTATACCATGGTGCTGTGCTGTATACCATGGGGCTGTGCTGTATACCAATGGGGGGCTGTGCTGTATACCAAGGTGCTGTGCTGTATACCATGTGGGGCTGTGCTGTATACCAATGGGGGATTGTGCTGTATACCATGGTGCTGTGCTGTATACTATGTGGGGCTGTGCTGTATACCATGGGCCTGTGCTATATACCATGTGGGGCTGTGTTATATTCTTTGTGGCTATGCTATATACTATGTAGCTGTGTTATATACCATGGGGGTACATTATACATTATATTCTATGGGGGAGGCTGTGTTATATAATAAGGGGGCTACGTTATATTCTATGGGGGGCTGTATTATATTTATTATATTCTATGGGGGTAATCGCATCATACTCTATGAGGGGGCTACATTATACTATATGAGCAGGCTACATTGTATTCTATGGGGGGCTACATTATATTATATGGGGGCTAGATTATATTGTATGGGGGCTCTATTATACTTTATGAGGGGGCTACATTATATTCTATTGGGGCTGCATTATACTATATGAGGAGGGCTACATTGTATTCTATGGAGGGGCTACATTATACTATATAAGGGGCTGTCATATATTCTATGGAGGGGCTGCATTCTACTATATGAGGGGGGCTGCATTATATTCTATGGGGGTTACATTATATTCTGTGGGGTGGCTACATTATGCTCTAAGGGGTGGCTGCATTATACTTGTAAGCGGTGGGCTGCATTATATTCTATGGGGGTTACATTATATTCTGTGGGGTGGATACATTATGCTCTAAGGGGTGGCTGCAATATACTTGCAAGACGGGGGCTGCATTATATTCTATGGCGGGTACATTATATTGTATGGTGGGGCTGCATTATACTGTGTGGAGTGGCTGCATTATACTATATGTGGGCTGCATTATACTGTATCGAGGACTATGGGGAATACATTATATTATATGAAGAACTGTTGGGTGCATTATACTATGGGAAGTGAATTGTACTACATGGATGACTGGCAGTGTATTCTACAATAAGGAGGACTATGGGGAGTGTATTATACTATATGAAGGACTATGGGGCACATTATATTATATGGAGGACTATGGGGAGTGTATTATACTATATGGAGGACTATGGGGCACATTATATTATATGGAGGACTATGGGCTGTAAACTGTAGATGTGCTGCTGATATCATGATACTGTATGGGGACAGATTGATTCATTAGTGATTGTTCTGTCCCCATCATTCTTTCTCTGACAGTGGAAAGAGGCCGGGAAACAAGTGTTGAACGACTTCAATATTGTCGATCACACTCATTTAGCGGCCTTAACTCAGCGCATGTAAATACAATCAAAATGCTTCTGTGTGATGTGCAATATGTTAGCATTTGGGGCCCCATTTTAAACTTTGCCTAGCGCCCCACTTTGCCTAAAACCAGCCCTGCTCATACACATGACATGATGCAGCATCACAGATCACAATCTATGCCAGTGCCACCTTTATAAGATACACACACACCACACTTTTATATGGCTCAATATGTCATATGAGACCTGTATACGGACCGTACAGACCCGCACTATCATCCTCCTGTATGCCGTACATAGTCAGAGAGTGCGCTCTGTACAGTATCTAAGAGGGTGACAGTCTGTATGTCTTATAGGGGGCCTAATAGGAGGCCAACAGTCGGTATGTCTTATAGGAGGCCTAATAGGAGTCTGACAGTCTGTATGTCTCATAGGAGGCCTAATAGGAGTCTGACAGCCTGTATCTCATATACAAGGCCAATATGGCATACATACCGCAATATCGGCATCCTATATACTGTACATACAACACTCTAAGCCTCTTATAGAAAGTATCTATTATAGGAGACCGAGAGTGCGGTCTGTATGTGATATAGGATGCCAAGAGTAACACGGTTATGACTAAGAACATTTTTGCTTGAAACGCGTAATCCCCTGGATCTACAATTTTAACAGCATGTTTTTAAAGATATTGCAATAAAGATGAAGGTTTAATGTCTATTCAACCATCTGATTTGGATGTTTGTTGCTGGAACATTTTTGTTTGATTACCACAGCCTCTTTTTCCTAGCACCACCCTGGAGTCCACACCCAAAGCCACAGGAATTCATCTAATGGAGAGCTGAATACCCTTTTTTTTTGTCCTATATTATTAAAACTGCCTAAACTGCTCTCGATAGAAAACAAACAAACAGCCTTTTCCGGCACAAAGTGAAAAACAAAACAGGAAACAAAGTGAAACAAATAGTCCATATCGTACCGTAAAGGCACACTCCTGTGTATATAAGACCTCACGGCTCACAGTGCATGTCAGACCAAATGAGAATCATGAGGTCAAAGGAACGGGCCAAGGAGCTCAGAGACAGAATTATGACAAGGCACAGATCTGGCCAAGGTTTCAAAAGAATTTCTGCAGTACTCAAGGTTCCTAAGAGCACAGTGGCCTCCACAATCCTTAAATGGAAGAAGTTTGGGACCACCAGAAGTCTTCCTAGACCTGGCCGTCCAGCCAAACTGAGCAATCGTGGGAGAAGAGCCTTGATGAAAGAGGTAAAGAAGAACCCCAAAATCACTGTGGCTGAACACCACTGATGCAATAGGGAGATGGGAGAAAGTTCCACAAAGTCAATGTCACAATCCATTTTTGGATTTGTGGAAGCTCTGGTTCCTCTCAGTTACAACTTTTTTCCTTTCAGGCCATCGGGGGTTAATGCCAGTTTTCCCGCTGGCAATCTGGTGTTACTGCAGTGCTGCTGGGTAAGCTGATGTGGGCAGTGACCACTCCCACCATCCTTTAAAAGGTCACCTGATGAATCAGCTGACTGCTGGTGTTAAAGCATTCTACAGTGACCAAGCTGGAGTAAGGAGCTCTCTGGGAGCACTGGTGCTTTGCTGAGTTTGCTTTTCTTATTCTGCTGTGTGGTGCTTTGCAGCAGAGAAATGTAAGTTGTGTTTTTGTTACCTTGTCCTTTTGGTGTCTGTCACTTCCCCTTTGTGTGTATTATCTGCAGAGGTGAGGCTAGTGCTCCTTGACAGTCAGTGCACTAGCCAGGGCAGATATAGGTGACAACTAGGGACAAGGTATTCTGACGGCGGCGGGGGGAAAGAACCTACATAGGGCATTAGGGGAGTGCAGGGACAGGCACAGGTTTTCAGCTCTGGGTGTGACCATCCCTCATTCCCTATTGTTAGGGGCTTTCTCTCATCTATTCCATCCCCGTTTGTTCCGGTGAGCCATGGCTCAAATGCAGGCCTTTGTCCAACTGATCCCGACCCTCACTGATGAGCTGGAGGAGCTGTGATGTCAGGTGATGCAGCAGCTGCAGCAGTTGTTGGGGTTCTGGGTCTCGGCTCAGGGCAGGCTCTACCGGAACCCAAAATATCTCTCCCTGACCGTTTCTGTGGAGGGAGAGATAAATTTGCAGTATTTAAAGAAGCCTGCAAGCTGTATTTCAGGCTTCACACTTGTTCTTCAAGCAGTGAGGAACAGCATGTGGGGAATATAGTCTCCCTTCTCAAGGGTGATCCCCAATCCTGGGCCTTCTCCCTGCCAACCGGTTCACCATCTTTACGGTTGGTAGATGAGTTTTTGTGGCATTGGCGCTGGTGTATGGGGATCCTGATGGCGTCTTCCTGGTGGAATCTCGACTTCATAAAATCATGCAGGGGGGCCGGCTGGCTGAGGAGTACTGCTCAGGGTTCAGGAGGTGGGCCACTGACACGCAGTGGAATGACACTGCCCTTAGGAGCCATTTTTGTCAGGGTCTGTCACCTAGGCTGCAGGATACCCTGGTGCAGTACGCTGCCCCCAGGTCGTTGGAAGCTGCCATGTCCCTTGCTATCCAGGTGGATATACGCCTCAGGGTGAGGCATACACCAAATCTGCCCTATAGTCCTTTCTAGGGAGGAGGACACACTGGTGCAGATGGATGAACCCATGCAGGTGGGAGGAGTTGCATCTCAAACGAGGTTGCCTGCGGTTTGCCGTGGTTTGGGGGCATGTTTCTACTGTGGGCAGACTGGTCATTTCAACAATATCTGCCCAGCTTGTACCAAATTACGTACGCCACCTCAGGAGCCTCGTCCCCCTGGTTGTGTGGAGGGAGGCAACCAGGGTGTGTATATTTTCCTCCAATTTTTCTTCTCAGTGTACCTAACCTGCTGAAGTGGTGGTTGGTGGAGTAACTGAGAATATACCGGTGCTGGTGTATAATGGAGCCAGAGTCAATTTGGTGGATTCTCACTGTGTCCAGACCCATGGCCTGATGAGTATGATGTTGGTGAGACCCCTAAGCATTCAGGCCAGGCCATTGACTCTGTCCCGCTTAGCCAGGGGAGGGTGACCCAAGTCGTAGATGATATACACTTGCGTATAGGAACTCGTCATGAAGAGTCCTTGTCGTGCTACGTCTTGGAGGAAATGCCAACTGCCATCATTTTAGGCCTCCCTTGGTTGAAGAAACACAACAGTGTCATAGATTGGCAGTCCAGGGAAATAGTCAGCTGGGACCAGTCGTGTAAGTACTGCTGCCCGGAAGCTACAACCTCTGCTGTCCTTCTACAACCTTCCCCTTCTTCTCTGGTGTGGTCAGCAGAGGTGCTGCCAGAGAGTAGGGGCAAGACTCAGCCCTCACCACAAGCTAGCCCTGATTGTCGGAGTCCTCTTAGGAGGAGGGGTCAGGGGTGGGTGGTGGTTACCTCTGTGCATAGTGGGGGTGTGAGCGTGGTGACACAGGGGGACGCCTCTGTTGTCGGTATCTAAAAGAGTTCACCAACTTGTGGCAAACATATGCGTGGCAAAAAATGTTCAGGTCCGGACCTGTGTGTGAATGAGTACGTGTGGGTGTCCACCAAAAACGTCAGGTGGAAGTGTACTACTGGGACCTGGAGTTTTAGGGTGATCGGGCCGTATCGGGTGTCGGCCATTCTCAGCCCAGGCACTTTCCAGTTGGAGTTACCCCCAGTTATGCAAGTACACAACTCATTCCCCAGGTCGGCACTCTGGAGATTTGTGGCGCCTCCGGAGCCTACATTATTGTCAAGTCCATCGGGCTGCGTTTGCCGTAAACCTGAGGATCAGATGACGGCAGAGGTGAACGCTGGTGAATTGAGGCATCCTCACCATATGTCGTTTTCTGGTGAGGTCCGGTGTTGAGGTTCCAGAGGCCCCTCATTGAAACTGTCACGATCCATTTTTGGATTTGTGGCAGCTCTGAATCCTCGCAGTTAAAACTTTTTTCCTTTCAGGCCATCGGGGGTTAATGTCAGTTTTTCCCCTCTAGCAATCTGGTGTTACTGCAATGGTGATGGGTCAGCTGATGCAGGTGGTGACCACTCCCACCATCCTTTAAAAGGTCACCTGATGCATCAGCTGACTGTTGGTGATACAGGTCCTTTCTGGAGACCAGCCAAGCAGAAGCAGTTCTCTGGTGTCAGCCACGTCTGCCGTTTGGAGTCCAGTTGCTGTTATTATCTGCAGTGTGGAGCTTAGCAGCAGTGTACATAAGCTAAGTCTGGTCTTTAGTAACCTTTTTGTCCCTTTGGAGTCTGTCACTTCCCCCTGTGTTTATTGTCTACATAGGTGAGGCTAGTGCTCCTTACTAGCCAGTGCACTAGCCAGGGCAGAGTTAGGTGACAAATAGGGATGAGGTATCCTGACGGCGGCGGGGGGAAGGATCAGCATAGGGCGTTAGGTGAGTGCAGGGACAGGCTCAGATTGGAGCTCAGGTGGTGACCATCCCTCATTCCCTATTGCTAGGGCCTTCCGCTCACCTTTACCATCCCGTTGTATGTGAGATGTGCCGTTAGTTGACCAATCACCCTTTGGGTCGTGTCACTCCGTGACAGTCAACTACCACTGCAGCCCTCCACCAGTCGGGCCTTCATGGCAGAGTGGCCTGACTGAAGCCTCTCCTCAGTGCAAGACATATGAAAGCCCGCATAGTTTCCTAAAAAACACATGAAGGACTCCCAGACTATGAGAAATAAGATTCTCCGGTCTGATGAGACGAAGATAAAACTTTTTAGGGATAATTCTAAATGGTATGTGTGGAGAAAACCAGGCACTGCTCGTCACCTGCCTAATACAATCCCAACAGTGAAACATGGTGGTGGCAGCATCATGCTATGGGGGTGTTTTTCAGCTGCAGGGACAGGACGACTGGTTTCAATTGAAGGAAACATGAATGCGGCCAAGTACAGAGATATCCTGAATGAAAACCTCTTCCAGAGTGCTCTGGACCTCAGACTTGGCCAAAGGTTCACCTTCCAACATGACAATGGCCCTAAGCACACAGCTAAAATAACAAAGGAGTGGCTTCAGAGCAACTCTGTGACCATTCTTGACTGGCCCAGCCAGAGCTCTGACCTAAATCCAATTGAGCATCTCTGGAGAGACCTGAAAATGGCTGTCCACCAATGTTCACCATCCAACCTGATGGAACTGGAGAGGATCTGGAAGGAAGAATGGCAGAGGATCCCCAAATCCAGGTGTGGAAAACTTGTTGCATCATTTCCAAGAAGACTCATGGCTGTACTAGCTCAAAAGGGCGCTTCTACCCTACTAAGAAAAGGATCTGAATACTTATGACCATGTGATATTTCAGTTTTTCTTTTTTATTAAATTTGCAAAAATGTCTACATTTCTGTTTTTTTTTCAGTCAAGATGGGGTGCAGAGTGTACATTAATGAGAAAAAAATGAACTTTTTTGATCTTACCAAATGGCTGCAATGAAACAAAGAGTGGAAAATTTAAAGGGGACTGAATAGTTTTAGTATCCATTGTGTGTGTGTGTGTATGTGTGTGTGTGTGTATATATATATATATATATATATATATATATACAGGTAGGTCCATATATATTTGGACAGATGCAACATTTTTCTAATTTTGGTTCTAGACATTACCACAATGAATTTTAAACAAAACAATTCAGATGCAGTTGAAGTTGAGACTTTCAGCTTTCATTTGAGGGTATCCACATTAAAATTGGATGAATGGTTTAGGAGTTTCAGCTCCTTAACATGTGCCACCCTGTTTTTAAAGGGACCAAAAGTAATTGGACAATTGACTCCAAGGCTATTTCATGGACAGGTGTGGGCAATACCTTCGTTATGTCATTCTCAATTAAGCAGATAAAAGGCCTGGAGTTGATTTGAGATGTGGTGCTTGCATTTGGAAGGTTTTGCTGTAAAGGAAACATGCGGTCAAAGGAGCTCTCCATGCAGGTGAAACAAGCCATCCTTGAGCTGCAAAAACAGAAAAAACCCATCCGAGAAATTGCTACAACATGAGGAGTGGCAAAATCTACAGTTTGGTACATGTTGAGAAAGAAAGAAAGCACTGGTGAACTCATCAATGCAAAAAGACCTGGGCGCCCACGGAAGACAACCGTGGTGGATGATCGCAGAATAATCTCCATGGTGAAGAGAAACCCCTTCACAACAGCCAACCAAGTGATCAACACTCTCCAGGAGGTAGGCGTATCAATATCCAAATCTACCATAAAGAGAAGACTGCATGAAAGTAAATACAGAGGGTTCACTGCACGGTGCAAGCCACTCATAAGCATCAAGAATAAAAAGGCTAGACTGGACTTTGCTAAAAAGTATCTAAAAAAACCAGCACAGTTCTGGAAGAACATTCTTTGGACAGATGAAACCAAGATCAACCTCTACCAGAATGATGGAAATAGAAAAGTATGGCGAAGGCGTGGTACAGCTCATGATCCAAAGCATACCACATCATCTGTAAAACACGGCGGAGGCAGTGTGATGGCTTGGGCATGCATGGCTGCCAGTGGCACTGGGTCACTAGTGTTTATTGATGATGTGACACAGGACAGAAGCAGCCGAATGAATTCTGAGGTATTCAGAGCCATACTGTGTGCTCAGATCCAGCCAAATGCAGCCAAACTGATTGGTCGTCGTTTCATACTTCAGATGGACAATGACCCAAAACATAAAGCCAAAGCAACCCAGGAGTTTATTAAAGCAAAGAAGTGGAATATTCTTGAATGGCCAAGTCAGTCACCTGATCTCAACCCAATTGAGCATGCATTTCACTTGTTAAAGACTAAACTTCAGACAGAAAGGCCCAAAAACAAACAGCAACTGAAAACCAACGCAGTGAAGGCCTGGCAGAGCATCAAAAAGGAGGAAACACAGCATCTGGTGAAGTCCATGAGTTCAAAACTTCAGGCAGTCATTGCCAACAAAGGGTTTTCAACCAAGTACTAGAAATGAACATTTTATTTAATCTGTCAATTACTTTTGGTCCCTTTAAAAACAGGGTGGCACATGTTAAGGTACTGTCACACTTAGCGATGTACCAGCGATCCCGACCAGCGATATGACACGGTCAGGATCGCTGGTGCATCGCTAAATGGTCGCTAGTGAGCTGCCACACAGGCAGATCTCACCTAAGACATCGCAGGGGTCGGGGGTCGCTACTTACCTGTCAGACGAGGCGATCCAGACGTCCTCCGCCACAGGAAGCCCAGCAGGAAGCTGATGACAAGAAACAGTCCAGGACGTTCTCGCGTGATCAGCGATAACCAGCGGGGAGCGGTCGGAGGTAAGTATCAGACATAGCGATATCGCTAGCAATATCGCTATAACGTCACAAAAACCAGTGACGTTATAGCGATATTGCTAGCGATATCGCTTAGTGTGACAGGCCCTTTAAGGAGCTGAAACTCCTAAACCCTTTATCCAATTTTAATGTGGATACCCTCAAATGAAAGCTGAAAGTCTGATCTTCAACTGCATCTGAATTGTTTTGTTTAAATTCATTGTGGTAATGTCTAGAACCAAAATTAGAAAAATGTTGTCTCTGTCCAAATATATATGGGTCTAACTGTATATATGAGTCCAAAAGAATCAGAGGCAGCACACCATTCATGATGAAAAATGGAGCTATTTAATCAGCCCAAAGTGGCGACGTTTCGGTCCTAACAATACGGACCTTTCTCAAGCCTTGGCTTATTTATTTATTTATGGACATTACTGGCAATTATCAAGACGCACTCAATAAAGGAGTGGTTCTGCAGGTGGGGACCACAGACCATATCTCAGTACCAATGCTTTCTGGCTGATGTTTTGGTCACTTTTGAGTGTTGATTGTGCTTTCGCACTCGTGGTAGCATGAGACGGACTCTACAACCCCCACAAGTGGCTCAGGTAGTGCAGCTCATCCAGCTGTGTCTGTCAGTGTAGTGTCCAGAGGCTGGATACGCTACCAGGAGATAGGCCAGGGAGATGTAGAGGGGGCTGTAGGAGGGAAACAACCCAGCAGCAGGTCCACTACCTCTGCCTTTGGGCAAGGAGGAACAGGAGGACTGCCAGAGCCCTGCAAAATGACCTCCAGCAGGCCATAAATGTGCATGTGTCTGCACAAATGGTTAGAAACTGTCTCCATGAGGCTGGTCTGAGTGCCCAACGTCCACAGATGGGGGTTGTGCTCACAGCCAAACACCGTGCAGGACCCTTGGCATTTGCCACAGAACACCAGGATTGGCAAATTCGCCACTGGTGCCCTGTGCACTTCACAGATGAAATCAGGTTCACACTGAGTGTGACAGAGTCTGGAGATGCAGTGGAGAGCAATCTGCTGCCTGCAACATTCTTCAGCATGACCGATTTGGCAGTGGGTCAGTAATGGTGTGTGGTGGCATTTCTTTGGAGTGCCTCACAGCTCTCCATGTGCTCGCCAGAGGTAGCCTGATTGCCATTAGGTACCGAGATGAGATCCTCAGTCCCCTTGTGAGACCATATGCTGGTGCGGTTGGCCCTGGGATCCTCCTAATACAGGACAATGCCAGACGTCATGTGGCTGGAGTGTGTCAGCAGTTCCTGCAAGATGAAGGTATTGAAGCTATGGACTGGCCCACCCGGTCTCTGGGAGGAGATCCCTCAGGAGACCATCCGCTGTCTCATCAGGAGCATGCCCAGGTATTGTAGGGAGGTCATACAGGCACGTGGAGGCCACACACACTACTGAGCATCTTTTCCTTGTCATGAGGCATTTCCACTGAAGTTGGATCAGCCTGTAATTTGATTTTTCACTTTGATTTTGAGTATCATTCCAAATCCAGACCTCCATGGGATATTCATTTTGATTTACATTGATAATTGTTATGTTTTATTGTTCTAAACACATTCCACTATGCAATGAATAAAAATTTGCAACTGGAATATTTAATTCAAAGATATCTAGGATGTGGTATTTTAGTGTTCCCTTTATTTTTTTGAGCAGTGTATATATACATACAGTATATACAGTATACTGTATATATATATATATATACAGTTGTGCTCAAGTGGTTACATACCCCGGCAGAATTTTTGCTTCCTTTGCCTTTTTTCAGAGTCCTTCTTCTCCACTCATGGTTAGTGGTTGGGTGAAGCCATGTGTTGTCAAACTACTGTGTTTTCTCTTTTTAAATCATAATGACAACCCAAAAATCCAAAATGACCCTGATCAAAAGGTTACATACCCTGGTGATTTTGGCCTGATAACATTCACAGAGGTTGACACAAGTGGGTTTGAATGGCTACTAAAGGTAACATCGTCACCTGTGACCTGTTTACTTGTAATCAGTGTGTGTGCATAAAAGCTGAGTGAGATTCTGGGATCCAGACAGACTCCTGCATTTTTCATCCAGCCACTGACGTTTCTGGATTGTGAGTCATGGGGAAAGTAAAAGAA
The DNA here is from genome assembly GCF_039654945.1 of Dendrobates tinctorius. Classification (NCBI taxonomy): domain Eukaryota; kingdom Metazoa; phylum Chordata; class Amphibia; order Anura; family Dendrobatidae; genus Dendrobates; species Dendrobates tinctorius. Next base: position 17,411,432 of record NW_027361766.1, on the reverse strand, counting down.
TTGTCAACGGATCTACGGGAAAAGGTAGTTAAAATGTATAAAACAGAAAATGGATACAAAAAGATATCCAAAGAATTGATAATGCCAGTCAGCAGCGTTCAAATTGTGATTAACAAATGGAAAATCAGGGGCTCTATAGAAACAAAACAACGGTCAGGCAGACCAACAAAAATTTCGTCCACAACTGCCAGGAAAATTGTTAGGGATGCAAAGAAAAACCCACAAATAACATCAGCTGAAATACTGGACTCTCTGAAAACTAGTTGTGTTGCTGTTTCAAGAAGCACAATAATGAGGCTCTTGAAGAAAAATGGGCTGCATGGTCAAGTCGCCAGAAGAAAGCCATTACTGCGCAAATGCCACAAAGTATCTCGCCTACAATACAGAAAACAGCACACAGACAAGCCTCAAAACTTCTGGAACAAGGTAATTTGGAGTGATGAGACCAAAATGGATCTTTTTGGCCACAATCATAAACGTTCCATTTGGAGGGAGGTCAATAAGGCCTATGATGAAAATAACACTATTCCTACTGTAAAGCACGGAGGTGGATTGCTGATGTTTTGGGCATGTTTGGGCTACAAAGGCACAGGAAATTTGGTCAAAGTTGAAGGAAAGATGAATGCAGCACGTTATCAGCAAGTACTGGCGGCAAATTTGCAATCATCAACCTGCTCATGGGACGTACTTGGACGTTCCAACATGACAACGATCCAAAACACACGGCCATGTTGACCAGTCATTGGCTACAGCAGAACAAAGTGAAGGTTCTGGAGTGACCATCTCAGTCTCCTGACCTCAATATCATTGAGCCACTCTGCGGAGATCTCAAGTGCGCAGATCATGCTAGACAGCCCAGGAATTTACAGGAACTGGAGGCTTTTTGCCAAGAAGAGTGGGCAACATTACCATCTGAGAATATAAAGAACCTCATCCACAACTACCACAAAAGACTTCAAGCTGTCATTGATGTTAGAGGGGGCAATACACAGTATTAAGAAATGGGGTATGTAAACGTTTGATCAGGGTCATGTGGATGTTTTGGGTTGCCATTATGATTTAAAAATAGAAAACAGTAGTTTGACAATAAATGGCTTCATCCAATCACTGACCATGAGTGGAGAAAAAGTTTTGGTGTTATCATTCATATTCTGTGAAAAAAGGCCAAGAAAACAAAAATTCTGCCAGGGTATGTAAACTTTTCAGCACAACTGTATATATTTATATCAATATATAGCTATATATATATATATATATATATATATATATACTGTGTATATACTGTGTGTGTATATATATATATATATATATATATATATATCTATATACGCATTCCAGACTTTTTCATGTTACACCCTCAAACTTAATTTTTTTTGTAGGGGATTTTATGCGATTTACCAACACAAAGTAGCAAGTATATGTGAATGGTAAAGAGAGTGATACATGGTTTTCTAATTAGTTCAAAAATATAAATCTGAAATTGTGACGTACATTGGCATTCAGTCCCATTGAGTCAATAGGACAACCTTTTGCTTCAATTACTGCTGCACGTCTTTTGGGGTATGTCTCTACCAAGTTTTTACATCTAGAGGCTGAATTTTTTTCTCATTCTTTATTGCAATACTTGCTTGCTTTGTGTTGGTGTATCACATAAAATCACAGTAAAATACATTTACGTTTGTGGGTGTAACATGAAAAACTGTACACAATGGGTGAAATAAATATTGAACATATTACCAATTTACTAAAGAATTATGTTTCTAAAAGTGCTATTGTCATGAAATTCTCACCAGACCTTAGTAACAACCCACCCAATCCACACAGGCAAAGAAATAAAACCACAGATGTAAAAAAATTAGGTTATGTGTAATAATTATAAATGACAGATGGAAAAAGTATTAAACACATAAAGAAAGAGAGGCACAAAAAGCCATGCAAAATCATAACACCAGCTAAAATATATCAGTAAACAGAAACCAATCCTGCCACTTAGGGAAAAATAATATCAGCTGGTTCAACTGATAAAAAGGTTTGTCATTACCAAGGTGCCAGACAAGAAACATCTATTGATGGGTAAAACGAGTGAGCTGTCTCAAGACCTTTGTAACCTTATTGTTGTAAAACATACTGCACACTCACCATGCACGACTCCATTGCTGAACAAACAGCATGTTCAAGAGCGTTTAAAGTTTGCTCAATAACACTTAGACAAGCCTGTAACATTCTGGGACAATATATTGTCAAATGAGACCAAAATTGAACTCTTTGGATGACATAATACACACCATGTTTGGAGGCCAAAAGGCACTGAATATCACCCCAAAAACACCATACTAACAGAAAAGTTTGGAGGTTGGAACATCAAGATGTTGGGCTGTTTTTCAGCATACAACACTAGCAAACTTCATATAATTGAAGGAAGGATGGATTGGCAAATGAACACAGACATTGTTGATAAAAAAATCTACAGCCATCTACCAGGATGATGAAAATAAAACAAGGGTGAACATTTCAGCAAGACAATAATCCCAAACACACAGCCAAGGAAACTCAATTGATTACAAAGAAAGAAAATAAAGCTGCTGGAATGGCCCAACCTATCATCTGACCTGAATCCGAAAATGTATGTAAGGAAATAAAGCTCAGAGTTCATAGAATGAGCCCACGGAACCTTCAGGATTTGACACGTTTTGGGGCAAAAATCACAATGCATTTGACTAGTTTCTGCAGACAGGAGGATTCTTGAAACTGTCATCATCAACAAAAGCTTTTGCACGAAATATTAATTACATTTCAGTAAGCATGTTCAATATTTTTTTCATGTGTCATTTCTCAATATTACACATAACTTAGTTTATGGAAATTTATGTATAAATGAATGAATTGGCCAATTTATGCTCTAAATATTCTCTTTCTTTCCTATTTTCCAGAGCAGTACTGCCATTCAAATTTGACATATTTCATGTTTGCATGATATAGCGCTAGAGAGTACAACTTAATTTGTTAGTTAGTTATATATGGAGATGGCTACTCTTAAGGCCCCGTCACACTAAGCGATATCGCTAGCAATAACGTCACTGGCTTTGTGACGCAGCAGCGATATCGCTAGCGATATCGCTATGTGTGATACTTACCTCCGACCGGCTCCCCCGCTGATTATCTCTGATCGTGCGAGAACGGCCTGGGTTGTTTCTCGTTGTCAGCTTCCTGCTGGGGCTTCCTGCTGTGGAGACGAGCAACGTGTGGACGCGGGCGGGAGGACGTCTTCATCGCCTCGTCTGACAGGTAAGTAGCGACCGCCAACCGCTGCTATGTCGCTGGTGAGATCTGCCTGTGTGGCAGCTCACTAGCGACCGCTTAACGATGCACCAGCGATCCTGACCGGATCATATCGTTGTCGGGATCGCTGGTGCATCGCTAAGTGTGACGGGGCCTTTAGTATGCACCTGTGCACACTAGTATTCTGTTTGGAAGTGATGGTCAATCTTTTGTTATTTGTATGTATACAGTAGGTTGTCTGACCGAGCACTCCACCCTTCAACCTTTGGCGGTTTTGATCACAGCGGGGTCCTTCCTACCCATTTAATCCCTTCCCAACATGCGCTGTACATACACTGCTCTGTGTGAGTTGCGTTCCCCCAAACAGCAGTATATGTGCAGTGCCGCTATTGCGTGGCCTCACGCTGAGCACCGTGGCGATCAGGTGCGGGTGTCATCTCTATGTAAGAGCTGAGACCCCGCAGCAACACCCACGATCGGTGCATTTAACCCTTCTGATGCAGCTGTCAGTAATGACAGCGACATAGAGAGCATCGCGCAGGGAGGGGGATCCTGCATGCTTCAATCAGGACAATGCAATGCAATGATGTCCCATCCAGGGACAATGTAAAGAAGTAAAAAGAAATATTAAAAAGTGTAAAAAATTATAGCTGTCTAAATATTGTGATGCAAAAACTAATTTTCACAATAATAATCTTTATTTTTATATAGTACAACAGTTTACACACATTATCGTGGGGCTCACAATCTACATTCCCTATCAGTATGTTTTTGTAATGTGGGTGGAAATCGGAGTACCCAGAAGAAACCCATGTAAACATGGGGAGAACATACAATCTCCTTGCAGATGTTGTCCTTGGTGGGATTTGAACCCAGGACGCCAGCACTGCAAGGCTGCAGTGCTTACCACCGAGCCACCATGCTGCCCAATAAAAAGCTTTTTTTAGTGTCTGACATCAGCCAAACATAAAAAAAATATAAATCTGGTATCACTATGGTTGCACCAACCCAAAAAATAAAGTCGCCTAAACATCACTTATACCGCACGAGGAATGGCATAAAAAATAATTAAAACCAATTCCTCACATGCTGTTGATTTTTTTCGTTCTGCCTCCGAAAGATCGCAGTAAGGCATTTATCCTGCGCTCTGTGCTGAGCGCTTGCTCCGAGGTTTCCATGTAAGTCCTTGAAATACGTGAACTAGACAGAACCCCCGGTGGAAAATTCTCTATAATGAGGCAGATGAAAGCACTGTGGATTATTTATTATTAGTATTATTTAGTTATATAGCACCATTGATTCCATGGTGCTGTACATGAGAAGGGGTTACATACAAATTACAGATATCACTTACAGTAAACAAACTAACAATGACAGACTGATACAGAGTGGAGAGAGGACCCTGCCCTTTCGGGCTTACATGCTACAGGATGGTGGGGAAGGAGACAGTAGGTTGGTGGGTTGTAGCAGTTCCGGTGTTGGTTGAGGTGATATCACTGGTAGTGGTGAGAGAGAAGGCGTTAGCGGGGTCATTGCAGGCTGTAGGCTTTCTTGAAGAGGTGGGTTTTCAGGTTCCGTCTGAAGGATCCAAATGTGGTTGATAGTCGGACTTGTTGGGGCAAAGAATTCCAGAGAATGGGGCTATTCGGGAGAAGTCTTGGAGGCGGTTGGATGAGGAGCGAATAAGTGTGGAGGAAAGAAGGAGGTCTTGGGAGGACCGGAGATTACGTGAGGGAAGGTATCAGGAGATTAGTTCAGAGACATATGGGGGAGACAGGTTATAGATGGCCTTGTAGGTCAGTATTAGTAATTTGAACTGGATACGCTGAGGGAATGGGAGCCAGTGAAGAGATTTGCAGAGGGGAGAAGCGGAGGAGTAGCGAGGAGAGAGATGAATTAGTCGGGTGGCAGAGTTAAGGATGGACTGGAGAGGTGCGAGGGTGTTAGCAGGGAGACCACAGAAAAGGATGTTGCAGTAGTTGAGGCGGGAGATGATGAGGGCATGCACAAGCATTTTAGTAGATTGAGGGTTGAGGAAAGGACGGATTCTGGAAATATTTTTGAGCTGGAGGTGACAGGAGGTAGAAAGAGCTTGGATGTGCGGTTTGAAGGACAGGGCAGAGTCAAAGGTTACTCTGAGGCAGCGGACTTCTGGAACTGGGGAAAGTGTGATGTCATTAATTGTTAAAGCTAGGTCGGGTAAAGAAGATCTGTGAGATGGAGGAAAGATGATGAGTTCAGATTTGTCTAAATTGAGTTTGAGGAAGCGAGCGGTGAAGAAGGAGGATATGGCTGATAGACACTCTGGGATTCTGGACAGCAGAGAGGTGACGTCTGGGCCCGAGAGGTAGATCTGAGTGTCATCAGCATAAAGGTGGTAGTGGAATCCGTGGGACTTTATGAGTCGCCCCAGACCAAGTGTATAGATTGAGAAGAGTAGGGGTCCTAAAACAGAGCCTGGGGGACTCCAACAGAGAGAGGGTGGGATGAGGAGGTGGTGTGGGAGTGGGAGACGCTGAATGTACGGTTGGAAAGGTATGAGGAGATCCAGGATAGGGCAAGGCCTTTGATGACGAAGGAGGAGAGGATCTGTACTTGGAGGCAGTGGTCAACTGTGTCAAATGCAGAGGATAGGTCTAGAAGCAGGAGTATAGAGTATTGTCCATTTGATTTGGCTGTAAGTAGGTCGTTAGTAACTTTGGTCAGGGCTGTCTCAGTGGAGTGATGTGGGCGGAAACCAGATTGTAGATTGCCAAAGACCAAGCTAGATGATAGGTGGGAGGAAAGTTCAGTGTGGACATGCTTTTCCAGGAGTTTGGAAGCGAATGGAAGCAATGATATTGGGCGATAACTGGACATAGCGGTTGGGTCGAGGGTTGGCTTTTTAAGGATAGGCATGATTGTGGCATGCTTGAAAGCAGAAGGGAAGGTACCGGACGTTAGTGATAGGTTGAAAAGGTGGGTTAGGGATGGGATAAGTGTGGTGGTGAGATTGGGGAGGAGGTGGGATGGGATGGGGTCAAGTGCACAGGTTGTGATGTGCGATTTGGAGAAGAGGCAATTAAGCTCCCCTTCAGTGATGTTGGAGAGTGAGGTTATGGGGTTTGGGCATTGGTCTGGTATACAAAGGGGTTGTGGTGGTTGAGTGATGAAGACTTGCCTTGTTTGGTCAATCTTGTTTTTGAAGTGTGTGGCAAAGTCCTCGGCAAAGATGAGGGAGGTTGGAGGAGCCAGTGGTGGGCGGAGGAGGGAGTTAAAAGTTTTGAATAACTGTCTTGGGTTGTAAGATAGGGAAGATACGAGGATTGTGAAGTAGGCCTGTTTAGCAGAGGTGAGGGCAGATTTGAAATCGAGTGTTCCATGTTTGAATGTGGTGAAGTCATCTTGCGAATTTGTTTTTTTCCAGCGCCGCTCTGCAATCCTGGACACTTGCTGGAGCTTTTTAGTGGTGTTATTGTGCCAGGGTTGTCTGTTGATACGTCGCATTCTGCCATGAACGAGAGGGGCAACCGTGTCAATAGCTGATGCGAGAGTGGCATTGTAGAAAGCAGTGGCACTGTCTGTGTCATGGAGTGAGGATATGGATGCCAGTAGTAGAATAGAGTCAGAGAACGCGTGGGTTTCTAGGTTTGCAAGGTTTCTGTGGGGGTCTGCGTGTTGCTGGACATGGGTGCCAGGTGAGGAGGACAGGGATGAGAAAGTGAGTAGATGATGGTCAGATAGAGGGAGAGGGGAGTTGGCGAAGTTAGAAAGAGAGCAGAGACGGGTGAAGACCAGGTCTAATGTGTGTCCATCTGTGTGGGTGGCTGAGGAGGACCACTGAGTAAGTCCAAAGGATGAAGTAAGGGACAGGAGTTTGGAGGCTGCTGACTGAAGGGTATCAGTGGGGATGTTGAAGTCATCCATGATGATAGTGGGGGTGTCAGTTGAAAGAAAATGAAGAAGCCAGGTAGAGAATTGGTCAATGAAGGCAGTGGTCGGGCCTGGAGGTCGGTATATGACGGCCACTTGGAGGTTGGAGGGAGAGTAGATGCGGACAGAGTGGACTTCAAAAGAGGGGAGGATTAGGGAGGGAAGAGGTGGGATTAGGTTGAAGGTGCAGTTGGGAGAAAGGAGAAGACCCACTCCTCCACCGTGTCTGTTGCCATTGCGAGGAGTGTGGGTAAAGTGGAGGCCGGCGTAACACAGCGCAGCAGGGGAGGCGGTGTCAGAGGGTGTCTGCCATGTTTCTGTGAGGCCGAGGAAGGCAAGATTGTGAGAGAGAAAGAGGTCATGAATCACATGGAGCTTATTGCATATGGAGCGGGCATTCCAAAGTGCACCCGAGAGAGGGAGCAGGGGGTTGGGTGTCAATGGCACAGGCTTTAAATTGGAAAGATTGTGGTAGTTCTTATTAGATAGGGAGTGGTAGGAAGGGGAAGTAGAGGGGGGTGAGAGCTGTGGGGGTCCAGGATTGGGGGATATGTCGCCAGCAGTGAGGAGAAGCAGAGAGAGGGAGAGCAGATGGGAGAAGGAGAGTGGGCAGCTTGTTTTATGTTTCATTCGGACAGATTTAAGGTTGAGGAGCAGTTCAGCAGAGGAGGTCAGGCGTGGAGGAAAGAGGGAAGGGGAGATGACTATTTGGTTAGAGGCTGCTGGGGTTTGGGGATAGCGAAGGAGAGTGAGGACTAAAGGAGCAAACACTGTGAGGGCATATGTAAACATGGTGAAGAAATAAGATAGGTTAAGAAAAGATAGGTCCAAGTAATAAGAATGGCTTACTCAGCAGACATACCCAAAAGAGACAGGTAGATAGTGTGGGGTCCTGACTCCCGCCGAGACTAACTGCCGTAGTAATAACTGCATTTTCGCGATACTTATGCTGCAGGGAGACACATGTGCCTGACCCGCACACGTGCCCCCCTAGAAGGCATCTGAATATATAGGACTGAGTAGAGGATCAGGTGAGAGGGATTGTGGGAACTGATTTGGGATAAATTACCAATTGCCTAGCACACCAGGGGATGTTAGACAATCAAAGGCACAGAGCCTGGCTACATCCATATGCTAGTAACACCTTACACCTGATAGCATCTCTACTGGCCCCAAGATGGCTATACAGCAGCTATATGGCTGTGCCATAGGACTTGTGTTCCGGCGGTGTCCGTCTTTTTAGGATTCAATAAAAGTATCGTCGGCCACAGTTTCGTGCACTTCTGAAAAGGACATCACTGAACCGAGGCCAGACAGAGTCCAGAATAAATCTGCTGCCTCATTATAGTGAATGGATCCCTCGGGGGTTTCATCTGTCACGTCACTCAGAGATTTACGGTATGTGCACACGTTGCAGATTTGCTGCGGACCTGCAGCGGATTTTCCGTGTGGAATCACTGCAGATCCGCAAGGGATTTACAGTACAATGTAAATCAATGCTGAAAAAAATAGCTTTGAACATGCTGCGGAAAATTCTGCACGGAATCAGCAGCGGTTTATTTTAAGCAGCATGTCAATTCTTTTTGCGGATCCACATGCGTTCTTACACCCATTCCATTATAGAAATCCGCAGGGGTAAAAATGCATGCCAATCCGCAGAGAATCCGCAGTAAAATCTTCACAAAAAATGCACAAAGTCTGCCAAAAAAGCGTGGATTTTGACCTGCGAATTCTGCCAAGAGATGCAGATTCTGTGCAGAAAATTCTGCAGGCAAATCTGCAACGGGTGCACATACCCTTAGATGGAAACCACAAAGTAAGTGCTCAGCGTAGACCACCGGATAAATGTGATCCCAAATGTTATGTAAAATGTTCCCAATAAAAGCTTTAACTCAATTCCCAAATAAAAGCAAGCCCTCACTTAGGTCCATCATCTGTTAATGGAAATATAGGGGGCTTGCATGTTACTGCTAACATAAAGGCTATGGAAAAGCTAAATGGCTCCTCGCCCCCCAAAAGGAAAATTAATCAAATTCTCCACTCCCAGATAATAATAATTATATAGCACTAACATATTACACAGTGCTTTACAGTTTAATTATCATCGCTGTCCCCGATGGGGCTCACAATCTACATTCCCTATCAGTATGTCTTTGGAGTGTGGGAGAAAACCAGAGTACCCAGAGGAAACCCACACAAACACGGGGAGAACATACAAACTCCTTGCAGATGTTGTCATTGGTGGGATTTGAACCCAGCACTCCAAGGCTGCAGTGCTTACCACTGAGCCACCGTGCTAAATGCCCATCACTCCCTTCTGAGCCCCCAGTGTGCCTAAACCACATTTAGAGCCTACATGCTTGGCATTTCTGTAGTGATGAAAGCCCACCTAATTTACAGGTACGTGTCTCCAGAAGCATGAGCTGAGCATAATGTACTGGTCACTACAGTGGCACTTTGCAATTTTCACTCAGGAACATCCACTATTGCTTGTTTCCGGAATACATCCATGGAGTCAAAATTGTCGCTACACCTGCAGATAAATTTCCAAAATGGAGTCACTTCAGGGGGGATTCTGCTTTTCTAGCACTTAGGGCTCTTTATGTGGAATCTGCAAACTATTCTAGGAAAATCTGTATTCCAAGAGGCAAATAGCGCTCTGTCCCTCCCGAGTCTCTTCGTATGGCTAAGCAGTACTGTACATCAACACTTGGGGTATTTCTACATTCAGCAGAGGTTGTGGGACAGATTTCGGTGCAAATTTACCCATTTGCAGTATGAAAATGTAAATCACGGGGCTAACACACAATCTTGGTGGTAAAAATGTAAATTATTTTTTCTTCACTGCCCATTGGTATATAAAAGTCTGTGACACACCTGTGGTGTCAATATAATCACTGCACCTTTGGATGAATTCATTGAAAGGTTTAGTTTGTAAAAAAAAAAAGGGTCACTTATGAGGGGTTCTGCTGATTTGGCACCTCAGGGGCTCTGCCAATGTAACATGGCATCTTCAAACAAGTGCAGCAAAATATGCACTGTAATATAGCGCTGCTTCCCTTCTGAGCTTTGCACTGTGCTTTAAAAGAGGCGCTAAAAAGATTTTTGTGTGAAAAATGTGATTTTTTTTTACATTTTTTAATTTTTTTTCAAGGATAAACGTTATAAACTTTTGTGACGCACCTGGGGGTACTTTTGCCAGTTTTCTCTACTCACATAAACTCTGAGATGTTACATTAACCCCTCTCTGACATTAGACATACTATTTCGTCCATGTGCCCTGGGACTTAATTCCCATTGCTGGAATAGTACATCATAGGCGATCAGTGGCACTCACGGGGGGGAGCGCGGCTGATCGTGGTCAGGTGTCAGCTGATTCTCACAGCTGATGCCCGGCATTAAGTGCCAGGAGTGGTCACGGTCCGCTACCGGCACTTTACCCCCTGGAACACTGCGATCACACATGATCACAGCATTTCGGAGCCTGCAGATGGGCTGACAGCCTTTCTGCCTTTGGATCGGAGACTCCGCAGCATGACGTGGGATCCCGATCGCTGCCATGGAGCCCCAATGTCGTTATGACAACATCCGGGTCTCAAGACCCGAGAGACTTCCTGTCATGAGCACTGATGATCAGGAAGTCTCTCAGGGCAGTGTAAAATCCATGCAGTGTTGACAGCTTCTATAGCATGCAGATCTGCATGCTATAGACGTGATCAGCCTGCACAAAATGAGTGTCCCATAGTGGGACAAAGTGTAAAAAGTAAGACTGAAATAAAAAAATTTTTAAAAAAATAATAAACAATCATAATAAAATAAATATTTATTCCATCATTAAATCAATATTTGAATAAAAAAATCTAAACAATAAAAGAACACATATTTAGTATTGCCGCTTCTGTAACAACCCAACCTATAAAACTGTCCCACTAGTTAACCCCTTTAGTGAACACCTTTAAAAAAACGGCAAAAAACAATGCTTTATCGTCATACCGCCAAACAAAGTGGAATAACACACGATCAAAAAGATGGATATAAATAAACGTAGTACCACTGAAAATGTCATCTTGTCCCGCAAAAAACAAGCTGCCATATAGCTCCATCGCCGGAAAAATAAAAGTTATAGCTCTCAGAATAAAGCGATGCAAAAATAATCATTTTTTTATATAGAATTGTTTTTATTGTATGAAAGCGCCAAAACATAAAAAAGATATAAATGAGGTATCGCTGTCATCGTACTGACCTGAAGAATAAAACTGCTTTATCAATTTTACCACATGCGGAACGGTATAAACGCCCCCCCCCCAAAAGAAATTCTGGAATTGCTGGTTTTTGTTCACTTTGCCTCTCAAAATTTGGAATAAAAAGCGATCAAAAAATGTCATGTGCACAAAAATGGTACCAATAAAAACATCAACTTGTTCCGCAAAAAACAAGACCTCACATGACTCTATGGGCCAAAATGTGGAAAAATTATAGCTCTCAAAATGTGGCGATGCAAAAACTAATTTTTGCGCAGTAAAAAGCGTCTTTAGTTTGTGACAGCTGCCAAACATAAAAACCTGCTATAAATAGTAACTCAAACCCCCCTTTATCACCTCCTTTGTTAGGGAAAATAATAAAATTAAAAAATGTATTTCCATTTTACCGTTAGGGTTGGAGTTGGGGTTAGGGTTGGAGCTAAAGTTAGGGTTGGGGTTAAAGTTAGGGTTGAGGCTAAAGTTAGGGTTAGGATTGATATTAGGGTTAGGGGTGTATTAGGGTTAGGTTTATGGTTAGGGTTATGGTTAGGATTGGGATTAGGGTTAGGGGTGTGTTAGGGTTAGGTTTATGGTTAGGGTTGGGATTAGGGTTAGGGGTGTGTTGGGGTTAGAGATGGAGTTAGAATTTGGGGGGTTTCCACTGTTTAGGCACATCAGGGGCTCTCCAAACGTGATATGCGTCTGATCTCAATTACAGCAAATTCTGCATTGAAAAAGTCAAACGGTGCTCCTTCCCTTCCGAGCTCTACCATGCGCCCAAACAGTGGTTTACCGCCACAGATGGGGTATCAGCATACTCATGACAAATTGCACAACAACTTTGGGGTCCAATTTCTTGTGTTACTCTTGGGAAAATAAAAAATTGGGGGTGAAAAGATCATTTTTGTGGAAAAAATATGATTTTTTATTTTTACGGCTCTACATTATAAACTTCTGTGAAGCACTTGGGGTTTCAAAGTGCTCACCACACATCTAGGTAAGTTCCTTAGGGGGTTTACTTTCCAAAATGGTGTCACTTTTGGAGGGTTTCCACTGTTTAGACACATCAGGGGCTCTCCAAACGCGACATGGCGTCCAATCTCAATTCCAGCCAATTTTGCATTGAAAAGTCAAACGGCTCTCCTTCCCTTCTGAGCTCTGCCATGCGCCCAAACAGTGGTTTACCTGTATATATGGGGTATTAGCGTACTCAGGACAAATTGCATAACAACTTTTGGGGTCCAATTTCTCCTGTTACCCTTGGTAAAATAAAACAAATTGGATCTGAACTAAATTTTTTGTGAAAGTTTAAATGTTCATTTTTTTAAACATTCCAAAAATTCCTGTGAAGCACCTGAAGGGTTAATAAACTTCTTGAATGTGATTTTGAACACCTTGAGGGGTGCAGTTTTTAGAATGATGTCACTTTTGGGTATTTTCTATCATATAGACTTCAAATGTGATGTGGTCCCTAAAAAAATGGTGTTGTAAAAATGAGAAATCGCTGTTTAACTTTTAACGCTTATAACTTCCTAACAATAAAAAATGTTGGTTCCAAAATTGTGCTGATGTAAAGTAGATATGTGGGAAATGTTATTTATAAACTATTTTGTGTGACATATTTCTCTGTTTTTAAGGGCATGAAAATTCAAAGTTGGAAAATTGCAAAATTTTCAAAATTTTTGCCAAATTTCCCATTTTTTCCTGAAGTGCAATATGTCACGAGAAAACAGTATCAGAATCACTGGGATCTATGGAAGCATTACAGAGGTATTACCTCATAAAGGGACAGTAGTCAGAATTGTAAAAATTGGCCTGGTCATTAAAGGGAATCTGTCACCTATTTTTTGGAGTATCAGCTGCCGCCACCACCATCAGGGACTTATCTACAGCATTCTGTAATGCTGTAGATAAGCCCCCGATGTAACCTGAAAAATGAGTTATATTATACTCACCCAGGGGTGGTCCAGGTCAGGTTTTGGTCTGATGGGTGTCGCGATCCGGTCCGGCGCCTCCCATCTTCTAACGGTGACGTCCTCTTCTTTGCTTCCCGTCGTGGCTCCTGCGCAGGCACACTGCTCTGCCCTGTTGAGGGCAGAGCAGAGTACTGCAGTGCGCATGTGAAATGACTGTAACTTCTGAAAATCATTTTTTAAAATGTAGAGCCCAAAACTGGATCCCATATTCTAGATGTGGCCTCATCACTGATTTATGAAGCGGTTATAATATTTTGGGATCACAGGGATTTATCTCTCTTTTTATACACCCTAAAATCTTATTTGATTTTGCGGCTGCTGCTTGACATGCTTGAGTACTGCTGCTCAGCTTACTTGTAACCAGAATACCCAAGTCCTTCTCCTGTTCTGTTGTCCTGAGTATGCTCCCATTGGCGATCCGATAGATGCTACTGCAGAGGCGCCAGCGGTGCCATCTTGGAAGAGGCGATTTTGTTTTTTCTCTAGCAAGATGGTGCCACCATCAAAACCAATAAATAAATGCACATTATTGATGTGATCATGGTGCAGAGCAGGCGCTCAGAAGCCGTACTGGTGAATAACTAATCAGAGCGCCGCATGAAGACCCCCCCCACAGGCCGCAACGGAACACAAATATATCATTAACTCATAACTGAAAATAAAGATTAACAACAACCACAAGACGGATTTCATCAACCAAGGTATCATTGTAATTAGTATAATGGTGCCGACCTGACACTCTGTGTATGTTACTGTACACAATCCTGCTGACAGGTTCCCTTTAATCACCTACATAGCTTTGTGTCGTCAGCAGAGACTGACACTTTACTCTAAATCCCATCCACAAGGTCATTAATAAGGCATTTAAAAGAATCGGTGCTAGTACAGATCCCTGCGATACCCCACCTCTTACTATATCCCATTTAGATAACTTAACATTTATGACAACTCTTTGTTTCCTGTCATTAACCTAATTCCTTACCCATCTGCATAAAGTTTCCCCCAGTCTTGGCTTCTGTAGCTTCAGTATAAGGCTGTTATGTGGTACAGTATCAAATGACTTTGCAATGTCCAGATAAATCAGATCAGTCGCATTATCAACATTTAGATTTGCACTCACCTCCTCATAGTAACACAACGTTAGTTAGACACGACCTATCTTTCATGAATCCGTGCCGGTTGTCAGTTATTATATTATTCTTTGCACTATATCTCTGCAGGTCATCTCTTATAATGCCCTCAAAAACTTTTGCACACTACTAATGTCAGACTTACCGGATGGTAGTTGCCTGGATCCACCTTACCTTTCTTAAATATCGGTACCACATCAGCCATCTTCCAATCCTGTCGCACCACCCCTGTTATAAGTGAGTCTAAGGATGTGAGATACAATGGTCTGAGCTCAGTTCCTTCAGTATCCGTGGATGAATGCCATCTGGGCTGGGGGAATTTTTCAATGCATACGCTAATGCATTTCAGTTATTGAAAATAGAAGAAAATATATTTTTGCAGAGTCCGAGACAACTAGGTCGGGCCAGTAACTTAACTGGAGTGGATAGAAAACTTGCTGAAAAAAAGGAGTGCATGAGACAAAGGGCTACAGAAGAGGAAAATCGACAAATAAAATATTTTTCTACAGCATCAACGTCTTCGACAGCATATGGTATTACAAACTTACCTGACGATTCATCTTAAAGTTCAGCTGATAATTTTGAACGTTAACAAGAGCAATTGTCAACTTTGACCGAGAGTTCACAATCTAAGACTCTTGTGAAACGCGGTAGGAAAGATTTTGTTATTCTCAAATTAGTAGCAGTAACAGTTGACAGGGAGAAGTTGGCTGACTCTATGCAACATAGATGTGAAGCAGTTCTAAAAAACTGTGGGTACGCAACCAAATATTAGGTTAGTGATTCACAGGAATGCGAAATCGTCATAAAAAATAGTACATATTGTGAGCTTGTAAAGTCAAATGCAGGTACTGCTATTTTTTAAAACAGCCCAATGTTATTTTTTTTGTTATTTTCTGTAAAGTTGTTAAAAATTATATACATTTCTGTTCTTGTTTTGACTTAGAAAACAGTGTGGAATGTCCTCAATGCATGGAAATAAAAACTAGTAAAAAGACTTGTGATTAACTCATGTTTTTGAACACACTGCTAGTATTTTGAACACTACTGTATGTGTCAGTTAAGTAGAGAATGTTGAATATTTTCCGGTAAGCAATTCTTCCATCCAATGAATCGGGACAGAAAAATTAAAAGAATGTGCAGAAACCATAAAAAATAATTTTCAAAATGAGGTATCAGAAGTTGTTACCGTTCACTGGAATGGTAAATTGTTACAAGCTTTAGGTGTCCAAAAATTCAAAGAAGAACGTTTTCATATACTGTAGTAATTTCATTTGGAAATATAGAGCTACTTATTGGGTTGGCAAAGCTGCATGTTTTTTAGAGGCAAAGAGCGGAAATAAGCTGTGATACTGCAATTACCAATTGCAACATCAAAGCTATACGTATATGCACATATTGTGCCATTATCTCTTTAAGTATGAAAATCAGATTTTGTTAAATTTCCCAACACTCTCTGCTGATTGGTTACATTTTTTTATTTGCTCTGCAGCAAGCTAAAATGGTATAAAATAAACTTAACTGCCCATCATCAGACAGGGCATATTGTACACAGACACTTGTGTTCTTGTGCTATGTGCCTACGTCAGCTGATGCTTGAGTGAAATCTGTACTAATTTGCTGCATGATCCAAAATACTTTTGTCACACTGCAGCACAGCAGGTAGCTGGAGTAGTGCAAACTCCTGGCAGCAGATTGGAGAATGAAAAGAAGTCCTACACAGAACAAAACTACAGAACTGCAGCCAGGGTACCACCAGGTGGCAGCAGAATAGTCAGCAAGCCGAGTCAATATCAGAGAGTAGTGAAGTACAAAGGGGAATGACAAACACAGAGTAAGAGGAGTGCAAATAGGTCAGTGCCGGTCAGAGGAAGAGGTATCAGATAGAAGACACAGAACCAGATCATAACCAAAAGCTGAGTCGAGTACTGTGGAATCCAAACAAACAAGGTCACACAGAGACAGGACTGGCAGGGACAGAGAACACAGACACAAGCAAAGTCAGCTAAATGCAGCAGGACAAACCAGGGGTTCTCCAGGGCCAGCTACACACGCCATAGGCAGAAAATATAACTGACACTGCCTGTAGGATGCAGCCCAGAGAAATAGCAGTGCTGAAACCAGAATGAGGGGGTCCACTGAATCCCCAGGTTTCACAGGATAGCGCGTATGAAAAGCCCGGATTAACCGAACTGCATGGACTGATCGCCCCAGGACCCAAGATTGATCCTCAGGACCATAACCTCTCCATTGTACCAAACACTGAAGCGAACTGCGAACCATCCGAGAATCAACAATTCGTTCAACTTCAGATCATCCACCAAGACAGGAGGTGGAGGGGGTGGAGACCCAGCAGAGCAAGGTACAAATGACTTAAGAAGGGACTTATGGAACACATTGGGGTTACGGAGCGATGCAGGTAAACATAAGTGAAAGGCCACTGGATTGACAACCTCAATGATCTCGTAAGGACCAATAAACTTGGGACCCAGCTTAACCGAAGAAAGTTTCAGAAGCATGTTCTTGGTAGACAACCACATTTTATCTCCTAACAGAAATATAGGTCTTACAGATCATCGCTTACAGCAAAATGTTTCTGTTTGCCCTGAGCCACCCCAATGTTCTTTTGGACCTCCCTCCACGCCTCCCCCAACCGATGAACCGCCGAATCAGCCCCTGGACAACCCGAATCCAGCCTGGAAAATTCACCAAAATGGGGGTGGAAACCGTAGTTACAAAAAAAACGGAGAAATGCCAGTGGACTGATTAACTCGATTATTAAATGCAAACTCAGCCACTGTCAATGAAGAACACCAATCGTCCTGCTGAGACGTGGCAAGACACCGCAAAATCTGTTCCAGTGACTGATTGGTCCTCTCCGTCTGACTGTTGGTTTCATGATGGTAGGTCGAAGAGAAGATCAAGCCAATACCCAATCTTTTACGAAATGCCTTCAAAATTTAGACGTAAACTGCACCCCTCTATCAGACACCAAATTCAGAGGCATGCCATGCAACCACACAACATGCTCAATGAACAACTTAGATAGTGTTTCTGGGTTAGGTAGTCCTGCCAAAGGTACAAAATGTGCCTGCTTGCTAAATCTGTCAACCACTGCCCAGACCACAGTTTTGGCATTGGAAGAAGGGAGATCAGTGATAAAATCCATGGACAAATGAGTCCAAGGTCAATCTGGAATTAGCAATGGCACCATTTCACTGGCTGGCCAGTTATGGGAGCTTTTAGCATGGGCACATGTATCACAAGCAGACACAGACATAGTGATGTCAAAAGACATGGAGGACCACTAAAACAGTCTAGCAATAGCTCTCTGGGTGGCCAAGATTCCGGGGTGCCCCCTGAGAGTAGAATTGTGGAACTTTCGAGGCACCCTCAACTGATACTGAACAGGGGCGAAGAGTTTGTTATCAGGCAAAGATGAAGGAGAAAGGGACTGAGACTTATGAATTTCCCACTCCAATTCAGAGGACATCGCTGCAACGACCACCCCACGCTGAAGAATGGAGGAAGGAGGTTTTGGTGGTGATATCGGATCCCAGCTGCGAGATAAGGCATCGGCCTTGACAATCTTGGAACCAGGTCAAAAGGTAATGGAAAAATGAAAACGTGAAAAAAAAGTGACCACCTTGCCTGCCTAGGAGTCAAATGTTTGGCTCACTCAATGTAGGACAGGTTCTTGTGGTCCGTAATCACCGTGATCTGATGAACAGTCCCCTCCAAAAAGTGCCTCCATTCTTTAAAAGCCAGTTTTATGGCTAATAAATCCCGATTCCCCACATCGTTATTTCTCTCAGCATGAAAAAATTTCTTGGAGAAAAAGGCACAAGGTCTTAAGTTAGTCAAAGTGAAAGGTCCCTGAGAGAGCACCGCCCCCACTCCCACCTGCGATGCATCCACCTCAACAATGAATGGTTCAGACGGATCGGGCTGGAACAATACAGGAGCAGACATGAAACATTTTTTCAATGTAAAAAAGGCTACCACTGCCGGGGCCAATCAGTTTTTTAAGATCAGCCCCCTTACTAGTGATATCAGTTAGAGGCTTGACCACCTGAGAAAACCTCTTAATAAATTTGAGATAGTAATTGGCAAAACCCAAAAAACGCTGAAGACCTTTAAGGTCTCTGGGTTGCACCCAATCAACAATGGCCTGTACCTTTTCAGGGTCCATACGAAACCCCTTGGCAGACAGGATGAACCCCAGAAAGGACGGCTCTTGGACAAAAATGAGGTTTAGCGAACAGAGCGGCACGTAGATGAGCCATGTGAGATTCTTTGTCAGATTAAAATACAAGAATGTCACCTAAATGTACCACCATAAAGCGCCCAATGAAGTCAGAAAATACATTATTAATGAAATTCTAAAAAACCGCTGGTGCATTCGTGAGACCAATGGGCATGACCAGATTTTCAAAGAAACCCTCAGAGGTGAGAAATGCTATTTTCCACTCATCCCCCTCCCAAAAACGGATAAGGTTATATGCTCCCATGAGATCTAACTTGGAAAACCACTTAGCCCCAGATAATTGGTTGTACAGATCAGCGATAAGCGGGAGGTTGTAGGTATTTCGCACCATAATCTTATTTAGTTCCTGAAAATCGAGGCAAGGGTGTAAACCACCATCCTTTTTTTAACAAAAAAGAATCCAGCGGCCACCGGAGAGATAGAAGGACAGATGTCACCTTTGCATAAACTTTCAGAGATATAATTTTTCATAGCAGTGCATTCTAGGCCGGAAAGATTGTACAAATGGGCCTTGGGCAATTTAGCACTCGGAATAAGATCAATAGTACAATCATAGGGGCGATGGGGTGGCAATACCTCAGCCTCTTTTTCGGAAAATACGCTCTCAAAATCTTTTAGGTATTCCGGAATACCCTCCAGATTAATGGACACCATAAGCAATGTCAAAAGACAACCATTTGAACAACTAGGACCACATTTCACAATATCTGGATATTCCCAGTCAATAACAGGATTATACAATTGTAACCAGGGGAATCCCAGCACCAGTCCCGCTGGAAGATTATCCAGAACATAACATAAAATTTGCTCCTGATGTAAGAACCCCAACTTGAGGAGAAACTCTTCAGAGACAAATTTAACAACATTTTTTGCCAGCGGTGTCTTATCAGTGGCAAAGATATGGATTGGGGTCTCAAGCCTAAGGGTACCGTTACACCTAGCGATGCACCAGCGATCCCGACCAGCGATATGACGCGGTCAGGATCGCTGGTGCATCGCTAGGTGGTCGCTAGTGAGCTGCCACACAGGCAGATCTCACCAGCGATATCGCTGGGGACGGGGATCGCTACTTACCTGTCAGACGAGGCGATCCTGCGTCCTCGCGCCCGGCTCCACGCGTCGCTCGTCGTCACAGCAGGAAGCGCCGCAGGAAGTGACCGACGAGAAATGATCCAGGAGCTTCTCGTGCGATCAGCGATAACCAGCGGGGGAGCCGGTCGGAGGTAAGTATCACATGCAGCGATATCGCTAGCAATATCGCTGCAACGTCACAAAATTGGTGACTTTACAGCGATATTGCTAGCGATATTGCAGTGTGTAACGGGGGCTTTACTGTCCCTATCTTAGTCCTGGATCCTAGACTCGAGTCAATGAAGTTCATGGACGACCCACAGTCCACAAAAGCTGAAGTGGGTGTGAAGCAATACCCACAACAAAGTTCCACCTCTAACAAAATTTTTTGGAATGAGAAAAAGGTGCCTGAGAGTCTGGATGACCTCATCGACAATCACCCAGACTCGGCAGCTTGTTAGTGGGTGGACAAGAGGAGCAGTCCTTTTTCCAATGTCCCGGACTTCCACAGAAAAAACATAACTTCCCTTCACATCATCCTTCCTCTAATTCTCCTTGAGGTTAGTGGCCCCAACCTCCATAGGTTCCATATAGGGCATCACTTCGGATTTAGCAAGATGTATAGGATCCTATCGCTGGATTACTCCTCTCTCCCGCAACCTCCTATCCATACGAATGGCCTGAGTCATGACCTCCTCCAAGGAGCTGGGTGGCGAATGGAGAGCCAGACCATCCTTAAGATGATCTGACAGTCCTCTCATGAACTGACATCTTAACGCAGAGTCGTCCCAAGACACTTCGGTGGACCACGGTCTAAACTGAACAATACCATTCGGCAGTGAGTTTATCCTGGGAAAGACCTAAGATCGTGTCCTCTGCCACCCTGACCCGGTCTGGTTCATCGTAAATCAGTACTAAAGCTTCAAATAACTTATCCACAGACACACTTTCAGGGGCAGTCATAGGTAAAGAAAAATCCCAAGTTTTAGGTCCCTCCCGGAGTAAATAAATGATCATCCCCTCCCGTTGACTCTCATCTCCTGAAGATCTGTGTCTTAGGGAAAAAAGCAGCTTACAACTCTCTTTGAATGTACAGAACTTCTCTTTTTCCCTGAAGAAAATATCAGAGAGCCTGACCATAGGTTCAGGAGAGCGTAAAGAGACATCTATGGAGTCCGAGTGCTTACAGGCTAATTGTGTCATAGAACCTTGAACAGACTTAACTGTCTCAGTAAGTTCCCTCTGGAGTTCATTAAGGGAAGTAGCCAGAGTTCTATGTTCCACAGACAAGTCCTGCATCATTTGAGTCAAATTTGACATCTGATCCGCAAGGGTACAAATCGGATCCATAGCAAAAACGAAAAAGGAAAAAAAAACTGTCTATGATCAGTTATAATGTCATGCTGCAGTATTGCAGGCAGCTGCAGAGTAGTGCAAACTCCACTGAATAACAGCAGAGTGAAGAATGAACAGAAGTCCTGCACAGACCAACATCGAGGCTACCACAAGGTGGCAGCAGAATAGTCAGCAAGCCGGTTCGATATTAGAGAGTAGCAAAGTACAAAGGGGAATGACAAACGCAGAGTCAGAGAAGCGCAAATAGGTCAGTGCCGGTCAGTAGAAGAGTTATCACACGGAAAACACAGAATCAGGTCAGAGCCAAAAGCCGAGTCGAGTACCGGGGAATCCAATCACACAAGGACACAGAGTCGGGACGGAGAGCACAGACACAAGCAAAGTCAGCTAAATGCAGCAGGACAAACCAAGGGTTCTCCAGGGCCAGCTACACACGCCGTAGGCAGGAAATATAACTGACACTGCCTGGAGGATGCAGCCCAGAGAAATAACAGACCTGAAACCAGAATGAGGCAGAGAAAAGTTAACCCCTGACATGACCAGACCTCAAGGTAAAGGAGAGACAGGAAAAACCTGATCATGACATCTTTACTATGGCACCCTGAAGATAAACCGACAGATTTACAATTAAACCAGTTCAGAAATATAAGTATAGTTATCTGCAAAGGGGACAATTACATTTTGGAAGTGACTTCCTATTGAAAGTAAAATATTATATCTTATTACCATGGATCCTAAAATGAAATACAGTAAAGAACTAAAATTTCAGTTTCAGAACAGTTTAAGTATGGTATTAACTATAAACACAAAGCCACAGTTAGAATTAACAGCTACATTTCACTTTTTGGATAAAGATTATTTTATATCAATTAAAAAGGGTTTTTTTTGTGTGCATCAAATTAATTCTGGATCTTAACTATTTTTCATTATTTAACCAAGATATTCGAGTAATGCAAAGGTACAGCAACTGGGACAAGATTTACCTCCAGGTTGCCTATCTTTTTATTGGCCTTTTTGAGGAGTCTTTTTTACGGTATATAAAATTAGAGCCAACAGTAGCTAAAATAATTTCTCAACATAAAACAAAAGGACAGCAAAGGAAAACATCACATTTTTTGAAATTATGGTCTTCTATACTGACCAATACAAAATTAATACTAAATAAGCAATACTTCCAATCACTTGATGTTAATACTGTAGTTGTTTAGATTTCTCAAGAGTGCTCTATAGTAAGAAGCTTATAAATCTACCTTGTCAATAGAAAAGGAGGCACAGACATTTCATGAATGAGAGAGATTTTAAAGAATAGTGTAAGTTCTTAAACATTTACATCAATAGGATATCTGAAATAATTTGCCCAAATTTCCAAATCCAGGGCCAGAGCATTCAACCAAAAAACCTGCGTCATCCCAAAAAACAAAAATGAATCAATTAACAATCAACTAATTTGATAACGACATATACTCAGAAAAACAAAAAAATAAGGAAAACTGTGAAAATATGGGATACTACTACACAACCTCTATCTGAAAGTTATTTTTCCACAAAGTCCAAAACTTATCTTTCAACTCTTTTTGTTTCAAGTTGGACAGATTGCTATGGATGATATCATCCAATGTGTAAATGTTTTACATTTTATACTAATGAAAAAAACTTTAAGGAGGATCTTTCACCAAATTTTTCATTTTGAACTGGACACAGAATATGATATTGGCTGTATTGGAAAGAAAGTGATTTTTTTTTGTGGTGTGGGGGGGTGTGTTCTTCTTTCTTTTGAATGTTGCCCTCAGCTTATGATTGGTCAGCATCATCCAGGGAGAAGAAGTTCACACCCCAAAGAAAATTGCCTGATATTACCCAATTGGACTTAGAAAAAGTTAACTCATTTGGTGCCAAATATTTTGATTTCTAATATCTCTGTAACAGAGACACAAAATTAAAAACAAACAGTTTAAAAACAAAACAAAACATTTGATTCTGCTCTGCAGCCACTATCACATCTTATGCCCAGTTCAACAGTAGACATTTGGTGAAAGGTCCTCTTTAAAATCACTAGCTTTGTAAGCATGTGATTTACAGGATTTAATGTACTTGTGGCTTCCATAGAGTTGGCCATACTTTACAGACTTTAAAAAACAGAATTAACAAACATAGGGTAAATCTGAGCAATTGTACATAATTTGTATTTGTGGTGGGTAATAATAATAATAATAATAATTTTTATTTATATAGCGCCAACATATTCCGCAGCACTTTACAATTAAGCGGGGACATGTACAGACAATAAATTCAATACAAGTTAAGACAATTCAAACAGTGACATTAGGAGTGAGGTCCCTGCTCGCAAGCTTACAATCTACAAGGAAATGGGGGGACACAGTAGGTGAAAAATGCTTGTTAATTCAGGTCTGGCAATTATAATAGGGATTTTCATATAAAGCTGCATGATCCGGTCATCAGCCCGTGTGTTTAAGTGCAATAGACAAGTATCAAGTGCAGTTATCATGTGCATGAAGGGTGTGGAGACAGATGAATAGTAGGGTGCAGATTCAGAATAATATTTGGAAGGAGGGAACAGGGCAAAGTTAGCTTGCTGGGTAGTTGATGTGGTAGGCTTGTTTGAAGAGATGGGTTTTCAAAGCGCGCTTGAATAGGTCAGGGCTAGGTATCAGTCTGATCGCCTGGGGAAGTGCATTCCAGAGAGCTGGAGCAGCACGAGAGAAGTCTTGGAGGCGGAGGTGCGAGGTTCGGATTACGGGGGATGTTAGTCTTAGGTCATTTGTAGAACGGAGGGCACGTGTAGGGCGATAGACAGAGATGAGAGAGGAGATATAAGGCGGTGCAGAACAGTGTAGAGCTTTGTGGGTGAGAGAGATGAGTTTATACTGGACCCTGTAGCGAATAGGTAGCCAGTGTAATGACTGGCACAAGATGGAGGCATCGGTGAAGCGGCTGGACAGAAATATGACCCTGGCTGCCGCATTCAAGATGGATTGGAGAGGAGAAAGTTTGGTAAGAGGGAGACCGATCAGAAGAGAGTTGCAGTAGTCCAGGCGAGAATGAATAAGAGCGACAGTAAGAGTCTTAGCAGTGTCAAAGGTGAGAAAAGGTCGGATTCTGGAGATGTTTTTAAGATGCAGGTGACAAGAGCGACTGAGTGATCGGATGTACGGAGTAAAGGAAAGTTCAGTGTCGAATATGACCCCAAGACAGCGGGCATGCTGCTTGGGAGTTATGGTTGAACCCTCCAGGGTTATTTCGATGTTAGGTAGAGTGAGGTTAGTAGAGGGGAGAAACACAAGAAGTTCAGTTTTAGAGAGATTTAGTTTCAGATAGAGGGAGGACATGATGCTAGAGACAGCAGACAGACAATCCTTGGTATTTTGAATTAGGGTAGGGGTGATGTCAGGGGAAGAAGTGTATAATTGGGTGTCATCAGCATAGAGATGATACTGGAACCCAAATCTGCTGATTGTTTGTCCAATAGGGGCAGTGTATAAAGAGAAGAGGAGGGGGCCTAGGACTGAGCCCTGCGGGACCCCGATAGTAAGGGGACGAGAAGAGGAAGAGGAGCCGGAAAAAGATACAGTGAAGGAGCGGTCAGAGAGGTAGGAGGAGAACCAGGAGAGGGCTGTGTCCTTGAGGCCTATAGAGCGGAGCATAGTGAGGAGGAGCTGGTGATCCACAGTGTCAAATGCGGCAGAGAGATCCAGGAGAATCAGCAGGGAGCAATGACCTTTCGATTTAGCTGTTATTAAATCATTAGAGACTTTAGTGAGGGCAGTTTCAGTAGAGTGTAAAGAGCGGAAACCAGATTGTAAGGGGTCGAGAAGAGAGTTATCCAAGAGATTGCGGATTAGACGGGAGTGGACCAGGCGTTCCAGGAGTTTAGAGATGAAGGGAAGGTTAGAGACAGGTCTGTAGTTAGCAGTGCAGTTCTGGTCCAGGGATGGCTTTTTAAGTAAAGGGGTTATGATGGCATGTTTAAATGAGGAGGGAAATATACCTGAAGAAAGAGAGAGGTTAAATATTTTAGTCAGGTGAGTGGTGACCACTGGTGAGAGAGACTGCAGGAGCTGTGAAGGAATAGGGTCACTGTTGCAGGTTGTAGGCCGAGCAGAAGCGAGGAGCTTGGAAACTTCTTCTTCTGAAACAGGCTCAAAGATGTCTAGTGAGCTTGAGGTGCGGCAGGGAAGGGGATCCAGGCACTGAGGAGATAGGGCTGAGATATCCTGATGGATGTGGTTGATTTTTTCTAGGAAATAAGTGGCCAGATCCTCACCGCTGAGGTTGGTGATGGGGGCCTGTACTTTAGGTTTCAGGAGGGAGTTTAAGGTTTCAAAAAGTCGTCTTGGGTTGTTTGATAGTGAGGTGATGAGGGTGGTGAAGTAGGATTGTTTGGCCAGATGAAGGGCAGAGTTATAGGTTTTGAGCATGAACTTATAGTGGATGAAGTCTTCTGCTAAGAGAGACTTTCTCCACTGCCGCTCTGCACACCTCGAGCAGCGCTGAAGAAAGCGTGTTTGCGTTGTGTGCCAGGGCTGCCGTTGTCTGTGTCGGGTCTTTCTGCGTATAGAAGGTGCTGCTTCATCTAGGGCATTCTTCAGTGTATTATTGAAGTGTGACAATGCTATGTCTGGACAGGAGAGGGTGGAGATGGGGGCTAAAGATGTGTGGAGATTGTCCCTAAGCTGTTGGGTATTAATGGTACGTGTATTCCGATAAGTGTGGTAAGTGGGGGTGTTCCGGGTGAGGAGACAATTCTTGACAGAGAAGGAAAGAAGGTTGTGGTCCGAGAGCGGGAGGGGTGAATTAGTAAAGTCGTGCAGCGAGCCGGGACGGGAGAAAACCAGGTCCAGAGTATTCCCGCCCTCATGTGTAGGAGAATTAGTAAACTGTGAGAGGCCGAATGAAGAAGTTAGAGAAAGAAGATGAGAGGCAGACTGGGAGAGCGGATCATTGATGGGGATGTTAAAGTCTCCCATGATGAGGGTGGGGATGTCACAGGATAGAAAGTGAGTAAGCCAGGTGGTGAAGTGGTCTAGAAACTGGCGGGAGGAGCCTGGAGGGCGATAAACGACCGCCACTCGTAAGGAGAAGGGCTTAAAGAGTCTGACGGCGTGGACTTCAAAGGAAGGAAATGTAAGTGAGGGAACCGGGGGGATGACCTGGAAAGCACATTGTGATGAAAGGAGCAAACCAACACCTCCACCCTGTCTGTTCTCAGGTCTGGGGGTATGTGAAAATTTTAGCCCACCAAACGAGAGAGCGGCAGCAGCGGTGGTGTCTGAATGCTGGATCCAGGTTTCTGTAATAGCCAGAAGGTTAAGGGAATTAGAGAGAAAAAGATCGTGACTGTAAGTCAGTTTGTTACACACAGACCGTGCATTCCAGAGAGCACATTGGAAAGTGAGAGGAGATGGCATGCACTGAATGTTAATAAGATTAGCAGGGTTTCTATATGCAGATGGAGGAGAGTAACGTATGCTGGTGGAGGGAGGCCCAGGGTTGGGGGAGATGTCACCTGCAACTATTAAAAGGAGAAAAAACAGAAAAAGCAGGTGGTGGGATGATTTGTATGAACGTTTTGAGTGCTGCATGGTGGTTTTGGATGGTTTGGTGTGGGTAAGAAATGTCAATAGAGCCTCAGAGTTATACATGGGAGAGTGGAAAAGGGAGGGGTGGATATGCAGAGAGTGCACAGAATGTGTAAAAGGGCAGGCGAGTTGTTAGAAAGCAGAGGTGAAGACAAAAAAGCAGCAGGTTGATATGATCAATGCAAATGTAGTACGACTGACCAAGAAGCATGCGTGCATGAAAAACTTATGCACCTTACCTGTCTCCTGCCCTGTCCAACTGCATTGTCTAACTGCAAAACACTTGATCCCGTTGCACACATGGATGATGGAATGAAATACCATAAAAATATCTGGCAATATATGATGCAGTTCACACTTGTCAGACAGCATACATGGATGATGGAATGAAATACCTGTGTGAAGAAGAGAAGAGAGGAACATCAGCTTCAATGCATTGTCTAACTGCAAAACACTTGATCCCGTTGCACTTAATATCTGTTGCACGCGTGAGCCCGCACGCGTGCTATCCCAACCAGAGCTAAATATATATGAAATGAAATGTCTGCTAGCTTCAGCCACCAAAAGGCCACAATCAGTAATTAACCAATTAGCACAAGGCCAGAGCAGGCATTACTATGCAGGGTAAATAACTAACGCTGGACAAGGCCATCAAACAGAGAAAGGGAAAAAAACCTTTCTACACTTCAAAGCAGAAACCAAATAGTTAAAAAAAAAAAATAAAGACCCACCACAGGAGTGATGGAATGAAATACCATAAAAATATCTGGCAATATATGATGCAGTTCACACTTGTCAGACAGCACACATGGATGATGGAATGAAATACCATAAAAATATCTGGCAATATATGATGCAGTTCACACTTGTCAGACAGCATACATGGATGATGGAATGAAATACCATAAAAATATCTGGCAATATATGATGCAGTTCACACTTGTCAGACAGCATACATGGATGATGGAATGAAATACCTGTGTGAAGAAGAGAAGAGAGGAACATCAGCTTCAATGCATTGTCTAACTGCAAAACACTTGATCCCGTGGAACTTAATATCTGTTGCACGCGTGAGCCCGCACGCGTGCTATCCCAACCAGAGCTAAATATATATGAAAATGGGTACCAGTTATATGCATTTAAACTAAGAATTAGTGTTATATCTCACCTGGTGAGGTGGGAGGAATTGGAGTATAAAGTCCAAAAGATACATAAAAAGGTATAAATTTATTAAGCACATAGTTCTATTAGTTACACACGTATACAAAAACAAGTAGATCAAAAGAAGGTACAGAGACATAAAAAGCAGCAGGATCAGAAAAATAGTGGCTATAAATGTCCAAAAAATATGAACGGGCAAATGTACAATAAAGTGCTAAGTGCAAATCGTGATATGGGTTAAAGTGGGATTAATACCGGTATTTATAGCAAGGCTTCATGTAAGTCAGCACATAAAGCATAGAAGCTATGTCATCCCACCCTCACAGTACTTACCCATAGTCCGTACACGGAGGACACGTGCCACGCCGTTCTCAGGTAACATCTCACTGCCTGAGCTGAGCCTGGGTGAATGATGTCACAGGAGTGCCAGGTTGCCATGGCATCTTGCCATATGGATTAGAGATATTGTATAATAGATAGAAATTGCAAACTTAATTTCAAAACCCCAAGTCACCTAATAAAATTAATAGAAAATTCAGATAGATAGTAAAAATAAAATTTTCATTGAAATATATTTTTCTTTCCAATGAAATGTGAATAGTGCATAATAATGATGCATCAAACACGAGAATATTTTATATTAATTTCTGCTAATAAGACTGCTTTTATTCTGTAAGAAACAGCAAATGTTAGATAACTAATAGTGAATGCATGACATTTTTAAAGCCCATTTTTACTGTGCCTGTATGAAAAATTGTGTTTTGTTCAACACATTTATACAATAGTCTATGAATCAATTTTTGACTCAGTGTTAGCCAACAGGACAAATTGGTGACTTTAAAGATCTGTAAGGAAAACGCTTACTACACATATAAAAGAAGCGCTACATTAGGTGCATTTTTCTTATCTTTCCTGTTCATGCTTTATTAGAGAAAGTTATAATGATATCTCCCTATGCATCTTTCATGTTATTCTCACCATACCAAGATATAATCAGCTATATGCATACCACTGCTTAGTCTATATTTTTAGATATTTTCTGGTTGCACCTGCTATAGCTATGATATGCATTTGAGAGATAAGAAGATGTTCCAGACAGTGTGGCAATCCATATCTAACTAGTGATTTGTACAGCAATATTTCATAACTGTATGATAAAATTATAATGATTTCCTGCTATGGTTTATGCCAGTTAAAGCTGATTTTTTGCACTTCTCATTGTAACAGAAAGTAGTTTAGTCCACTTACATTACCTTCTCAAGGTATAAAATAGTGGTCTCCAATATGTTCTGTCACCTTAGGAGTTGTTTTGCTGAAGATCCACATGTTAGAGAACAATCATGTAAAGAATAGCCTTCCCTATGGTAAACCAACACACAAATAGCAATCTGTAAAGCTGGAAATAACACAATTTATTAATGTGCCAACACAGACCACCCTCTGACACAGACTGCAGTGGGAGCCCAGTATCACACAGGATAGGATTAGATAGACGGCTCAGCAGTCAGTATCACACAGGATAGGATTAGATACACAGCTCAGCAGTCAGTATCACACAGGAGAGGATTAGACACATGGCTCAGCAGGCAGTATCACACAGGATAGGATTAGATACACAGCTCAGCAGTCAGTATCACACAGGATAGGATTAGATACACAGCTCTGCAGTCAGTATCACACAGGATAGGATTAGATACGCAGCTCACCACAGAGTATCACACAGAATAGTATTAGATACACGGCTCAGCAGACAGTATCACACAGAATAGGATTAGATACACGGCTCAGCAGTCAGTATCACACAGGATAGGAATAGATACACGGCTCAGCAGATAGTATCACACAGGATAGGATAAGATACGCAGCTCACCACAGAGTATCACACAGAATAGTATTAGATACACGGCTCAGCAGACAGTATCGCACAGAATAGGATTAGATACACGGCTCAGCAGTCAGTATCACACAGGATAGGATTAGATGCACGTTTTTTATGTGCAATATAGTTGTCATGATCTCAGTGCGGGTTTGACTCGCACACGTGGAGTTAATGTCTGAAACCAGTGCTGATGACTGGCATTTCTGGGGTTAAAGGTTGTGATCCCGATGCAGGCTTACCTGCACACCTGGGGCTATGATTGTGGCCTCTCCCTGGTTCTGGGGGAGGCTTCTTATAGCCTCAGGACGCTCCCATCCCTGTCAGTTATACTTTCGCCCTTGGCATTGTGTGGTGACCCCTGAGTGTGTTTGTGCTGTGTTCTGGTTACTTGATTCTCTGTGTATGACTCGGTCTGTTCTCTGGATATCGCTTTGGATTCTGCCTGGTACCTTATATGTCTGTTTGGTTTTGATCTCTGCTTGGCCCTGATTATCCGCTCTGTCTCATCCCTGGTACTGTACTGTGATCCTGTGTATGACCTTTGGCTTTGTCTGACCTCCCGTCTGTTTATCCCTCCTGTGCCTCGTTTGCCCATACTGTTGTGACCTCCGTTTTGCCTGACTCTGAGTTGTTGTATGGTGTCCTGTCATATCTGAAAGCAGGACACTAAGCCACGCCCCCTTGCAGTCACATGACCATAGGTCCTGTGCAAGCTTGCTCATTTTCAGTGTCCGCAGGTCCCGTACCTCTTTACTTTCCAGCGCTGACTGGACCCTGACACTAATAGTTGAAGCACGCCTAGTCACCTCTGCTGCCCTGCTCCCCAGGTAACTCTTAGCACTGCTTCTGTACTCAGGACACGCGCACTGGCTCTATGAGCAAGTGTAGTGCGGTGTCTCTGACATTATAACTGACCGTTTCAGTTTTTTTTTTTTCTCTGAAGAAAAAAAAAAAAGTGTGTGTTATCTTCATGGATCCCATACAAGCCTTGTCTGATCAGGTCAAGCACCTGACCCAAATGTTCCATAAGCTCAATGTGGAACAACGCACGATGGCCCAGACCCAGCAACAGTTGGTGGTTACTGTGCAGGGGGCTGTCGATGCAGGGGCTTCTAGTTCTGGGGGTAGGGATGTGTCATTAGCGTCCCCCGAATCTCCGGTCAAATTATCAGACCTTTTCTCAGGGGATAAAAAGGAGTTCAGGTCTTTCAGAGAAGGATGCAAGCTTTTTTTTTCTCTAAGGCCCCGCTCCTCCGTGGATGAGTTTCAGAGGGTCATTATTTCCCTACTTCGGGGGGCTCCGCAAGCATGGGCTTTCTCTCTGTCTTCCTCTGCTCCTGAACGTATGTCAGTGAACGCATTCTTTGAGGCCCTCGGGCACATTTATGATGAACTTGACCAAGTGCGATTGGCAGAGGACATGTTGATGAGTGTCTGTCAGGGGAAACACTCAGCTGAGTGGTTTTGTTCTGAGTTCCGCCGCTGGGCGGCAGAGGTCTCCTGTAGCGACGCCGCACTCCGAGGACTCTTTCGCAGAGGCTTGTCCGAGCGGCTGCAGGATGCCTTGGCGTTACATCCCCCACCTAACTCTCTCGAAGACGCCATGACCCAGGCCGTCCGGATGGACCGCAGGCTGCGGGCCAGAGGGGTGATGCAGGTGGATACTCCATTATTCCCCAGTGGAAAAGAGACGGCCCTGAGCCCATGGATGTAGGCGCCCTCTCCCTGAAGGATATGGAGAGGAAACGCCGGGAGGACAAGCAGTTATGCTTTTACTGCGGTAAAACGGGACATTGGAAAAGGGAGTGCCCGAATTGCCCGTCTTCAAACCCGGTCGGCGGGAAACGACTAGGTCTGGGTAGTCAACGAGGAGGCTGCTCAGACCCTCAGGTACCATTTTCCTCGTTTTCTAAAGTAGTACTGCCTGTGGAACTGTTTGTGGATGGTAGTTCTTTTTCCTCTACAGCCTTCGTGGACTGCGGATCATCTATTAATCTTATTGACTCCCAATTGGTCACACACTGCAAGATAGGGACAGTTAGGCTCAAGGTTCCGATCAAGGTGATGGCCATTGACTCATCTCCCCTCACTAAGGAGGGAATTCGCTTTATGTCTGATGTGTTTTCGCTCAGAGTGGGCGCTACTCATGTGGAAAACATAAGTTGTTTTGTGCTGGACAATCTACCTGCAGGGTTGATGTTGGGCATGCCCTGGTTACAACACCATAACCCAGTTATTAACTGGAAAACGGGGGAGATTGTACAATGGGGGTTTAATGATTTTGAGTTATGTGATAAATCCGCACTGCTGGTTGAACCTGTTAAATCTGTGTCTGTATCATCTGTCGAGCTGGAAGGTATTGCGGAATGCCTGAAGGACTTCGAAGATGTATTCTCCGAAAGCGAGGCCGAGACGGTACCGCCACATAGACCCTTTGACTACGCTATTGAGCTGGTCCCGGGGGCTAAATTACCCAAAGCCCGTCTGTTTAATTTGTCCGGTCCTGAGCGCTTGGCTATGAAGGAGTACATTACTGAAAGTCTGCGCAAAGGACACATACGTCCCTCAGTCTCACCTGTGGCGGCAGGTTTCTTTTTTGTAAAGAAAAAAGATGGCGGGTTACGTCCCTGTCTCGACTTCCGGGAGCTTAATCAAATTACTGTACGGAATATGTACCCCCTTCCGTTGATTCCCGATTTATGTAACCAACTATCAGGGGCAAAGTGGTTTTCTAAACTGGACCTTCGGGGGGCATATAATTTGATAAGGGTCCGAGAGGGGGATGAATGGAAAACCGCGTTCCTCACGACCGAGGGACTATTTGAAAATTTAGTCATGCCGTTTGGTCTTACCAATGCCCCTGCCATATTTCAGAATTTCATCAACGTGGTATTCTCGGATCTCATTGGTCGTTTTGTCATTATCTACTTAGATGATATTTTGATATAGTCCCCCGACAAGTATTCTCATTTGGAACATGTACGAACTGTGCTCCAAAGGCTGAGAGAAAATCATTTGTATGCCAAATTGGAGAAATGTGTATTCTGTGTACAAGAGTTGTCCTTTTTGGGGTTAATTGTATCCGGTGAGGGTTTTCGCATGGACCCCAGGAAGGTGCAGGCCATTGTGGATTGGGTGCAACCCCGAGATCTTAAGGGTCTTCAGCGCTTCTTGGGGTTCGCCAATTATTACCGCAAATTTATCCGGGGGTTTTCACAAGTGGTCAAACCTCTCACGGATCTAACATGCTAAGGTGCGGATGTGAGAAATTGGTCCTCGCTCGCAAAAGAGGCCTTTGCGACGCTGAAAAAATGTTTTATGTCTGCTCCTGTGTTAGTGCAGCCAGATCCGTCCAAACCATTCGTCGTGGAAGTGGACGCCTCTGAGGTGGGGGTGGGGGCGGTGTTGTCCCAAGGGCCTGCCACTCTAACCAACCTCAGGCCATGTGCTTTCTTTTCCAAGAAGTTCTCTGCTGCGGAAAGAAATTACGACGTAGGCAATAGAGAGCTTCTTGCGGTCAAATTGGCGTTTGAAGAATGGAGGCACTTTTTGGAGGGGGCCAGTCACCTGGTTACGGTGATCACGGATCACAAAAATTTGTCGTACATTGAGTTTGCTAAAAGACTAACGCCCAGACAAGCCCGTTGGTCACTTTTTTTTTTCCCGTTTTCAGTTTACGATAACATTTCGTCCAGGGTCTAAGAATGTCAAGGCTGACGCCTTATCACACAGTTTTCAGCCGGTGTCGCCCCCTGAGCCACCGTCCCCCATTCTTCACCCTGGGGTTGTGATAGCAGAGGTCTCATCTGAATTGGAACTGGAGATTCAGGGGGCCCAGTCGCAGGCCTCGGCGGCCAAGCCGGAGGGGAAGTTGTTTGTCCCAGAGCAACTTCGCCTGAAACTCTTGCAGGAGTTCCATGAATCCAAGCTGAGTGCTCACCCTGGTATTTCAGCCACACGTCTGGCGGTGGCTAGGATCTTTTGGTGGCCTACCCTTGGTTCGGACATAAAAAAATTCATTGCTGGTTGTGGGGTCTGCGCTCGTTCTAAAAGCTCTCATAGCCGGCCGGCAGGGGAGCTGATACCCTTGGCAGTGCCCGAAAGGCCATGGACTCACTTATCCATGGATTTTGTTACCAATCTCCCTCCATCTAAGGGTAATACAGTGGTATGGGTAGTGGTGGACAGGTTTTCTAAGCAGGCTCATTTCGTACCCCTGTCCGCACTACCGTCAGCTGAGACGTTGTCCAGGTTGTTTGTGCAGCATGTGATCTGGTTGCATGGGGTACCCCTGAATGTGGTGTCTGATCGTGGTGTGCTGTTTGTGGCTAAGTTTTGGCGTGCTTTCTGCAAAATTTAGGTATGTCTCTGTCCTTTTTGTCTGCATACCATCCTGAGAGCAATGGGCAGACGGAGCGCACTAACCAGTCCCTGGAACAGATCCTCAGGTGTCTAACCTCTGCTAGACAGAATGACTGGTGCGATGCACTGCCGTTGGCTGAATTTGCCTTCAATAGTCGGGTGAGTCAATCCACTGGTAGGTCCCCTTTCTTGATTAACTATGGGTTCAGTCCTCATTTTGGTGAGTTTTCTCGTCTGGATTCGGGGTTTCCCGGGGCTGAGGACTCTGTTCAGTGGTTAAAAGATACATGGGCAGAAGTCCAGCGGCGTATATCCAGGTCTCAAGGCAGGTATAAGTTTTTCGCGGACAGGAAACGAACACCTAGTCCCACGTTTCAGGTTGGAGAGAAAGTTTGGCTCTCCACGCGAAACATTAAGTTAAAGATTCCGTCAGCCAAGTTAGGACCCAAATTCATTGGCCCGTACAAGATTGTGGAAAAAATCAATCCAGTAGCGTATAGGCTGTGCCTTCCACCCTCTTTCAAGATCCCTAACGTCTTCCACAAATCTCTACTGAAACCTTTTGAAGCAGTCCGGGGAGACTCCGAGTCTGCTACTTCTCCTGTTTTGGTCGAGGGGCAGGTGGAGTACGAGGTTGGTCATATCGTAGATTCCAGGTTGGTACGGCGGTCGGTACAGTACCTGGTTCATTGGAAGGGGTATGGACCGGAGGACAGGTCCTGGGTACAGGCCCGGTTGATGCATGCTGATCGCCTGGTACGGGCTTTCCATGCTAAGTACCCGGGCAAGCCTGGGGGTCCAGAGGCCCCCCGTTGAGAGGGGGTACTGTCATGATCTCAGTGCGGGTTTGACTCGCACACGTGGGGTTAATGTCTGGAACCAGTGCTGATGACTGGCATTTCTGGGGTTAAAGGTTGTGATCCCGATGCAGGCTTACCTGCACACCTGGGGCTATGATTGTGGCCTCTCCCTGGTTCTGGGGGAGGCTTCTTATAGCCTCAGGACGCTCCCATCCCTGTCAGTTATACTTTCGCCCTTGGCATTGTGTGGTGATCCCTGAGTGTGTTTGTGCTGTGTTCTGGTTACTTGAT
Source organism: Dendrobates tinctorius (assembly GCF_039654945.1). Taxonomy (NCBI): domain Eukaryota; kingdom Metazoa; phylum Chordata; class Amphibia; order Anura; family Dendrobatidae; genus Dendrobates; species Dendrobates tinctorius. The sequence continues at coordinate 17,376,110 of NW_027361766.1, read as the reverse complement.
TCTCTGTGTATGACTCGGTCTGTTCTCTGGATATCGCTTTGGATTCTGCCTGGTACCTTATATGTCTGTTTGGTTTTGATCTCTGCTTGGCCCTGATTATCCGCTCTGTCTCATCCCTGGTACTGTACTGTGATCCTGTGTATGACCTTTGGCTTTGTCTGACCTCCCGTCTGTTTATCCCTCCTGTGCCTCATTTGCCTGTACTTTTGTGACCTCCGTTTTGCCTGACTCTGAGTTGTTGTATGGTGTCCTGTCATATCTGAAAGCAGGACGCTAAGCCATGCCCCCTTGCAGTCACATGACCATAGGTCCTGTGCAAGCTTGCTCATTTTCAGTGTCCGCAGGTCCCGTGCCTCTTTACTTTCCAGCGCTGACTGGACCCTGACACTAATAGTTGAAGCACGCATTGTCACCTCTGCTGCCCTGCTCCCCAGGTAACTCTAAGCACTGCTTCTGTACTCAGGACACGCGCACTGGCTCTATGAGCAAGTGTAGTGCGGTGTCTCTGACAATAATCATTATAATTTGTTATAACTAACCACAGTTGGTTACTATGCCCAGGCAACGCTGGGCTCTTCAGCTAGTTTACTAATGTATGTTACTATGAGAATTGATCCCCTTAAAATTGTATCATTGTAATATAATTGAATTGAACTGTTAAATGGCTGTTGTTTACTTATTGTATCAGTCCTTGCAGTTATCCTTGGGAAACAAAAGCACAGGATAATTGAACAATCAATGGTTGTTAATATGTTAATTACCCATTGTTAAATATGTTAATTACCCATTGTGAGGGACAAGGGAGACTCCATTTTGGATATATAAATTCAGGCGAAATATATTGCCAGAGATCTTCCTCCACTCCTAAAATTGCCCCATATCTTTGGGAGAAGTACACAAATCCCCAAAAGAACAGAACTTTTGCCAAATGGCCAGAGAATTAGAGGCCACATGTTAATGAAGGTGAGGAGGGGCAGAACTAGGACCCCCCTGCTGTCTTTTGTGCAAGGAAGTTCTAGACTGAGTGTCACCGACACCTAGCAATGAATTCTGAGAGTACCATGAAAGCAGAGACACTTAGGCACCGACAACAGGAGATGAATTACGAGAGTACCATGACATCCTCCTTAACCCCTTAGTGACAGAACCTTTTTGCAGCTTAACCCCTTTACCCCCAAGGGTGGTTTGCACGTTATTGACTGGGCCAATTTTTACAATTCTGACCACTGTCCCTTTATGAGGTAATAACTCTGGAACACTTCCATGGATCCTGGTGATTCCGACATTGTTTTCTCGTGACATATTGTACTTCATGATAGTAGTAAATTTTAATTGATATAACTTGCGTTTATTTGTGGAAAAAATGGAAATTTGGGGAAAATTTTGTAATTTTCCAAATTTGAATTTTTATGCCCTTAAATCACAGAGATATGGCACACAAAAAACTTAATAAGTAACATTTCCCACATGTTTATTTTACATCAGCACAATTTTGGAACCAACATTTCTAATTTTTACACCATTGTTTTTTCAGGGACCACATCACATTTGAAGTCACTTTGAGGGGTCTATATGATAGAAAATACCCAAAAGTGACACCATTCTAAAAACTGCACCCCTGACGGTACTCAAAACCACATTCAAGAAGTTTATTAACCCTTCAGATGCTTCACAGGAATTTTGTGTAAAAAAAAATGAACATTTAACTTTTTTTCACAAAAAAATTACTTCAGGTCCAATTTTTTTATTTTACCAAGGGTAACAGGGGAAATTGGACAATAAAAGTTATTGTGCAATTTGTTCTGAGTACGGTGATACCCCATATATGCAGGTAAACCACTGTTTGGGCGCATGGCAGAGCTCAGAAGGGAAGGAGCACTGTTTGACTTTTCAATGCTAAATTGTCTGGAATTGAGATTGGACGCCATGTCACATCCATTCTCAATCGGAACTTATCTAGATATGTGATGAGAACTTTGAAGCCCCAACGGCTTCACAGAAGTTTATAGTGTACAGCCGTAAAATAAAAAATCATATTTTTTTCCACAAAAATGATCTTTTCACCCCCAATTTTTATTTTCCCAAGGAAAACAGGACCCCAAAAGTTTTGCACAATTTGTTCTGAGTATGCTGATACCCCATATGTGGGGATAAAACACTGTTTGGGTGCATGGCAGAGCTCAGAAGGGAAGAAGCGCCGTTTGACGTAAAATTGGCTGGAATTGAGATCGGACGCCATGTCACGTATGGAGAGCCCTTGATGTGCCTAAACCCCAGACAACTGACACCAGTTTGGAAACTAGACCCCCCCAGGGAACTTATCTAGATGTGTGGTGAGAACTTTGAACCCCCAACGGCTTCACAGAAGTTTATAGCGTACAGCCGTAAAATTAAAAAATCATATTTTTTCCACAAAAATGATCTTTTCACCCCCAATTTTTATTTTCCCAAGGAAAACAGGACCCCAAAAGTTATTGTGCAATTTGTTCTGAGTACACTGATGCCCCATATGTGGGGATAAAATACTGGGCGCATGGCAGAGCTCAGAAGGGAAGGAGCGCCGTTTGACATAAAATTGGCTTGAATTGAGATAGGGTGCCATGTTGCATTTGGAGAGCCCCTGATGTGCCTGAACAGTGGAGACCCCCCACAAGTGACCCCATTTTGGAAATTAGACCCCATAAGGCACTTATCTAGATGTGTGGTGAGAACTTTGAACCCCCAAGTGCTTCACAGAAGTTTATAATGCCCGGGCGTGAAAATAAAAAATCATATTTTTTCCACAAACATGATCTTTTAGACCCCACTTTTTTATTTTCCCAATGGTAAGAGGAGAAATTGGACCCCAAAAGTTATTGTCCAATTTATCCTGAGTACGCTGATACCCCATATGTGGGAGAAAACTACTGTATGGGCACACGTCGGGGCTCAGAAGGGAAGTAGTGATGTTTTGGAATGCAAACATTGATGGAATGGTCTGCGGGTGTCATGTCACATTTGGAGAGCCCCTGATGTGCCTAAACTGTGGAAATTCCTCACAAGTGACCCCATTTTGGAAACTAGACCCCCAAGGAACTTATCTAGATGTGTGGTGAGCACTTTGAACCCCCAAGTGCTTCACAAAAGTTTATAACGTAGAGCCATAAAAATAAAAAAAATCATATTTTTTTCCACAAAACTGATATTTTTGCCCCTAATTTTTTATTTTCCCAAGGATAACAGGAGAAACTGGACCTCAAAAGTTGTTGTGCAATTTGTCCTGAGTAGGCTGATACCCGATATGTGGGGGTAAACCACTGTTTGGGCGCATGGCAGAGCTTGGAAGGGAAGGAGCACCGTTTGACTTTTTCAAAGCAGAATTGGCTGGAATTGAGATCAGATGCCATGTTGCGTTTAGAGAACCCCTGATGTGGCTAACAGGAGAAATTGGACCAAAAAAGCTGTTGTGCAATTTGTCCTGAGTACGCTGATACACTATATGTGGGGGAAACCATTGTTTTGGCGCATGGGAGAGCTAGGAAGGGAAGGAGCGCCATTTTGGAATGCAGACTTTGATGGAATGTTTTGCGGGCGTCATGTTGTGTTTGCAGAGCCCCTGATGTGCCTAAACAGTAGAAACCCCATACAAGTGACCCCATTTTGGTGACTAGACCCACAAGGAGCTTATCTAGATGTGTGGTGAGCACTTTGACCCCCCAAGTGCTTCACAAAAATTTATAACGCAGAGCCGTGAAAATAAAAAATCTTTTTTTTTCCACAAAAGTGATTTTTTTGCCCCTAATTTTTTTTATTTTCCCAAGGGTAACAGGAGAAATTAGACCCCCAAAGTTAATGTGCAATTTGTCCTGAGTATGCTGATGCCCTATATGTTGGGGTAAACTACTGTTTGGGCACACGTCTGGGCTCGGAAGGGAGGGAGCACCATTTGACTTTTTGAACGCAAAATTGTCTGGAATCAATGGTGGCGCCATGTCGGGTTTGGAGACCCCCTGACTAATAATAATAATAATAATAATAATCTTTATTTATATAGCGCCAACATATTCCGCAGCGCTTTACAGTTTAACAGTTTCAAAACAAAAGTCATAAGTAACAATGTTAACAATACAATAATTAAAGCAAAATAAGACGGCCCTGCTCATGAGAGCTTACAATCTACACTGAGGTGGGGGAGATACAAAGTACAGGTGTGTATTTACAATGGTGTATTTACAATGATGGTCCAGCCATCTTGAGGGAGTGAGGGATGGATGGAGATAGTGAATGGGCTACACATGCACACTTACACATTTAATGACTTTGATTAGTGAACGCGATAGGCCGCTCTGAACAAATGTGTTTTGAGGGAGCACCTGAAACTATGCAAATTGTGGATAGTCCTAATTTCTTGGGGTAGAGCATTCCAGAGGATTGGCGCAGCGTGGGAGAAGTCTTGGAGTCAGGAGTGGGAGGTACGGATTAGTGCAGAGGTTAGTCAAAAGTCGTTTGCAGAGCGCAGCGGTCGGTTTGGCCGATAGAAATGAGGGAGGAGATGTAGGGGGGTGCTGCACTGTGGAGAGCTTTGTGGGTGAGAACAAGTACTTTGAATTGGATCCTATAATGAATGGGCAGCCAATGTAAGGACTGCTGTATACTCTGGGTATGGTGGAAGACGAAACCGGCAGGGTGCAGAAACAAAAGAACACCAAACACTATGTGTGTAATGTATAACAAAAAGCCGTAATGTATAACATCTGAAGAATCACATATTTATACACAAAATATGTGCATAAATATGTGATTCTTCAGATGTTGTATTAGTCTAGCCAGATGAAGAGACCTGAGTAGTCTCGAAAGCTTGCAATGTGTTACCATCTTTTCGGTTAACCATTAAAATGTATCAACCACTGAGGACTCTCAATTCTAAATATTCTTCTATCTACTGGATAATACGGTACAAAGATATACAGTGCCTTGTGAAAGTATTCGGCCCCCTGGAACGTTTCAACCTTTTCCCACATTTCATGCTTCAAACATAAAAGATACCAAATGTAAATTTTTGGTGAAGAATCAACAAGTGACACACAATTGTGATGTTGAACGAAATTTATTGGTTATTTTAAATTTTTGTGGAAATGCAAAAACTGAAAAGTGGGGCGTGCAATATTAGTCAGCCCCTTTACTTTCAGTGCAGCAAACTCACTCCAGAAGTTCATTGTGGATCTCTGAATGATCCAATGTTGTCCTAAATGACTATCTGTGTGTTATCAATCAGTCGTACACTGCACATATCTGGCCTTTATGGAAGAGTGGCAAGACGAAAGCCATTTCTCAATGATATCCATAAAAAGTGTTGTTTAAAGTTTGCAACAAGCCACCTGGGAGACACACCAAACATGTGGAAGAAGGTGCTCTGCTCAGATGAAACCAAAATCGAACTTTTTGGCAACAACGCCAAACTATATGTTTGGCGTTAAGGCAACACAGCTCATCACCCTAAACACACCTATCCCAATTGTCAAACATGGTGGTGGCAGCATCATGGTTTGGGACTGCTTTTCTTCAGCAGGGACAGGTAAGATGGTTAAAATTGATGGGAAGATGGATGGAGCCAAATACAGGACCATTCTTGAAGAAAACCTGTTGGAGTCTGCAAAAGACCTGAGACTGGGACGGAGATTTGTCTTCCAACAAGATAATGATCCCAAACATAAAGCAAAACCTACAATGGAATGGTTCACAAATACACATATCCAGGTGTTAGAATGGTCAAGACAAAGTCCAGACCTGAATCCAATCGAGAATCTGTGGAAAGAGCTGAAAACTGCTGTTCACAAACGATCTCCATCAAACCTCACTGAGCTCGAGCTGTTTACCAAGGAAGAATGGGCAAGAATTTCAGTCTCTCGATGTACCAAACTGATAGAGACATACCTCAAGCGACTTGCAGCTGTAATTGCAGCAAAAGGTGGCGCAACAAAGTATTACGTTAAAGGGGCCGAATAATATTGCACGCCCCACTTTTCAGTTTTTGAATTTCCACAAAAATGTAAAATAACCAATAAATTTAGTTCAACTTCACAATTGTGTCCCACTTGTTGTTGATTCTTCACCAAAAATTTACATTTAGTATCGTTATGTTTGAAGCATGATATGTGGGAAAAGGTTGAAAAGTTCCAGGGGGCCGAATACTTTCGCAAGGCACTGTATGTCTTTCCTGTAAAGCGCTGTGGAATATGACGGCGCTATATAAGCACCGCATAATAATAATAATGATAATTTACTGGCTAAAAAGGTACAAAGATATATTTTTCTATTATAATATTTAGAAAACCATGTATCATTTCCTTTACACTTCACAGATACTTGCTAGTGCTGGTATATGACATAAAATCCCACTAAAATAGATTTAAGTTTATAGAGCTAACATGAAAAATTGTGGAAAAATTCACAGAGTAAGAATACTTTTTCAAGGCACCTTATGTCAGGTCCCAGAACAGAGAAAAAAAAGAAATAGACTCCAGACGGGGCAAATATTGCATATGTGTTTACCATCCTGTAACTTCTCTTTAGCTCTGGGAGCTGCTGCACTGTCAAGCTTAATGATACAGTATGTGACTATGTAAGAACTGTAGAAGGGGTGCTAGAAGGATAAGTATACTGGTGGCTGCCTATACGGTCTTGTCACAGTCTCTACCTTCTGTCACTGCAAAGTTAATGTTCTGAAATGTTATCTTCAAGAACGATTTTCAACTCACACATATATTAATCTAAATCACAGATGGGCAATTCATTTTCCCAAGGGACCATATGAGTGACTGTGAGTGCGGAACCAACCGGCCAAACTTAATTATGATTATTATTATTATTATTAATAGTTTTTATCACTTAATATTGAGCAGAATTAAGTATGTTGACTATCTGGTACTGCTAATACATGTTTTGATAGGACTTGTTGTAACATGTATTCTTATCAGTAGCAGAAAATCAAAACCATATAATTTACTGCTTCTTATAAAGCTTATAAAACCAGTAAATCATATTGCTATGGTTATTCAGCCCTTGAACCTTGATCAACAGTTCTTAACAAGTGTATGATATCCCCACAACCCCCCATACAATATAGTGTACCTATAAAGCACCTCACACAGTATAATGTCCCCACAAAGCCCCCACTCAGTATGATGTCCCCACAAACCACCACAAAGAACATGATGTCAAATCACAGATTATAATGTCCTCATACAGCCTCTCAAACAGTATGATGTTGCCTTAAAATGTACGCTGTTCCCCAAATCAACCTACACAGTATGATGTTGAGACAAGCCCACACTGTATGGTATCCTCCCACTCAGTATGATGGTTACCACAGCCCCATACACAGTATGATTTCCCCACACAACTCCCCCAAGCAATATTAGTCCCCACACAGCCCTTCAAATAGTATTATGTCCCCACAAATGCCCCATACTCTACTGTATGATGTCCCCCTAAAGCCCCCACGTAGTATGATGTCCCCACACGGTCCCTCAAACACTATGATGTTCCCACAAAGCCCCACACCCAGTATGATGTCCCCACACAGTCCGCCACACAACATGATTTCCCCTCACAGTTCCTACGCAGTATGTTGTCTCAACATAGCCCCTCACACAGTATGTCCCCACACAGCCCCCCAAACAATATTAGTCTCCACACAGCCCTTCAAAGCCCCACACATAGTATAATGTCCTCACAAGGCTCTACACACAGTGTGATGTCACCACACAGTCTCCCAAACAGTATGATGTCCTTACACAGCTTCCCAAACAATAATATGTCCCCACAAACCCCAATACAGTAAGATGTCCCTACACGGCCTCCTAAACAGTATGATTTTGTAAGGGGGTAAGATATAATGTCTTTCATGTTTCCCTTCCCTCTGATTGTTTTCCAGTTCTTGATGTTTACAGATGTGTTTTGTGATAATTGCCTGCGGTACTGCTAGATGTAGAACTATGTATTACCGCTCATTGTTTATGGTATTGCTACTTGAATGTGTTACCATTATATAGAAGACTGTTATATATTGCTTTGTATTCCTGTATTATAGTATTGCATATATGTTATGTGTGCTTTGTACATGTACAGTTAGGGAGAATTAGAGTATCCTTCTTGGGACAGTAGAGGAGGGCACTCTTAGTACATAGTTTCCCCATAGACCAGGTAGGTGTAATTATGTTGCGGACCACTAGATGGGGGCTTACTAGTGGGGCCTGATAGGATGTTCATAGAGGGTTAATTGTAGGAGGGGCTGTTGAGAGTTAAGGTTAGTGATGAAGAGTGGTTTAGGCAGACGGGACCAGGACGCCCAAGTGTCTACATGGGCTATAGGCACAGACAGCTCGGCAGCCACTTAACGTTAAGTCATTATAGCCCACGTTACCCACGGCCACTGCATGTCTTAGCAGTGGGTCAGAACAGGAAAAGGAAGATGTGACATCTCACCACCTGGGCCAATGCTTTTAGGGCAGAAGTTGGCTGGACTAAGGAAATGAAAGGAGTTGGAGCTTCGACAAGATTGGTACAAACGGGCCGGATGCTTCACCAGGGGCCACCAAACGTAGTGATTGATGAACTCATGTCTGGGGCGAAACAGGCTGAAGGAAATGTCATTATGGTGAGGTCAGGACAGGAAGGAACTGGGAAGCAATCTAGTACGGTCCGGGCATGTACTGCACAGAAGTGACAACAAGCAAGGGAAAGATGAGGAAGCAAGCAAATGTTATAATGTACCAACTGTGGATGTAACGTGCAAAATCCTAAATTAAGTGTTAAAGTTGTCTCGGACTGTGTCTCCATTGATGAGCGTTGCCTAGAAGAGGGTCCGTTGTGGCCTGGGAAGTGCCCGGGTGAAGTTGAATCTGGAGATGCAGGTATGCCGAGGAGAAGAGTATTGTTTCATGTAGGGGAAGGACTGGACCCAGCTGCCACCAGAGTACAGGTCAGGACTACAGTCCTGTGCCTCCCTTACAATATCCTCATACAGCCCCCCAAACAAAACAATGTTAGTCCACACACAGCCCTTCAAATGGTCCACACAAAGCCCCACACACAATTTTATGTCCTAGGTCCACCAATGCGCCCTCGCTCCATGTGTCTTTAGGAGGACCTGAGGATTTCCTCACCTTGGTTGTCAGCAGGTATCTCCCCCGGATGCCTAGATCACCCTCTTTGAGGGTGGTTTTTCACCACCTCTAGCCACATTGCAGCACATTTTGGAGGCTATTACTTGCCCAATTCAAAATATTCCCTTATTTTGGGAGGCAATAGACATTTTTGTGTCTTTGTCTCAGGTGGTGCTACCCAGCCTTTCTGTTCCTCTATCCACCATGTTACACAATAGGAGGGTTTAGGAGGGTTCTGGCATTATGATTCTTTTCATTCATATTGGGGTATTATTCCTGCCTTTATTAGTCCCAGTGGGGGACTGGAACACTGACTAGCTTGGGTCTCTATACGAATATTGCATTTGACTTCATATATAAATTTCTTAGCACGTTGTTTGGAGCTCCATTGTATCTGTAATCACTGGGAGAAACACATTATACTGCATTGTCCCTATCATTTGGAACGTTCTAACGCCCTCCCTGTTTGTGATATGAGTTGCTTACTTTTGCACATTATATTGTTATGAACATTAGGACCTGGACCATTGTATGATTTTGCTTGTTTTTACATGTATGTATTTTGCTTGTCAATAAATATTTTGTATATTTCTTGTAGATCGTTTTGAGTGTGCACATCATTCTATAGTACTTATTTTCTTCTTCTACATTGATGTCCCATCAAAGTCTCATCTACTGTATGATGTCCCCACAAAGCCCCCTATGCAGTATGATGTCCCCAAACAGCTTCCATGCAGCATGATGTCCCCACAAAGCCTCTCACACAGTATGTCCCCTCACACCCACCCATGCAGTTTGATGTTTACACACAGCCCCCAAACAGTATGATGTCGCCAAACAGCTTCCAACGCAGTATGATGTCCCTAAACAACCCCACAAACAGTATGATGTCCACACAAAGCCCCCATACAGAATGATGTCCCCACAAAACACCCGATCCAGGATCATGTGCCCACAAAGATTTTAACACAGTATGTTCTCACAGAGCTTCCCACACAGTATGATCCCCCATAAAGAAGGTGTCCCCACAAAGACCCTCACACAGTGTGTGCCCACAGGAATAGTCAAAGGGCTGCATATGGCCCACGGGCCACACTTTGCCTAGGTTTGATCTAAATAATTACGTGGTTGGATACCTTACAAGCAAAGAGCAGATGAGCTATGTAGTGCTAATACATATATACTGTACATACTGTATTTGCTTGCATGTCATTTAAACATCAATCAACTGGAATCTCAATTATTCATAAACAGAAAATGGCCAACTGGCATTATGTCCCTGTCACAGAGCTTGGAATTTCTGTGGTGTAGGCAGTTATTATAAAGATTTTCCCATCTCATGCATTTATAGCATATCCACATATCAGGAGAATGGCAATCACCAGAATTTGCCTATTGCATTGACTTAAATGAAGAGTTGGCTGCATTTGTGAGCATCTCTGTACATTAAAATGTATGTGTATAATGAAAAAAGCAGATCAAGCAGTGCAAGCGCAAAACATTGGTGGAGCCGCTCTCTACTTCTCCACTACTGCCAATGCAGCTGGTCGCTATATTTAACTGGTGGGACCACCCAGTGGCGTAACTGCAACGTTATGGGTCCCGATGCGAACTTTCAAATGGGGCCCCCATGCCAAAATACACGCACATCTCTGCTCTGCACACCTCGTACACGCGCGGCTCCGCTCCGCACACCTCATATACGTGTGGCTCCGCACACACACATCTCCGTTTCATACACCTCTTACACACACGGCTCTACTCCGTACACACATGGCTCCGTACACACACGGCTCAGCTCCATACACCTCGTTCACGCACAGCTCCGCTCCATACACCTCGTAGACGTGCAGCTCCGCTCCATACACTTCGTGAACGCGCGGCTCCACACCGTACACCTCGTACACACGTGGCTCCGCTCCATACACCTCGTACACACGCGGCTCCTCTCCGTCCACCTCGTACACATGCGGCTCCTCTCCGTACACCTCGTACACACACGGCTCTGCTCCGCACACCTCGTACACAAACGGCTGCGCTCCATACACCTCGTACACACACGGCTCTGCTCCGTACACCTTGTACATTCACGGCTCTGCTACATCCACCCTGTAAACCCCTCCTGGCCCCACACATAAACTTACCCTCATCCAGCACCATGACAGCCAGCACAGCAGAGTCCTGCATACACTGAGGGCCCTGATCATGTGACCCCTGACTCCTCCCCTCCTGTGACCTCATCACAGGTCCTGTGCGCACAGAACAGCCATAGCACGCTCCTGAATGCACACCTTCCACCTTCTAGCTTGCGTCAGGGACTGAGCGCGCTCCTGAATGTGCGCCTTCGCTGCCCTAATGAACCAATCAGCGTCTGGCTGCCAGGCTGCAATTGGCCTATCAAAGCATGGAGCTGCAAAACCAATGAGTGGCTTCAGCAACCAGAGGCTGCTACTCCCCTGACACGCCCACTAGACAGCTCACCTTCGAGGTGCAAACTCGCGAGCGGGCCCCTAAGCACTCCGGGCCTCGTCGCAGCTGCGACTGCGGTGGTTACGCCCCTGGGACCACCATCTATCAGGCATTTATTCGTGTGGTGTGAAAAGCTTTTCCACAGATCACTGGATATCACTGGTGGGCCCCCATCACTAACAAAAATGTGGGTTTTGCATCAGTTGTTTGAATGTTGAGAATGTGCAATGTTACCCTTTCAATATCTAGGGGAGTGGGATAGCAAAGTGCTGTACACAACTACAGCTCTGGCAAAAATTAAGAGACCACTGCACAGTTTTATAAAAAACCAGCTTCTCTACATGTCTGACAGCCATTCCATTCCAGTGTCAGTTGAATTCCAACCAGAGTACACCGCATTCTACTTATTGTGCTTCTGATTAGGTGATCACTTTAACCAAATCTTATTTAATGGAGGAATGTATAAAAAACCCTGCTGTGGTGTTCACAATCCTCTTGCAATAGGACAAGCTGGATGGCAAAACAAGTGCTAGTAATATCCCCAAAGTAATATAAATGAAAAAATGACTTTTAACCACGCCAATGGAGATGCAAAGAAAAGTCTTGAGTGAGGAAAAGTAGAGCTCAATTCTGGCTTTACTAGCAAAGGGATACAGCGAGTGTCATGTTGCCTCCATCCTTAAAATTTCTAAGACAGCAGTCCATTACAACAAGGTCAAGCAGCAGACATTGGGGACAACAAAGCTACAGACCGGCAGAGGGCAAAAACGGCTCTCCACTGACCAAGATGACTGTCATCTTCTTCAAATGTTATTCAGCAACCAAAGGATGACATCAAGTGATCTACAAAAGTAATGGCAAATGGCAGCTGGGGTAAAGTGCACAGCAAGAACAGTTCGTAACAGGCTCCTAGAGGCAGGACTGAAGTCATGTAAAGCTAGAAAAAAAAGCCTTTAATCAATGAGAAGAAGCAAAGGAGAGCAAAGTTCCCCAACTCTGAGGACTGTTTTTTACCCGCAGGACAATTCGCCATGCCACAAAGCTAGGTCAATCAATGTGTGGATGAAGGACCACCACATCGAATCCCTATCATGGCCAGCCCAATCTCCAGCCCTGAACCCCATTGAAAACCTCTGGAATGTAATCAAGAGGAAGATGATTAGTTCCAAGCCATCAAACAAAGAACCGCTTAAATTTTTGTTCCAGGAGTGGCATAAGGTCACTCAAAAGCAGCGTGAAAGACTGGTGGAAAGCATGCCAAGACGCAGGAAAGCTGTGATTAAAAATCATGGTTAGTCCACAAAATACTTATTTCTGAACATTAGTATTGTTGTTTCTAAATGATTATGAACTTGTTTTCTTAGCATTATTTGAGGTCTGCAAGCACTGCATTTTTTTGTTATTATGACCATTTCTCATTTTCTGAAAATAAATACAAAATTTAGTGCTTGGAAATTCGAAGGCAAGTTGTCAGTAGTTTATAGAATAAAAGAGCAATTAACATTTTACTCAAAAATATACCTATAAAGAGAAAAATCTGACAAGCTGAAAATTTTGCATTGGTCTCTTAATTTTTGCCATAGCTGTATATTGTCAGAAACACCGCACTATACTTGCTCACTGAGCCAGTGCTCGTGTCCTGAGTAGAACAAACTATGCTTAAAGATACCTGTGGAGCTGGGCATCAGCGGTGGAGATGCGTGCTTCAGGCAAACAGGACCTGAAGCACATGACTGCCAAGGGGCGGAGCCGGCTGCAGGTCTCCCAGAGGGAGTAGGAGAAGAGAGAGATGTCGGCCAGGAATAAAGATCCTACCAGCAGGTATAGTACAAACAGAAGCACCGATGAGTGCTTGACAGGAGGGATGTCAGGGACAAGCTAAGGCTCAAACCATATAGACTGCAGAAGTACCCAGGGCATAGACAGGAGAATCACCAGAGACGTAGCCGAAGTCACAAACTAGGAAAATAGACACACAGTACCGAATCAGCAGGCAGAATGGATAGTCAGGACTTAGCAAGAGATCAGTAAACCAGAACGGCCTATAGACGGTACTGAAACGGCAGGCAAGCGCACAACAGGGACAGACCGGGTCAGAAGCCAAGATATCAAATACAGAAGCATGCACACTGCACAAGGCACAAATGCGCAGGGGTCACTTAAACTAAGCCAAGGGCAAAAGTATAGCTGACAGAGAGCCCTGGTAAAGAGTAAGCATAAATACTCCTCCCAGATCCAGAAAGAGGCCACTTACGCTTAACCCTGTGAGTGCAGGGCAAGAACCTTGTCCAAACCATCACATATATCCTTTGATCTAATAAACCAGTGTTTCCCAAATCAAGTCCTCATTTCCCCCAACATATCATATTTTTAATATTTCCTTAGTATTGCACAGGTGATGGAATTACACTGATAAGCAAAGAGTTAACAATGTTTTGAACTTTTGACTTTCAGACTCCATATCTCACCATCCACTACAGCTTCACATGTGAAACTACCATAATTTTGGCTATCTCACACATAAATTTGACTTGCAACTATTTAGCATATGATTAACTATGCAAATTCCTGTTATGTTTCTGCATTGTTACTGTTTTGCTCCTGGTGGTGAAAAATCTTTTTCTTCCTGTATACTACACTATACAACCTGTTCTCCCATTCCCTAATAGCTCAGTGTGTTATTTGGGTTGATGGCCAATCGAGAAGTCACTGGTTTGAATCAAGGAGCTGCCATGAAAAAGATTTCTCAAGAAAAGAGAAACAGCATCATGATTCTGATCGATAGCAGTCTTTCAGCTAAGAAAATTGCCAAATTTCATCATGTGAGTGCTATGACAGTTGGACGAATACAAAATGATATCCGTCCATACATTTAAAACCAAGAGGTGAACGTCCAGGCAAAATATCAGGCAAAATATCAATAAGTTGGTTCATCACAAGGTCTACACAAGGTCTATCAGCTCCGGCGCAACAAACACGGCATTGGAGGTGGCTCGCATACTTCATAATATAGTGATATCACCGATGTCAGTGCAAGCACCGTGCGATGCACGTTACACAAGTCTGGAATTGTGGCTCAAAAAAAGGTGAAGAAGCCTCGAGTTTAAGGCACATTGGCTCAAATTTGCAAAAAAGTATGAAAAGTGGACAGTAGAAGATTGGAAACGGGTGATTTGGAGCAATGAGACAAAAGTCAATAGGCTAGACACTGATAGGTGCAAATGGGTCTGGAAGAAACAAGGGGAAAAGGGTGTAATGGATCGAGAAATTGAAGGAACTATCAAGTGTGATGGAGAAAGGATGATGATATGGGGTTGTTTCACAGCGAAAGACGTTGGATACTTGACCAGGATCGATGGTGGTCTCAATGCTGAGCTAAATGTGATTATCCTAGAAGATGAGTTACTTCGTACACTTGAGTACTCTGGGTAAAAAAAGGACAACAAAGTGTTCCAGCAGGACAAGGACCCTAAGCATATATCGAGATTGGTGAAAAAATGGTTCAATGTCAATGAAGTAGAGGTGCAGGACTGGCCCCCACAGTCTTCAGACCTCAACCCAATCGAATGCTTGTAGGTAGAGTTGAAGAAAAAACTGTGTACATACCCAAGTGAGTTGACCAGTACACCCCAACTTTGGGAACGTGTAGAAGAGACCTAGAATCAGATTTCAGTTGAGGCATTTTTATATCTGACTAGCTGAAGAGCCCGGCGCTGCCCGGGCATAGTAACTAACTATGGTTAGTTATAACAAATTATAATGATTATATATATTTATATATATATATATATATATAAAGCTGAGTGTACAGCCCCGCCCCCTCCGCATAGCCACATTCACTATAATATCCCACATCATCCCGTCAGCCAGAGCTACCGGACTACTACCTCTAATATCCCACATCATCACATCAGCCAGAGCTACCGGACTACTACCCCTAATATCCCACATCATCCCATCAGCCAGAGCCACCGGACTACTACACCTAATATCCCACATCATCTCGTCAAAGCCAGTAAAAGCAGAATAGTGAAATTGCACAGAAACATGGTTCACTAAGATCCCAGGTTTTCTACTGATCAGGCTGATATTCTCACTTATCTGCCACCATAAATATCACAGTCATGCTTTTCACCAATGGACAGGCACAAACCTTATACATTAGTACAGTAGAAAAACCTTCACACACATTTTCATGCACCGTCAACTTGTAATTTGTCCGGCTGAGTTGCTCATGGATGTACAGCATCTGTATGCAGTATAGTATCATATTTATTGGGTTGTTATGGGAAAAGCATTACGTGTTATATGGGTATATTCAGGTGAATTATGGGGAAAGTAGCACTTTAAAAAAACTCACAGCATCAGAGCACAGTAACACATCAATAATGCATAAAAGTGTCTGTGAGAAAATATTAAATCCACATGACATTCAATATGTGCACTTTCCTACATTCATGCATTCAATGCTGTCCCAACATTGAAAACAATCAAATAAGTCTCCTCGCTAGGGAATCCCTGTACTTGTCTGGATTCCTCGTCGTCCCCATCTTCCATCTCACTGCACAGTATTTCAACTTTGCAAGTGCTGTGATCCTGGGCAAGCAGGGGGGGCCCACTCGTTGGCGACGGCACTGGCACAAGGCCCCTGATAGTACGGTGGTGTGTCTGATGGCGGGTGGGCCGAACCTGCACTTTCATCTGCAGCTTCCTCTTTGTCACCGTGTAAGATGGAACTGTATATGGGAAGGGTAACCTGAGTTTCATCAGGGTCAGATTCAGGTCGTGTAGCGTGCGAGGGGAATGTAGTGGTCTGGTTCAATGTACCAGCAGATTCATCGAGCAGTGGCTGGGCATCAGTGCACTTGTGTCGCCCCCAGGAGTACGGTCGCCACAGTGGCATTACCTTCTTCCTAGGGAGTGTGATGTCATGCTTGGGAGCAACGAAGGATCTCTCTAGCAGGTTAACTGATTGGGCGGCATTATTCCCACGAGTCATGACCCTCCAAACAGCGTTCATGAAGGCAAAGTGTTTGTTTTACGTGGGCAGTATGGTTGCAAAGCTGAACCTTAAAGGAATGTCCAGAAGGGCACCACCAGGAGTGGAGCCTACGGTTAAATTCGACTCCACCTGGGAAACCTCAACCATGCCAGCTACAGAACAGATGCACACATTGCAAGCTTAATTCCGTTAACGAACGAGACTCCGTCATGCCCCGCGGTCCGAGTCCGGCTTACTAGAGGGACACGTGAGGCTCTGGCACATGAGATTGGCCAATAACTGGTGTGTCATGCCATTACATGTCCGTGGCTGCATGTGCGCTACACTGAAAAGGCCAGTGTTTGTCGCTTACAGGTGCAGATAACCCGCTGAACAACGTTAGTGATGGGGATCACTGATTACAATTATTACCCGCGAACAATGATTTCCCAGTAAGTGCAGGTCAACCGCAGTTCCGGAATTAGGCCTAACCGTCATTCCTGAAAAAATGAAAAACTTACGTGTGCAAACCACAGGTGCTGTAGCTTGCTTAACAGCTCGCCAGCCGTTCTCACGCCCAGTATGGATTACATGTGATTGCACAAAGGTGAGAAAGGGTACCGTATCCCCAGATAACATGTATGGATAGCGTACACATTCAAAATATATGTCTATACATCAGGAGGCAGGCTCAGACGGTGTTAGGCCCAGTATGGATTGCACGTGATTGCACAAAGGTTAGAAAGGGTACCGTATCCCCAGATAACATGTATGGATAGCGTACACATTCAAAATATATGTCTCAGGAGGCAGGCTCAGACGGTGTTAGGCCCAGTATGGATTGCACGTGATTGCACAAAGGTTAGAAAGGGTACCGTATCCCCAGATAACATGTATGGATAGCGTACACATTCAAAATATATGTCTATACATCAGGAGGCAGGCTCAGACGGTGTTAGGCCCAGTATGGATTGCACGTGATTGCACAAAGGTTAGAAAGGGTACCGTTTCCCCGGATAACATGTATGGATAGCGTACACATTCAAAATATATGTCTCAGGAGGCAGGCTCAGACGGTGTTAGGCCCAGTATGGATTGCACGTGATTGCACAAAGGTTAGAAAGGGTACCGTATCCCCGGATAACATGTATGGATAGCGTACACATTCAAAATATATGTCTCAGGAGGCAGGCTCAGATGGTGTTAGGCCCAGTATGGATTGCACGTGATTGCACAAAGGTTAGAAAGGGTACCGTTTCCCCGGATAACATGTATGGATAGCGTACACATTCAAAATATATGTCTATACATCAGGAGGCAGGCTCAGACGGTGTTAGGCCCAGTATGGATTGCACGTGATTGCACAAAGGTTAGAAAAGGTACCGTATCCCCAGATAACATGTATGGATAGCGTACACATTCAAAATATATGTCTCAGGAGGCAGGCTCAGACGGTGTTAGGCCCAGTATGGATTGCACGTGATTGCACAAAGGTTAGAAAGGGTACCGTATCCCCGGATAACATGTATGGATAGCGTACACATTCAAAATATATGTCTCAGGAGGCAGGCTCAGACGGTGTTAGGCCCAGTATGGATTGCACGTGATTGCACAAAGGTTAGAAAGGGTACCGTATCCCCGGATAACATGTATGGATAGCGTACACATTCAAAATATATGTCTATACATCAGGAGGCAGGCTCAGACGGTGTTAGGCCCAGTATGGATTGCACGTGATTGCACAAAGGTTAGAAAGGGTACCGTATCCCCGGATAACATGTATGGATAGCGTACACATTCAAAATATATGTCTATACATCAGGAGGCAGGCTCAGACGGTGTTAGGCCCAGTATGGATTGCACGTGATTGCACAAAGGTTAGAAAGGGTACCGTATCCCCAGATAACATGTATCGATAGCGTACACATTCAAAATATATGTCTATACATCAGGAGGCAGGCTCAGACGGTGTTAGGCCCAGTATGGATTGCACGTGATTGCACAAAGGTTAGAAAGGGTACCGTATCCCCAGATAACATGTATGGATAGCGTACACATTCAAAATATATGTCTCAGGAGGCAGGCTCAGACGGTGTTAGGCCCAGTATGGATTGCACGTGATTGCACAAAGGTTAGAAAGGGTACCGTATCCCCGGATAACATGTATGGATAGCGTACACATTCAAAATATATGTCTCAGGAGGCAGGCTCAGACGATGTTAGGCCCAGTATGGATTGCACGTGATTGCACAAAGGTTAGAAAGGGTACCGTATCCCTGGATAACATGTATGGATAGCGTACACATTCAAAATATATGTCTATACATCAGGAGGCAGGCTCAGACGGTGTTAGGCCCAGTATGGATTGCACGTGATTGCACAAAGGTTAGAAAGGGTACCGTATCCCCGGATAACATGTATGGATAGCGTACACATTCAAAATATATGTCTATACATCAGGAGGCAGGCTCAGACGGTGTTAGGCCCAGTATGGATTGCACGTGATTGCACAAAGGTTAGAAAGGGTACCGTTTCCCCGGATAACATGTATGGATAGCGTACACATTCAAAATATATGTCTATACATCAGGAGGCAGGCTCAGACGGTGTTAGGCCCAGTATGGATTGCACGTGATTGCACAAAGGTTAGAAAGGGTACCGTATCCCCAGATAACATGTATGGATAGCGTACACATTCAAAATATATGTCTCAGGAGGCAGGCTCAGACGGTGTTAGGCCCAGTATGGATTGCACGTGATTGCACAAAGGTTAGAAAGGGTACCGTATCCCCGGATAACATGTATGGATAGCGTACACATTCAAAATATATGTCTATACATCAGGAGGCAGGTTCAGACGGTGTTAGGCCCAGTATGGATTGCACGTGATTGCACAAAGGTTAGAAAGGGTACCGTATCCCCAGATAACATGTATGGATAGCGTACACATTCAAAATATATGTCTATACATCAGGAGGCAGGCTCAGACGGTGTTAAGCCCAGTATGGATTGCACGTGATTGCACAAAGGTTAGAAAGGGTACCGTATCCCCAGATAACATGTATGGATAGCGTACAAATTCAAAATATATGTCTATACATCAGGAGGCAGGCTCAGACGGTGTTAGGCCCAGTATGGATTGCACGTGATTGCACAAAGGTTAGAAAGGGTACCGTATCCCCAGATAACATGTATGGATAGCGTACACATTCAAAATATATGTCTCAGGAGGCAGGCTCAGACGGTGTTAGGCCCAGTATGGATTGCACATGATTGCACAAAGGTTAGAAAGGGTACCGTATCCCCAGATAACATGTATGGATAGCGTACACATTCAAAATATATGTCTATACATCAGGAGGCAGGCTCAGACGGTGTTAGGCCCAGTATGGATTGCACGTGATTGCACAAAGGTTAGAAAGGGTACCGTATCCCCTGATAACATGTATGGATAGCATACACATTCAAAATATATGTCTCAGGAGGCAGGCTCAGACGGTGTTAGGCCCAGTATGGATTGCACGTGATTGCACAAAGGTTAGAAAGGGTACCGTATCCCCGGATAACATGTATGGATAGCGTACACATTCAAAATATATGTCTCAGGAGGCAGGCTCAGACGGTGTTAGGCCCAGTATGGATTGCACGTGATTGCACAAAGGTTAGAAAGGGTACCGTATCCCCAGATAACATGTATGGATAGCGTACACATTCAAAATATATGTCTATACATCAGGAGGCAGGCTCAGACGGTGTTAGGCCCAGTATGGATTGCACGTGATTGCACAAAGGTTAGAAAGGGTACCGTATCCCCGGATAACATGTATGGATAGCGTACACATTCAAAATATATGTCTATACATCAGGAGGCAGGCTCAGACGGTGTTAGGCCCAGTATGGATTGCACGTGATTGCACAAAGATTAGAAAGGGTACCGTATCCCCGGATAACATGTATGGATAGCGTACAAATTCAAAATGTATGTCTATACATCAGGAGGCAGGCTCAGACGGTGTTAGGCCCAGTATGGATTGCACGTGATTGCACAAAGGTTAGAAAGGGTACCGTATCCCCAGATAACATGTATGGATAGCGTACACATTCAAAATATATGTCTCAGGAGGCAGGCTCAGACGGTGTTAGGCCCAGTATGGATTGCACGTGATTGCACAAAGGTTAGAAAGGGTACCGTATCCCCAGATAACATGTATGGATAGCGTACACATTCAAAATATATGTCTATACATCAGGAGGCAGGCTCAGACGGTGTTAGGCCCAGTATGGATTGCACGTGATTGCACAAAGGTTAGAAAGGGTACCGTATCCCCAGATAACATGTATGGATAGCATACACATTCAAAATATATGTCTCAGGAGGCAGGCTCAGACGGTGTTAGGCCCAGTATGGATTGCACGTGATTGCACAAAGGTTAGAAAGGGTACCGTATCCCCGGATAACATGTATGGATAGCGTACACATTCAAAATATATGTCTCAGGAGGCAGGCTCAGACGGTGTTAGGCCCAGTATGGATTGCACGTGATTGCACAAAGGTTAGAAAGGGTACCGTATCCCCAGATAACATGTATGGATAGCGTACACATTCAAAATATATGTCTATACATCAGGAGGCAGGCTCAGACGGTGTTAGGCCCAGTATGGATTGCACGTGATTGCACAAAGGTTAGAAAGGGTACCGTATCCCCGGATAACATGTATGGATAGCGTACACATTCAAAATATATGTCTCAGGAGGCAGGCTCAGACGGTGTTAGGCCTAGTATGGATTGCACGTGATTGCACAAAGGTTAGAAAGGGTACCGTATCCCTGGATAACATGTATGGATAGCGTACACATTCAAAATATATGTCTCAGGAGGCAGGCTCAGACGGTGTTAGGCCCAGTATGGATTGCACGTGATTGCACAAAGGTTAGAAAGGGTACCGTATCCCCGGATAACATGTATGGATAGCGTACACATTCAAAATATATGTCTATACATCAGGAGGCAGGCTCAGACGGTGTCAGGCACAGTATGGATTTGACGGCCCAGATTACACAGCGGAGGAGCAGGGAGAGGTAAAGATTGCAAATGCTGGGCCCCTGCCCAAGCAAGGGGGGCCCACTCGTGGGCGTCGGTACTGGCACTGGGCCCCTCATAGTACAGCGGTGTGTCTGACGGCGGGTGTGCACCACCACCGTCAGAGACACTTGATTGCACTATGAGGGACCCTGTGCCAGTGCCTGCGCCCAAGAGTCGGCCTACCCACCTGTCCAGGGCAACGGCACTCGCACGGTGTCGTGCGCTAGGTGGTGACCCCGGCCATGGGGGGGGAGGCAGCACAGTTAGGGAGTTTTAGAAAGTGGCATATGTTGATGTTGGACATTCAGCTGATGCAAAAGGCGAAATAGGTGAAGTCCCAGGAAGAGGTGGACCAAAGCAAGCCATTTTTCTGTCACCCTATGTGTCATCAGGGGAAGGTGGGACAAAATCCTTGGAAACCCATGCATGGTTCATTTTAATGAAGGTTAGATCATCCACATTTTGGGTTGACAGACGGGTCCTTTTTTCTGTCAGGATTGATCCAGCTGCACTGAAGACTCTTTCCGATAGCACACTTGCAGCTGGGCAAGCGAGCTCCTGTAAGGCATATTGGGCCAATTCAGGCCAGGTGTCCAGTTTAGCGGCCCAATAGTCAAAGGGGAATGACCTGTGAGGGAGAACATCGATATGGGAGGAAAAGTAGTTTGTAACCATAGTTGACAACTGCTGTCTCCTGTCACTTTCCATCGATGCAGTATTACCAGTTGTGTGAGCGGTATTTGAAAAATCAGTCCACAACATTGTCATGAAACCCCTGTCTCCAACGCCACTTCTGCTGTGTGCACCACGAACACCTCTGCCAAGCTGCCCCCGGCCCGTACGGCTCGTGTGAGAACCATCACCGCTGCTGTGTGCTGGGAATGCCTCAAGCAACCGATTTACCAGAGTTGCTTGTTTATTAGCCAATATTAGGTCAAGGTTCTCCTGTGGCATGATTTTTTGTAATTTGCCTTTATAGCGTGGATCCAGGATACTGGCCAACCAGTAGTCGTCATCGTTCATCATTTTGGCAATGCGGGGGTCCCTTTTTAGGATCTGCAAGGCATAATCTGACATGTGGGCCAATGTTCCCGGTGTCAATGATGCACTGCGAGTGCTGGGTGGAGGAGCACTTTCTGGCAAATCCACATCCCTCCAGTCACGCACAAACCCTGTACCAGACCTTGCCACGCCAACATTTTCACTTGCCCCACGAGATGCATCCTCCTCCCCTAAGTAATCATCCCCATCATCATCCTCCTCCTCCTCTTCTTCCTCCACCTCGTCCAGGAGAGGTCCCTGAGCAGACAATGGCTGAATGTCATCAAGGATTCCCTCCTCCTCTTCCTCCTCATCAACATTGGCTGCAGACGCCTGCTCCTTAAGGTGCGTCAAAGTTTGCATGAGCAGACGCATAAGTGGGATGCTCATGCTTAGGATGGCGTCGTCTGCGCTTACCAGCCGTGTGCATTCCTCAAAACACTGAAGGACTTTACAGAGGTCTTTCAGCTTCGACCACTGCACACCTGTCAACTCCATGTCTGCTCTCAAAGTGCCTGGCCGTGTATCCTCCCACAAATGCATTATGGCCTGCCTCTGCTCGCACAGCCGCTTCACCATGTGCAGGGTGGAGTTCCACCTTGTTGCAATGTCGATAATGAGGCGGTGGTTGGGAAGGTGGAGCAATCGCTGCAGCTTCTGCATACGAACGGAGTGTACAGGCGACCGGCGGATGTGCGCGCACAGTCTTCGCACCTTCTGGAGCAGGGCTGTTAACTCCGGATAATTTTTGAGGAAGCACTGCACCACCAGGTTCAAGGTGTGAGCCAAGCAAGGTATGTGGCTGAGTTTTGAAAGGGCTATGGCTGCCACAAAATTACGGCCGTTATCACTAACTACCTTGCCTGCCTCAAGATGTACACTGCCCAGCCATGACTCAGTTTGTCGCTTCAAGTACTCGGCCAGCACCTCGGCGGTGTGTCTGTCGCCCAAACACATCATCTGCAACACAGCCTGCTGACGCTTTCCACTAGCTGCTCGATAGGGGGACACATCGTGTGCAACAGTGGCAGATGCAGTGCTCGTACGACTGCGCTCTGTGGACGAGCTTTTGCTTCTGGAGGAGGAGGAGGAGGAGGAGGGTCGAACGCCTACAGCCAACTGTTTCCTATACCGTGGGCTAGGCAGCACTGTCCCACCACCGCTGTCCCCTGTGGACCCTGCATCCACCACATTAACCCAGTGCGCAGTGATGGACACGTAGCGGCCCTGGCCATGCCGACTGGACCATGCATCAGTTGTGAGGTGCACCTTTCCGCTCACTGACTGCTTGAGTGCATGGACAATGCGGTCTTTCACATGATGTTGGAGGGCTGGGATGGCTTTGCGAGAGAAGAAGTGGCGACTGGGTAGGTCATAGCGTGGTACTGCATAGGCCATGAGTTTGCGGAAAGCTGTGCTTTCCACCAACCGAAAGGGCATCATCTCAAACGAGATTAGTTTTGCAATGTGGGCGTTCAAACCCAGTGTACGCGGATGAGAGACTGAGTACTTTCTTGACCTACTCATAGTGTCTGGGAGGGTGAGCTGGACTTGAGAGCTGCATATGGTGGAAGTAGCGGTGGACAGGGCGGACTGAGAGAGGGGTGATGATGGTGATGGAGTTGGTGTTCTTTCTGATGGCCTAGAATCAGTCTTTCGTTGATATAACAGTGGGATTCCCTGACTGCTGTGGCCTTGCAACGACACCTCAACATTTGCTGCTGTGCTAACCGGTGGGCTTACAGTGGGGGAAACAATGTAGCATTGCTGACTACCTTCGTTGTGATCAGTTGCACATGTGGCACTTGAGGTTTGGTGTTGTGTCCACGCTTGCAAGTGCATGCTGGTTAAATGTCTAAGCATGCAACTGGTATTCAAATTTTTCAGATATTTCCCTCGGCTAAAGGTCTTTGCGCACTTCTTACAGATAACCTTGGCCTGATCATGAGGATTTTGTTCAAAAAAGTGCCACACTGCACTCTTCCTACTTTGGCAGACATTTTGCGGCCTAGCACGCTGTGATCTTTTGACCCTCTGGACAAGCTGTCCAGCAACTCTTTTGATGTTTGGAACCTGTCTTTGGAGTGCTACGGGCCTGCCAGATAACAGCTGTTGCGATGTCGATGTCTGCTGTGGATGCTCCTCATCTGAGCTATTGGAAGCAGCACCCTCTTCCCCCAATGGATGCCAATCTGGGTCAACAACTGGGTCATCCATCACCTCCTCTTCTATGTCATGTGCACCTTCCTCTGTGTCACCGTGTATGGTGGTATAGTGTGCGGGAAGGGGCACCTGAGTCTCATCAGGGTCAGAATCTGGCTCTGTACACTGCGAGGACAATGTAGTGCTCTGAGTGAATGTACCAGCAGAATCATCCATCAGCGGCTGTGCATCAGTGCACTCCATGTCAGATTCATCTTGGCCTGGGTAATTCACCATTTGACTTGATAATCCAGGCATGGTATGTGA
Source organism: Dendrobates tinctorius (assembly GCF_039654945.1). Classification (NCBI taxonomy): domain Eukaryota; kingdom Metazoa; phylum Chordata; class Amphibia; order Anura; family Dendrobatidae; genus Dendrobates; species Dendrobates tinctorius. The sequence continues at coordinate 17,350,920 of NW_027361766.1, read as the reverse complement.
AAACAGCTCCATGGAGTAATCAGTAGTATGGCCTGCGTCATCCTTCAATCTTGGTTGGGGTGAAGGACACAAGGAAAGGTGTGGTTCATGAACATGAGCCTCCAATGACGACTCAGTGCTTTTACTTTTTACAACTGAAGAAGAGGAGGCGATAGAGCTGGAGGCTGAGTCAGCAATGTAAGACAAAACTTTTTCCTGATGCTCTGGCTTTAAAAGCGGTTTGCCAACTCCTAGAAAACTAAGCGTTCGAGGCCTTATGTAGCCAGACGATGACGCAGGCTCAACACCTCCTGCATTCGGTGCTATTTTGCTCTTGCCACTACCATCAGTTCCACCACCAACACCATCATTACCAGCTGCCAACCCCCGCCCAATTCCACGGCCTCTTCCACCAGCCTTCCTCATTTTTGGTAGAAATGTAGACAAAATCCAACAAACTATATAGTAATGTAAAACAAGGTACAAGGTGTCTATAGGACAGGGGAGATTTTGAATTTCTGCAGACACTTGTGGACACTGGACACTTTTGGATTGTGTGAGGCCCACTGATATCTCAGCACTATGTGACAGGCTCGATGGCACAGCTGTGACCAAAGTGACTAGAGGATAAGGGAGATTTTGAATCTCTGCACACACTTTTGGACACTGGACACTTTTGGATTGTGTGAGGCCCACTGATATCTGAGCGCTATGTCACAGGCTCGATGGCACAGCTGTGACCAAAGTGACTAGAGGATAAGGGAGATTTTGAATCTCTGCACACACTTTTGGACACTGGACACTTTTGGATTGTGTGAGGCCCACTGATATCTGAGCGCTATGTCACAGGCTCGATGGCACAGCTGTGACCAAAGTGACTAGAGGATAAGGGAGATTTTGAATCTCTGCACACACTTTTGGACACTGGACACTTTTGGATTGTGTGAGGCCCAATGAATATCTGAGCGCTATGTGACAGGCTCGATGGCACAGCTGTGACCAAAGTGACTAGAGGATAAGGGAGATTTTGAATCTCTGCACACACTTTTGGACACTGGACACTTTTGGATCGTGTGAGGCCCAATGAATATCTGAGCGCTATGTGACAGGCTCGATGGCACAGCTGTGACCAAAGTGACTAGAGGATAAGGGAGATTTTGAATCTCTGCACACACTTTTGGACACTGGACCCTTTTGGATTGTGTGAGGCCCAATGAATATCTGAGCGCTATGTGACAGGCTCGATGGCACAGCTGTGACCAAAGTGACTAGAGGATAAGGGAGATTTTGAATCTCTGCACACACTTTTGGACACTGGACACTTTTGGATTGTGTGAGGCCCAATGAATATCTGAGCGCTATGTGACAGGCTCGATGGCACAGCTGTGACCAAAGTGACTAGAGGATAAGGGAGATTTTGAATCTCTGCACACACTTTTGGACACTGGACACTTTTGGATTGTGTGAGGCCCACTGATATCTGAGCGCTATGTCACAGGCTCGATGACACAGCTGTGACCAAAGTGACTAGAGGTTAAGGGAGATTTTGAATCTCTGCACACACTTTTGGACACTGGACACTTTTGGATTGTGTGAGGCCAATGAATATCTGAGCGCTATGTGACAGGCTCGATGGCACAGCTGTGACCAAAGTGACTAGAGGATAAGGGAGATTTTGAATCTCTGCACACACTTTTGGACACTGGACACTTTTGGATTGTGTGAGGCCCAATGAATATCTGAGCGCTATGTGACAGGCTCGATGGCACAGCTGTGACCAAAGTGACTAGAGGATAAGGGAGATTTTGAATCTCTGCACACACTTTTGGACACTGGACACTTTTGGATTGTGTGAGGCCCACTGATATCTGAGCGCTATGTCACAGGCTCGATGGCACAGCTGTGACAAAAGTGACTAGAGGATAAGGGAGATTTTGAATCTCTGCACACACTTTTGGACACTGGACACTTTTGGATTGTGTGAGGCCCAATGAATATCTGAGCGCTATGTGACAGGCTCGATGGCACAGCTGTGACAAAAGTGACTAGAGGATAAGGGAGATTTTGAATCTCTGCACACACTTTTGGACACTGGACACTTTTGGATTGTGTGAGGCCCACTGATATCTGAGCGCTATGTCACAGGCTCGATGGCACAGCTGTGACAAAAGTGACTAGAGGATAAGGGAGATTTTGAATCTCTGCACACACTTTTGGACACTGGACACTTTTGGATTGTGTGAGGCCCAATGAATATCTGAGTGCTATGTGACAGACTCGATGGCACAGCTGTGACCAAAGTGACTAGAGGATAAGGGAGATTTTGAATCTCTGCACACACTTTTGGACACTGGACACTTTTGGATTGTGTGAGGCCCACTGATATCTGAGAGCTATGTCACAGGCTCAATGGCACAGCTGTGACAAAAGTGACTAGAGGATAAGGGAGATTGGATTGCTTTTAAAAAAGCAGTTTGCGGAGCAGTGGGTAAACAGCAATGCCAGCCTGTCAGGAAGCCTTAAAAGGCAGCCCAACAACCAACACCACTGATACACCACAATATAGCCTCCCCTTGCACTGCACACACAGTGACTGGTGTGTTGTGCAGGCCAAATTGCTAGCAGCAGAAGCAGTTTTTTTTTCTTCTCAGCAGGACAAAAAAAAAAAATTGGGATTGCTTTTAAAAAAGCAGTTTGCGGAGCAGTGGGTAAACAGCAATGCAGGAATGTCAGGAAGCCTTAGAAGGCAGCCCAACAACCAACACCACTGATACACCACTATATAGCCTCCCCTTGCACTGCACACACAGTGACTGGTGTGTTGTGCAGGCCAAATCGCTAGCAGCAGAAGCAGTTTTTTTGTCTTCTTCCCTGCCTAACGCTCTCCCTACAGAATCAGCAGCAACCTCTCCCTATACTGAGATCGGCAGAAGTAAGATGGCGGTCGGCGTGCACGCCCTTTTATACCCCCTGTGACGCCCACCAAAGCAAGCCAATCACTTGCATGCCCTTCTGAAAGATGGAGGTGACCCCTGCCTATGTCATCACGTTGCCCACAGTGTCCGTGGATCCTGATTGGCTGAAAAAGAGCGCAAAACAAACTTTTGAAACGCGACTTTGGCGCGTAAGTCGCCGACCTCGTGGCCGACCTCATCCTAGGGTCGGGTTTCGTTTCATGAAACCCGACTTTGCCAAAAGTCGGCGACTTTTGAAATTTTTCGACCCGTTTCGCTCAACTCTAGTAATAAGTACTCAACCAGACGTTTTGTTAATAATAGCACAGTCGCACAATTAGTGTTGGAAAGAAAAGGCTTGAGATGAATTAAATATAAAACCACCTTGCATCCTTTAACCTCTATTGCCAATATTTTCCACAAATGCAACCTTTCTGCAATCTCCTGCAAGGTAGCAAGAGCTCTGAACAGTTATGGTGGAGAATAAAAAAATAATAATTACTCTACCGATTCATATATGGGTATGTTATATAACTAATAACATCTATGCTGTATGACAGTTTTAAAAGAAACAAATGTGGCGGGAGAGGACAAAAATGACCCGGAAGTAAAGCCGGCACATGCGCATTACAGTACTTTGCCCTGCCCTCAGCATTTTATCCTCTTTTTCCATACGTCAAATCTGAAACGATTCGGATTCCCTGATTCTTTTCATGTTTTTCTCTAGGCTTGTTTCCTGTATATATCTGAGCGTTTAGCGCGTATGAACTGTTGCTGTCCATGTCTTGATGCCATACTTTGCTGGCTTACTTGGTATATACAGTATTGCTTGAACCTACCTCGAAATGACAATAGTTGTTCATACACAGTGACCTTTTCTTGAGTACTGTATATTTTTGGAAGAATCTATATCATTTTATCACAAACTTCTCTAATAGCAGCTAGTTATTAGAGAATTATCTGATGTTGAAGGACAATTTTCCCACCTGGGCATTAGGCTGCAAGTTCCAAATTACATTTTTGTTTTTACACTGAATTGCGTGCATCGGACTAGTTGTCTGGGTATCGTGCCTCATCAGATTCAACTTCAGAATTCTCATAATCCCTTTCCCCGTCACTTATATGATCCTCATCTTCGGGCACTTTCTCCAGCTGAATATCTTCTTCAGAATCTGAGGCGTTGGCAAGGTTTTCCAATTCAGCTTCACTCAATGGACGGCTTCGCCACATTTTTATCCAACTTTCAAAATAATGGACACTCATGACTTTCAAATCAGCATTGTGGAATAAATTAGCTCTACATAGATAAACAATAAAATTAATAAAATCGTAGCAAACACTAACCAGAGTAGCAACAATAAGAGCTTATATACTACAGTCAAGCAGATCTACACAGACCTTTACTCAAAGCCCATCCATCTGCAGTCACTTGCAAATGTATCGAGCGCACAGACTTGAAGAAACTGGAGAAATCGATAAAGAATACTAGAGGCAGTAGATAATCCATAATGATATTATAAATAATTTATGTAATTGAAATTATGTCGGGAGATCTGCATTAAACATTATCAGGTCATATTGATCCGAACAGTACATTTGTAACAATCATTGCTTCATACAAACAAATAACACAATAATCATACTAACAACAAACTCACCGAAACACTATTCAATAAAATAAGTGTTTTATCAGCAGGAAATTATCAATAGGGGACAAGGTGTTGCAGGCAAGCAAGTCAGGCCAATCAGTGTAACTCCACCCCCACCACTGATTGGTAGCTTGTTGACAAATCACAGTGTATACAGGAAGCTGCCAATTGGGGTAGTGGGTGGGGTTATACACAGAACAGCATTCAGACTACTGCTATATCTACAACTAAGAAAACAGGGATTCTATCAACACTGCACCAAGCAGAACAGTAAGTTATACATCCCTGAAGTCACTTCTTGGTCTTTTGGCTGAGATCAAGTATAGTATCATTCAAAAAGGCGGCTTTGGTCTGGCCTTAACTTGTAGACTGATACCTCATGCACACTGGGTATAGTGCACTGGGCAATATGCCAGGTGGTTTATATAGTCATCCGGTAACGTCCCTGTCCCTCCAAGATGAAGGTCATTAGGTCAGGTAATTTAGAAGTCTTCAAACAGAGGCTGGACAGACATGTGTCTGGAATGATTTAGTGAATGCTGCTTTGATCAGGGGGTTGGACCAGATGGCCCAAGAGGTCCCTTCCAACTCTACGATCCTATGATTCTATTCTATGATTCTATGAATTTTGAGAGACCGAGGTGTGACGTGCACCAGAGAGATGACTCTGGTGTGCCCTAACTCACTGGTCATGGGAAGCCCACTTTGTTTTGGCACTTTTAGACTGCACTTTAACATTTCATTCTTTTTTAGCACACACCCTTTTCCATTTTTTTTGGCAAAGACTGAGAATTTTACTATTCCTGGTCGAAGTTCCGGCTAGTAATACTTTAGAAAACCTTCAGTATTTATTTAATTGTTTTTCACTTGTGTGTCACACTTAAGGGGGCTTTACACATAGCGATACCGCTAGCGATATCGCTACATGTGACACTCACCTCTGACCGGCCCCCCCGCTGGCTATCGATAATCGCACGAGATCGGCCCCGTCCATTTCTCGACGTCGGCTTCCTGCTGGCGCCGATGAGTGAGCCATGGACTTAGGCAGAAGACATCACCCTCGCTGCGTGTGAGGTAAGTATCGACCGCCGACCACTGCTGCATCGCTGGTGAGATCTGCCAGTTTGGCAGCTCACTAGCTACCATTTAGCGATGCACCAGCGATCCTGACTGGGTCATATCGTGGTCGGGATCGCTGGTGCATCGCTAAATGTAATGGGGCCTTTACTTTGCACCTGTGTCTTTGTCACTAGAGTTTATCAGGATTCGGCTCCCTTATGGGTTCCCTTCTGATAGGTCTAAGGCGGGAATGTGTAGCATGCAGTGTTCCACCCCCCCTAATCCTTGGCTCTCCTCTCTTCGGAAGGGAGCCGATCTAGATGTCTCCTGGTGGGAGCTCAGGCAGTTTTTGAAAGCAAGATTGGGTCTCCGTTGGCTTTAGCTAGGGGAGACTAGTAGCCACTGATTCTCGCTGTGGCCTTCTGGTTCGAATTGACAATGATAAGTTTATTGGGGGCCTTTCTCCTGTTGGAGAGGGCTATGACTGTACCTATCCTACAGCACTTCTTTTGTGGAATTTGTCACTTTTTAAAGTGCATTCTGATTTAGAACACAGTTCTCAGGCTCTTACTAAAATCACTGAAATCAGGCCCTACCTTCTTCAGATTCCCTTTAAGGGGTCAATACAAGCAACAAGATGTAAATCACAGTTGTTTTGGCGACCAATGGACAATTTTGAGCTACTTTTTGAGTTTTTCCGCTTTAGACCTGTTGTAACACCATGGCAAGTGCGGAATTTGAAATCCATTGGTCCGTAAATATGGTGCCCCTGAGGGTCCAGTCACCTCAATGGTACTGCACCTCAGACAGAGGTGTGGTACTCCACTCTCGGGTAAGGAGGGGACCCAGTACCCACACACTAGCATCAAACACCAGATCCCTCTAGGCCAAGGAGGAACTAGGTAGAAGGTGTGGGTGGAGGACATAGAGAAGGGGAGGAGTCAGAGAGAGTGGTCATGGAAACAAGAGTCATTTGGAGGGAGGTAGTCAGTTGGTGCTTGGGACTGAAGGAGAGAGGAGCACGTCCCTAGACTAGCGCAGCGTGAGAGAAAAGATGAGATAAAGAAGGGGTCCTAGGAGCACAGGAAGTGAGGAATCCACCCGTGGCGCCTGAATCCACGCCGACTGTAGTCGGGTGGAGGGACCAGGTTGCAGTAGGGAACCGGCCCCAGACTAGTGGAGAAACTAAGGACTCAGCTAGCAAACCGGAGGCTGTAGCGACTGTATGTGCTACAGCCAACTCCATACACATTCCCTGAAAAGGCAGCCAGATAAGATCAAGGGGACTAAGAAAACGTTGCCCTACAGGATCCGAGGCTGCTGGCTTGGGACACTGTGTGTGAAGGCGCAAGGCAGAAGAGGTGGGAGCCAGCACAGAAGACGGCCAGGAAAGGAACATAAGAAGGGGGTTCTGGTACAGTGGATCCCAAACTACCTAAGAGCTGGCTGGACCACAAACCCGGAGGACACAGCACCTCAGCTGTGGATTGTAACTGGAAGAACTGTGAGTAAAAGTGTGAAGACTGCACTCCGCTGTGTCCTCAGATTATTTACTGTGTCATCTGCCCTGCACTACAACCATTACCAACATTTTTAACACTATAATTGCCCTGGGGCATAGCTCTACCCATGGAGAGCTGTATCAACTCTCCTGCAACACCAACAGCCCCAGCAGCCTCCCTATGCAGCATCGGCTATCTTCTTATTGCTGAATACCACGGGTGGCGTCACAACTTTATTTCAACTAACTTCCCCATTTTTATTTCATTGGATGCCCAGGGCCACAGACTGGGTCACCGTTACTGTGACAGAGCACATGCCCGAGCCCTCCATAAAAATTCTACCAAGGTTGAATATTACCAAAACAGTACATATTAGTGCTTTACCTGGTTAATACAGTGGGGAAAAAAAGTATTTAGTCAGTCAGCAATAGTGCAAGCTCCACCACTTAAAAAGATGAGAGGCGTCTGTAATTTACATCATAGGTAGACCTCAACTATGGGAGACAAACTGAGAAAAAAAAATCCAGAAAATCACATTGTCTGTTTTTGTTTCATTTTATTTGCATATTATGGTGGAAAATAAGTATTTGGTCAGAAACAAGCAATCAAGATTTCTGGCTCTCACAGACCTGTAACTTCTTCTTTAAGAGTCTCCTCTTTCCTCCACTCATTACCTGTAGTAATGGCACCTGTTTAAACTTGTTATCAGTATAAAAAGACACCTGTGCACACCCTCAAACAGTCTGACTCCAAACTCCACTATGGTGAAGACCAAAGAGCTGTCAAAGGACACCAGAAACAAAATTGTAGCCCTGCACCAGGCTGGGAAGACTGAATCTGCAATAGCCAACCAGCTTGGAGTGAAGAAATCAACTGTGGGAGCAATAATTAGAAAACGGAAGACATACAAGACCACTGATAATCTCCCTCGATCTGGTGCTCCACGCAAAATCCCACCCCTTGGGGTCAGAATGATCACAAGAACGGTGAGCAAAAATCCCAGAACCACGCGGGGGGACCTAGTGAATGAACTGCAGAGAGCTGGGACCAATGTAACAAGGCCTACCATAAGTAACACACTACGCCACCATGGACTCAGATCCTGCAGTGCCAGACGTGTCCCACTGCTTAAGCCTGTACATGTCCGGGCCCATCTGAAGTTTGCTAGAGAGCATTTGGATGATCCAGAGGAGTTTTGGGAGAATGTCCTATGGTCTGATGAAACCAAACTGGAACTGTTTGGTAGAAACACAACTTGTCGTGTTTGGAGGAAAAAGAATACTGAGTTGCATCCATCAAACACCATACCTACTGTAAAGCATGGTGGTGGAAATATCATGCTTTGGGGCTGTTTCTCTGCAAAGGGGCCAGGACGACTGATCCGGGTACATGAAAGAATGAATGGGGCCATGTATCGTGAGATTTTGAGTGCAAACCTCCTTCCATCAGCAAGGGCATTGAAGATGAAATGTGGCTGGGTCTTTCAACATGACAATGATCCAAAGCACACCGCCAGGGCAATGAAGGAGTGGCTTCATAAGAAGCATTTCAAGGTCCTGGAGTGGCCTAGCCAGTCTCCAGATCTCAACCCTATAGAAAACCTTTGGAGGGAGTTGAAAGTCCGTGTTGCCAAGCGAAAAGCCAAAAACATCACTGCTCTAGAGGAGATCTGCATGGAGGAATGGGCCAACATACCAACAACAGTGTGTGGCAACCTTGTGAAGACTTACAGAAAATGTTTGACCTCTGTCATTGCCAACAAAGGATATATCACAAAGTATTGAGATGAAATTTTGTTTCTGACCAAATACTTATTTTCCACCATAATATGCCAATAAAATGAAAAAAAAAACAGACAATGTGATTTTCTGGATTTTTTTTTCTCAGTTTGTCTCCCATAGTTGAGGTCTACCTATGATGTAAATTACAGACGCCTCTCATCTTTTTAAGTGGTGGAACTTGCACTATTGCTGACTGACTAAATACTTTTTTTCCCCACTGTACCTAGCAAATGTTTCTTCTTTTAAGGAAAAAAAAGTTTCTTTGTCTATTTTTTTTATGTAGTTGTGTATGGGAAAATCAATGAGTATTCAATGTATTCGTGGGAAAACTTTCAAACTAGAAACATTGTTCCTTGTCGACAAAAACATAATGGCCACTTGGCAATAACTAAATAGCTGCTATTATTGTGATTTTATAGCTGTCAGTGCTGAATTGTTACATTGTTATGTAACTCTATACACATTGAATTATATTATGTATATGGTACACTGCATAAATGAGTACAATGACATTCAGCAATTTTTCTTGAAAAATAAAACATATTGGGGATTTGTATTGAAGTTATTTTACAATTACTATAGTTTTTCAATTACCAATACTAAACACCGTAATATGATTTTATTATGAAAATGATCAAAAGTCAGCCATGTTGAAAAAATGAGTACACCTTCCTGGGGCTGGTTAAGGGCACTAGGTCAGCCGATCAAGAGTTTGCTAGACAATCACTGTCAAACAGGGTTTACATTAATGAAGAAGTCCTTGTTTGGGGATGTATGAGGGCTAAAAGGTAGGTGGAAATTTTTCTTTATCGAAGGGATCATGAATTTCCAGGTCATCGCTGAATCCTAAGAGGGGTTGTCCTAACAAAAAACAACACCTTTCAAAATGCAGCCCCTGATCACTCAGCTGATCACCCGGGTCCAACTCCCAATTGATTTTGCAAAGGAAAGGAAGACATTTCCTCTGAAGCAGAACCTCTCGGGTGGGGAGGAGAATATAGTATTACTTGATAATTATAATTATTTTATTTATTTAGCACCAAAATATTCCAAGATACTTTACAATTCAGAGGGTACATGTATAAACTATATTAGACCTTACAGGGTAGCACTTATCTTACAAGTATATTGTAAATAATGTTTTTTAAGGTCTCAAAGATCTGCAAAGAGGCCCACCGGGGGATCCACAAGAGATTTACAGTACAATGATAACCCATGGGAAAAAAAATTGGTTGTGCACATGCTGTGGAAAATTCCGCACTGAATCCACAGCGGTTCACTTTCCACAGCATGTCAATTCTTTGTGCGGATTCCGCTGCGTTTATACACCCATTCCATTATAGGAATCCGCAGGTGTAAAAATGCATGCCAAATCCGCACAAAATCCGCAATAAATCCGCAGGAAATTTACATAAAAAAAGCACGGATTTTGACCTGCGGATTCTGCCCAGAGATGCAGATTCCACGCGGAAAAATTCACACAGCAATCCGCAACGTATGCACATACCCTTACCCTATGGGCCAGTCTGAGCCTGGGAGTAGAACCATCTCAAGGAGGATCACAAGGAAATGGCCAGCATGTGACTTAAATATGAGTGTATGAGCAAAGGGTCTGAATACTTATGACCATGTGATATTTCAGTTTTTCTTTTTTAATAAATTTGCAAAAATGTCTACATTTCTGTTTTTCTTCAGTCAAGATGGGGTGCAGAGTGTACATTAATGAGCAAAAAAAATAACTTTTTTCAATTTACCAAATGGCTGCAATGAAACAAACATTGAAAATGTAAAGGGGTCTGAATACTTTCCATGCGTACTGTATGGGGTAGGCAGAACAAGGGGCCAGTATGTATATATAGGGGGTGGCAGGACAAGGGGCCAGGATGGATATATGGGGGGGAGCAGGACAAGAGACCAGGATGGATATATGGGGAGAGCAGGACAAATGAACAGGATGGATATATGGGGGAAGCAGGACAAGGGACCAGGATAGATATATGGGGTGTAGAACAAGGGGCCAGAATGGATATATGAGGGAGCAGGACAAGGGGCCAAGATGTATTTATGGGGGGAGGGCAGGACAAGGGGTCAGGATGTATATATGGGGGCAGGACAAGGGGCCACGATGAATATGGGGGGCAGGACAAGGGGCCAGGATGGATTTATGGAGGAGCCAGAATGGATATATGGGGTGCCAGGATGGATATATAGGGGGACAGGATAAGGAACATATGGGAGCCAGGATGAATATATGGGAGGAACAGGACAAGGGACATATGGGAGCCAGGATGGATATATGGAGGGGCCAGAATGGGTATATGGGAGCTAGGACAAGGAACCAGGTTGGATATATGGGGGATTCAGGATGGATATATGGGGGCCATATATATGGAGGGACAGGACAAGGGACATATGGGGGCCAGTATGGATAGCTTGCGGGGGCAGGATGGATATCTGGGGCCCAGGCTGCAGATATTGGGGCCAGGATGGATATATGGAGGGGCCAGGATAGATATATGGAGGGGCCAGAATGGATATATGGGGGAGCCAGGTCAAAGGACATTATGGGGGCCAGTATGCATAGCTGGGGGGGAAGGATGGATATCTGGGGACCAGGCTGGACAAGGGACATAGGGGGCCAGGCTTGGGCATATTATAAAATGCAGGATGCCAGGCTGGATAAGGGACTTAATTACTGTTTAGGGGCCAGAATGTCGAACATGCTGTATTACTCTATGGTGACAAATGGGGAACACTATCTTTAGGATTCAATTAGGGATATTATTACTACTGTAATATAATTTACTGTTTAGGAAACTGTTTTCCTTGGAGGGAACAAAAGCGGGTCCTGTTACTCTGCATTGCAGCACTGCGTTGCTTTTTTCTTCATCTGACGTAGTGGAGAAGTCGGAGAAAAAAATTGGGGAATGTGCTCTGGAAGCAATTAGCTATTGATGACTGTATGTTATTTTTTGCAGAGACGAGTCCTGGCTTTAAGAAGTGATGGAGGTTTGTGCTGGATGAAGAAGAAAAGTGAATATGAAGGACTTCAACTACAGACATCACTGGTGAGTCAGTGTATTACATATTCACGCATAATATATACTATACACTATATACTGTGTACAGAGTTCCTGTGTATAATGTCACCGGTGATTGCTGTATTACTTGTACACTGACACTATATACAAAATGTTGTATATAATGTAACTGTATTACCTGTACACTGACACTGTATACAGAGCTCCTGTGTATAATGTCACTGGTGATCACTGTACTACCTGTTCACTATATTCTACAGTATATACAGAGCTCCTGTGTCACTAGTAGTAATAACAGTGTTGTTAGTATTGTGGTTTGTATTCATGATCAGTACTTTAGTATTTGATCACTATGTGGTGGTAATTTGTAGTCTGATCATGGTGTGATGGTATTTATCCCCTGCATGCGGTATTATTCTATATTATGTGGTGGTAATTTGTGGTCTGGTCACGGTGTGGCGGTATTTATTCCCTGTTTGTGGTATTATTCGATCACTATGTGGTGGTAATTTGTGGTCTGGTCACTGAGTGGCGGTATTTATCCCCTGTATGTGGTATTATTCGGTCACTATTTGGTGCTAATTTGTGATCTGGTCATAGCGAGGTGGAGTTTGTCCCTTGTATGTAGTATTATTCGGTCACTATGTGGTGGAATATATAGTCCAGTTATGGTGCGATGGTATTTCTCCTTGTATGTGGTATTATTTGGTCGCTATATGCTGCTAATATGTGGTATTATTCAGTCACTATGTGGTCTGTTCATGGTGTGGCGTGTTTGTTCCTTGTATGTGGTATTATTCGGTCACTAGGTGGTCTGGTCATGCTGCGGTGGTATTTCTTCCCTGTATAAGACAGTATTGGTCTTGGCATAGTGGACTGTGTTGTGTATGGCAGTCATTTGTTCTCTCTGATATTGATTAGGAGTAGATTCTTTATTTCCATTAGAGATTAAATACTTGGAACACAGCAACAGAGATGCACTTACAGGGGTCCTCCTGTGGAAAAAAGTAATCAATTCTCCACAGGATAAGTGATAATGTGTTGATTGGTGGGGGTCTGACTGCTTGGACCCAATCAAAAGAATGTGGAACTTTTACCCCCATTAGACTGGAGTGACATTTTCGACTTGACCACTGATCCATTCATTCACTCTGTGGCTGCGAGCACTTCACTTGTTTTTTTCTGGAAGCCCCAAAGAGAATGAATGGAGCTGCGATCAGACATCCCACCTGCCGCCATCCCACCATTCTTCTTATCGGTGCGGTTTCCAATGGTCGGACCTAAGCAATCACCTATCCTGTAGAGCCCATGAATTGGTGATAACTTGTTTTCACAAAATAACCCCTTTCATGTAAACTACTGTAATTGTACATCCCAGATATGGTGGCACACAGTAGATGTGCAGGAGCCTCCTGTGGTTTACAATCGATGCGCCACTATAACAGGGATGACGGCTTACAGATATTTGCAGATAGCTGTAGGGTGGGCCCCTAGGTTCAATTCCTCCTATGGGCCCCAGACACCCCAGTATGACCCTGCCAAGAACAGTCATGGACACTAATATAGCTTAAATATAATGGGGACTGTTTGGCTTCAAGTAAGATGTTCAGCATTTGACAAATACCCTAATGGAAACTAAACAGAATGCATTATAGATAAACGGATACATCTGATGGTGTTTGTGTCCGTCATGGGACAAATTCAGCTTGTGACAAAGCTGATGGTGGCTCTTGTGCAATATTCCTGTACTGAGATGCATGTACAGTATATCACAAAAGTAAGTGCACCCCTCACATTTTTATAAATATTTTATTATATATTTTCATGGTTTAACACTGAAGATATGACTCTTTGATACTATGTAAAGTAGTCAGTGTACAGCTTGTATAACAGTGTAAATTTGGTGTGTCCTTTAAATAACTCAACACACAGCCATTAATGTCTAAACTGCTGGTAACAAAAGTGAGTACATCCTTAAATGACAAATGTACAAATTGTGTCAATATCTTGTGTGGCCACCATTATTTTCAAGCATTGCCTTAACTCTCTTGGGTATGGAGTTCACTGAAGCTTTACAGGTTCCTACTGGAATCCTCTTCCACTTCCCCATGATGATATCAGGGGTCTGGTGGATGCTAGAGACCTTGCGCTCCTCCACCTTCCATTTGAAGATGCCCCACAGATGCTCAATAGGGTTTAGGTGTGTAGATATGCTTGGACAGTCCAGCAACCTTTACCCTCAGTTTCTTTAGCAATGTTGTGGTCATCTTGGAGGTGTGTTTTGGGTCATTATCATGTTGGAATACTGCCCTGTGGCCCCGTTCCCTCAATGAACTGTACCTCCCCACAGATGGCAGCACTCATACAGCCCCAAATCTTGACACTCCCACCACCATGCTTCACTGTAGGTAAGACACACTTGTTTTTGTACTCCTCACCTTGTTGCCGCCACACACTTGATGCCATCAAAACCAAACAAGTTTATCTTAGTCTCATCAGACCACAGGGCATGATTCCAGTAATCCATGTCCTTGTCTGCTTATCTTCAGCAAAGTGTTTGCATACTTTCTTGTGCATCATCTTTAGAGGAGGCTTTCTTCTGGGAAGACAGCCATACAAACCAATCTGATGCAGTGTGGGGTGAATGGTCTGGACACTGACAGGCTGATCCCCACCCTTTAATCTCTGCAGCAATGCTAGCAGCAATCATACGTCTATTTTGAAAATACAGCCACTGGGTATGACACTGTCACAGGTTTACTGCAACAAAGAGGAGCCAGAAGACCTCAGCATCTGATTTCTCCTACTCCTGCCCTGTTTAGAAGCACTTCACCTTCATATTAAATGGTAACAATAATAATCTTTATTTTTATATAGCGCTAACATATTCCGCAGTGCTTTACAGTTTGCACACATTATCATCACTGTCCCCGATGGGGCTCACAATATAAATAATGGTGAAGTTTTCTTATAGCAGTGTAGGGGTTAATCTGCTCAGTTGAGAGCTATTGGAAGCTTACCAGCATTATGGCTCTCAGATGTTCACTGTTAGCGACTCCCATCTCCATTATAATCTGGGCCTTGGCTAGCACTCATTGCTATAGCAAGCTTATGGTGCATGGTTAGGTGATGGTGGTTTGTGGTTGTTGTTGGAGAAGGAGTTTGGTGGATCTATCTGTGACTGTTACTAGGTTTTGGGTGTGTACTCATTCCCCTCCTTCTTCTACTTTGGTTTTATCCTCCACTCCCCAGTGTTTACCTCTGTTGCTTATGTAAGTATATTTGTATGATCGTTTTTTTTCCTTTGTCCCTGTTTGAATTACCTTGTTAGCCTGGTTGGTGTATTATAGTACACTACTACTCCCCTCTTCCACAGGTGGGGGAAAGGTACAGACAAAGGGCGGATCCAGGAGCTGAGGCAAGGTACATGGCTTCTTCACCATCAGAAGTAATCCGGGGAACAGGTCGAGCTAGGAGCCCCTAATCCCGGCACACTCAACAACAGAGTTGTGACAGACGCTGAGCACGTGCACTACACTTCTTTAGTTGACCATGGCGAGGCCAGTTTTTAGTGGAACCTCTCTTGTTAAACCACAGTATTGTCTTGACCACCGTGCTGCAGCTCAATTTCAGGGTGTTGGCAATTTTCTTATTGTCTTGGCTATATCTATGTAGCGCAACAGTTCTTTTTTTTCAGATCCTCAGAGTGGTCTTTGCCATGAGGTGCCATGTTGCACTTTCAGTGACCAGTATGAGAGAGTGTGAGAGTGATAACATCAAATTTAACACACCTGCTCCCCATTCACACCTGAGACCTTGTAGCTCTAATGAGTCACATGACACCGGGGAGGGAAAATGGCTAATTTGGCACAATTTTGCCATTTACACTTAGGAGTATATTCCTTTTTGGTGCCAGTGTTTTAGACATTAATGGCTGTGTGTTGAGTTATTTAGAGGGCACACCAAATTTACACTGTTATACAAGCTGTACACTGACTACTTTACATTGTATTAAAGTGTTATATCTTCAGTTTTGTCTCATGAAAATATGTAACAAAATATTTACAAAAATGTGAGGGGTATACTCACTTTTATGACATAATGTATATATATCACAAGACATTATAGGTGATAACAAATCACTAAGTAAAGTTCAGGTCCGTACCAAATACCTTCTGTTCGGGCACAAACCCCAAACACTGATTCCTCCAGGAAGTTCATGTTGCTGTTTGGGTTAGGCACCTTCAAAAATATACCTAAAGTATATTAGAAAGTTCTAAAACATCACTAAGCAACAATTACATTATATTTATGCATAATCTTATCAGCAAAGATAAAGAAAATGTGATGCTACTTCATGCTCCCGCTTAATTCTGCTCTCGCTTGTGACAGGCACTCTCTCAGTTGGCAAACTTACAAAATCAGCAAGAATCACATATTTATTTCCCCCACTGTACTTGGTATGGTGTCTGTGTGAATAATTTTGGTTATAAACTTTTTTCTTCAGTCTGTTGAATAAGACATCGCAGAGTTTAGTTTAACATAATCTTTTCAACTAAGTTCGAAGGTGAAAAAATTGGAATAATGCAAGTTGACCAAAGTCTTTCTTATCTGCCTCATATATTCTTTCTCTTCAGCCAAGAGAAGTAATAAGCATTGCTCACTGGTAGTGAACAAAAGAGCTTCTGAAAATAGCTGCAACTCCCTCCAGCCAGACTGGATCCTAGTTACATAATGTCTGTCGGCAACACAGGCCCATTGTGCTGCTGTCACTGGTCTCATTGTCTGATATCCAGGGCCTCTCCGCTTATTGTTCGGAGCCCTTTGTCTGTCAGATTCCTTTGTCACTCTTTGCACAGAACTGCTCTCCTTTCTTCCTTTGTTCCATCTCTCTCCTTTGTCTTTTATTTTTTCTCCAATTTTCATCCTTTTTTCGTTAACTCTTTCAACACTTGCTGACTACTGAAGGCTAAAAACTTTCTATAGAGATGGTATTGGGCAGTTAATGAAAAGATAAAATGACTAAGATGGTGAACTTTCATGGAGGTTGTGCTCACATTAATATCAACAAAGAACTATTCAATGATCGTTTTCTGAGTCACCATTCTATAAACTGTCCGAATTATTCTTTAAAGGGGTCTGTGACTTCAGACTGTTGTTATCGTGATATCACTGTGTTCCCTTTATGGGTGGTTGGTCATAAACAACATGTATGCGATTTGCTGACTAATTTCAACCTGCTTCTCTAAATAGAAGAGAATTTAGAAAGGCGCGGGAGTCTAGTTGGCACATATCTGCAAGTATGCAAATCAGATACATGCAGTCACGTGACCATCCAACCACACCATGCGCGCATTGGCAGCCACCAGTCATATAGATTGACTGCAGACTATTTTTCTTAAATCAGAATACCCTTTAAGCTTAGAAACTGTAAAAAAAAGGGATAATTACTGTTAAACACCTGTCCTGAGTCCATGCTCTGCTACCTTCACCCCGGTCCCCTAAACTCTCTTGTGCACCACAGCGGGCTTTGCAAGTAGCCCGGCATGTTCCCATGTGATCATCTTCCTAGGACTATATAAAACCTACCAAGACACAAACCTGTGTCTTTGTATTAAGACTCTTAGTTTGTGTGTTCACCATGACCTGCTCAGTACCTGTTCCCGGAATCCTGTCTGCAGTCATCAGGAACTCTGCTACCTGCCTGTGGTCTCCAGGACCTCTGCTACCTGCCTGCAGTCTCCAGGACCTCTACTACCTGTCTGCAGTCTCCAGGACCTCTACTACCTGCCTGTGGTATCCAGGACCTCTACTACCTGCTTGCGGTCTCCAGGACCTCTGCTATGTGTCTTTGGTCTCCAGTACCTCTGCTATTTGCCTGCAGACTCCCGTATCTCTGCTACCTGTTTCATGCGTGCCTCAACTACATGTTGCACCAACGCCTGTGGCCCTTGTGCCCACCCGGGCCTTGTGCTTTTGAGAATCCACTTCACCAGGTAGACCTAACAATTACATTACCGAAATAACATATTCTAGGAGGTACAAACTAAATATTAGTACACATACTGTTATTCTGTCCACAAATATTAGATATAAGTCATTTGATCTCAACAATTTTCATTCAGCTTGCCAACAATCTAATATTTATGGCATTTGGCAAACAGTTTAACAATATCTTTAGTTGGGGGGAATAAAGAACCTAACAGATTGGATTTTAACCTTTGTTTTTGTATGAGATAAGCGGTGCCAGAGGTTTGAGGAAGTTGTCTAGCCCCCTCCTCTTTTGAAATAATGTGAATGTTTGGCTTAATCAAACATTTGTGTCAATAGAGAAGTGATAGCTTTTGTTCTGAACAAAAGCAGATTTAGCGTCAATGTTTCATTATATTTGCAAAATATTGATTTTCTATTAGTGTGGAAGCAGTAGGAGTTTCAACTGCTGTGGGTTAGAGGAAGCGCATTCATGTGCCTTGAGGGGGGGTCACATAAGGGAGAATGAAACAGAGAAATTAAGAAAGTTGATGTCATGGAGCTTCCTATCTCCTATCTATTTGGGATTGTAGAGCAGATAACTAAGGCTCGACACGTGCACCAGTAGGCTCTCGGCACAACGATGGTATCGGCTGAATGGAGCCGCTGGTGCAAGAGGTAAGGGCCCTCCCAGGCTGCCTGAAGCTTGTCCTGTGGTACGGGGACCAGTACCCACACTTTCTGACCCACCTGGTAGGTCTTTTCACAAGCATTCTGGTCGTACCAGTGCTTCTGGTCAGCCTGGGCCTGGGTCGTATTGTCTGGTCTTTCCCTTCTCTAGTAGAGAGGCACTGTCAGACATATCTGATGGTGGCTTATCTCAAGGAGAACAAAATAATTGGCAGTGTGAAATCAGATATTCCAGATCCTTAACTTCCCGACAATCAAGTGTCTGGGGCTCTCATGTACACCCCAATATATAATAAACGGTGGGTGGGTTTGGCCATTAATCTAATTTGTATGGACATCTTACCTTGTTACATTGCTTTAACAAACTGTGCATAAATCAATAGTACAACCAAATATTAGAAATATTGTAATATATCTTATGAGTGATATCTGTTTGTTTCTCTTGTATCAGCTACATCTTACTCACCCCCACACCCCACACACACCTGAACTCATCGCCCCCTTTGAAAAAACAGCTCAAATCCATCTTGGTCACAGCAAAATGGACTGCCAGCACAGTGAGGTGTTTGGTTGCACCTCCTATTATACTCTATAGGCTAAGGGACGGAGAGAAAAAAGTAGT
Organism: Dendrobates tinctorius; assembly: GCF_039654945.1. Taxonomy (NCBI): domain Eukaryota; kingdom Metazoa; phylum Chordata; class Amphibia; order Anura; family Dendrobatidae; genus Dendrobates; species Dendrobates tinctorius. The sequence continues at coordinate 17,331,673 of NW_027361766.1, read as the reverse complement.
GAGCAGAGTGAGAAATCAATCTTACACATACAAGACTTTCAGTGAAGTTAGTGAGTTATTTTTTAGCATCCCAGTGTTGGATGCACAGCCACACAGCTTAATGCTACTATATAATTTCTTTCATGATGCTGCTAGTTATTAACATGTATAAACAGAGAAAGAAGCAGGAATCCTTTATGTCTCTGTGTGCTATGTATAAAAGGCATATTAACAGCTAGTATCCACTACTACTTTTGAGAGAACTGTAAGTTAGACCCAGAGCCTGCAGATTTTAAAACTGCTGAAAAATGCAGATATTGTTACAATGGCTAGAAATAGAGTTATTCCTCATGACCACACACAAGTTATTCTGAAAAGCTACCTGAAATCATGAAAAGATCGGACAACTCATTTGAAGTGTAAACATCTGCAGTTACTCTTTGGGATTCACATACTCACGGCCACATTCTGACTAGACGTGCTTGGGATTGCTAAATTCACTTATATTAAGCGAGTTTGAGCACGTCTAGTCAGCTCACGCGATCGCTCACTCTTGCGATCCCATGACCGCAGGGGTGGACATATCATTGGTGCAACCTGTGCGACAGCACAGGAGCACAAGAGGGAAGGGAGCCAACTTCCACTGCCAGAACAGATGAGCTTTAGGGCTGCAAAGGGCCGATATATTGTTCTTGCACAGGGGCCCTTTTCTGTATGTGTCCTCCAGTGCATGACTGCCTACTCTCACTGGCAACACTAGAGAATCCTGACCTTGAACGATGCGTACACTGAAAGGATTCAGAAGTCTGCATTCATATAGAGTGACTACAGGCTTTTATCCAGAGACTGGACAACTCCTTTAAGTACTAGATACTAAGGGCTAATACAACCCCTGGCAAAAAATTATGGAATCACCGGCCTTGGAGGATGTTCATTCAGTTGTTTAATTTTGTAGAAAAAAAGCAGATCACAGACATGACACAAAACTAAAGTCAATTCAAATGGCCACTTTCTGGCTTTAAGAAACACTAATAGAAATCAAGAACAAAAAATGTGGTAGTCAGTAATGGTTACTTTTCTAAACCAAGCATAGGGGGTCAAAATTATGGAATCACTCAATTCTGAGGGAAAAAATATGGAATCACCCTGTAAATTTTCATTCCCAAAACAAACACCTGCATAAAATTAGATCTGCTTGTTAGTCTGCATTTAAAAAGGAGGGATCGCACCTTGGAGAGCTGTTGCACCAAGTGGACTGACATGAATCATGGCTCCAACAGGAGAGATGTCAATTGAAACAAAGGAGAGGATTATCAAACTCTTAAAAGAGGGTAAATCATCACGCAATGTTGCAAAAGATGTTGGTTGCACACAGCTGTGTCTAAAATCTGGACAAAATACAAACAACATGGCAAGGTTGTTAAAGGTAAACATACTGGCAAACCAAGGAAGACATCAAAGCGTTAAGACCAGAAACTTAAAGCAATATGTCTCCAAAACAGGAAATGCACAACAAAACAAATGAGGAACGAATGGGTGGAAACTGGAGTCAACGTTTATGACCGAACTGTAAGAAACCGCCTAAAGGAAATGGGATTTACATACAGAAAAGCTAAATGAAAGCCATTATTAACACCTAAACAGGAAAAAAACAAGGTTACAATGGGCTAAGGAAACGCAATCATGGACTGTGGATGACTGGATTAAAGTCATATTCAGTGATGAATCGCAAATCTGCATTGGGCAAGGTGATGATGCTGGAACTTTTGTTTGGTGCCATTCCAATGAGATTTAGAAAGCTGACTGCCTGAAGAGAACATGCAAATTTCCACAGTCATTGATGATATAATCACTCTCCAAGTTCCTTCTCCCTCTCACAGACATATCTTCCCTTCATGACACAGATGCTGCTGCCACCTTTTACAACACCACAATAACAGCAACACTTGATTCAGCTGCCCCCTCACGCAGAGCAAAACTCGTACAATCAACAGGCAGCCCTGGCTGACCAGCATGACCAAAGAACTATGAGGCTATGTGCACACGGTGCGGATCCTCTTTGGATTTTTCCGCGCGGATTTTACTAAATCCGCAGGTCAAATGACCTGCATTTTTCCTGCGGATTCAGTGCCTTTTTTGTGCGGTTTTACTGCCGTTTTTGTGCGGTTTTCCACCTGTGGATTTGTAGAATGGAGCAGGTGGAAAACTGCAGCAAAACCACACAAAAGAAGTGACATGCTGCTTTTTTTAATTCCGCACAAAATCCGCACGGAAAACTCCGCAGCATGTGCACAGCGTTTTTTTTTTACCTAGCCAATAATGGTACTGCAGTTCTGCTGTGGATCCGCAGGGCCAAATCCGCTGCGGATCTGCAGCAGAATCCGCACCGTGTGCACAGAGCCTGACAGGTTTCCAGGGCCACTGAGCGGAGATGGAAGAGAAACCGTTCTATCGAGCACTTCAACGCATACAAGCAGTCCCTTGCCAGCTTCAAGTACACGCTCTCTGCCGCAAAACAAACTTACTTTACATCCCTCATATTGTGGCGCCCCTGAGGCTTCAGTCGCCACAGAGGTACTGCACTTTCTCCTAAGGTGTAGTGCCCCACCATCCAGGTAAGGTGGGAACTCCTGACCACGCTCCACACCTGCATTCCACACACAGGATAGTTCAGTGGGGCCACCTAACAGCTTCAGGTTGGGGGTTAGCAGAGCACCCCTCGTGGAACCCTGCTTCGTAACACGAGATGTGCTGGGAGGCGGGTGGAGTTAGATGATATAAAAGAGAGGGAAAGTGTAGGATTTGAGGTTAGTTGAGTCTGGGAGAGACCCAGAAGGGGTCGATCTGGGGAGAGACCCAGAGAAGAGAGCAGGCTGACAGCATGTCAGCCTGAGAGGAGCTGAAGGCGGAAGAAGGCAGTCAGACAGGAGAGTCTGAGGACTGGTCTTAGTGGAACGAGCTTCTCAGGGAAGGAAGAGAAGGAGAAAGAGACGTAGACTGAAGACTACAGATTCCATAAGAGAGAGATAGAACAGATCGGAATGAAGGAGATGGAGAACAGAGCGGAGGAGTGGGTTGGATAGGAACCCTGCCTATAGGTTCTCAGTGCAAAGGCCGGGGCCCGGTCCCCGAGGTTGATTGGATCTTTATATCCGGCAACAGACACCGGAGGAGTAGTGAGCCGCTAACGCCTTACTCCCACCATAGACTTGGGACACAATAGCAAAACGGATAGAGAGCCGGGACTCAGGAGAGGAGTCCCCGAAGCAGGCTACAGCTGTCTGTCGTACAAGTAAAGACTAGGAACATCTAGAGAGAGGCATTCCAGGGTAACTAAGTACTGGAGTGCTTCGCACCTAAAGGCGCATTTGAGGAGTCGTTCAGTGAAGGTACATATTGGCGGAGTGTGGAAGGGAGAGTCCTGTCCTGCCTGGAGGTTGGCTGGAGCCCTGACCTGGAGAACACAGTACGGAGGCAGGCAGTTGTGTGAACTACAAACAGTGAGTAAAGCTTTGGAACCGCATGCTCTGGTGTCCTCCAGTTATTCCCGCATTGCTATACCTGGGTAACAACATCTACACCATCCTGTGCCTCTCCTCATCCATTGCACCTACACTGCCCTGGGACTACAGCTCCACCTGTGGGGAGCTATACCATCTCTGCTGCACCACACCATCAGTCCCAGAGGATCTGTACGCAGCGTTGGCTAACATCTCACTTGCCAAATACCACGGGTGGCATCACGAACTATACCAATAAACTCTAACACCTTTAACACCACTGCCATTGATATTGGGCGCCCAGGGCCACGGACCGGGTCACCACTGCTGTGACACATTCCCCTGACACCGGCCCGGTACAGAGTACCCCACGGCCCTGGGGGGGCGACCCAATATCCTCACTGTCTCACAACCCTAAACAGCTTTTCAACACTTTCAATTCCCTACTCCGTCCCACAGCACCTCCTCCCTCTCCTCTCAATTCTGCTGAAGACTTTCTTTAAGCAGAAGATCGATACAATCAGAGAAAGCTTTGCCCCGCAGCCCCCAATGCCCCTCTGAACCGCTCAGCCCTTTTCTTTCAGAGCCAGCTTCTCCACCATGACAGAAGATCAGCTCTCTACCCTCCTGTCAAGATCACACCTCACCACTTGTGCGCTTGACCCACTCGCGTCCCACCTCATCCCTAACTTTGCCACAGTCTTCATCCCAACTCTAACATACCTCTTCAACCTTTCACTTACAAATGGTGTCTTTCCCTCATCCTTCAAACATGCCTCCATCACACCCATTCTCAAAAAGCCCTCCCTCGACCCATCCACTGTGTCTAACTATCGCCCGATATCTCTTCTCCCTTATGCCTCAAAACTATTATAAAAGCATGTATATCTTGAACTGTCCTCCCGCCTCTCCTCCTGTTCCCTCTTTGACCGATTACAATCTGGCATCCGACCACATCACTCAACTGAAACTGCCCTAACTAAAGTCACCAACGACCTACTAACAGCCAAGGGCAAGCGACACTACTCTGTCCTCCTTCTCCTGGACCTGTCTTCTACCTTCGACACCGTGGACCATTCCCTCCTGCTTCAGATTCTCTCATCTCTTGGCATCACAGACTTGGCCCTATCCTGGATCTCATCATACCTAACACACCGAACATTTAGTGTCTCCCTCTCACACACCACCTCCTCACCTCACCCCCTGTCTGTCGTTGTTCCTCAAGGCTCAGTCCTAGGACCCCTTGTCTTCTCCATCTACACCTTTGGCCTGGTACAGCTCATAGAATCCCACGGCTTGCAATATCACCTCTACGCCGATGACACGCAAATCTACCTATCTGGACCTGCCCTCACCTCCTTACTGACCAAGATCCCACAATGTCTGTCTGCTATTTTAGCCTTCTTTTCTGCTCGCTTTCTCAAACTGAACATGGACAAAACAGAATTCATCATCTTTCCCCCATCTCACTCTACCCCTCCACAAGACCTATCCATCAATGTCAATGGCTGCTCGCTTTCCCCAGTCCCACATGCTCGGTGCCTTGGGGTGATCCTCGACTCTGCCCTCTCTTTCAAACCACATATCCAAGCCCTTGCCTCCTCCTGCCGCCTCAAGCTCAAAAATACTTCCCGGATCCACACATTCCTCAACCATTAAACCACAAAAACACTAGTGCACACTCTTATCATCTCCTGCCTCGACTACTGCAACCTCCTACTCTCTGGCCTCCCCTCTGGCATCACTCCAGTCTATCCTACACTCTGCTGCCTGACTAATCCACCTGTCTCCCCGCTATTCCCCAGCTTCACCCCTATGCCAGGCCCTTCACTGGCTTCCTATTGTCCAGAGGCTCCAGTTTAAATCCCTAACCATGACATACAAAGCCATCCACAACCTGTCTCCTCCATACATCTGTGACATGGTCTCCCAGTACCTACCCACACGCAACCTTTGATCATCTCAAGATCTCCTTCTCTACTCCCCCCTCATCTCTTCTTCCCACAACCGCATGCAAGATTTCCCCCATGCTTCCCCCATACTCTGGAACTCTCTGCCTCAACACATCAGACTCTCAGCAACAACGGAAACTTTCAAGAAGAACCTGAAGACTCACCTGTTCCGACAAGCCTACAGCCTGCAATGATTCTCGGTCTACTAAACCACCGCACAACCAGCTCTATCCTCTCCTAGTGTATCCTCACCCATCCCTGTAGACTAGGAGACCACGCAGGCAGGGTCCTTCTCTCCTTCTGTACTTGTGTGTCCCTTGTCTTGCACATGTTTATTATACTTGTCTATATTTCCCCTTTTCACATGTAAAACGCCATGGAATAAATGCTGCTATATAAATGTATCATAATAATAATATGGGGTTGCATGTCAGGTAAAGGCACTGGGGAGATGGCTGTCATTATATCTTCAATAAATGCACAAGTTTATGTTGATATTTTAGACACTTTTCTTATTCCATCAACTGAAAGGATGTTTGGGGATGATGAAATCATTTTTCAAGATGATAATGCATCCTGCCATAGAGCAAAAACTGTGAAAACATTAATTGAAAAAAAGACACATAAGGTCAATGTCATAGCCTGCAAATGTGGCGCCCCTGAGGGTTCAGTCGCCACAGAGGTACTGCACCTCCTCCTGAGGTGTGGTAGCCCACCATTCAGGTAAGGTGGAGACACCTGACCACACTCCAACACCTGCATCCCACACAACATAGTAGTGTAGCAAAGCACCTTTGGTGGCTCCCTGCTTGGAACACGAAGAGTGCTGGGAGGTGGGTGGAGCTTAGTTGCACAAGAGAGCGGGAGATTATTAGGACTAGGTCAGTCTGTGAGAAGAGATCCCCTGAGTGGGATGGATGGAAGGAGGTGCTGCAGCAGTCTCCTGTGACCTGGAGCTGCTGGCACGGGAAAGAGATATAGAAAGCCTGATTCTCCATAAGGAAGAAAGATTTGTACGGAACGTGAGGAGAAGAAGAGAACTAAGGACTAGGGTCAGAGCAGGGCCTTCCTCAAGTTCTAAGTGCATGGCCGGGGTCCGGTCCCTGAGGTTGTATGGATACTAATGGTCCTGCAGCAGACACCGGAGGAATGGAAGTTGTCACCACTTTATTCCCACACAAGACTTGGGGGCACAACAGCAACGTGAGTGAGCCGGGACTTGGTAGCAAGGAGTCCCCAAAGCAGGCTACAGCTGTCTGCCGTACAAGAAGAGCTCAAAGGAACATCTTATAGGAGGAACTTGGGTTTAACACACAACCACAAGTACTTCATTACAAGCGCTAGAAAGGATATGTTCAGAGAAGGCATATGTTGGCGGTGTGTTGGAACGGAGTACTTCATCTTGCCTGGAGGTTGGCTGAGCCCCTGACCTGGAGGACACAGCACCGAGGCGGGCACCTGTACGTACAACAGACTGTGAGTAAAGCTTTGGAACTACATGCCCTGGTGTCCTCTGCTTATTCCTGCGCCAACCCACTCAGCACTGCTACATCTCTGTGCTTAACACTGCACCATTACGCTCTCCTCACTAGTTCTTCATCTACTCTGCCCTGGGACTACGGCCCTACCTGTGGAGGGCCACAACATCGTTGCTGCACCACACCATCTGTCCCAGAGGATCTGTCTGCAACGTCGGTTTAACACCTTCATAGCCAAACACCACAGGTGGCGTCATGAATCATCCACTTATAAACTTTAATCAGCCACGCTTAACACCATTCCTTTTACATGGGGCCCAGGGCCACGGACCGGGCCACCGCTACTGTGACACCTCCCTCTGAGATACCGGCCCGGTACTGAGTACCCCACGGCCCTGGCGGGCGACCCACAAATAGTCCGGATCTCAATCCAATTGAAAATCTTTGGTGGAAGTTGAAGAAAATGGTCCATGACAAGGCTCCAACCTGCAAAGCTTATCTGGCAACAGCAATCAGAGAAAGTTGGAGCCAGATTGATGAAGAGTACTGTTTAACACTCATTAAGTCTATGCCTCAGAGACTGCAAGCTGTTATGAAAGCCAGAGGCGGTACAACAAAATACTAGTGATGTGTCGGAGTGTTTTTTTGTTTGTTTGTGTTTCATGATTCCATAATTTTTTCCACAGAATTGAGTGATTCCATAATTTTTCCCTTCTGCTTGGTTCAAAAAAGTAACCATTACTGACTACCACATCTTTTCTTCTTGATTACCTTTAGTGTTTCTTAAAGCCAGAGAGTTGCCATTTTAATTGACTTAAGTTTTGTGCCATGCTTGTGATCTGCTTTTTTTTCTACAAAATTAAACAACTGAATGAACATCCTCCAAGGCCGGTGATTCCATAATTTTTGCCAGGGGTTGTATAAGGGCAGTCAGTGTGGTGCTTTTTTTTGTAGATCACCAATGCTGATTTTGAGCCAATGGTGAGAGATGGTTTTCTTAGCATTGCTCTGCATCCCTTTCTTCCTTATACTGTTATAGTATGTACCTGCAGGAGTCACTAGGGGGAGATCATTGCACAGAGATGTTAACGGATCCAGTTAGGCTCTAAAGAAACTTTAGAATGCCAAATGCAGCTACAGTCGCTTTCCTTAGAGGAGAATGAAGGCACTAAACATTTTTTTAGATGAGTGAAAGCAGTAGATAGAGTTCTAGGTGGAAACCACAGCTCTAACTCCTAAAATATATTAAAAAATTCTCGTGAAATATAGTGGGTGGCAGGCATTTGAATGCATTTCTGCATGATTTCTGTATATTTATCTGTAATAATAAATAATAATAATCTTTATTTATATAGCGCCAACATATTCCGCAGCGCTTTACAGTTGAACAGTTTCAAACACAACAGTCATAAGTAATAATGTTAACAATACAATAATTAAAGCGAAATAAGACGACCCTGCTTGTGAGAGCTTACAATCTACAATGAGGTGGGGGCGATACAAAGCACAGGTTCGTATTTACAATGATGTATTTACAATGATGGTCCAGCCATCTTCAGGGGGTGGGGGATAGATGGAGATAGTGAATGGGCAACACACACAAGCATAAAATGACTTTGATTACTGAATGTGATAGGCCGCTCTGAACAAATGTGTTTTGAGCGAGCGCCTAAAACTATGCAAATTGTGGATGGTCCTAATATCTTGGGGTAGAGCATTCCAGAGGATTGGCGCAGCACGTGAGAAGTCTTGGAGTCGGGAGTGGGAGGTAGGGATCTGTGCTATAGAATGAACGTATTTAACATCAGTAGCTTACAGGTACAAAACCATTGATCACCATCATCTGTAGGAAAAGGATACACAATGTATACTGTATTTGAAGTGCATTATACAGTGTATTTCACTTTGACTTTCAGCCTGGCCCCTCAACATCAACCTGCTGCTCTTCCTCCACATCCTGCTGCATGGAACATGGATTTTCAGTAGCCACAAGGCAGGGATGAACATGAAACAAGAAACAGTTCTTCCTCCATTACCTGTTGCATCCTGGTGAATGTTTTTTTTTCTAAATATGGTAAATATGAGGAAGATGACATTGTTGATGCCACAGTTGTCTCTACTGATATATTTAGTAACCTCCTGATGGTTTTCAGTAGGTGAAAAGTGTTTCTCATCAGCTGCAACTGGTGTATTTCAAAGTAAGCCATGTTCCAGTTCAGATGCTGCAAGATATATTTCTTAACTGTTTTATGTTGCTTATATAGACGCTCCAACATATGCAGCATCTAATTCCAATTGTTTGAGACATTGCAAATCATGCTACCCTCTGACACATTGATCTGATTTTGCAAAGTCAGGAGTGCATAGATCACCACGTAAAAACAGTTACAATGAGCAGAAACTTTCCTGGCACTAGCCACCACCTTCCTCAAGCAGGTATATTTTTTAAGAAGTTTTGCACAATTAAATTCAAGACGTGCACCATGCAGGGAATGGGAGTTCTTTAGCTCAAACATAAAGCAGGCAGAATATTCCAGCCATTGTTGCTAACAACAATGCCCAGTTGCAGTTCACAGGAAGCCATCCAGCATGAGATTTGCTGCTTGATGCAAAGCAGAAACTTGTCTACTGTATGGCTTTTGTTCCCACTACTTTCAAGCTGCAAAATCACTTGGCATCACGTCGGTAACAGAATGGAAACGTGTAGTTCTTCTCAGTCATGGAGGCTTTATCTTCTGTCCTGGTTGCAGTGGTGCATCGCTGCCACTCAAAACATTTATGAAGTGGGTTTTGAAACTCATATTTTGTACCTGCACAAAGCTGCTGCTCCAGGTGACTATGGATCTGTGCACTTTGAAGCTCAAAGTCAAGCTGATGACGCAACCTATGTTCTCCTGCACATGAATAATAATGGCAGCTAACTATATTCCATTAAGGATGAGTGTACACCATCATTTCTCAAAAGGCTGCCAACTCCTCTAGCTGGTACAACAGTGACTGCTCCTGTGGGAAGAAGGGCCCCTGCCGAGTGTCCAGGCCGGAACCAAGGGGACCGTCACCGTCTCGCGCCTCGTCACTGCGTTCTGCGTACCTGCTAGTACCACACTCCATCAGCAACTTGATAAGGTGGGAGTTTAACTGGCAAACCAGTAGATGACTGGGAAGGTATAGCTGTTTCTGCAACACATAATCAGAAATGATGCTGCAACGGAGAGGGAGGAGGAGTACGACAAACAATAGTGCTAAATGACGTTGATGGTAATGATGATACCAGCCAGGTATTTGAGTATGTGGCCTGACTGACAAAGAGCAGGGTTAGGAGAAGTGGTATTAGGATAATATTGAGGCTTTGCCTTCTGTATCTCCCACAAAACCAACTTGCCTTCGCAAAGTACAGAGCATTTAGGAACTCTTATGCCTCTTCCACCAACAGCAAAGTTGTGAGGTAGACATGGGCAGCACGATGACTCAATGGTGGCTGAGTTGGGATGTTCTCCCCATGCTTGCGTGGGTATCCTCCAGGTTCTGCTTTCCTCACACACTCAAAAGAAAGACTGACACGGAATTTAGACAGAGTCCCAATTTTGACAGTGATGATAATGTCAATAATGTGTTGTAAAAATTAATGGTATTATATAATCAAGAAAAATAAATCAAATTTTGTGGAATGTTGGGAAGTTCTTTTGTCTGTCCTATTAAAAAAATAAGCAAATAAAATATTTTACAAAAAGAAATGCCAAAAGATTTCACTTGTGACTTGTTAGTCTCAAAACCTGGGTAGCACATTTTTTTCAGACTAGCCTTGTTTTCAGTATTTTTCTTCAGTAAAAAAAAAGTAGGATTGCCCTCTGGTTTGTAGAGCATGAAAAATTAAAATAAGAATAGGTATAGTTACATTTATAGGCAGCTAGAAAAGGTGCCATAATGGAATATATCACAAATCAATCAAGCCATAGTCACTTACTCTGCAGCTCCTGCACTTCTCTTATCTCTATCCTCTATTTCTCCCATCTATGTATTATTATTCACAGACAACAACTCCCATTTTCTATGTTCTCAGCAGTGCAGTAGTACACCACACTATGAAATACAGTAAGTCTCCACTATTTGGGCTTGTCACGATTCATCCTGAGTGTCTGGACACAGTGAATGACAGTCCTGCCGTCCAATCTAGGAATGTGGTGTGCTGAGCTGTCAGTATGGTGATTGACAGCTCATCCATTGAATGGGATGCTGGGTCGTGCTGAACTGTCAGTGTCTGGAGTGACAGTTTAGCCATCCATCCAGGACTAGGATGTGCCTTTATCCATGTGTCTCTTGTCCAGAGTACTTACCAGCTATTTAACTAGCTCTCTACTTTTGCTTAATTGCTGCCAATTGTAGCTTTGCTCATGAAGTGTTTGCTTGCTCTGCTCTCCTTCTCTGGTATTCAATTTCTGACCTTTGTTGCTTAACCTAGGATTTGTCTTTACCATCCGGTTACCTAGCCTTTTTGTCGTGTTCAGATACCTTCTTGGAATATTGACCTTGGACTGTTTCCTGACTCTGCCTTTGTCTCATCCCTCTGTCTATGACATATACTCACCTGTTTTTTTTTACCTCGGACTTCTTGATTACAGGACCTCATGGCTTGTCTGTGAATAGTGATGTGACGCCCACTAGGGCCGGGGTTACTCGGTAACGGGCCGGTCAGTTCTTAAAGGGGATGTCACGGCAGCAGTGGCCCAGTCCGTAGCCCTTGGCGTGCAATGAAAATAAAGAAGACGATGATTTTAGGGAATAAAGATGGGGATGATTTGTGACGCCACCCGTGATGTTCGGCAAGGAAATTGACAGCCGACACTACAAAAGAGACCACTGGGGCTGTTGGTGATGCAGAAGAGTTGTTACAGCTCTCCACGGGTAGAACTAAGCCTCAGGGCAGTTATAGGTGTAAAAGATGATGATGGTGGTTGTAGTCGTGGTGCAAGGCAGGTGAGGCTGTAAATAAGTCAGAGGACACAGCGGAGTGCAGTCTTCACACTTTTACTCATAGTTCTTCCAGTTACAATCACCAGCCAGGGTGCTGTGTCCTTCGGGTTGGTGGTCCAGCCAGCTCTCAGGTAATTTGGGGTACACCGTGTCAGAACCCTGTTCAGATGTTCCTTCCCTGGCCATCTCACTGTGCTGGCTCCTACCTCTCCTGCTCTGCGCATTCACACACAGTGTCCCATGTCAGCAGCCTCAGATCCTGCCAGGAGACATTGTCTTAGTCCCCTTGATCCCATCTGGCTGCCTTTTCAGCAAATGTGCATGGATGTGCTGCAGCACATGCAGTTACTGCAACCTCCGGTTTTCTAGCTGAGTCCTTTGCTTCTCCACTAGTCTGGGGCCGGTCACCTACTGCGACCTGGTCCCTCCACCTGACTAAAGGATTTGGGTACCATGGGTGGATTCCACACTTCCCATGCCCCTAGGACTCCTTCTGTTCACTTCTCTTTCTTCTCTAGTCCAGTCTAGCAATGAGCTCCTAACTGCTCCAGTCCCCAGCACTAACTGTCTCACTCCCTCACTCTCACTTCCTTCAGCTCTCCCCCTGCTGCTTTCTCCACCCACACCCTCTGCCTAGTCCCTCCATGGCCTGGAGAGGTCTGGTGTTGGATGCAAGTGTCTGGGTTCTGGGTAGTGGCCCCCTTCTCCTGACAGTGGAGCACCACACTTCTGGCTGAGGTGCAGTACCTCTGTGGTGACTGGACCCTCTGGGGCGCCACAGTGACTAACTAGTTTTATTTCTATCTCTAATGATGAATTGTGCACTGTGATCTCTTATCCCTATGCTGTAAAACTATATAATGGCTTCTGATTTCCCTGTTTCATCTTTTAAACAGGCTATGATAGTTCCTCTTGATTGGTTATGATTCACCATCTGATGTGATAACTGTAAGGTATTATGGGGAATCCTGCACGGCTACGGCTTACAGTATGTGAGTCTGCACCCTATGTGTAAAATGGCATTGAGCATTTTTGGGGCAATTTACGTGAGTTGCATTCTAAATTGTTCGAATTCACTGGGACCGGTGAATTTTTATGTAATTCGACTAGAAATCAGTTCACAGTGGATTGATTTAATTTACTGCTAATTCTAAGCAAAGATCTTAAAAATCATAAGCCTCTTTTTTTAGGCAGTTTGTAATTATACAAGAAACATTAAGGTCCAGCACATTATTATAAAACTCCAGTTCCTTTATACAAGATTTAAAAAATGCAGGCAGCCCAGTTTACATGGTGTTAAATAATACTCAACATGTGATATGTTTCAGAGCAGCATGGTTCATTATCAAGCACTGAAGTTTATAGTCGTGTGTAAATGGGATAAAATGAGATTTACAATGCATGACATCTGGCTTCCGTCATAATCTATTTTACTATCTGTTTGAGTTCCACTGAAATGCATAGAACCCTGAGACAAAAGCATCATTCAAATAAACTAGTGACGGGCAATCCGACTCTTTTTGGTGATCCGGCTCTCATGGATCCGCTCACCAAAAAGAGACAAGTTTTTTTGGATCCTAAATGGATCCATATTAAATATGTGTTCACCATAGGTATATAATATTTAAGGTGATATCACCATAGGTATATCTTGCTTAAGGTAACATCAATATGACTGAAACTCCGCTCACCAGTGGTTGAAACCACGCCCATGTGCAGCCAGCCAATGAAATCGATGAATGGGCAGGGTTTATATCACATAGGCAGGGTTTCGTCTACGGAACTTGGGAAATATACATCCAGTGAGAGCCATTCAGAGAATTCAGTGGTTCTAACTGGGGTGCCAGCTCATATCGTTCACAGCATGGAGCCGGCTCTGTATCGGATCGTTCACAAATGACCCATCACTAAAATAAACGTATTTTCAGTCACTAGGCTGTTGATGTGCACAATGGATCGCACAGAGAGAGCACACTGACCAATGAAAGTCAATGGGCTGATGCTTCAAAGCTTTGACAACTGAATTGTGCCATAAAAGCTTTGAGTTGCGGCAACATTTTGCAAACTTTGGAGTTCTCCCTCCAGTTTCTCTCAGCTTCAACAAAGTGGGTGGAGCTTGGGTGGGATGGGGAATGTAAATGTAGTTGCTAAACACACACTGTATGTTACACACATACTGTATAACAACATAACTGTCATGATCCATGCTGGATCAGGACTGATATAAAGCACAGGTAACCTTTTTTTTTCTTAAGCTGTGCTTAAGTTTGGTTTTTGCCCCCGGTGGCCATTAGGATTATTGCACGTTGGTGTCTTTTGTTCTAAATTTGCCCCCCAGTGGTGTTGAGCGTCATTGCACTCTGGTTTCTTTAGTTAGTGCACATGATTATAATGCAGGTGTGATTGCTCTGGCTCTGCTATAAAAGAGTCACAGGTGTTGCAATCAGTGTTGGTGATAGTGTTCATTTCAACCATCCTTGGTGGAGGAAGGAGCTGGAGAGCATTCCTTGCAGCACTGTCTTAGCCCTGGTGTGGAAGGAGTCAGAGGGGATTTCCTTGTCGCTCTGACAGAGCTTGGTGGCAGCTATTCAGGAGGAGAGCTGCATTCTTGTGGTGGACTCTGTTGCCAGGAGCAAGTGCAACAGAGTAAAGCTAAGTGGTGTTTCCCTGCTTGTGTTTTTCCTTAGTGTGTATTAGTACAGCGGTGGGGCCAGTGCCTGCGCCACCCAGCTCCCTAGCAAGGGATAGATGTAGGGTGTGCTAGGACAACAGGTTCCTGATCGGCGACCGGTGTGGAACCGGCATAGGGAACATTAGGAGCGTTAGGGACACGCACTCAGGGGAGTGCAGGAGGTCTCCACGTCCCCTTTCCCTATCGCAGGGCCCACCGTTGTAACTGTTTCCCCTTTCCCTGTGTCTTGTTTTTGTAGTACCGGCCGGCTGACCGTGTCACACAGGACAGTATCACGTGCCGCGTCTTGTAGTTTCAGTTACCGGCCTGCAGGTCGCATCACACAGGACGGGTCATCGTGGCAATAACTTGTTACACACATACTGCATTGGACACATGTAAGATGCTCAAGCGAGTTAGTCATGGGCAAGCTTCTGTCCCCACTTGCTCTGGCATCCTACATTCAAGGTGTCCCAGTCCCAGTGTGCTGCTGTGTATATGGTGCTTCCCACTTACTTCTGGCCTGCAGGCCTTTTTTGACTCCAGTAATCCTTCCTCTGCAACCAGGGCAGCAATCAATCCAGGGGACACAAGGTTTATAAAAACCAAACGTTTAGTTTTTGAATGTCAGTATGTACAGTATTTACAGGCCGATATAAAGGATAAGGCCCAATGGGTTGTCATCTCTCCCACAGGAACAGTACAAAACTTCAGCCCTGGTTCTCAGTATAGGTGGCATGTCTCTCTCACTGGCTTTCCTAGCCCTAGGTAATCTTCCTCACCTCTAGCAGTATATCCAGACTGCAACACCTTCCTCCCTATGTAGTCTGAGTCCATCTTTCCCTGAGAGTGCCCCTGGCCCCCAACGTCCATCTTGAGGTTGTGCAATCATATAATCCCTTTAAAAACATGAAACTTTATTTTTAATATATTGTGATAAAAAACACCCCCCTAGTGCAATATCACACTTAACAAACTCTATACATTAATAACCTACGATAGCCTTACGCTAGCCTGCTATCCCTTCCTGACAGTGGAGGTTGGCACCCTAAAAGATACGATTATTTGGCGCCCCCACTCCGCTGTCCCAGACTCGCCCTAAATGACCCTTATAAACTACAGGTGGGAAAGCAATAAGCAAATAAAAGAGATGAAAAAGATAGTGCTTAATATAATACACAGGCTATTAAGGTACAATATATAAACATAGAGAAACCTCTTGTATAACCAATAGATAGTAGCAAGTCTTGTCTTTAGGGTATTAATAGACCACAGAAAATATAGATTCCATAAGCTACCAGTAGATTGTAGCAATCTTGTCTTTTTGGGTATTAATAGACTAAAGAAAACATAGATTCCAAATGCATTATCAGATAGAGCCAAAAACAATCTCTCTGCAGTAAATAAGACAAGCACAAACAAGAGGTAAAAAATAGCATGGTTCAATAAAGGAACATCAGAATTAAATCCATATTGGTTCCCATAAAAGGCAATGGATGATAACAATTGCCAGAAAAAAATGAAAGAAACAGCTGGGGGTTAACCCAAACTTAGCTTCCAGCCTCGTCGCGTTTCCTCGTCCACACGGTTCATCAGGAGGCACAATAAGGAACCAGCCAATTCATAGATGTGAGGTGTCCAGATAGAGAGCCCTAGGGAATCTTCCTCACCTCTAGCAATATATCCAGACTGCAATACCTTCCACCCTATGTAGTCTGAGTCCATCTTTCCCTGAGAGTGCCTCTAGCCCCCAATGTCCATCTTGAGGTTGCCCATTTAGATGAAATCACACGGAGGGGCATTTGCAGCAACCACTTCCCCCGAGTATTAGGCTCATTCTGTCCATAGCAGGCTGCTAGTTCACTCACTGGTGTCCACACACTGACTGACTGTCACTTCTGGGACCTGCTACCAACTCTCAATTTCCCCTCCCAAACTGGGCCGGCCACTACAGTTAACCTTGTCCTAGCTAACTGCAGCCCCAGTGGACAGGGTCACCATCAGGGCATTACGTCCCTGACTGGCGTATGGGGCCCGAACAGCAAAGGGGGCCTGCATCGGGCCCCGTCTCTTCTGCTCTGGGTCCCAGTGGCAGGATTCTACCGCCACCGGTGCAGTAACTGAACCTGCATCCGAGACACAGGTTCAGTTACTCTATTGCTGTGCAGGCCCGCATGGCAATAGTTAAAACTGCCAGCCAATCGGAGGCATGCACGTTGCCAGCGTATGACATCATTGTCATTCGCCAGCAAGTAAGCTCTTGAAAAGCCTGGAGGGATCATCACTGCAGGAGTGCAGGCAGGTAAGGAGAAAGGTTTTTTTAAATTTTTATTGAAAGCGGCAAGCCACAATATGTTTCACCGGCAGGATGGAGACACATGGACCATGTGTCTCCATCCTGCCCAGGGCAGAATGGAGACATGGAGCAGAATTGGAGATATGGGGCAGGATGGGAGACACGGGGACAGGATGGGAGACACGGGGACAGGATGGGAGACACGGGGGCAGGATGGAGATACAGGGGACATGATGGAGACACATAGGACAGGATTGCGACATGGGGCAGGATGGAGACATGGGGCAGGATGGAGACAGGTGAGGCAAGACTATGGGGCAGGATGGAGACATGGTGCAGGATCATGGGGCAGGATGGAGACAGATGGGGCAGGATGGATACAATGGGTGCAGATGGGGCAGGATCATGAGACAGATGGGGCAGGATCATGGGACAGGATGTGGAGATCATATGGGGCAGGATGGGACATCACATGGGGGCAGAATGGATACTCATGAGGGCAGGATGGGAGAACATACGGCTGAAGCCAGGAATGAGACACACGGGGGCCAGGATGGGGATATTATTACCATAGAGGCAAATTAAGGGATATTATTACTGCAGTGATGTATTTATTTTATTTTTTGAGGATACTGTTTTAAATGGGGGAGGCAGTCCTGTTACTGTGGAGAGTGACACTGTCACCTTTTTTGCTTCATCTGGTGTAATTTAGAATTTGTGAAAAAAATAAGTAATGTGTGCTGCAAGCAGAGCTCTAGATAACTGTGCTATTTCCTGCAGAGATGAGCCCTGGCTGGAAGAAGTGATGGCGGTCTGTGCTGGATGAAGATGAAAAGTGAAGATAAAGGACTTCACCTAGAGATTTCAATTACACTGGTAAGTCAGTGTGTTACCTATACAATATATAACTATATACAGAGTTCCTGTGTATAATGTCACCGGTGATCACTGTACTGCCTGTACACTGACACCATATACAGAGCTCCTGCGTATAATTTCGCCAGTTATCACTGTATTACCTGTAAACAGACACTGCATACTAAGTTACAGATCTCCTGTGTATAATGGCACTTATGGTGATATTAGTATTGTGTTTTTTATTACTGATCAGTATTGTAGTATTCAGTGACTATGTGGTGGTAATATATTGTCCGGCCATGGTGTGGCGGTATTTGTTCCTTGTATGTGCTATTATTTGGTCACTATGTGGTGGTAATATGTGGTCTGGTCATGGTGTGGTGGTATTTATTCCTTGTATGTGGTATTATTTGTCACCATGTGGTGGTAATATATGGTCTGAACATGGTGCGGTGGTATTTGTCCCTTGCATGTGATATTATTCGGTCACTGTGGTGGTAATATGTGCTCTGGACATGGTGTGGCAGTATTTGTTCCTTGTATGTGCTATTATTTGGTCACTATGTGGTGGTAATATGGTGTCTAGTCATGGTGCGGTGGTATTTGTCCCCTGTATGTGGTATTATTGGTCATTTTAAAAATCGAAAAATAAGTAAAAATATACCTAAATTATATTGGCTATTTTAACAAATGTTTAATAGGTTAGAGTAGGGCCCGGCCAAAAGAGTCTACCTTGTCATGGTGGCGGCTTAAAAAAATCTTTTGGCCAAAACAAAAGCTGCTGGCTATATGTGTGATCTGGTGATGGGAACTGTTAATGTGTGCTTTGTGAGAAGTGGAGTTATTCAAAGAGACAACAGTGGGACTGTGGACAGTTTGAGGGGTGGAGGCGGGGCTGGGGTGGACCTTGGGCGGAGTCTCACGGGGGCCCTGAAAATGTTGCCAGTATGGGGCCCCGAAATTCCTAGTGGCTGCCCTGCCGGTGGATATCATACCTTTATCACATACATGAACATCATATGGATTTAACTCTTGAGTGTTATGGAGCAATCTATCATCTCCCATCACCGTTAAACACACATATGAATCGCCCCCAGAGGCCGTGCGGCACTCGGAGCTGGGCCCGTTGATTGCAATGGGAGATGTCACAGTGGCAGTGACCCGGTCCGTGGCCTCAGGCGGTCAATGTAAAAGGGGTAGAGTGATGGGGATAAAGTTGTTGAGATGATTCATGACGCCAACTGTGGTTTCTGGTCAGTTTGTCCTGCGCTGCAGGGTTGCTCCTCTGGGACAGATGTTGTGGGGCAGCAATGATGTTGAAGCTCCCCACAGGTGGAGCTGTAGTCCCAGGGCAGACTAGATGAGTAATAAGTGGGGAGATGGTGTAAAGAAGTAGATGTAGCAGAGCCAGGTGTAAGGCGCAAGAATAAGTGGAGGACACAAGGGCATGTAGTTCCAAGGCTTTACTCACAGTCTGGTGCACACAGATGCCCGCTTCGGTGCCGTGTCCTCCAGGTCAGGGGCTCAGCCAACTCCCAGGCAAGGTAAAGTACACCTTTCCAGCACTCCTCCAACATGTGCCTTCTCTGAACGTCTCCACACTAGCGCCTAATCTGAAGTACTTGTAGTTGCATATTAAACTCAAGTTCCTCCTTCTTGATGTTACTTAGAACTCTACTTGTACGGCAGACAGCTGTAGCCTGCTTCGGGGACTCCTTGCTATCATGTCCCGGCTCACCCACGTGGCTGTTGTGCCCCCAAGTCTTAGATGGGAATAAAGCTGTGATGACTTCTATTCCTCCGGTTTCTGCTGCAGGAACATCAGTTTCCATACAACCTCGGGGACCGGACCCCGGCCATGCGCTTCAAACTTGAGGAAGGGCTCTGCTCTGACCCTAGTCCTTAGGTCTCTTCTTCTTCTTACGTTCCGTACTAAACTATCTTCCTTCTGAAGAATCAGGCTTTCGATGGCTCTTTCCTGTGCCAGCAGCTCCAGGTCACAGGCGTCTGCTGCAGTACTTCCTTCACTCCATCCCTCTTAGGGGATCTTCTCTCACAGACTGACCTTTTCCTAATATTCTCCCGCTCTCTTGTGCAGTCTTAGCTCCACACACCTCCCAGCACTCTTCGTGTTCCAAGCAGGGAGCCACCAAGGTTGCTCTGCTACACTACTGGTGTGCGTGTGGGATGTGAGTGTTGGAGTGTGGCCAGGTGTCTCCACCTTACCTGGATAGTTGGGTACCACACCTCAGGAGGAGGTGCAGTACCTCTGTGGCGACTGAACCCTCAGGGGCGCCACACATACACAAACTGAATGTTAGACACACATACACACATCAGTATATAACACTCACAGACTAGTTTATAACACACAAATCAGTTTATCATACACACATCAGTGTAATACACTACTTTACCTTGTACCACTGGTTCCACAGCCAAACTTATGTAATGCTGAACTGTTAGTGTACATCAAATGGAGAATAGAGTGACTTGGCTACAGTACGTTATGCCACCCCCCACCATAATCTCGGGAGTAAAACTAATGTGATGGTGTATCGTGAAGGCCTCTTCAAGGCGTTCCTGACCAATTTCCAGCATTCATTATGTCCAGGAGAAATGTGGCACTCATCGCTTTAGAGGTTAGACCTCCAATCCATCCCTTAAAGCCATCTTTGTCTGGACCATGTGCCTTGCCACAATTCTGTCACTGAGCTCCTTGGCCAGTTCCTTTGACCTCATGATTCTCATTTGGTCTGACATGTACTGTGAGCTGTGAGGTCTTATATAGACAGGTGTGTGCCTTTACAAATCAAGTCCAATCAGTTTAATTAAACACAGCTGGGACTCCAATGAAGGAGTAGAACCATCTCAAGGAGGATCACAAGGAAATGGACAGCATGTGACTTAAATACGAGCAAAGGGTCTGAATACTTATGACCATGTGATATTTCATTTTCTCTTTTTAATACATATGCAAACATTTCTCCATTTCTATTTTTTTCAGTCAAGATGGGGTGCAGAATGTACATTAATGAGAAAAAAAATTAAACTTTTTGATTTTTTTTTTTCATAGAAATGGCTGCAATGAAACAAAGAGTGAAAAATCTAAAGGGGTCTGAATACTTTCCATATACTGTATATAGATGTCAGTGATACACACATATACAGTACATATGTATTACATAGATAGATTGTATCACAGTTACACCCCTCAGGGTGTCTGATATGCTGTTACCGACAGTTTTGCCGTCCAATCCGGTACAGGGGCGTGCTGAAGCTGTCAGTACTTTGATTGACAGCATGGTCATTCAATCTGGTTCAGGGGCGTGCTGAGCTGTCAGTGTGTTTATTGACAGCTCGACTAGCCAATCTGTGACTGGGAGGCGTCGGCAGTCTCCAGGTGTTTACTATCTCGGGTAAATGCTGTGCCTACTTAACTGCGTAGCTTCTCCCAGACCACTGCCAGACGTCCATTCATCTTGTGAGGTTTGTGCTTTGTGCTCTCCTGTGCCTTGAGTTCTATATGTTTGATCTGTTGCCTGACTTTGGACTTTGTTCTGACTATCCCCCTGTTTAACCCCTTCATCTCTGATCCGTTATTAGAGCCGGACTGGGGTGTCTGGGGTCCACCAGGGGAATGGACTCTAGGTGCCCACCCTACAGTTATATGTAAATATCTGTCAGTCGTTATCCCCATTATAGTGGAGCATCGGCTGTAAAACACAGGCGGCTCCTGCACATCTACTGTGCTCCCCCATAACTGGATGTATAATTACGGTAGTTTACATTAATGGGATTCTTTGGTTAAAACAAGTTATCACCGATCCATGGGCTCCACAGGATAGGTTATCACTTAGGTCCGACCATTAGAAACTGTACCAATTGGAAGAATGAGGACGTTTTTCCCTGACAGGACACTTATCACTTATTCCCATTTTATAATGGAGTGGCACGTGAGATATCTGACCGCAGCTCCATTCATTCTCTTTGGGGCTTCTATAAAAAACAAGTGCAGCCACTGAGGGAATAAATGGATCAATGGTCAAGTCGGACATGCCACTCCAGTCTAATGGGGATGAAAAGTTCCACATTTTGCCGAATGGGTCAAAGTAGTTAGACCTCCACCAATCAATACGTTAAACTTATCACTTATCACTTATCCTTCATCAGATGAAGAAGAAAAGCGACGTAGTGCCGCCCTGAACAGTAACAGGACTTCCCTTTTGTTCCCTCCATGGAAAACCATTTCCTAAAAAGTAAATTATATTACAGTAGTAATAATGTCCCTAATTGGACCCTAAAGAAATTATGTTCCCCACTTGTCACCATAAACTAATATAGCATGTTCTTCATTTTGGCCCTTGAACAGTAATTAAGTGCCTCATCCTGGCCCCCTATATCTTATAATATGCTACAACCTGGCCCCGTTTACTTTCTAATATCTCCAAGCCTGGCCCCCAGCTATCCATCCCGCTTCTCCAGCCATACATACTGGCCCACATATGTCCCTTGTCCTGCCCCGCCATATATCTCCCATATATTCTTTCTGGTCCCTTATCCTGGCTCCCCCATATATCCATACTGGCCTTTCCATATATATGCTTGCTGGTCTCTTGTCCTGCCCCCCATATATCCATCCTGGCCCCATATATATGCAACCTGCCCTCCCATATATATCCATCATGGCCCCTCCCAATATATCCATCCTGCCCCCCATATATATGTATCCTGGTCCCTTGTCCTGCCCCCCTCTCCCATAAATCCATTTTGGCCCCCCATATATATGCATCCTGGCTCCCCACATGTATCCATCCTGGTCCCTTGTCCTGCCTTCCCATATATCCTTCCTGGCCCTTCACATGTATCCATCTTACCCCTTGTCCTGCCTCCCCATATCTCCATCCTGGCCCCCCATATTTATCCATCCTGCCCCTTGTCCTGCCCCCTCATATCTCCATCCTGGCCCCCCACGTGTATCCATCCAGGCCTCTTGTCCTGCCCCTGCCCCCCATATGTGTATCCATCCTGGACCCCCGTATGTGTATCCATCCTGTCCCCCTGTACATGTATCCATCCTACCCCCCATATGTGCATCCATCCTACCCCCATATGTGTATCAATCCTGGCCCCTTGTCATGCCCCTGGCCCCCCCATATGTGTATCCATCCTGGCCCCCCCATATGTGTATCCATCCTGAGGCCCCCCCACAAGTATCCATCCTGGACCCTCCACATGTATCCATCCACCTGTTGTTCTGCCCCTGACCCCCCCATATGTGTATCCATCCTGTCCCCCCTTATGTGTATCCATCCTACCCCTACCTCTCGTATGTATATCCATCCTACCCCCGTTTGTGTATCAATCCTGGCCCCTTGTACTGCCCCTGGCCCCCTCGTATGTGTATCTATCCTACACTGTATGTGTATTCATCCTGGCCCCTTGTCTGACCCTGGCCCCCCGCATGTGCATCCATCCTGGCCCCCCCACATGTGCATCCATCCTGGCCCCCCCACATGTGCATCCATCCTGGTCCCCTTCCATATGTGCATCCATCCTGGCCCCCCCCATTTGTGCATCCATCCTGGCCCCCCATATGTGCATCCATCCTGGGCCTCCCCGTAGGTGCATCCATCCTGGGCACCCCCCCGTATGTGCATCCGTCCTGGACCCCCCGTATGTGCATCCGTCCTGGACCCCCCCATATGTGCATCCGTCCTGGACCCCCCATATGTGCATCCGTCCTGGACCCCCCCGTATGTGCATCCGTCCTGGACCCCCCAGTATGTGCATCCGTCCTGGACCCCCCCGTATGTGCATCCTTCCTGTACCCCCACCTTTGTGCATCCATCCTGGACCCCTCCTATGTGCATCCGTCCTGGACCCCCCGTATGTGCTTCCATCCTGGACCCCCCCGTATGTGCATCCATCTTGGGTCTCCCTGTATGTGCATCCATCCTGCCCCTGTCTGAGAGAGAGAGAAGAAAAAAAACACATTGCTCTTACCTGCCTGCGCTCCCGGCAGCGTCCTCCTCCTCCTCTGCAGGTCCGGCGCCCTCACATTAAAATGGCCGCCGACAAGACCATTAGTAAGGTGACATCACCTGCACAAGCTCTCTCCCCCTTTTTTTCTCTCCCTTCTCCCTCTTTCACTCTGTCTCTCTTTTTCCCCTCTTCCCTTCCTCATTTCCCTTCCATTCATACCAATATAATTCCTTCTTTTAGTAAAATCATTTAGAATATACAGTTATCGGGTCAATTTTGCTCTCCGGCCCGGTGACCCTAACAGAAATTTTTAAGTAAATACACAGCTCTTGTTATTGTTATGTACGATATTTCTAAACACAATTAACATAGGAAGTAGTGTACGTCATCTTTTACTCATATTCTTTTGAAATATTCTTGGCAATATCTTGGCTTGATTGCCTTTGTAAGGGCCCTGCGTGGCCAGGATTTTTGTTTCCTGTAAATGTCTGTTTGTTATGTGAGAAAATTCAATAAAAACGATTGAACAAAATGGCCTCTGACATAGCAGAGGCAAGCAGTGAATGTGTGCGCCCATCGCATGACACTGACGTCATATGCCGGTGATGACTGGTGCACCCTTACCAGTATCCATCGGGACGCACGCCGTGGCGGTTCAGGTAATGAATGCTGCATGCGCACGCCCCTGCACTTATGCTTTTAAAGGACCCATGCCTCTAAAACCTGTAGACTTTTTTTTCTTCTTCTCTTCCTCTCCCTTCCACAGCCAAGGACCCACCGGGGATTCCCCTGATACCCCACCAGGCCAGTCCGACCCTGCTCCCGGTACTCTGACCTCGGAACGTTACCTGACTACTCTTTTGTCCCTTCCTTCTGTTTATGATGTACCCTCCTGACTTCTGACCTTGGACTCCTTGACCACTCTGACTCACAGCTTGGCCATGAGAAGTGACTAGCGTCACAGATAGAAGAAAAGCCAGTAATTCAGCAGCCGCGGTAGTGTAAAATCACAGCAGGAGACAACAGGAGAGAAGAGATGGATTACACACAGAAAATAGAAAAAGAATAGGTAGATATATAGATGTCAGTGACAAATACAATTAGTACAGTGTGTGCAAATTGCTGTACATGTATTTAATTAATAAAAGATCTTTTTCTGAAAAAAATGGCATGGGCTCCTGCGTAATTTTCATATCTAGTAGAGGGAAAGCCGACTGCTGGGGGCCTATGTTTATTGCCTGGGAAGGAGGTAATACCCATGGAGCAGGGCGGGGCCTAGCTCTTGATGTGAGAAGTCGGGTGGCTGTGCTTCTCTGCCACCATTAGCCTCAATTATCCTGCACAGAGCCCGAACCAGCTAATTCCTTTACCAGGATCAGATGTCTGAAGGTCCCAGGAGTCAGGGGCGAGCTTCTGCCAGACTCAGAGAGACAGACATGGGCCGCAAAAGGCAGAAAGATGCCGGAGCCTGCAGCAGTGCCCCAGTCCAAGATGGTGCTGAGAGAGAGGAGGAGGCGGGAAGAAGAAACACAGCCTATGCACAGAAGCTGGAAGTCTCAGCCTGGCTGAACAGGTATGTGAGGGGCATGGAGACAGATGAAGAAGGAAATGGAGGGAGTGATAAGCACAGAGATGAGGAGGAAGACGATGAGGAGATGCCTGTGCTGAATGCAGAGCTAGAGCAGCAGGAAGAGGGGGATGGTGACACTGTGCAGGCAGCTGAAAGTGCAGATGTAGCAGAGCCCACCCTGCGGGATGTATTCCAAGCTGTCTTATACTGCAAGACTACCTTAACTGCTCTGACAAAGCAGTTGAATTGCCTAAAAGAGGATTTGGGAGGCTTAAAAACATCTATGCAGAAAGTTACAGCCAGATTAACTGAGGTGGAGGACAGAGTTGGTGTAACAGAAGATCACTTAACCTCAGTGCAAAAGACACAACAACAGCACACTCAGAGGATCACGGTAGTAGCCAATAAAAATGATGACCTGGAAAACCGGTCACATAGGAACAATTTGCGCATTGTGGGCATCCCTGAGAGAGCTGAGGGTGCTGACTCCACAGCCTTTATTGAAACCTGGCTGCTGGACAAGTTTAGTGCTGATAACTTGTCGAGAGTGTTTTCGGTGGAGCGTGCCCATCGCGTACCCATGAGACCCCCAGTGCCGGGAGATGGACCTCGCACGATGCTAGCCAGAATCCTGAATTGCAGAGACAGGGACACTATCTTACGAAAGGCTGGAAAGTTGACAGATCTTAACCTGGAGGGCAAACGAATCGAAATATGCCCGGATTACTCTGCCGAGGTGCAAAGGATGTAGAAGGTGTAGAAGGATCAACTTTATTCTCATTTGCACAAGGAAAGACTAGAAGCAATGGGATGAAACTGAATGGGAGGAGACACAGATTAGATATTAGAAAAAACTTTTTGACAGTTAGAGTGATCAATGAGTGGAACAGGCTGCCACGAGAAGTGGTGAGTTCTCCTTCAATGGAAGTCTTCAAACAGAGGCTGGACAGACATCTGACTGGGATGATTTAGCGAATCCTGCTTTGAGCAGGGGGTTGGACCAGATGGCCCAGGAGGTCCCTTCCAACTCTACGATTCTATGATTCTATGATTCTAAAAGTTATGACTGCGGTATGGCGAAGTGAAGAAACAGCTCCGCTCTTTGCATTTGAAATACTCTACAATTTATCCTGCTAAATTAAGAGTGGAAGCTTTTGGAAAGGTCATTTTTTTCCCATCACCGGTTGAGGCTGCTTCGTGGTTGGAGCGCAACCGGAGCAAATTGAGAGAAGATAATGGCAATATGACCACATGACCCTGCTAGACTGATCACTGGACAGGGTCGTGGCGCTGCTTTACTCTGCGAAATAGGAGCGCAGAGGAGGGGGAGAACTCCCCACTGGGATCTATGTATTATGGTTAATTGTTTGACTAATGGTTCGGGTCTATGCATACTGTTGACAATATGGCGGAGAGGCTGCCAATGATGGAGGAGGACACGACACATGTTGAAGTGCGGAATACTGAGACGTTGCTCAGGTTCTGTGAGTTCCCACTCTCACGTTGGGGAGAGAGTGACAACTGCAAAAGGGGAAGGGTGGGGGGAGGGGAAGCGGAGAGGGATGGGGCGAGGTGGGTGGGGCGGATTTGTAGGGAGATGGGGGTTTTCATGCTGTTTGACCGGGTATGATTGGGACCACAATGTAATGATGTTACTTGATGATGATGGATTGTTCTTTCTAATGCACAATGAGTAACTACTGTTCGGATGTTAAGTTGGAATGTACGTGGTATATCTGATAAGGTTAAGAGGGCGGCTGTTCTGAATCATATCAAATCCTGTGAACCTATGATCGCGTGCTTGCAGGAGACACATCTCACTAGAGACACTATGCACTGGTTGTCAAGAGCCTGGATGCTAAAGACATACCATTCTACCTATTCCTCGTACTCCAGGGGGGTGTCAGTCCTAATACACAAAAATACACATTATGAAGAGCTGGAAGTGCATGTAGACAGTGAAGGGCAGTATGTATGGATTGCTTGCAGATTGTTCGGACACAAAATGATTTTAGTGGCTTTATATATCCCTCCACCTTACTCTAAAAAGAAACTACAAGCAGTACTGGGACTGACGGGCAGATGGGGGGAGACTCCATTGTTGATTATGGAAGATGTTAACACTATGAATGATTATTGGGATAAAGTACGACCGGCAGGTACGGAAGCTGGACAGGACAGGATGACTGCCTTTGGCACGTATGTAGGGGAACTTGGGCTGGTAGATCTGTGGAGAGTATGAAATGAGGGTAAGAGGACTTTTTCATGTCATTCGGCAACACATGGAACACTGTCGAGGATAGACCTGGCTTTGGGGGATACCGCTATGGACGGGATGGTGGGGGAGGTGGAATACCTACAGAGGACTCTCTCGGATCATGGTCCTGTGGTGGTCACGCTTCTGGTGAGATCTGCTCAGGGTCAGAGGGGAGGTTGGCGTCTTCACCCAACGTGGCTTAAAGTGGTGGATATGGGTGGCATAACCAAAGAGCTAGAGCACTTCTTCCAAATGAACGAAGGGAGTACTGAGGCCACAACGGTATGGGATGCCATGAAGGCGTTTACAAGGGGACTTTTTATAAGTGAGATTGCGAGGTGTAAGACCAAAACTAAATTGGCAGACCAACAAATAAAGGATGACCTGACAAGAGCGGAGGCAGACATGATTTTGGCGCCAACGAGTGAAGCTCACAATAGACTAAAATTGGCTCAGGAGGCAGTTGATAAACTGCACATGATGCAAGCTGAGAGGAAAAGGGCATTTCAGCAAGCCCAATTCTTTGAAGAAGGAGAGAGAGTGGGTCACTTGTTGGCGGTGATTTCTGCGGCACAGAAGGAGTCTTCCAGGGTGTATAAACTGAGAGATCAAACAGGGGCGACTC
This sequence comes from Dendrobates tinctorius, assembly GCF_039654945.1. Lineage (NCBI taxonomy): Eukaryota > Metazoa > Chordata > Amphibia > Anura > Dendrobatidae > Dendrobates > Dendrobates tinctorius. The sequence continues at coordinate 17,303,531 of NW_027361766.1, read as the reverse complement.
TGACAGACACAAAGGACATACTGGAGGTCTTCAAGGCATATTACATGGCACTGTACACTTCGAGAGCACGGGACACAGAGGGGGATGTGGAGAATTTTTTGGAAGGCATTTCACTACCTAAATTGTCTGAGGAAGATAGGTTGAGGTTGGAAGAACCTGTGAGTGTGAGGGAGGTGGAATGTGCAATACTGTCTATGCCCAATAACAAATCACCGGGAGCTGATGGTCTACCTGGGGAGGTGTACAGGGAGTTAGTGGAACTGCTGGCTCCGAAATTGAAATCTGTGTTTGATGAGGCTTTAGTGACGGGGGCACTGCCGAGATCAATGGAGGAAGCGGTGATAGCAGTTCTGCCGAAGGAGGGAAAAGATCCCATGGATCCGGAGTCGTACAGGCCCATTTCGTTGTTGACAATGGATGTCAAAATACTCGCTAAGATCCTGGCCACCCGGCTCACCGGGGTTGCCCATACCATTATACACGAGGACCAGTCGGGCTTTATGCCTAACCGCTCCACGGCTGTTAACTTAAGAAGATTATTTCTTAATATGCAACTGCCTGCTGATAATGGTGGCAGGAGAATAGTGATGTCATTGGACGCTAGAAAAGCATTTGATAGCGTGGAATGGCAATACTTATGGAAAATCATGGAACTGATGGGATTCGGCCCCGCGTTCATGGCCTGGGTGAAGTTATTGTACTCATCCCCAAAGGCGGTAGTTAAGGTGAATGGAGAACAGTCCGGGATGTTTGACTTGCATAGGGGCACAAGGCAGGGGTGTCCGCTGTCCCCGCTATTGTTCGCGGTGGCAGTGGAGCCCCTGGCGGCCAAGATCAGAGCTGAGAGGGGAGTGGTCAGATTTAAATTTGGGAAGCTGGAAGAAAAAATATCATTGTATGCCGACGACATCCTGTTGTTTTTGGAAAGTGCAGGAGAGACACTGGGGTGCACGATGGATGTAATTAAACAATTTGGAAGCATTTCAGGACTGGAGATAAATTGGCACAAGTCTTACGTCATGGCTGTGGATAGAGCAATAGAAGCGGAGGAGATAGATGAGAGGGGGAAACAACTCCAGCTAGTTTCACAGTTTAGATACCTAGGGATATGGGTAGCTCTTCCACTGTCCCGATTCACGGATCTGAATTTGGTTCCTCTGCTAGAGAAATTTAAAGGGAAAATAGGTGCATGGTGCAAATTGGCTTTAACGGTAACGAGTAGAACTAACCTGATTAAGATGGTCCTTATGCCACAACTAATGTATGTTTTGCACAATTCGCCGATATGGCTACCAAAAAAACGGTTTCGGGGCATTGATTCTATCTTCAGATCCTTGATATGGGGCAAGAGGCAGGCACGGATTAAATTTGGAACTCTGCAAAAAGGGAAGGAAGAGGGAGGATTGGCCGCACCAAGTCCATGGGTCTATTTCTTGGCAGTACAGGGCCAGCATGTCAGGGGGTGGAGAGAGCTCGATTGTGGAGGAGCAGCTCACCAGGTGCTGGTACATGTGACGGGGAGACGCCCACTTATCCAGGGTCTAGAGGATGGTACCTTTAAGAAACTGGGAGCACCATATCCTACCATAGGCATGATTCAGAAGGTATGGGACACCATTAAAAGGATCAGAGGGGTGGATGAGCTGACTAGGTACTCACCGGTGTGGGACAATGAGCATCTGCTGGAACTTAATAAGCTGCGTCAAATGGGCAATTGGAAGGCGAAAGGAGTGAGATATGTGTGCCAGCTGCAGAGTGGAATGGACCTGAAGACCTTTGAGACATTGAGAGAGGAATTTGATTTGCCTTCGGTATGGGGGTCTCAATACTATATGCTTCGACATGCTTGGAGGGCACAGTGTAGATTGGGAGCCATGACGGTTCAGGGCGACATTGTACTAGACTTTGTGTGTATGAAGGGAGGGACGAGGGGAGTTATATCGAGCATATATCATGATCTACTACACTCTTATCTGGGGGACAATCACCTCACTGCAAAGAGTAAATGGGAAAGGGAGGTGGGTACCCTCACAACAGAACAATGGGAGGCTATTCTTGAATATGTCCCGAAGATCTCTCTAAGCGAGCAGGCATGGCTCTCCCAATTATATGTAATACATAGAACATACAAAACACCGCTGGTCCTATTCAAGGCGGGCTTGAGGGGAGACTCTAGCTGCCCTAGATGTGGCACAGACCAGGCCGGACTGTTACATATGTTATGGTTGTGTCCACGGCTGGTGGCATACTGGCTGGTCATTATCAACAAAATTGAGAGAGCTTATGCATGTACGCTCGACAGGAATCCAGTGCTGTGTGTTTTGGGGGAGGTGGATGGGATACCTGTCTCAGAACATTACAAGGTGGCAATAGCGAGGTTGCTGTATGTGGCACGCAAACTAATAGCACGAAAATGGAAGGATTCGGAACCCCCCACTAGAAGGGAATTTATTGCTCAGACACGTACGGTAATGCATTTAGAGGAAAGCATTTACAGGCGAAGGCATGGTGAAGGAACTTTCGAAAAAATATGGTCCGCCTGGATGGCGGTGATATGATTGCTAAGACTCTCAAGTATGCCCGGCATAAGGAGTATTGGGGGAGGGGGGGGATGGCTTTGATTGTATTATTACAAGATATGTGAATTGTTACATGTATATTGATATCCACTGTTTATTGTTTAAAATCTTTTGAAACCTAAATAAAAATAACTGGTTTAAAAAAAAAATACCCATGGAGCTTCCCAGGCTATTAATATCAGTTCACAGCTGTATAATTTGCCTTTACTGGCTATTAAAATGGGGGACCCTAAAAAAATGACATAGGGTCCCCCTATAATTACTTACCAGAAAAGGCTATGCACACAGCTGCAGTCTGATATTAATAGCCTAGGAAGGGGCCATGGATGCTGCCCCCCCTCCCCTGGCTAAAAACATCAGCTCTCAGCCGCCCCAGAAAAGGCACATCTCTAAGATGTGCCAATTCTGGCACTTAGCCTCGCTCTTCCCAATTGCCCTGTAGCGCTGGCAAGTGGGGTAATAGTTGGGGGTTGATGTCACCGTCAGGTAAAATCAAGCCCTGAGGTTAGTAATGAAGAGGCGTCAATAAGAGGCCCCCATTACTAACTCCATAGTCACATTGTATAAAAACACAGACACCCAGAATAAAGTCCTTTAATTGAAAGAATGACATATACTCCTTTAATAATCTCAATTAAACCATACTTATAACCTCACCTAATTCCACCGAAGCCATTGTTCTCCTGTAATAGACCAAAAATAAAAAAACAACAATATACCATACCTGTCTGTCGTTCTGTCCCATGCCATGATCCATGTCTGGGGGATAATTAGTTTTCAACCTGGACAGTGCCAAGATGCGACCGTCCAGACTGAAAACCACTGGTGACTGAACTTCTGTGAGTGCAGCCTCAGTAACTAGCGGTGACGTCACTGAGGCTGCGCTCCCAGCCTGAACTGTGGTGACCTTGGTGAGATCCCCGCTAGCACCATGAGAAAGTCACGCGGTGCAGAGGTGAGTTGACCGCAGTGAAATTCTCCTGGTGAGATTTTCCCAGTGAACTCGCCTCTGTACCATGCAACTTTCTCACGGTGCTAGTGGGGATCTCACCGAGGTCACCGCAATTCGTCAGAGCTGGGAACGGAGCCTCAGTGATGTCACTGCTAGTCCCTGAGGCTGGGCTTGCAGCTGTTCATTCACCAGTGGTTTTCAGCCTGGACGGTCATATCTTGACACCATCCAGGTTGAAAACTAATTATCCACCAGACATGGATTACAATGTGGGACAGAAAGATGGACAGGTATGGTATATTGTTGTTTTTTTAATTTATACAGGGGTAAAGGACCCTTCGGGTGGTGTTGGAAAGTACAGATGTTCTTGCTGCAATACAGACCGATTCTGCCGAGGAGTCCGCTAAAAAGGCCTCTGCCTTCTGTAGAAGTGGTAGAGAGGTTAGGAGATCTTACTTCGGCGTTCCTCTTTTTATATATTCTTCTAGCTGCTGAAGCCAGAGGTATAGGGTTCTAGTTACACAGGCCGATGCAACATTTGTTTTTAAGGAAGTTGCTGAGGCTTCCAATGACTTCCTAAGTAGACTATCCATCTTTCGGTCAAGCGAGTCCTTGAGCTGCGAGGTGTCCTCGAAGGGTAGCGTAGTTTTTTTAGCTACTCTGGCTACCTGGATATCTACTTTAGGAATCTCAGTCCAAGGTTTCGTGGCCTCTCCATCCAGGGGAAACTGATCCTTCATTTCGCCTGGGATACTTAGTTTCTTTTCCGGGAATTCCCATTCTTCCAAGAATAGATTCTGGATATTATCATGGATAGGAAAAACCATTTTCTTCCTAGACTTCAGGCCGCCAAATAGATCATCCTGCACCGAGCGGGGTGGTCTATCTTCTTCTATTCCCATTGTGTTTCTGACCGCTGAGAGTAGTTCCTCCATATCGTCTGAGGAAAAGAACCATTTCTTATCATCTTCTGTCTGGGTTGGGGTTAATTCACCCTCTTCCCTCCAATCCGCTGAAACCGATGACTCGGATTTGGAATCTGAGATGTCCTCAGGGGCATATTTCCTCTTCCTTGAGGTTGAGGGTCCCCCCCGAATGATTGGGAAAATGTAGCAAGGACGACTAGATCTCCTGTCGCACCATCCCTCTTACTTCCTCTATCAGGGATGGTTGTTCCTCCCGGACGATTTTTGCCGTGCATTGCTGGCACAAGGTCTTTTTATAATTGGAGGGGAGTTTTTTCCTACAGATGGCGCATTTGTGGCTTGTAGATTTTTCTACCGTTTTTGGTGTAGGATCTTTGTCTCCCTGAAAGAGAGAAAAGGAGGGGGTCCCCTAGGGATGGGTCCTAAACCAAAAAGGTATATACCCGTTTCCAAGTGTACTCACTGGGCCAGGATTTGTGCTGGGCTCTGCAGAAGCAGCTTTCAGGGAAGACGCATCCATCATGCAGACGTTAGTCCTACCTTATGGAGTCTTCCATCAGGGTCCTTAAATAGGAATCGGGATCCAGCATTCCTTACCTCATCCAATTGGATGAGATCACTCCCCTTCAGTTCCTGGTGCCACCTCATTTTTTTTTTTTCTTAAATTTAAATTTCCCGCCAAGATGGCGGTGCGTTCCACTGTGGAACGCAGGGCGGAAGTGACGTTGCGCCTTCGGGCCCGGCGGTAAACGTCACTTCTGGTGCATGTGTCGCGCCCCTGAGGGTTCAGTCGCCACAGAGGTACTGCATCTCCCCCTGAGGTGTGGTACCCCACTATCCAGGTAAGGTGGAGACACCTGACCACACTCCAACACCTGCATCTCACACAACATAGTAGTGTAGCAGAGCAACCTTTGTGGCTCCCTGCTTGGAACACGAAGATTGCTGGGAGGTGTGTGGAGCTTAGACTGCACAAGAGAGCGGGAGAATATTAGGAAAAGGTCAGTCTGTGAGAGAAGATCCCCTAAGAGGGATGGAGTGAAGGAAGTGCTGCAGCAGACTCCTGTGACCTGGAGCTGCTGGCACAGGAAAGAGCCATAGAAAGCCTGATTCTTCAGAAGGAAGATAGTTTAGTACGGAACATAAGGAGAAGAAGAGAACTAAGGACTAGGGTCAGAGCAGAGCCCTTCCTCAAGCGCATGGCCGGGGTCCGGTCCCCGAGGTTGTATGGATACTGATGTTCCTGCAGCAGAAGCCGGAGGAATAGAAGTCGTCACCACTTTATTCCCATCTAAGACTTGGGGGCACAACAGCCACGTGGGTGAGCCGGGGCATGATAGCAAGGAGTCCCCGAAGCAGGCTACAGCTGTCTGCCGTACAAGTAGAGTTCTAAGTAACATCAAGAAGGAGGAACTTGAGTTTAATACGCAACTACAAGTACTTCAGATTAGGCGCTAGTGTGGAGACGTTCAGAGAAGGCACATGTTGGAGGAGTGCTGGAAAGGTGTACTTTACCTTGCCTGGGAGTTGGCTGAGCCCCTGACCGAAGCGGGCATCTGTGTGCACCAGACTGTGAGTAAAGCCTTGGAACTACATGCCCTTGTGTCCTCCACTTATTCTTGTGCCTTACACCCGGCTCTGCTACATCTACTTCTTTACACCATCTCCCCACTTACCAACCTCATCTACACTGCCTTGGGACTACAGCTCCACCTGTGGGGAGCTTCAACATCATTGCTGCACCACACCATCTGTCCCAGAGAAGCAACCCTGCAGCGCTGGCCAAACTGACCAGAAAGCACAGGTGGCGTTACGAATCATCTCATCAACTTTATCCCCATCACTCTACCCCTTTTATATTGACCGCCTGAGGCCACGGACCGGGTCACTGCCGCTGTGACATCTCCCATTGTAATCAACGGGCCCGACACCGAGTACCCCACGGCCTCTGGGGATGAGTCACATGCCACTCGGTTAGAGATGAGCATGTGGCGCGTGGGGGAGCGGATCCTGGGCTGGGGAGCTACAGGAGGCCCCCAGCCCGACTCACCATCCAGCATTGCCGGAGCGCCGGAGGATGGTGCGGGTCCCGCCAGCGGCGGGAGCAGCCTCCTGGGATGAAGGTCCAGGACAATCGACCCCGGCTGCCCGGCTCACAGGTAGAAAACTCTGGGATTTCGCCGGCCCTATCCATGGAGCACACAGAACCTCTTCATCCCTATAGGGACAGGAAAACACTGGGGATTCGAGGAAGGGGAGGGCTAGTTAACCTCTTGTTTCCTGTCCCTAATTAGGATGGGGAGGCAACCTCCTGTGTGCTGTCGTGGAGGGGACTAGAGAACCTCCCCATTAAGGTAAAGCCCGTCCCTACCGTAGATCCTGTAGCCGACAGAGAAGTCAGCCCAGTTCTCCATGAACCCAAAGACTTTCTGCCTGCACTTATTTAGTGTTGCACCGTCAATATTTCTTAACATTCCACCTTGGAGGTTCTGGTCTTCAGCTTTTCATCTAGTTCCCTGTAATCATTTTTAAGGGCACATGGGTCACCCTCCAAGGGCTGTGGGATACTCGCAGTGGCGTAGCGTGGGGGGGGCGGGGGGGGCCGTCCACCCCAGGCAGCACCTGTGTGGTGGCGGCACGGCAGCAGCAGCAATTCGTCTCCTCTGTGGGTGAAGCGCAGAGGCACAGTGCAGCTGCTGAGATCACTGGAGACATTCAGACTAGAGCAGCAGATCAAGTGCACTGTCCTGTAATCAATTGCAGAGCGCCTGGAGCTGCCAGCCTGTGTTTATTGGCCGTGTGTCTGGGGAGGCTGCTGCCTGCTTCATCTGTTTCTCTGGGTTTGACTAGCTGTCCCTGGCTAACCCCTGCCTGGCTCTGTGCAGATCATGGAGGAAGTGGGAGCTGGATTACCCTCAGCTGCAGCACAACTGCCCTAGTGCCCAAAGCAGCTGCAGAGCACCAGAGGCGGCAGCAGCCATGTCCCCAGGGATGGCAGTGTGGCCCCGCCTGCCCTGCTAAGGTAATGGCAGCCGTGCGCTCCGTGCTGCTGCAAGTGACGGAGGAGGGATGGGAGGGGAGCACAAACTTGTTATTGTCTGGCACTGTGTCACTGCGCTGCCGACTTGTTGATTGCAGGAGGAGGGAAGGGAGCTGTCACCCTGCCTGTCACAGTGCTGTCACCCTGCCCCTACCTGTCACACTGCTGTCACCCTGCCCGTCACTGTGCTGTCACCCTGCCCTTACCTGTCACACTGCCTGTCACAGTGCTGTTACCCTGCCCCTGCCTGTCACAGTGCTGTTACCCTGCCCCTGCCTGTCACAGTGCTGTCACCCTGCCCCTGGCTGTCACCCTTCCCCTTCCTGTCACACTGCTGTCACCCTGCCTGCCCCTACCTGTCACTGCGCTGTCACCCTGCCCCTACCTGTCACTGCGCTGTCACTGCGCTGTCACCCTGCCCCTACCTGTCACCCTGCCTGTCACAGCGCTGTCACCCAGATGTCACACTGCCTGCACCGCACTGTCTCCCTGCCTGTCATAGCATTGTCATCCTGTCCCTGTCTGTCACCCTTCCTGTCACAGCACTGTCACCCTGCCCTGGCTGTCACTGCACTGTCACTCTACCCCTGCCTGTCATCCTGGCTGTCACCCTGCCTGCACCACACTGTCACCCTACCTGTCATACCATTGTCACCCTGCCCCTGGCTGTCATAGTGCTGTCACCCTGCCTGGACTCATGGTTGTTAAACCTGTCTGCCGCTTCTCTCCCTCCCTTCCTGTCCTCCTTGTCTTGCCTATTTGCATGTCACCCCACTGTCCAAATGCTTATCCTGCCTTATCTGCCTGTCACTCTTCTGTCCACCTGCTGAATTTTTTTCTGCTACCTGCTTCTCTACTTTTCACTGTAGCTGTTACCTGTCCTTTCTATCTGTCATCCTGCTGTGCACCTGTTTATCCTGATTCTGCTGCCAGCCCTACTACATTTCATCCAACCAATTACCAGTGCCTACCCTGTCTGTCCTCCTGCCTGCTTGTTCTGACTGCCTGTCACTCTGCTGTTCACTTGCTTATCTTTGTTCTGTTATTTCTACTTTTACAATGTCAGTGCACAACATATCTGCCTGTTTGTCTGTCACTGGTGTCTGTCTGCATGTTACTTGTACCAGGTGTTTGTTTGTTTTTGTTTTTTAATTCTGCTACCTGCTTTTCTACATTTCACTGGTGCCTGAGCCTTTTCTGCCTGCCTGTCCTGCTGATATTCCTGCTTATTTTGCTGCTCGTCCTTCTACTTTTCATCCTGCCTGTCACCAGTGCCTGCTCCCCCATTTGCCTGCCTGTCACCAGTGCCTGCTCCCCCATTTTCCTGCTTGTCACCAGTGCCTGCTCCCCCATTTGCCTTCCTGTCACCAGTGCCTGCCCCTATGTTAAGCTACACATGTGTACATCTGGTGTTATATGCAGCCATTGTCAGTCAGTGACTGTAATAATGCTTCAGCACACATAAAGGTAGAGAGGGGGGAGTCTGTGTGTCTGAAATGTTGGGGTGCATAAACTTACTGGTGATGTATCTAGATCACAATCAGTCTTGACCACCATTTTTTTTTTTTGCTCACAAAATAAGGGCTTGTTCAGACAGGCGTATAATTGGGCAGTGTGCTGTCTGTGTGCGCCATGGACCATACATGGGCTCCTCGGATGCTTCCAGATTATCAACGACCAAAGGGGCGACAAATTTTTCGACCGCCCCGGGCGCCACAAACAGTTGCTACGCCACTGGATACTCGGTACCGGGCCGGTGTCAGGGGGATGTGTCACAGCAGCGGTGACCTGGTCCGTGGCCCTGGGCGCCCAAGTAATGGGCGATGTAGTTAATGGAATAGTTCGTGACGCCACCTGTGGTGCTCAGCAAGGGAGATGTTAAGCCAACGCTGCATGCAGATCCACTGGGACTGATGCTAGGGTGCAGAAAGAATGTAAAAGCTCCCCACAGGTGAAGCTATAGTCCCAGGGCAGTGTAGAGGTGGTTGCCACGGGGATGTAGCAGTGCCGTAAGGCTAGGAAGCAGACAAGACACAGCGGGGTGCAATTTCTGTACCTTTACTTGATAACTGCAGTCCAGGGTCCTGATTACAGAAGCAATTCAGGGATTCTCTCTCAGCAGATGGGCTGTGCAGTCTCCTTCATAGCGCCTTTAAGTGTGAAGATCTCCTAGTACTGAGTTACACTGGAGTTCCCCCTGTCAGATGTTCTCAAGAACCTTACTTGCACGGCAGACAGCTGTAGCCTTTCTCGGGGGATCCTCTCCTGAGTCCCAGCTCACTATCCAAATGCTGTTGTGCCCTCAAGTCTTAGATGGGGTAGGGCATTTACAGCCTCCTACTCCTCTGATGTCTGTTGTAGGACCGTTAGTATCCGTACAACCGTGGAGACCAGGCTCCAGTTTATGCGCTCTCACCGTGAGGGAGCTCTCCTGCCGGAGCTCAACCTCAGCGCTCCTTCCACACGTCTGCACACTTCACCCTCCGCAGACTAACTGACCACTCCTTCCTCTTGGCCCTCAGAGAGCACTCCTCCCCTTAATTCCGGTTCAGAGTTCCCCCTGCTGGCCTGGAGTGGAACTGTGTTGCATGCATAGATTGACTGCGAGAGAGACCCGTCATTGCCTCCAAGCCTGGCATTACCCTCCCCTGGAGGAAGGCAAAGCCACTGTGGCGGCCATACTCCTGGGGGCGCCACACACATTCCTTTTGTCTGTGCAGACATTAGATCAACTTCTATTTGTCCTTCATCCTGGATTAACATTTAAAGGAAATCTGTGACAAACCCACCTAAGCCGTCTATATGGGCGTATAGGTCACGGGAGGCTGAATAAAATGATATATTGATATCTGCAATCTGATGTCTTATTCCAGAGAAATCGGTGTTTTTCTTATATGTAAATGAGCTCTTCCAGGCTATGGGGAGGACGCTGCCTGGAGGATAAAATATAGGAGTAACCTCGGCACACTAATAACATGAAAGTAAAGTCTTCTCAACGACAGTCTTTAATTGTTGTGATTTTATTGATTGTGAAAAAAAAAGGGTGGTGTTACAATCCAAAAAAGGGTGGTGTTACAATCCAACGTTTCAGCTCTACATCTCGAGCTTTCATCAGGGATATGACTACAATATATACAATAAAAGAACAAAAATCAATAAATAAACTTTATAAAGTATTATAAAACCAAAAATCTAGTGATAGGTGATAAATAAGGTGGGGACAGTGTCAAACATCCTTTGTGAAGGTGTGTATGGATCTATAATGATGTGAGGCCAGTGAGTATGTATTGTGGTGTGATACGGTGAACATGTGAGAGGTTGAAAAGAGGAATAGAGTGAAGGTGTAAGGAGTTGAAAAGCATGAATGTGTAGGTAGTGTTGAGAAAGGGCATTAGGGGACAGTGAAGTGGAGTGGGAATAAAGGTGAGGTCATCTAAGGAGGCAGTGTGTAAGGGGTGCTCTTGGAAATGTTAAGGCATAAGGTATAAATACCTAGATCCTTGGTTTTGAGGTGTGTGTATAAGTGGTATAGGTTTGCCTTTGTAATCCAGCTGCTGGAACGGTACCTATAGTAACCACTGAGAAAGGGTATAGGTTAAGGAATAGCAAGGTATATAGAAAGAAAAGATATAAAAGAAAGTTTTAGGGGTCACATACCGATGTGTAGGGTCAGCACGTGACTCCCGTCCTAAGGACAAAAAAGCAGGTCAATAAGCTGAGATGGAGAAAGGAAACCCAGTCTATGAAGACTGTAGGGCACCATTACCTTGTGTCCTAAATCTAGTCAGGTGTGGAGGAGGCCGGAAGTGCATGTGGCTTAGTGCAGTGATGTTAAATACTGTCAAGCACTTCCTGATTGGGTGGGGAAGGGGCGGGAATGGGGGGAAGGGCCATCGCCATCTTAGTGAGGTCAAAAATGTCTGAATGAATGTACTGAGCATGTGCAGGGCGGGGATAGAGAATGAGCATGTTTTGACTTGACAGGAAGAGATGGTGGCAGTCGCCATCTTGGTAAGGTCAAAAAATGTCAGAATGAATGTACTGAGCAGGTGCGAGCCATCCAGGAAGTGAAGTAAAAAAGGGAGGGTTGTGAGGAAATGTCACATGCATACAGGCGGCCATTTTAATGGTGGGACTGTGCTGAATTCATGCACGGTGATAATTTCAGTGCTGGTTGTGCCTATCAGGTTTCAGAGAAACTTCCTTTTCCTGCCTAAAAACAAAGAAAGGTAATTAGAGCAAGGTTTACATACAAAGAGTAAAATGGCGTTCATATTAACACACTTATGTCAGAAATATCTCCTATAAACCAAAAAACGTTGTGTAGGAAAAGAACTTATTTGGTAGTGATTTTAAACTCCTGATGAAAAACAAAACTAATTCACTATGCACATGCTCAGTACATTCATTCTGACATTTTTTGACCTTACCAAGATGGCGACTGCCACCATCTCTTCCTGTCAAGTCAAAACATGCTCATTCTCTATCCCCGCCCTGCACATGCTCAGTACATTCATTCAGACATTTTTGACCTCACTAAGATGGCGATGGCCCTTCCCCCCATTCCCGCCCCTTCCCCACCCAATCAGGAAGTGCTTGACAGTATTTAACATCACTGCACTAAGCCACATGCACTTCCGGCCTCCTCCACACCTGACTAGATTTAGGACACAAGGTAATGGTGCCCTACAGTCTTCATAGACTGGGTTTCCTTTCTCCATCTCAGCTTATTGACCTGCTTTTTTGTCCTTAGGACGGGAGTCACGTGCTGACCCTACACATCGGTATGTGACCCCTAAAACTTTCTTTTATATCTTTTCTTTCTATATACCTTGCTATTCCTTAACCTATACCCTTTCTCAGTGGTTACTATAGGTACCGTTCCAGCAGCTGGATTACAAAGGCAAACCTATACCACTTATACACACACCTCAAAACCAAGGATCTAGGTATTTATACCTTACGCCTTAACATTTCCAAGAGCACCCCTTACACACTGCCTCCTTAGATGACCTCACCTTTATTCCCACTCCACTTCACTGTCCCCTAATGCCCTTTCTCAACACTACCTACACATTCATGCTTTTCAACTCCTTACACCTTCACTCTATTCCTCTTTTCAACCTCTCACATGTTCACCGTATCACACCACAATACATACTCACTGGCCTCACATCATTATAGATCCATACACACCTTCACAAAGGATGTTTGACACTGTCCCCACCTTATGTATCACCTATCACTAGATTTTTGGTTTTATAATACTTTATAAAGTTTATTTATTGATTTTTGTTCTTTTATTGTATATATTGTAGTCATATTCCTGATGAAAGCTCGAGATGTAGAGCTGAAACGTTGGATTGTAACACCACCCTTTTTTGGATTGTAACACCACCCTTTTTTTTTCACAATCAATAAAATCACAACAATTAAAGACTGTCGTTGAGAAGACTTTACTTTCATGTTATTAGTGTGCCGGGGTTACTCCTATACTTTAGTCTTGTTTTTTCCCAGAGCACCTAAGTTGGGGTTTGAACCTGTCATATATACTTTATAGCTGCCTGGAGGATAACTCAGCCTCCAAAGATTATTTTAAATAGAAGGGGAGTTACCAGTGTGAAACAAGTAAATACAACAGAACAGGAGAAATGAAATTCATCTTCTTAGAAAAACATTTTTGTGCAGCTCTTTGATCGCTGCTGTATTACAACAATATTGCTTCACTGTCTACCTGTGAGATGGAAGGAGAATCTGAGAGGAACCTGCAGATGTGTCAGTTATAATCACACACAGCTCTGCAGTGAGATCAGGAGAGCAGAGGGCAGACATTACATATTACATGTGTAACACCCCCTTCATGTAAAATAAGCTCTGGAGGCAAAATTATCTTCTAGGCAGTATTCTCCACATAGCCTAGAAAAAGTCTTTTACATAAAGTGATAAAAGATGATTTATCAACAACAAGGCATCTGATATGAGGCACACAGGTATCACTCTCTTCAGCAGTCCATAACCTGTATGCCCTTATTAATAGTTTACATAGGTCAAATGTGGTGACAGATTCCCTTTAATGATCCTAATAAACCAATGAATACATCCAAGACAAGTTAGTAATAAGATAAATGAGCAATTTATTGTAGGGTAAAAAAGTGTAAAGGTATAAAACATGAGGTAAAAGTTTGCAAGACAACACACAGAAGTGCTAATGATAGAAGAAAAAACAGCTTGGCTATTTTAATAACGGAGGATGATGATGAAAGAGGGAATATGAAGATATTTCATCACACATCTATGTATCACGGCCTGAGTATGGATCATCATGCATTGACTGGCTTTGGGTCTCCGACCTGAACTTGACTGCCTCATATACAGCTATGGAGACCTACCAACGGTCCATTATATTGTCAAGTTTTTAACACTAAGGTTTGGATACGGCTTTAAAGAAGGCTACTACTTGAGATATAACGCAATTTTATTTCAAAGTACAAAATTAAAGGCATAGTATGATTGTGTACACTTTTGTATATTTTACCATACAAAGGTTAAGTACATATAAAGATTAACTACATATAGTCACATCATCAACAAGGAGCTTTTAAACATCATCCGTCTGGAATATCAGAGAAGCAATACAAAGGGAGAAAACCCCTGGGAAATTCACAACACTGCATGGGCATCCCCACTTATGCAGGTATCACAACAATGTAAGTAGAGGTACCCAAGTTCTGCTTCTATCTTAGTTATGTTTCTCTGGCCTTATATAGTGATTTACATTATGTAGTAAATTTAGTTTCACCTTGCCCCTCCAGTGGCCAGCTTTCAAGATAAGATGAAACAGAGATACCAGGCAAACATCAAACGTTGGGAAAAGCCCACAAGGATTAGATAAAACCACCACAGACAGAGGTTAAATAAACCTTCATGTTTTATAAAAACAAACAATAAACATAGAGAAACATAGAACTGTTTGTGAGGTGAAAGCTTTCAGACAATAAACAGTTTTCAAGATTGTGTCACTGTGAGCATTGTCTGTCTGTAAATGTATGACCAGCAATGCTGCTCTGTCTCCGCTGGCACCACATTTGATGAACCCGCACCTCGCCACCCCGTCTGACATCTCTTAAGTCAGCAAGATCTCCTGGTATGGTCTCCTCACTTGTACCAATGTGACGTTCCACACCCCCTGGGGACACGTAAGGTCAGCTTGGTGCATTTTTTCACACACACACACACACACCCTGTCCACATGGTTCTAGGGAGGCACAGGGAGTAAGAAAATGTAGCCCATGCAGTCACTGACATGACACCACACTCGCTCATAACCCTGATAAACTGAGAGGCCCCTTTCACTACCAGGTGTGAAAAAAGACACTGCCATCCTGGTAGGACTGCCATCAGTTCCTAGTTATATGTATGCCCAGTCTGTTAACTGGATTATATCAAGCCAGGAACCAGCTCCGGTAGAGTGGAAAGTTAAACCGGGAAGCAGATGTGTGGATTTGTGGATCAAGATAAAAGAGCAGCCCAAGGTAAAATTATATATTTAATCTCCTTAAGGGCACACTAGAAAATCCAAATGAAGTAGAATGTCCAGCTCAACAGCGTAGTGAAAAGTAGTTTTTTATTCACTACAAACATTCCATGGAGTGGATAAAACATCAGCACGACACATTACACATGGTCGGATTGATGCGTTCCTGGAGACCAAGCTCCCTTAATCATGATTGTTGAGCTGGACATTCTACTTCATTTGGATTTCCCATTGTGACATCCGTCAGTTGCGAGTCTGAGCCGCACGTAAGACAGCACCCCAAGAGACCCCGAGACCCTTTACCCCTATACAGGGATCTGGAATTACAGCAGAGCCCAAGAGGTAGCTGCCTATGAGCGGAGCGGACTGGAGCAGGACGGTCGCCAGCAAGGGACTAAAAAACCGGGAGAGCAGCAGAGGTACAAAATCGGCAGGCTGTAGCAGAGTCAAAAAATCCAGGCCAAGGTCAGAGTCAAAAAACCGGGAGAGCATCATAGGTGCAAAATTGGCAGGCTGTAGCAGAGTCAAAAATCCAGGTCAAGGTCAGAGTCAAACATAGCAAATAACACACTAGCACACTGGGGAACCCGAGACTATATCTGGCGGCCTGCAGGAGAGGCCCCAAAGTATTTGAAGGATAAGTCTTTCCCTCACAGGCTCACCGTCTGATGACCTCATCTGGACCGCCCCCCCAGAACCAGGCCAGATGGCAATCCACCAACCCCTTCACCTCTGACAGAGGAGCGAAGCCTGCGTCCACCAGATGCCTGCGCAGGAGCCCCTTCTCTGTCACCACCATCACCCACGGGAGAACCACGGCGATGCCCAACGACAGAGGCATGCGGCAAAAGAGCGGACCCTCATGAAGACATAGCCCTCCTATTGCTGGCACCACCAGTCGAAGGAGTCCGGCGCCTCCCAGTGGCCGAGGCAGGAACAGCTGTCCCCGAATCCGACGGCAATGTGACAGTCCAGCGCCTCCAAATGGCTGAGGCAGGAACAGCAGCCCCCGAGTCCGACGGCGACGTGACAATCTGGCACCTCCTAGTGGCCGAGGCAGGAACAGCAGCCCCCAAGTCCGACGGCACCGTGACACCCACGCCCTGACACAGCGGGTACGTGCTCCAGGCATTACCAAGATGTAGAAGCGATGAGCTGGAAACTTTTTTCTCACACTAGAAAATACAATATATACACGATGGTTACATATATAGAATGGTCGTATATGCAAATACAATAGTGGTAGGACAAAAGATATAAGCAGAATATATGTCAATTACTGAGTGATGCTGAATCATAAGTGTGTAAGGGGGTGAGATAGAATTACCTCCTTGCTTCCCTTTCTCTAATTGCCTTTGATCTGTTAATATTTGCATATTGTTAGTGTTGATTATGTCTATGATGAACGGTTGCGGTAATGCTACATCGGAACATGTATTACCGCTCATCTTTTTGGTACTGCCACATATATATGTGTTACCTGCTTTATAGACTGCATTTCTTAGTGCTACAATGTATATAATACAAAGTGATGTATATTGATATTCATGTATAGTTCAGGGTAAGTAAGTGCATCCTTTTGGGGACATTAGAGGAGAACACTTTAGTATATAGTTCTTATACTTAGGGTAGGTGTAGTTCTGTTGTGGGACACTAGATGGGGCATACTAGTGGGCCTTGTAGGTATAGTTTATAGGATGTTTATAGAGAGTTAATTGTAGGAGGGGCTGCCGAGTAGTAAGAAAGAAGTTTCTAGGAAGATAGGTCAGATGGGGCCAGGGTGCCCTTGTGTTGGCAGCCACGTAATGTTAAATCTCTGCAGCCCACGTTATCCACGGCCACTGTGCATCATAGCAGTGGGCCAGAACAGGGAAGGAAAGATGTGGCGACTCATCACCTGGGCAGATGCCTTTGGCAGGAGTCGGTTGGACTGAGGAAATTAAGGAAGTTGGAGCTTCTACGAGATCGGTACAGACAAGCCGGATGCTTTACCAGAGGCAAACAAACCTGGTGACTGATGATTTCGAAACTGGGGCGAAACAGGCAGAAGGAATTGTCATCATGGCGAGGTCAGGCCAGGAAGGAACTGGGGAGTAGTCTAGGACAGTTCGGTCTGGGTGTGTACTGCATGGAAGTGACAGCCAGAAAGGGAAAGATAAGGAACCAAGTGAATATCATGATGTGCCAGCTGTGGATGTAACGTGTGAAGTTTTAAATAAAGAGAATGTTCAAGTTAACCTGGATTGTGTCTCCGTTACTGGGGGTCGCCTGAAAGAGGGACCGTCGTTGCCTGTGAAGTGCCCAGGGAAGTCTGGATTTGGAGATGCATGTATGCTGAAGAGAAGAATACAGTTTTCTGTAGGGGAAGGACTGAACATCGATATTTAACAGGGAAAAATGCAAAGTACTACATCTGGGCAATAAAAATGAAAAAAGCATATACAGAATGGGAGGAATAGGCCTAAGCAACAGCACATGTGAAAAAGACTTGGGTTTACTAATAGATCACAGACTGAATATGAGTCAACAGTGTGATGCAGCAGCAAAAAAGGCAAATGCAATTCTAGGATGTATTAACAAAAGCATACAGTCTACATCACGTGAAGTCATTACTGCCCTCAAACTCCTCTTTGGTCAGACCTCATCTGGAATACTGTGTCCAGTTTTGGGCACCACATTTTAAAAAAGACATCAACAAACTGGAGCAAGTTCAGAAAAGAGCGACCAGAATGGTGACCGGTCTGCAAACCTTGTCTTATGAGGAAAAGTTGCAGAATTTGGGAATGTTTAGCTTGCAAAAGAGAAGACTGAGAGGAGACTTAATAGCTGTCTACAAATATCTCAAGGGCTGTCACATTTGCACAAGGAAAGACTAGAAGCAATGGGATGAAACTGTGTCACGGTCATGTTAAGGTCGGCGTGCAGCCACCGCTGAGCAAGAACTCACCCACACTGCAGAGGGGCCCGGGGTCAGACACGGCCGGATAGTTCAGGCAAACAGGACCTGGAGAAGCTAAAGTCAGTGAGCAGTGAAGGACCTATGGTCATGTGACCGCAAGGGGGGCGGGGCTTAGCATCCTGCTGTCAGAGATAGGCAGAGCACTAAAACAGGAATTCTCAAAGTCAGACAAACCGGGTCATACACAGAGATAACAGTAAAGTACCAGGGATGAGACAAAACGGAGAGTCGGGGCCGGGCAGTGGTCAAAGTCAAACAGATATAGAAGGTACCAAGCAGAATCCAACAAGCAGTATCCAGAGAACAGACCGAGTCGTACACAGAGTATCAGATAAGCAAGAACACAGCACAAACACACTCAGGGGTCACCACACTATGCCAAGGGCAAAAGTATAGCTGACGGGGATAGGAGCTTCCTGAGGCTATAAGAAGCCTTTCCCAGAACCAGGGAGAGGCCACAATCATAAGCCCCAGGTGTGCAGATAAGCCTGCACTGGGATCACGACCCTTAACCCCAGAAATGCCAGTCATCAGCACTGGTTCCAGACATTAACCCCACATATGCGAGTCAAACCCACACTGAGATCATGACAAACTGAATGGTAGAAGATACAGTTTAGATATTAGAAAAAACTTTTTGACAGAGTGATCAATGAGTGGAACAGGCTGCCACGAGAGGTGGTGAGCTCTCCTTCAATAGAAGTCTTCGAACAGAGGCTGGACAGACATCTGTCTGGGATGATTTATCGAATCCTGCTTTGAGCAGGGGGTTGGACCAGATGGCCCAGGAGGTCCCTTCCAACTCTACGATTCTATGATTCTATGTTTCTATCTCAGGTCATGACTACAGTCCTGTCTTCCCCTTACAAGTGCACTGGGCCGCAAGGGGGCATGGGCTGCCAGCTGGCTCCTAGGTCCTTTACAGCACGTTACTCGACATGGGCCCCACTGTTGAAGTAGACCGCATGCATAACAGAGTGAGCGACCACATGACCTTACACTAGCCTTTATCCCCTTTAGGTCACTCCCATCCTGCCCTCTGCGCTAAACTTAAATCTTGCCTCTGAAGCTAAAAACACTAAAACCTTTGAAAGATTATAACTCCTTTCTGAATGGTCCTAGGGCTGTTTTGGGGCTATCATGTCCAGCTGGTCCCCTGATACGTGTAGAGACCAAACAAGCCTTTAGTACCTGGCTTCTAATAGATGTTCTATGTTGTCCATACCCCTGGGTACTAGAATATTTCGAGACCCATGTGGGTGTTCGCCATGCTCTGGGGATCTCGGAAATATACGCAATGTACATCTTGGACGTATAGTATCTCCTAACTCCTTATGGAACTATGTTTCTAGAATGTTCTAAAGCAGCTTTAGCATGACTCTATATTGCAAGCCAGCCTTTGTTCTACTCTGAGCTGCTCAAGGTGTAGGATCTGTCACTAACAGCCTTTGAGACTTGGTCCCCCTGCTGCTACTAAAAACACATTGAAGGGGGTCTAGGTGCTCTGTTACAGTTGCACACTGAAAGGAGTTTCATAATCTCATGCCACATAGGATACAAACGATTGGAATGAAATTTTATCTCCAATATTCTTCACACTGGTGAATTCACATACTCTTCTGCATTGAATCGGTTTTGTCTGAACTCTCAATGCAACTCAATCCATTAGGCCATGTTCACACATTCAGTATTTGGTGAGTTTTTTACCTCAGTATTTGTAAGCCCAAACCAGGAGTGGGTGATAATACAGAAGTGGTGACGTGTTTCTATTATACTTTTCCTCTGATTGTACCACTCCTGGCATTGGCTTACAAATACTGGGGTAAATAACTGACCAAATACTGAATGTGTGAAGGTGGCTTTACTGAAAGGGTAGGGTCACACCACCATTTTCTCCACATTCAAATAAAATGGTCCAATTATTCTGACCAAACTATGATCGGAGTGGTATCAGTTTTTCTCGGACATGGAGTGGAAAAAAAAGATACAGTTTCTCCACAGTCTCCATTCATAACTCTCACATAGACTTCTATAGCCGATTTTGATCCGACATGTGGATCAAAATCAGATGTGTCCCAGTTTTTTTTCCATGGACCACTCAGTCTGAGGAAAAAATTGGACATGTGTACAGCCTAAAAAAATATTATAAGTACGAGTGCTTTACGTAAAAACCACGGATAACACTCATACGAGAAAATCGGTTGTGTACACGAGCCCAAAATGGCAAAAAGTAAAAATCTATGATTTAAGTACTTCTACAAGTGGTAAAACAAACAAAAATTGATATTAACCCTGTAAATCACCCACCACTGCTGAGTCAGTAGGCACATGGTCCCCTAATGGTCTTAAACTGCAAATCTGACTGCTGCAGCCAATCACAGATAGTAGACTCTTCTATGTGGTTTTCTTATTCAGTGTAATTGCATTATATAATAGCCACCATATACACTGAGATTTTGGGTAACTGGTTATTTGCAAATCATAATTATATTATTGCCTAACCATATTTGAAATGAACTCATATTTATGTTATGCTGTGGGCAACATTTTCTGCATTATTGCAAGTTTGCAGGTGTAATCCTTCCACCTCTATGAGGATATCTTAAATCTTGTGGGGTTTTTCAGCTTATCTTTGGGTTGCTGGTCTGAAGTTAGACGAAGGGAGGATGCTGGCTTCTCTCTCAAGCATCCGGGCAGTTTCCTATTTACAAAAGTTCTAGCTAATGTTCGTGCCCCCTCCTCCCTCTGCCCTTCCCAAACTGAGCCACTCTGAAGTCTGGCACCTATAATGATCCTATCTCACTTCCTTAAGCAAGTCACATGGTTGGCACCAACTGCTGACATACAGTAACCAGTAAGTTATCACATCCTACACCTGTGGGAATACAGTGAATGGTACAAATAATACTCATGTGAAGTAACGTCATCACACCCAACCACAATACTTATTAAATTATTTCCAACTCGATGGCAGCTAAATTATTCAACAGATTTTTTTTTTATGAGTTTAGCAAGTCACAGAATTTAAGAGTATGTTCACACTTTGCATTTTTGCAGCGCTTTTTTTTCTGCAGCAAAACTTAATTTCTTGGCAGGAAAGTAGCTGCATCAAAAACGCACGTTTTAGGCTGTGTGCCCACGTAAGCGTTTTTTGCGCCATTTTGAAGCATTTGTTCCGGTCAAAGCGCTTTAAAAATGCATAAAAGAAGCATCACATTCATTTTAAATGAATTCCGCACTTTTTGTGCACATTAATGCGTTTTTTCCCGAACATTCCGCACAGAAAACGCACAAAAAACGCTGGGAAATAAAACGCGCGTTTTCTGGGAAGGAGTCCGGTTTTGAAGCAGAAATATTCTGCATACGTGAGCACATAGCCTGAGTGTGTTTTTGGTGCGTTGTTCTTTGCGTTTTTGTTGCAGTTTTGGTGCGTTTTTTTCATGCATTTTTGGGGCTAACTTTTGTCTCTTTGTACATGCTAATAAAGTTGAGTGCCCCAGAGAAAAAAAAACAACTTCCTGTAGAACTGTACCACCTTTGAAAAGCCGGCAATTCAAGTGCCGCTACAGTAAAATCACAATGACAGGTTAGAATAGAATGTATAGAATACATATATACATATAGAATACATATATATATATGTCAGTGACACATATATTTATACAGTATATGTATTTATATTGCATAGAGAGATAGAATCATAGAATCAAGAATCATAGAATCGTAGAGTTGGAAGGGACCTCCTGGGCCATCTGGTCCAACCCCCTGCTCAAAGTAGGATTCACTAAATCATCCCAGTTAGTTGTCTGTCCAGCCTCTGTTTGAAGACTTCCATTGAAGGAGAACTCACCACTTCTCGTGGCAGCCTGTCCCACTCATTGATCACTCTAACTGTCAAAAAGTTTTTTCTAATATCTAATCTGTGTCTCCTCCCATTCAGTTTCATCCCATTGCTTCTAGTCTTTCCTTGTGCAAATGAGAATAAAGTTGATCCTTCTACAATGTGACAGCCCTTTAGATATTTGTAGACAGCTATTAAGTCTCCTCTCAGTCTTCTCTTTTGCAAACTAAACATTCCCAAATCCTGCAACCTTTCCTCATAAGTCAGGGTTTGCAGACCGGTCACCATTCTGGTCGCTCTTTTCTGAACTTGCTCCAGTTTGTTGATGTCTTTTTTAAAATGTGGTGCCCAAAACTGGACACAATATTCCAGATGAGGTCTGACCAAAGAGGAGTAGAGGGCAATAATGACTTCACGTGCTCTAGACTGTATGCTTCTGTTAATACATCCTAGAATTGTATTTGCCTTTTTTGCTGCTGCATCACACTGCTGACTCATATTCAGTCTGTGATCTATTAGTATACCCAAGTCTTTTTCACATGTGCTGTCACTTAGCCCTATTCCTCCCATTCTATATATGCTTTTTTCATTTTTATTGCCCAGATGTAGTACTTTGCATTTCTCCCTGTTAAAATCCATTCTGTTAGTTGCTGCCCACTTCTCCAGTTTATTTATATCTTTTTGAATCCTCTCTCTCTTCTCTAGTATTAGCTATCCCTCCTAGCTTTGTGTCATCAGCAAATTTAATCAGTTTACCCTCAATTCCTTCATCTAAATCGTTGATAAAGATGTTGAACAATACAGGGCCCAGGACAGAGCCCTGTGGTACCCCACTTGAGACATTCTTCCAACTGGATGTGCAGCCATTTACGACCACTCTTTGGGTCCGATCACTAAGCCAGTTATGAATCCACCTAACAGTTGCCTTGTCCATTCCATACTTAGTCATTTTTTCAATAAGGATTGTATGAGAGACTTTGTCAAATGCTTTGCTGAAGTCAAGATATACTATATCTACAGCATTTCCTTGATCCACCCAATCAGTGATTCCGTCATAGAAGGAAATTAAGTTAGTCTGACATGACTTATTAGTTACAAACCCATGCTGACTCTGTTTAATCACTTCATTCTTATCCAGGTACTGACATACATGTTGTTTAATAATTTGTTCAAAGATCTTTCCTGGTATAGAAGTCAGACTCACCGGCCTATAGATAGATAGAAGAAAAGCTGGTAATTCAGCAGCCGCAGTAGTGAAAAATCAAAGCAGGAACCAACAGGATAGAATAGTTTGTGTTATGAGTGGGTCACCGAGGAGAAAAAAAAACAAAACAAGCTAAGCCACAGAAAACCAGAGAAGTTGGTAACTATGCAGATTGCAGATCCCTGATCTTACCACAACAACTAGCAGTAGCCGTGGAGCGTGCCTACGATGTTCCTAGACGCCTCGTCACGGCCGGAGGACTATATAAGCCTAAGGCTGTGTGCCCACGATGCGATTTGTAAGCGTTTTTGCAGAGATTTTCGGCACAAAAACGTTTAAAAATCTTGTACATGACGCACCCCATGCATTCCTATGGCATTCCGCACATGCTGTGCTAATGCTGCGCTTTTTTCCGCGGCGGAATCGCATCGCGGAAAAAATCGCAGCATGATCACTCTTTTGTGCGGAATCGCAAAGAATTGCCGCGATTCCGCACCCATAGGAATGCATGAGAATCGCTTACTTCCCGCATGTGGCTATGCCCACCATGCGGGAAGTTAAGCGTCTCATGTGCGGTTGGTACCCACGGTGTGGAGGAGAGGAGACTGTCCTCCAGGCCCTGGGTACCATCCCCTGTAAAAAAAAGAATAAAAAATAAAAAATCGGGGTATATTTACCTTCCGACGTCCCGCGCTGCATTCCCAGGCCGCAGCGTTCCCAGTAATGCCTTGCGGCAAGGTCCTGTGATGACATAGTCTCGCGTGACTCTAGCGGTCTCGTGAGATCGCTATAATAACGCGAGACCAACGTCATCACAGGTCTCGCAAGGCATCACTGGGAACGCTGTGGCCTGGGAATGCAGCGCGGGACGTCGGAAGGTAAATATACCCCGATTTTTTTATTTTTTTATCATTTTTAACATTTTATCTTTTACTATTGATGCCGCATAGGCGACCTCAATAGTAAAAAGCTGGTCACACTTGTCAAACACTATGTTTGACGAGTGTGACCAACCTGTCAATCACTTTCCAAGCGATGCTTCAAATCGCTTGGAAAGTGCTTGAGAAAATCGCGGCAAAATCGCGAACAGAATCGCGGTAAAATCGCTGTGAAATCACGCGGAAAAAAACATGCGATTTCTGGGAAGGAGTCCGGTTTTCATTGTGCGTTTTAAAACGCTACGTGGGCCCATAGCCTAAAGCAAGAAAAGGGAAAACTAACTGCCCCAGAGCAGACCCCAAAGGAAAAGATAGCCTCCACACATGTATTGATGGTGAAACAAGATTAAGGCACAAACACAGGCAGGAAAATAGGCTGAGCAAATGATGGGGCCCAAACTAACTAGACAGGAAAGGAAAGGCAAGTCACTGTCTGCAACCTGCAAAAAATCCTACAAAAATAATGTCCAACACTTCTGATAGTAGAATTAACCCTGAAGTCACTAGACTTCTCCCACTATATCAGCACTCTGGAATATTCTGAGACAGAGCAAAAAGAGACCAAACTAGTGACAAAAAGCCAATTGGCAAAATACTGATAAATAAGAGTGGAAATTCAGCTCAGCCCCCAGCCAGGGCTGGCAGACCACACAAAAAACTGAATAGACCAACAAAATCAAGTGTGAACATTAGCAGAAAAACTTAGCTTTAGATGACTGGAACAGAGCTGAAAACCAAGAGCTGACAAGCCAGAAGGAATCACCAGCAACTGAATAGGGCGTCGGCTGTCTTAAATCCAATCTCAGAATCCTGAGATCCAATCGTCATCCTCATTCTCAGGTGGCAGATCTCCACCAATCAAACCAGCCGCACCACCTCCCGAACCAGAGAATGAACTCACAACAAGTTGGATTGCATATAGTAAATACATAGAGAATAGATAGATATATAGATGTCAGTGACAAATACAATTAGTACAGTGTGTATGCAGCTTACTGTACATGCATTTAATAAATAAAAGATTATTTTTTGGGAAAAAATGGCGTGGGCTCCCGCGTAATTTTCAAAACCAGCATAGGGAAAGCCAGCGACTGGGGGCAGATGTTTATAGCTTGGGAAGGGGATAATACCCATGGAGCTTCCCAGGCTATTAATATTAGCTCACAACTGTGTACTTAGCCTTTACTGGCTATTAAAATGGGGGACCCCCAAAAAATGACGTGGGGTTCCCATATAATTAATAACCAGCAAAGGCTATGCAGACAGCTGCAAGCTGATATTAATAGCCTGGGAAGGGGCCATGGATAAAAACATCAGCTCTCAGCCACCCCAGAAAAGGCGCATCTCTAAGATGCGCCAATTCTGGCACTTAGCTTCGCTCTTCCTATTTGCCCTGTAACGGTGGCAAGTGGGGTAATAGTTGGGGGGTTGTTATCACCATCAGGTGGCATCAAGCCTCGAGGTTAGTAATGGAGAGGCGTAAATAAGATGCCCCATTACTAACCCCATACTCACATTACATTGTAAGAAAACACAGACACCCAGAATAAAGTCCTTTATTTGAAATAATGACACAGAAGACTCCTTTAATATTCTTAATTAAACCATACTTACGACCTCACCTAATTCCTTTGAAGCCCTCTATCTCCTTTAATAAAAGTAAAATAAAAAAGCAGCAATATACCATACCTGTCTGTCATTGTGTCCCACGCCATAATCCATATCTTGGGGATATACAGCTTTCAACCTGGATAGTGCTAAGATGCGACCGTCCCGGCTGAAAATCACTGGTGAATGAAATGCTGCGGGCGCAGCCTCAGTGACTAGTGGTGACGTCACTGAGCCTGTGCTCCCTGCCAGCCTGAACTGCGGTGACCACTGGCATTTTCCCACGGTCCAGAGGTCACCGCAGTTCAGGCTGGCAGCGAGCACAGGCTCAATGATGTCACCGCTAGTCACTGAGGCTGCGCCCGCAGCATCTCATTCACCAGTGGTTTTCAGCCGGGACGGTCGCATCTTAGCACCGTCCAGGTTGAAAACTGTATATCCCCCAGACATGGATTATGACGTGGGACACAATGTAGGACAGGTATGGTATATTGCTGCTTTTTTATTTTACTTTTATTACAGGAGATCGAGGGCTTCGCAGGAATTAGGCGTAATAATAAAAAAGGAAAACTGTGTTTATTGTTATTTCAAGTAAAAGACTTTATTCTGGCTGTGTCTTTATTTAACAGGAACTATAGAATTAGTTATGGATAGGTGTCTTATAGACACTTCTCCATTACTAAGCCGTGGGCAAGATGTCACCTGATAGGTAACATCACCCCCACAACTATTACCTCAGTTGCCAGTGCTATAGGGCAAGTGGGAAGAGCTGGGCAAAGTGCCAGAATTGTCACATCTAATAGATGTGCCTTTTCTGGGCAGCTGCGGGATGATATATTTAGGCTGGGGGGGTCAATATCCATGGCCCCTTACCAGCCTGAGAATACCAGCCCCCAGCTGTGAGCTTTAGCAAGGCTGGTTGTAAAAAATGGGGGGACCACATGCCTTTTTTAAATTATTTATTTAAATAATTTTAAAAAGCATGGGGACCCCTCTATCCTTGATAACAAACCTTGCTAACGCTGACAACTGAGGGTTACAGCTCCTAGTTGTGAGTTTTGCCTGGCTTGTTACCAAAAACAGGGGGGAACCCACGCTGTTTTTTTTAAATTATTTGTTTACAGCGCAGGAGCGCCAGATGAATACTTCCATCCGCCGCTCCTGCTCTCACTGTATTTAGTGGTAGCAGGTGTCAGATAATGGGATTAGTAGTCCCATCAGCTGACACCAGTGACCGGAGGTAAACTTTATACCTCCGATCATAGCTGAGCGCTCACGCTGTCTTTTGACAGCGTGGGAACTGCAGCTCTCTGACCGGCGGGGATGGTTTCACCGCCACTAGGAAGCAGTGTTTGCTGTGCTGTCATGTCTATGACAGCATGTCAAACACAGTATTGTCACCCCCCAATCAAGTGAATGGGGTTCGGGTCCGCTCTGCTGGATGACAGGCTGTATGGACGCATCATGCAGCCTGCCATCTAGAGGTGGCTGAGCCGAGTGTGAGGTCACATTTGGCTGTCCTTGACTTTTCTGCAACATATACACTGCAAAAAAAGTCAACCTGCATATTTGCACCGTTTTCACCATCCATTCAAGTCAATGGGTGAAAAACGCTGAAAAAACCCTAAAAGAAGTGATATGCTCTATGTCAAAACACCGCTGCAAAGCACAAAATCCTCATGACAAAAAAAACAATGTGTGTGCAAGAGATTTCTGAAATCTCATAGACTTTGCTGGTACTGTAAAAAGCAGCTGAAAATTAGCATAAAAACGCAGCAAAAATACCCAGTGTGAACATACCCTAACAGTTTGTAATATGCTCACTATTTGGATTCTGCTGTGACACTTCATATGTGAGATACAGTGTGTCCGTAAAGTCATGGTGCACTTTTGACCAGTCACAGGAAAGTATACAGTATACAATAACAAAGTCCATAACACCCTTAGGCTACTTTCACACTTGCGTTTTTTTGCGCTGCGTGCGCAGTGCAAATGCGCATAAAAAACGCATCATGCGTTTTTTATGCTTTTTCTTGTTTTCTGCGCATGGTTTTTTAAAAAAACGCATGCGTTTTTTGCGCTGACGTGCGCATGACCATGCGCACGTCAGCGCTCCCATAGACTTTAATGTGTTTTTGGGTGATTTTTGTGCGCATTGCGTGCGCGTGCGCTTTTTGAGACAGGTCGGACTCACAAAAAAATGCAACAGGATCCATTCTGCGCGCCGGGCGCACACTGCAAAAAAACGCATCGCATACAAACGCATGCCAATGCGCACCCATGTTAAGTATAGGGGAAAAAACACATGCGCAAAAATGCAGCGCAAAAACGCAGCACAAAAAAACGCAAGTGTGAAACCAGCCTTAGGCTGGGGTCACACTAACCGACGCAAAATACGGTCAGTATTTTACATGCGTAATACGGATGAATGGCCCCTAAACAGTGCTCCGTATGTCTTCCGTAATCAATGTGTGGTCGCGTATTTTGCGCATGTCAGCATCCATATGGCGAGATTTTCTCGCAGGCTTGCAAAATGGACATATAATGGAGCATAGAATGCATATATATATATATATATATATATATATATATATATGTATTCTATGTGCATATATCTATTCTTTTGTTTCTTTATTAAACCTGTCAGTGTGAGTTTACTGTATAGCGCACTGAATTGCCGGCTTTGCTAAAAGACACCGGGTGCGTATTTCTCGCAAGTCACATGTGTGGTCCGTGGGTAATCTGTATTTTTTGCGCACCCATAGACTTGCATTGGCGTATTACGGGCGTAGTACGCTGACAATCTCAGCATGCTGAGATTGGCACGGAGCCTAGAATACGGATGAGAAATATACGGCTGTTGGGAGCTGCCCCATAGAGAATCATTGGTCCATGTCTAATGCGTGCTTTTAGCGCCTCTCACTCGGCCGTATTCCTCGCCAGTGTGACCCCGGCCATAGACTTTTACTTTTGGGATTATGTGAAGCAACATGTGTACATTGAATGTATCAACGACATTAATCACTTAAAACAGAGAATCACAGACATTACTCACTCTGTTACACCAGACGTCTTTACCCGTGTGTGGCAAGAACTTCACTATCGTTTGGATGTGTGTAGGGCAACAAATGGAGCCCACATCAAATTGCACTCAATAGGTATGAAACTGGGAGAGTTTTTGTTTTATTTGGAGCAGATTTCACATTTCTATAGTTTTTGTTGCTTTCCAGTGACTGGTCAAAAGTGCCCCATGACTTTACGGATACACTGTGCTCTCATGTTGATCGATTTCTCTTCTCCTCCCATTGGATCATGGACAATATAAGCTCTGTTGGGTTGTTGGGTGTCATACATATGGAGTTGCCTATTTACTGATACTGTGTATGTATACATATGTAATACATACAATGGGTACGGAAAGTATTCTAACCCCTTTAAATTTTTTACTCTTTGTTTCATTGCAGCCATTTGGTAAATTCAAAAAGTTCATTTTTTTCTCATTAATGTACACTCTGCACCCCATCTTGACCGAAAAAAAATAGAAATGTAGAAATTTTTGCAAATTTTTAAAAAAGAAAAACTTGAAATATCACATAGTCATAAGCATTCAGACCATTTGCTCAGTATTGAGTAGAAGCACCTTTTTGAGTTAGTACAGCCATGAGTCTTCTTGGGAATGATGCAGCAAGTTTTCCACACCTGAATTTGGGGATCCTCTGCCATTCTTCCTTGCAGATACTCTCCAGTTCCATCAGGTTGGATGGTGAACTTTGGCAGACAGCCATTTTCAGGCCTCTCCAGAGATGCTCAATTGGGTTTAGGACAGAACTCTGGCTGGGCCAGTCAAGAATGGTCACAGAGTTGTTCTGAAGCCACTCCTTTGTTATTTTAGCTGTGTGCTTAGGGTCATTGTCTTGTTGGAAGGTGATCCTTCAGCCAAGTCTGAGGTCCAGAGCACTCTGGAAGAGGTTTTCATCCAGGATATCTCTGTACTTGGCCGCATTCATGTATCCTTCAATTGCAACCAGCCGTTCTGTCCTTGCAGCTAAAAAACACCCCCATAGTATGATTCTGACACCACCATGTTTCACTGTTGGGATTGTATCGGGCATGTGATGAGCAGTGCCTGGTTTTCTCCACAAATACCACTTAGGATTGTTACCAAAAAGTTCTATCTTCGTCTCATCAGACCAGAGAATCTTATTTCTTATAGTCTGGGAGTCCTTCATGTGTTTTTTAGGAAACTCTATGTGGGCTTTCATATGTCTTGCACTGAGGAGAGGCTTCTGTGGGGCCACTCTGCCATAAAGGCCCAACTGGTAGAGGGTGGCAGTGATAGTTGACTTTGTGGAACTTTCTCCCATCTCCCTACTGCATCTGTGGAGGTCAGCTAGAGTGATCTTGGGGTTCTTCTCTACCTCTCTCACCAAGGCTCTTCTCCCTCGATTGCTCAGTTTGGCTGGACAGCCAGGTCTAGGAAGACTTGTGGTGGTCCCAAACTTCTGCCATTTAAGGATTATGGAGGCCACTGTGCTCTTAGGAATCTTGAGTACTGCAGAAACTTTTTATAACCTTGGCCAGATCTGTGCCTTGCCACAATTCTGTCTCTGAGCTCCTTGGCCAGTTGCTTTGATCTCATGATTCTCATTTGGTCTGACATGCACTGTGAGCTGTGAGGTCTTATATAGACAGGTGTGTGCCTTTACAAATCAAGTCCTAACAGTTTAATTAAACACCGCTGGACTCCAATGAAGGAGTAGAACCATTTCAAGGAGGATCACAAGGAAATGGACAGCATGTGACTTAAATATGAGTGTCTGAGCAAAGGGTCTGAATGCTTATGACCAAGTGATATTTCAGCTTTTCTTTTTTAATAAATTTGCCAACATTTCTACATTTCTGTTTTTCAGTCAAGATGGGGTGCAGAGTGTACATTAATGAGAAAAAAAATGAACTTTTTTGAATTTACCAAATGGCTGCAATGAAACAAAGAGTGAAAAATTTAAAGGGGTCTGAATACTTTATGTACCCACTGTATATATGTATATATATATATATATATATATATACACTCACTGGCCACTTTATTAGGTACACCTGTCCAACTGTGTGTTAAGACTTAATTTCTAATCAGCCAATCACATGGCGGCAACTCAGTGCATTTAGGCATGTAGACATGGTCAAGACAATCTCCTGCAGTTCAAACCGAGCATCAGTATGGGGAAGAAAGGTGATTTGAGTGCCTTTGAACGTGGCATGATTGTTGGTGCCAGAAGGGCTGGTCTGAGTATTTCAGAAACTGCTGATCTACTGGGATTTTCACGCACAACCATCTCTAGGGTTTACAGAGAATGGTCCGAAAAAGATAAAAAATCCAGTGAGCGGCAGTTCTGTGGCCGGAAATGCCTTGTTGATGCCAGAGGTCAGAGGAGAATGGGCATACTGGTTCGAGCTGATAGAAAGGCAACAGTGACTCAAATTGCCACCCGTTACAACCAAGGTAGGCAGAAGAGCATCTCTGAACGCACAGTGCGTCGAACTTTGAGGCAGATGGGCTACAGCAGCAGAAGACCACACTGGGTACCACTCCTCTCAGCTAAGAACAGGAAACTGAGGCTACAATTTGCGCAAGCTCATCGAAATTGGACAGTAGAAGATTGGAAAAACGTTGCCTGGTCTGATGAGTCTCGATTTCTGCTGCGACATTCGGATGGTAGGGTCAGAATTTGGCGTAAACAACATGAAAGCATGGATCCATCCAGCCTTGTATCAACGGTTCAGGCTGGTGGTGGTGGTGTCATGGTGTGGGGAATTTTTTCTTGGCACTCTTTGGGCCCCTTGGTACCAATTGAGCATCGTTGCAACGCCACAGCCTACCTGAGTATTGTTGCTGACCATGTCCATCCCTTTATGACCACAATGTACCCAACATCTGATGGCTACTTTCAGCAGGATAATGCGCCATGTCATAAAGCTCGAATCATCTCAGATTGGTTTCTTGAACATGACAATGAGTTCACTGTACTCAAATGGCCTCCTCAGTCACCAGATCTCAATCCAATAGAGCATCTTTGGGATGTGGTGGAACGGGAGATTCGCATCAGGGATGTGCAGCCGACAAATCTGCGCCAACTGTGTGATGCCATCATGTCAATATGGTCCAAAATCTCTGAGGAATGCTTCCAGCACCTTGTTGAATCTCTGCCACGAAGAATTGAGGCAGTTCTGAAGGCAAAAGGGGGTCCAACCCGTTACTAGCATGGTGTACCTAATAAAGTGGCCAGTGAGTATATATATATATATATATATAAATTCTGTGATCAGGTAATAAAGCAACTTATGTCTACCACTAATATTACAAACAAGTGTAAGAATACAAAATATCTTATACACCATTACTTAAATGAGTTTCTGGATAAATGTGTTCTTTGCTAAAAGTTCAAGAACGCTTTGCTTGCTTAGGGAAGTAGAAATTGTATTTGTACACTTTATTCTTCAGCACGTTGAATACCTACCACATGTTTTCTTATTCCCCTTGATCTTTGAAATGTTTCTGACTTTGTCCTCATTTTGCATTATACTTTATAATATGCATTATTTTTCCCCAACTCATTGGCAAAGATTACGGAGGCAATGTGAAAAGGTTTCTATAATTATGTGTCCTTGTGTCAGGATCTTTGTTGGTGAAAGTGTGGGTTCTTTTATTTTTCTCTTTTTTCTATAAGCTTTTATGAGTAAAAAAGTAAAGTCTGTTTTCAAGATCATATCAAATAGGTATATTGCTAACCACTCATGTCTGTTACGAGCTTAATCTATATTCAAGTACCCTGGAGTTAATGGTTGTGGACAATACCAGAGAAAGGAAATGTGAATGGGATTACAATAATGGAACAGGCTGCTGAAAAGAAACACAATGCAGAAATGAGCTTATATACAATGATATCAATAGGAAAGAAGACTGGGAGCCCCCAAGAGAATATACAGAGGATACGCTACCGATTAAAGAGAAAATATGGCTGCTTCTCTCACAGCAAGCCTGAGGATGGCATTGTCAGATTGTTCTGCTTTAGATTTCAGTATTAACCCCTTTACCCCCAAAGGTGGTTTGCATGTTAATGACCGGGCCAATTTTTACAATTCTGACCACTGTCCCTTTATGAGGTAATAACTCTGGAACGCTTCCATGGATCCTGGTGATTCTGACACTGTTTTCTCGTGACATATTGTAATTCATGATAGTGGTAAAATTTCATTCATATAACTTGCGTTTATTTGTGAAAAAAAACAGAAATTTGGCGAAAATTTTGAACATTTCGCAATTTTCCAACTTTGAATTTTCATGCCCTTAAATCACAGAGATATGGCACTCAAAATACTTAATAAGTAACATTTTCCACATGTTTACTTTACATCAGCACAATTTTGGAGCCAACTTTTTTTTTGTTAGGAAGCTGTAAGGGGTAAAAGTTGACCAGCGATATATCATTTTTACAACACCATTTTTTTTTTAGGGACCACATCACATTTGAAGTCACTTTGAGGGGTCTATATGATAGAAAATACTCAAAAGTGACACCATTCTGAAAACTGCTACCCTCAAGGTGCTCAAAACCACATTCAAGAAGTTTATCAACCATTCAGGTGCTTCACAGGAATTTTTTGAATGTTTAAAAAAAAATTACTTCAGGTTCAATTTTTTTTATTTTACCAAGGGTAACAGGAGAAATTGGACTGCAAAAGTTACTGTGCAATTTGTCCTGAGTATGCTGATACCTGATATGTGGGAGGAACCCACTGTTTTGGCGCATGGCAGAGCTAAGAAGGGAAGGAGCGCCGTTTGACTTTTTCAGCGCAAAATTGGTTGGAATTGAGATTGGACGCCTTGTCGCGTTTGGAGAGCCCCTGATGTGCCTAAACAATGGAAACCCCCCACAAGTGACCCCATTTTGGAAACTAGACCCCCCGGAAACTTATCTAGATGTGTGGTGAGCACTTTGAACCCCCAAGTGCTTCACAGAAGTTTATAAAAATAAAAAAATCATATTTTTTCCACTAACATGATCTTTTAGTCCCCAATTTTTTTATTTTCCCAAGGGTAACATGAGAAATTGGACCCCAGAAGTTGTTGTCTATTGATGAGCAAGCACTAAACCAAAATGGATTTTGTGGTGGTATGCAGGGCTGGGCGGGGGTCTGTGCGGGGTGTGCGGGGCTGTGCGAAGGTCTGTGCAGGGGTATGCGGGGCTGTACGGGAGTCTGTGCTGGGGTATGCGGGGCTGTGCAGGTCTTTGCGGGGCTGTGCAGGTCTTTGCGAGGCTGTGCAGTGGTATGCGGGGCTTGCGGGGCTGTGCGGGGGGCAGTGCGGGGGTATGCAGGCTGTGTCGGCATTGTTCGATGGGACTACTTGGAACGGTGTAAACGCACCTGCCCCAAAAGGAATTCATTAATTACTGGTTTTTGTTCATTCTGTGTCCCAAAAATCAAAATAAAAAGCGATCAAAAAATGTCATGTGCCTGAAAATGGTACCAATAAAAACATCAACTCGTGCCGCAAAAAATGAGACCTCACATGAATCTGTGGGTCAAAATACAGAAAAATTATAGCTCTCAAAATGTGGTGATGCAAAAACTATTTTTTGCAATGAAAAGTGTCTTTTAGCATGTGACAGCTGCCAAACATAAAAACCCGCTATAAATAGTAAATCAAACCCCCCTTTCTCACCCCCTTAGTTAGGGAAAAATAATAAAATTTAAAAAAATGCATTTATTTCCATTTTCCTATTAGGGTTAGGGTTGTGTTAGGGTTAGGGTTGGAGTTAGAATTGGGGGAGTTTCCACTGTTCAGTCACATCAGGGGCTCTCTAAACGTGACATGGCGTCTGATCTCAATTCCGGCCAATTCTGCGTTGAAAAAGTCAAATGGTGCTCCTTCCTTTCCAAGCTCTGCCATGCGCCCAAACAGTGGTTTACCCTCACATATGGGGTATCAGCCTACTCAAATTGCACAGCAACTTTTGGGGTCCACTTTCTCCTGTTACCCATGGGAAAATAAAAAATTGGGGGCAAAAAGATCATTTTTGTGGAAAAAAATATGATTTTTTTATTTTTATAGCACTACGTTATAAACTTCTGTGAAGCACTTGGGGATTCAAAGTGCTCACCACACATCTAGATAAGTTCCCTACTGGGTCTAGTTTCCAAAATGGGGTCACTTGTGATGGGTTTCTATTGTTTAGGCACATCAGGGGCTCTTCAAATGGAACATGACGCCCGCAGACCATTCCATCAAAGTCTGCATTCCAAAGCGTCACTACTTCCCTTCCGAGCCCCGACGTGTGCCCATACAGTAGTTTACTCCCACATATGGGGTATCAGCGTACTCAAGACAAATTAGACAACAATAGTGATGAGCAAACGTGCTCGCCACTACTCAGTACACGGCGAGCACCGAGCATTTCCGAGATTACTCTGCCGATACTCGGGTCTCCACCCAGCATTTTTGGCGGGCTTTAAAGACATAATCATGCTGCAGGGATTGTCTGCCAGGCAATGAAATGCCGCAGCCATCTTTGCTGTGGTCGTGCAGTGATTGGCTGGCCGCACAGCATCATCAGTGGTATAAGAGACCGGATGCCACTCTGCTCGGCGGCCCCTTTCACATATCTGTGCGGGGGTCTGTACAGGTCTGTGGGTATTCAGTGGTCTGTGCGGGACTATGCGGGGGTCTGTGCGGGGGTATGGGGACCTGTTCAAGGGGCTGTGCGGGGGTATGCGGGTCTGTGCGGGGATATGCGGTGCTGTACGGGAGTCTGTGCGGGGTATGCGGGGCTGTGAGGGGGTATGCAGGGGTTTGTGCGGGGCTATGCGGGGGTATGCGGGGCTATGCGGGGTTGTAGGGGGGGCTGTGCCAGGGTATGCGGCTGTGTCGGCATCGTCCAATAGGACTAATTGTCCCATATGGCTATGCCCGCTACAGTGACAACATTAGCGGATGATGGGAAAGTAGTATTCCCATCATCCGACTAATGTGGTGAATGCAAAAAAAAAAAGACATACAGAACATACAACATATAACATATAATATACAGTACATACACATAACATACAACACATAACATAGAGTACATACTCACCGCACACACCTAATTCCCCAAAGCTTTCGTCTCCTGCTGTGAGCTCCAATCCCAAGCAGTTGCCAAGGTCACCAGGGCCAGCAGTCATTGGTGGGATCGATGTGATCATTCGATCCCACCAATGACAGGTCACAGCAGCGGTGTGACCGCGCTGTGACCTGTCTGTCACCTGCCTGTGACCTGTCTGACTGCTCTTCAGGAGTCCTCAGTCTAGCTGAGGATTCCTGCAGAGCGGTCACACAGCAAGACCTCCTGTGCTGGGTATTGTAGTGCCACAGCAGCCTGTAACACCACAATCCCTGCTGAAGAAAGAAGACAGAAAAAAGAAGAAAGAAAAAAGAGAAACTACTGTAAGAGGGGGCCAGGACGGCAGTCGCAGCCGAGAACACCAAGGCTCTGGTGTCCTGACCTCCTCCCACAGAAAAACCATCAGCTTCTACCGACGTACTTGTTCAGGGTGCTGGTCCACGGTCAGGGATTCCACTGCAGTATGACCCAGCTCCTGCACTCTTGGTTCCAGTGCTTGAAATAACAGACACAGATACTGGTTCTGATGCTAATTCAATGATTTTACTTTCTTAAATGGTCCCGGACACATCAGTTACATTATAGATCACACAGCATTCCTCCTGCACTTTCCCTTGCTTACTTTCTGTATCCTCACGCACATTCCGGGGTGGTAGTTCCCTAGGCGGTACCGCAGCATTACTGCTGTGAGACCTCAAAATATAGGGGATCCCGTTCATCTACTTCGCCTCAGACTTGCAGGCTTCAGCCCTATTTAAGATCTGCCACATGGTGAATACTTTGCGCCCTGCACAACTCTTGGACCACTTCTTCCTTTCTGTTTCTGCTGCAGTCATTAACTGCAATTTCCTCAGGTGATCCAATCTTATCCAGCACCCGTCTGACTGTGCCCGTGCTTTTCTGCTTTTCATCAATGTTGCCTAGCTGGTATGGCGTCCTGGGCTTAGAGCCCTTGTGGACTTGTCGGGCGTGCTCTCCCTTCTAACTTATTCCTATGACCTACGCTTGCTTAACTCATAGCAGCTCCTCCTAGTTAACCCTTACCTATCAACTATACCTAAAAAGGCCCACTAGAATACCCCCATCTAGTGGCCCACAACAGAACTATGCTTACTCAGTCTATGGAACTATATACTAACAGTGTCGTCCACTATTGAACCGGAAGGATGCACTGGCTTACCCTAAGCTTATACAAAACATATTATATTACAATACAATACAATCTATACAGCATGGTAACATATAATGTGGCAGTACCAGTGAGAACGGCAGTAATACACAATAGTGTAGCAGTACCGGAGCATAATCATATCTGTTCAATATTTACAATATATTTATATGGGAACTCTTAAAGGGGAGCTGACATTAAAGGGATATTCTTTTTCAATCCCTTACATTACAACTGTAAGTGTTACCCGATCCCTGATCCCTTCATCCCCCCATCCCCCTTCCCCCTCTTTTTACCCCCTCCACTCCTCTTTGCGCACATTTTCCATCTTTTTTTACCCCCTTTGTGCCACCTGACTACAGCCCTAACTGTTGATCCCTGCCCTATCTCTATTCATCCACCCCAATCCCCCATCCCCCCTCCCCCCTCATTTTACCCCCTTCCACTCCCCTTTGCGCAGCTGTCAATCATTGATTGGTGACGCAGTTCACCGATCAACACTCGTGCTCGCTTTTTTTTCTCAGCTCTCTTTGCGCCAACTCCGTACACACATCCCGTAGCTGCCAAACTTTGATAAGTGACGCAGTTCACTTATCAGAGCTTGTGTCTGCCATTTTCCAGTTTTTTCACCCCCCCCTTTGCGCCACTTGACTACAACCCTAACTGTTCATCCCTGATCCCTGCCCGATCTCTCTTCATCTCCCCCATCCCCCCATCCCCCTTTTTTTACCCCCCTCCACCCCCCTTTGCGTAGCCGCTGAGCGCTGATTGGTGACGCAGTTCACCGATCAACACTCATGTTTGCTTTCTTTTTTTCTCAGCCCCCTTTGCGCCAACTCCGTAAACACATCCCGCAGCTGCCAAACTTTGATAAGTGACGCAGTTCATGTATTAGAGCTCGTGCCTGCCTTTTTCCTTTTTTTTACCCCCCTTGCGCCACCCCCTTGTGCACATACAGCTGCCGCCGAACTTTGATATGTGAAACAGATCACTTATCAGATCTCGTGCCAGCTATTTTAGACACTTTTATTTTCGCCATCTCCGTACGCACATCCAGCAGCCACCGAATTTTGACAAGTGACGCAGTTCACTTATTAGAGCTAGGGCTTGCTGTTATAGACTTTTTTTTCCACAGGCATTTTTTTCTCCCTATTTTCTTTTTTCTTTTTCTTTTCAGAATAGTTTACACCAATCACTATCCCCCCCATACATACACATACAGTTATCAATTAACTACACACAAAGCACCATATTCACAAAAAAAATGTCCTGCTCATCAAATTCGTCGCAACAGTGCTAATCAGTGGAGGAGGCATATTCTTTCCTTGCCTCCAACACTGATAGTGAGGGAGAGGATCCCACATTTCTGTACTTTTTGGATTCTTGATCCTCATCCTCTTCCTTTTTCTCCTTCTCATCTTCTTCCTCTGGTCCTGGTGAACCACCACGCAGACGCCCCAGTACAGAAGATGAGGCAGCGCTCACCATTCCCGCAGCTCAACCAGCAGACCCCGTATGGACCTCGCCCCCCGAAAATTACGAGCCACTGATTCCTGATTTTGTGGCAGAATTAGGAATCAACTTTGACACCATCAGACTCACAGAAATAGACTTTTTCAAAGTCTTTTTGTCTGAGGATTTTGTTAACCTCATGGTGGAGCAAACTAGTTTGTACGCTCATCAATTTTTGGAACAAAACCCGCGTTCATCATTTTCTAACTGGTCTCCTCACTCTCCTGTAGACGCAGCTGAAATGACACAGTTTTAGGGCCTGGTCCTTCATATGGGGATCCTGAAGAAGCTAGAACTTCGGCAATATTGGAGTGTTGATATTTATATAACACTCCAGTGTTGCGAAAGGTCATGGCCTGGACACGTTTTGAGGCCATCCATAAATTCCTGCATTATACCAATAATGCACAGTGTCTCGCATGAGATGACCCCAACTTTGACCGTCTGTTCAAAGTTCGGCCGGTCATCGAACACTTCAACAAAAATTTTGCTAAAGTTAACGTGCCCCAAAGGGACATCTGCGTGGATGAGTCCTTAGTCATTTTAAGGGAAGGCTCCGATTCCATCAGTACCTGCCCAGCAAGAGGGCCAGGTATGGACTCAAACTCTACAAACTGTGTGAGAGTACCTCAGGGTACACCCACAGGTTTAGAGTTTATGAACAGAAGGACAGCAGGATTGAACCTCTTGAGTGTCCCCCTGTCCTGGGAGTGAGTGAGAAAATTCTGTGGGATTTGGTGCACCAACTGCTGGATAAAGGTTATCACCTTTACACCGATATCTTTTATTCCAGCATCCCATTCTTCATATCCCTCTCTGCGCGAGGTACCGCAGCCTGTGGTACTGTCTGCAAAAATCAGAGAGGCCTCCCAAAAAAAATACTTGGGTAGATACTCAGAAAAGGTGACAGCAGAGCCCAATGTAGCGACCACCTGCTGGTGGTCAAGTACAATGACAAGAGGGATGTCCTTCTCTTGACCATCATACACAGTGATGGCAGTGCCCTCAGCACTGTACGGGGTAACTACACAGGTCAGCAAATAGACCTATGTACTGGGGTACAACAAAAACATGAGGGGGCATTGATATCTCCGATCAACTCCTCCAACCGCACAATGCTTTGAAAAGGCCAAGGTGTGGTGCTAAAAGCTGGCAGTGCACATCGTCCAAATGGCAATGCTCAACGCTTTCCTGCTGTCACGATGTGCACGCCACACTGATACTTCGTACCTTCAGTTCCAGGAGGTAATTGTAAAGGCACTGAAATTTGGCACTCCGGAACGAGTGGGCCCCAGTACTTCTGGAACGGAAGGTGCTTGTATCGTACCAGGTCAGCATTTTCCGGGGGTGGTCCCGCCAACCGGAAGAAAAGGTAAGCTGCAAAAAAAGTGCCGACTCCCGAGTGTGTTACAAAAGGGGAATAGACAAGGATACCATTTATCAATGCGACACCTGCCCCGAAAAACCTGGCCTGTGTGTGAAAAATTGCTTCAAATTGTACCACACCTCCATGCACTACTAATTTACTTTACTGGAAACAGTAGATTAGTTGGGGCACATCTAGATTTGTTCCTTGGGGGTCTAGTATCCAAAATGATGTCACTTGTGTTTTTTTAATGTTTAGGCACATCAGGGGCTCTGCAAACGGAACATGACGCCCACAGACCATTCCATCAAAGTCTGCATTTCAAAACGTCACTACTTCCCTTTCGAGCCCCGACGTGTGCCTAAATAATTTTTTCCCACATGTGGGGTACCAGCGTACTCAGTGTGCCCAAACAGTAGTTTTCTCCCACATGTTGGGTACCAGCGTGCTCAGGACAAA
Source organism: Dendrobates tinctorius (assembly GCF_039654945.1). Taxonomy (NCBI): domain Eukaryota; kingdom Metazoa; phylum Chordata; class Amphibia; order Anura; family Dendrobatidae; genus Dendrobates; species Dendrobates tinctorius. The sequence goes on along the minus strand of NW_027361766.1, from coordinate 17,263,285 downwards.
TTAGACAACAACTTGTAGGGTCCAATTTCTTCTGTTAACGTTGGGAAAATTTAAAATTGGAAACTAAAAATCATTTTTGTGGGAAAAAAATAGGATTTTAAATTTTCACGCCCGGGCATTATAATCTTTAGTGAAACAGTTGGGGGTTAAAAGTTTTCACCACACATCTAGATAAGTTCCCTACTGGGTCTAGTTTCCAAAATGGGGTCACTTGTGATGGGTTTCTATTGTTTAGGCACATCAGGGGCTCTGCAAATGGAACATGACGCCCACAGACCATTCCATCAAAGTATGCATTCCAAAACGTCACTACTTCCCTTTCGAGCCCCGACGTGTCCCCAAACATTAGTTTTCTCCCACATGTGGGGTATCAGAGTACTCAGGACAAATTGGACAACAACTTTTGGGGTCCAATTTCTCCTGTTACCCTTGGGAAAATAAAAAATTGGGGACTAAGAAATCAATTTTGTGTAAAAAATGTTTTTATTTTTTTTCATGCCCAGGCATCATAAACGTTAGCAAAACACTTGGGGGTTCAAAGTGCTCACCACACTTCTTGATTAGTTCCTTAGGGGGTCTGGTTTCCAAAATGGGGTCACTTGTGGGGGGTTTCCACTGTTTAGGCACATCAGGGGCTCGCCAAACACGACATGGCGTCCGATCTCAATTCCAGCCAATTTTAGTTTGAAAAAGTCAAACGGTGCTTCTTCCCTTCCGAGCCCTACCGTGTGCCCAAACAGTGGTCTCCCCACATATGGGGTATCAGCGTACTAAGGACAAATTGGACAACAACTTTTGGGGTCCAATTTCTCCTGTTACCCTTGTGAAAATAAAAAACGGGGGTGCGAAAAGATAATTTTTGTGAAAAAAATATTTTTTATTTTTACGGCTCTACATTATAAACTTCTGTGAAGCACTTGGGGGTTCAAAGTGCTCACCACACATCTAGATAAGTTCCTTAGGGGATAGAAAATATCCTCCCAGATTACTATGATCCCTTCACACGATTACAACTACCAAGAAGAGCAAAGAAGGACTAAGATCAAATTTTTAAAAGGTATATACAGTAAATACAAATTTTATTATATCTCATGAAAAACTACAAATTATAACACAGTACCAAATAGTAGGGACCAAATAACAATGAAGCACACAGGAGGTATGACCCATAAGCTGCCCTATAAGTATTCTAAGGAAAACACAGATGAGATGATTAGATAGATAGATAGATACCGTATATACTTGTGTATAAGCCGATATTTTCAGCCCATTTTTTGGGGCTGAAAATCCCCCTCTCGGCTTATACACGAATCATATACTGGGGGGGATCGGCGGGAGAAGGAGAGCGGGGGTGTCAGAGACCATACTCACCCCTCCTGGCTCCTCTCTGCAGCCCCCTGCTTGTTCCATGCTCTCCGCCCCCTACTCTCTTCCTGCTTCAGCGGTCACGTGGTACCGCTCATTAAACTCATGAATATGCGCATATACATGAGTTTAATGAGCGGTACCACGTGACCGCTGAAGCAGGAAGAGCAGCGCCGAGAACAAGGAACAAGCAGGGGCAGGGGGGCTGCGCTGCAGGGACAAGCGCCAGGATGGGGGTGAGTAAGAACAGGGGGAGGCATATTCACCTGTCCATGCGCGTCGCTCTGCTGTCTTGCGTCCTCTGCAGTGACATTCAGGTCAGAGCCCACAACGCTGATGAGCAGGGGGCAGCGACGGAGGTGAGTATACAGTTTTTTTCTTTTTGGTAACGGAGGCAGCGGCAGCAGCAGCAACATGATGGGGCCACTCACTGTGCAGCATTATCTGGGGCCACTCACTGTGCAGCATTATCTGGGGCCACTCACTGTGCAGCATTATCTGGGGCCACTCACTGTGCAGCATTATCTGGGGCCACTCACTGTGCAGCATTATCTGGGGCCACTCACTGTGCAGCATTATCTGGGGCCACTCACTGTGCAGCATAACTGGGGCCACTCACTGTGCAGCATTATCTGGGTCCACTCACTGTGCAGCATAACTGGGGCCACTCACTGTGCAGCATAACTGGGGCCACTCACTGTGCAGCATTATCTGGGGCCACTCACTGTGCAGCATTATCTGGGGCCACTCACTGTGCAGCATTATCTGGGACCACTCACTGTGCAGTATTATCTGGGACCACTCACTGTGCAGCATTATCTGGGACCACTCACTGTGCAGCATTATCTGGGGCCACACACTGTGCAGCATTATCTGGGGCCACTCACTGTGCAGCATTATCTGGGACCACTCGCTGTGCAGCATTATCTGGGGCCACTCGCTGTGCAGCATTATCTGGGGCCACTCGCTGTGCAGCATTATCTGGGGCCACTCACTGTGCAGCATAACTGGGGCCACTCACTGTGCTGCAATATCTGGGGCCACTCACTGTGCTGCAATATCTGGGGCCACTCACTGTGCAGCATAACTGGGGCCACTCACTGTGCACCCTAGGCTTATACGCGAGTGAGGCGCCCCTGGGGGTTCAGTCGCCACAGAGGTACTGCACCTCCTCCTGAGGTGTGGTACCCCACTATCCAGGTAAGGTGGACACACCTGACCGCACTCCAACACCTGCACCCAGCACAGACACTTTAGAATAGCGGAGCACCCTGTAAGTCAGCTGCTTTGGTTCACGAAGGGTGCTGGGGAAGCAGGTGGAGCTTAGACTGCACAAGAGAGCGGAAGAAGGTTAGGAAAGGGTCAGTTAGTGAGAGAAGATCCCCGGAGAGGGATGGAGTGGAAGGAAGTGCAGCAGCAGACGGTTGTGAGTCAGAGCTGTTGGCACGGGAAGGAGCAAGAGAAAGCCTGATTCTTCAGAAGAGAGATAGATTAGTGCGGAACATGGGGAGAAGAGAACTGAGGACAAGGGTGAGCGCAGAGCCCTTCCTTAAGTTAAAGTGCATGGTTCGGAGTCCGGTATCCGAAGTTGTATGGATTCTGATGGTCCTGCAGCAGAAACCGGAGGAATAGAAGTTGTCACCACTTTATTCCCAACTAAGACTCGGGGGCACAATAGCAACGTGTGTGAGCCGGGACCTGATAGTAGGAAGTCCCCGAAGTGGGCTACAGCTGTCTGCCGTACGAGTGGAGTTCTAAGTAACATCTGGAAGGAGGAACTTGAGTTTAATTCACAATTACAAGTACTTCAGTTTAGGCGCTAGTGAGGAGACGTCCAGGAAAGGCATATGTTGGAGGAGTGCTGGAAAGGTGTACTCTATCTTGCCTGGGAGTTGGCTGAGCCCCTGACCTGGAGGACGCGGCACCGAAGTGGGCATCTGTATGCGCAACAGACTGTGAGTAAAGCCTTGGAACTACAAACCCTTGTGTCCTCCACTTATTCCTGCACCACTCATCCAGCACTGCTACATCTCTGTGCCTAACACTGCACCCTCTTCCTCAACACCTACCACTACTGCCCTGGGACTACAGCTCCACCTGTGGGGAGCTTCAACATCATTGCTGCACCACAACATCTGTCCCAGAGAAGCAACCCTGCAGCACTGGTCAAACTGACCAGAAGCCACAGGTGGTGTCACGAATCATCTCAATAACCTTATCCCCATCACTCTACCCCTTTTACATTGACTGCCTGAGGCCACGGACCGGGTCACTGCCACTGTGACTTCTCCCATTGAAATCAACGGACCCGGCACCGAGTACCCCACGTCCTCTGGGAGTGAGTCATGAGTCAATAAGTTTTCCCAGTTTTTTGTGACAAAATTAGGGGGGTCGGCTTATACACGGGTCGGCTTATACACGAGTATATACGGTTGATAGATACCGTAGATAGATAGAGACAAAAAACAAAGGCAGCACAACAGTTTCTTCAGGGTAAAAAAAATGCTATTTAATTGCCCAAAATGGCAATTGTGAGTCTTTCTCAAGCAACAAACAAGTGGCAATGTTCAATTTTTATAGGTGTACTAGCTGAAGAGCCCGGCGTTGCCTAGGCATAGTAGCCACATAAAAACTGTGCATCTAATCCTATCCTGTGTGATACTGACTGCTGAGCCGTGTATCTAATCCTATTCTGTGTGATACTGTCTGCTGAGCCGTGTATCTAATACTATTCTGTGTGATACTGTGTGCTGAGCTGCGTATCTAATCCTATCCTGTGTAATACTGTCTGCTGAGCCGTGTATCTATTCCTATCCTGTGTGATACTGAATGCTGAGCCATGTGTCTAATACTCTCCTGCGTGATACTGACTGCTGAGCTGTGTATCTAATCCTATCCTGTGTGATACTGACTGCTGAGCCGTGTATCTAATCTTATCCTGTGTGATACTGGGCTCCCCCTGCAGTCTGTGTCAGAGGGTGGTCTGTGTTGGCACGGTAATAAATTGTGTTATTTCCAGCTTTACAGAAGGACAATAACACCATAGAAATGATAAGAATAATAGGCCTCAGTTACCACAACTGTCTACAAAGAAAACTGTTGCTGATAGCAACCAATCACAGCTCATTTTTCATCTTTTAAACAGCTCTGGGACAGCGTGGCGAGTTTTGAGTGGCGACTTTTGTGTGGCGAGGTTGGTGTATGTGTGGTGAAATGTGTGCTGAGGGTGGTATATGTGTTGAAGCACGTGGCAGTGTGTGGCGCATTTTGTGTGTGTTCATATCCCCGTTTGTGGTGAGTATCCCATGTCAGGGCCCCACCTTAGCAACTGTACGGTATATACTCTTTGGCGCCATCGCTCTCATTCTTTAAGTCCCCCTTGTTCACATCTGGCAGCTGTCAATTTGCCTCCAACACTTTTCCTTTCACTTTTTCCCCATTATGTAGATAGAGGCAAAATTGTTTGGTGAATAGGAACGCGCGGGGTTAATATTTCGCCTCACAACATAGCCTATGACGCTCTCGAGGTCCAGACGTGTGACTGTGCAAAATTTTGTGGCTGTAGCTACGACGGTGCAGATGCCAATACATACATACACTTTTCCCCCATTATGAAGATAGGGGCAAAATTGTTTGGTGAATTGGAACGGGCGGGGTTAAAATTTCGCCTCACAACATAGCCTATGACGCTCTCGGGGTCCAGACGTGTGACTGTGCCAAATTTTGTGGCTGTAGCTGCGACGGTGCGGATGCCAATCCTGGACATACATACCCACATTGAGCTTTATATATTAGATATATTTCATATTTAATATGAGTTTTAAGACAAATAAGGAACATTTCATAAAGCATATATGATATTCAATTGATTGTGGCAATATATGGTGCATATAAATTGCCAATACTGCATTCAATAGTGCTTACAGTGTGCGTACAATAGTAAGAACATTTGATTGTCTTACATAATGTTTGTAAAAACTGCTTTAAAGAGTACAAATTAGGCAAATGTAGGACTTGGAATGTACTTTGATATATGAGATTCCGGATATTTTGCTTGTTCGGAGCTGCAGATCCGGCACAATGTGTCTGTGCAGTTTGAAAAAAGACGACAAAAGCATTCAAATAAAACACCACACAACTTGCATTGATTTCAATTCAATCTATCTTTGGAAACCATTTCAGGGAAGGGGGCGCTGCACCAACTCTGGAGATACTGCAATACCAGGTCAATGCGTGGAGTGGACAGAGCAAGCTCTTTTTCCATCTCCCTGCTCTAAAATTCCATTTAATATATGGTCCCCAGATAGGGGGTGTATCAGATATTAAACTGATAAGAACCGATTTATTTTTTTATTTCTGGCAATCTCCTCCGGGAATATTCTCAAACAATTCCTTTTCTTCCAGAACTCCATTTTCTCCAAAGACTTTTCCGTCCACACAATGTCCTTTTGTCCCCACAGCTATGTGTGGCGACAGATGCCCCTCACAAGCAAGAGTGATGGCAAGAATGATCGCCCCTCGTTGCCCAAGGACTAATCCGTCTACCTAATAGCAGCAGGGGGGTGAAGCCCCACTTGCAGGTGAGGCGATCCCCCTCAGGCCAAGGAGCTGGGTACCCTAAGCGCCTTAGGCCAAGACTAAGGCAGAAACCGCTAGATCACTACTCTTGATCTTAGCCAAAAAGCAGAGAGGTGATAACCAGAATTGGTTTTGCACTTGTGGCGCCCCATGGCCTAAGAAAGTTACCTGTTATGGAGAATGAGCCAAAGAAAAACCTGAGGAAGACATTTTAACAAACTGTGGACGCACTAAAAACAACAGCTCTGGCTAGTTTCACATTTGCGCTTTATAGCGCAGCGACGGCCTGCGCACTGCCGCCGCTAAGCCCCGCCCCCTGCCGACTCCCTGCCCGCCCCTTCCGGTCATCGCCGCCTTCTAGCGCACATGGGCGCTTGCGATCTGCGCACCCTACCTTTAGCATAGGGTGCGCAGATCGTGCGCTGGCCGTGCGCTAGCAGGATTTTACCGTGCGCTGCGCACTTTTGAAGGTGCGCCCGTGTGCGCCGAATGCAGCATGTTGCATTTCGGTGCGCACGGCGCACCTTCAAAAGTGCGCAGCGCATGGCAAAATCCTGCTAGCGCACGGCCAGCGCACGATCTGCGCACCCTATGCTAAAGGTAGGGTGCGCAGATCGCAAGCGCCCATGTGCGCTAGAAGGCGGCGATGACCGGAAGGGGCGGGCAGGGAGCCGGCAGGGGGCGGGGCTTTGCGGCGGCCGTGCGCAGGCCGTCACTGCGCTATAAAACGCAAATGTGAAACTAGCCTCTGCAGCTTGTTTTAGCTGCATTCCACGCGTTTTGAATCTGCATAGCTCCATCTGTTTTAACACACCCTCACTGGCCCTGTTGTTCAAAAGCAGGTGCCTCAGTGGAATATTCAACAACAAAAATAAACGAGCAACTGTCTTCCCTTACCTTTCGGAAGTGGCTTCTCAGCACACACCAGCCATGTTTTCAGATGCACAGCTATATATAGGCCTACGGCCTATTGTGAGCCCAGTGTTCCATGGCACACACTCTATCTACTGCAGACAGCACACCTTGCTGCTGCTACAAACCATTAGATTACTCAGACAGGTGAAGATAGGCAGCACATTCAAAGGCCCACCCCATACCAAATTTACATTATTTTTTTTTTAATACGTACACTCAAAATTAAGAAGTCGGTGGTCCACAAGAGGATGCCAATGTTTTACAAAAGAAATCATAGCCTCAGGGGCACTTAGGAAATGTATGTTCCTTTATAGTATTGTAATGGATACTGTAAAATATATGAGCGAGAAAAACATTAATTTATTTAGGCATTCTTCATATAAATAGACAAAAAACGGGTTGAACTATCTCAAAACGTCTTTCTAGATGGTTAGTGCTTGTAAGAATCAATGCAAATAGAAATCTAAACTCTCAAGCAAGTAGGAATCTAGTCCAGTGACTTATTAAAGCAAAAATATAATTTATTTTTTTAAAATTCAAAATATTGCAAACAAAGTGTTATGTGTTTAAAATTAAATTAAATCTGTCCAAGTGGGCAAAGTGCAAGCACATTATGTCTGGGAAATAGTTAATAGAGGCAGTCAGATGGGATGATTAGATAGATAGATAGATAGATAGATAGATAGATAGATAGATAGATAGATAGATAGAAAAAACGACGGCAGAACACTAGTTAGTAAATGCTATTTGTCTTATAACTCATATCAAATATGTAAATGTATACACCTATAAAAGTTGAACATTGCCACTTGTTTGTTGCTTGAGAAAGACTCACAATTGCCATTTTGGGCAATTAAATAGCATTTTTTTTTACCCTGAACTAACTGGTGTGCTGCCTTCATTTTTTTGTCTCTATCTATCTATCTATCTATTTAATCATCTCATCTAACTGTCTCTATTAACTATTTCCCAGACATAATGTGCTTGCACTTTGCTCACTTCGACAGATTTTATTTAATTTTAAGCACATAGCACTTTCTTTGCAATAATTTGAATTTTTTTGAGAATTTTCATATTTTGGCTTTAAAAGGAAGGTTGTCACCCTCAATACTCAAACTAAACTATTTATATGGTCCCTATAACAATCATAGTAAAAAGTTTTATTACATACTGTATGTAAAGAAGAGGTTTTGGTGCACTCTTATGATAGCTTAATGCTCTATGCACCGTTCAACTCGATCAAGTAAACCCCATCCTCGTGATGACTGACAGCGCTCCAAAAAGCTCTACTTGTATTGAATCCCCAGCTCCAATCACAAAACGTCATAACAGAGGGCACCCTCTGTTCTGTCTGCAGTGGCCACTCGCTGCACACTATATCACACAACAGCGGGCGGCCGTTGGTTATGGGAGGTAGATGAGAGAAAACTCACACTGACACTGTGTGCACTTGGCTCCTGCAGTGTCAGAACGTTATCGCCCTCTCCTACCACTATCGGCAGCCTACTGCTGTATGATCCTGTGTGCAGCGAGAGTCAGCTGCAGACAGGAGAGGGCACCACACAAATTGACACTATGTGCTCTTGGCTCCAGCAATGTTAGTATGTGGAGGGCTGCAGATTCAGTACAGGCAGTTCTCTTTGATGCACTTTCAATCACCACAATGTGAGGGCGGGTGCTGTGGAATTGAGGGGGGCACAAGGCACTTGGTCACAACAAGGGTACACTGAGGTCACCAAATTTACGTATTTTGTTTTATATAAAAACTATTAATTTACGTAAGTAAAATCTGTATAATTATGATTGCTAAATGGCTAATGTCCCCTATATGAATGTATACATGGTTTTGTGGTTTCGGGGGCGATAGACTTCCTTATAACCTTTTGTCCAGGAGATGAAATCATAATCGCTTTCTTCCAAAAAATAGCATAACAGCGGCCAACATGTTGTGCATGCTACCGCAGCTAAATCTCATTCATTCCGTTGGAGCTAAGTGGTAATATCGGATGCCAGCCATGCCCAGTTCTAGGTAGCTCTAGTTGTGAAGAAATAACCCAGTAAAGTAGTATATCATTTATAAATTTGCACAACCTAAGGGGTTATCTCAAGTTTGTCCTTCAGGAAAGCATGGCTCCTCTGCCTTCCATAAGGTGATGGGCTCCTGAAGATTCACAGTTCAGGCCGGTGACTCAAACTCCGCATCATCAAGAGAGAATTGAGATCAGACCGAAAATTTCTTTATTTTTGAATTTTATGACATTTAGAAAATCTTTAAAACCTCATGAAATGGGAGTCGTCATTAGACTATACTATTGCCCGATGCCGACCTGAAATGGATATTCTAGTCACAACCACCCAGTGTAGCTGTCATTTCTAAATGATTAGAAAATTAGATTTTAATTTTTTTTTTTCCACTTCCAAAAACATATCACCATTATTTTTCATTGGAAAATGTAACTCACACCTACTCAGTATTGTTAAAGAACAGTTTGCAAAGTCGTTCATCCCTTCCTTGACCAACTCTAGTAGACTGACAGATCTCTCCCATGTGTGTCTATCCAGAGGGTGAAGTATTGAACACGTCACTAATTTTCTAAGTAAATATTTTTCTAAAGGTGCTATAGACATGAAATTCTCACCAGATGTCAGTAACAGCCTATCCAATCCACACAGACAAAGAAATCAAACCATAGATATCACAGGGAAAAAGTGTTGAACATACTTACTTAAATTTATTTCATACTTCGTATAAAAGCATTTGTTTCTTGATGACATTTTCAAGACACCTCCTGTATGAAGAAACTAGTCGCATGCATTGCTCAGGTGTGATTTTGGCCCATTCTTCCACACAAACACTTCAGATCCTGAAGGTTCCTTAGGCTCCTTCTATGAACTCTGAGCTTTAGTTCCTTCCATACATTTTCTATTGGATTCAGATGATTGGCTGAACCATTCTAGCAGCTTTATTTTCTTTCTCTGAAACCAATTGAGAGTTTTTTTGGCTGTGTGTTTGGGATAATTGTCTTGCTGAAATGTCCACCCTTGTTTCATCTTCATCATCCTGGTAGATGGCAGCAGATTTTTATCAAGAATGTCTCGCTACATCTGTCCATTCATCCTTCCTTCAATCATATGAAGTTTTCCAGTGCTGTATGCTGAAAAACAGCCCTACACCATGATGTTCCCACCTCTAAACTTTACTGTTGGTATGGTGATTTTGGGTCATACGTAGTGCCTTTTGGCCTCCAAACATGGTGTGTATTATGGCATTCAAAGACTTCAATTTTGGTGTCATCTGACCAGACTACCGTATATTGTCTCAGAATTTCACAGGCTTGTCTAAATGTTGTTAAGCAACCTTGGGCTCCTTACTATGTGCATTGCTGACTTTTTCATTGTCATGTGTTAGCATATAAAGTATGCCATAACTGTCAATAACCCAGGATGGCTCAGGGCTGTTAATAGACCATGGACCACAGCGATCTTGAGAAAAGGATTCACAGAAGCATAACAAAGTTCATTTAACTTGTTAAATAGCCAAGATTGTTTGCAATATTGGCCTTTCGGGGAGGAATGCAGATTGGAATAAAAGCTGTGTTTATAATCACACCAGTAAGGCCTCGCTCACATGAGCGCATAAATCAGTTGTGTGCAATGTGAGAAAACATTGCATTGCACTCTGACTAATGTTATTCAATGAGGTAGTGCTCATAAGTGAGTTGTTTGTCAGCTCAGACTGAGAAAAAAATCACAGCATGTTGCGAGTGGATGCTACAAAAAGCAGCCACAGACAGAACACTCAGAATATATAGATAGATAGATAGATAGATATAGTGTATATAGAATATATAGTGGGGAAAATAAGTATTTGATACACTGCCGATTTGCACGTTTTCCCACCTGCAAAGAATGGAGAGGTCTGTACTTTTTATTGTAGTTACACTTCATCTGTGAGAGACAGAATCTAAAAGTGAAAACCAGAAAATCATATTGTATGATTTTTACATGATTAATTAGCATTTTATTGCATGAAATAAGTATTTGACAAAACAGAAAACCAGAACTTAAAATGTGGTACAGATACCTTTGTTTGCAATTACAAAGGTCAGACATCTCCTGTAGTTCTTAACCAAGTTTGCACACACCGCAGCAAGAATTTTGGCCCACTCCTCCGTACAGATCTTCTCCTGATCTTTCAGATTTAAGGGCTGTCACTGGGCAATAATGAGTTTCAGATCTCTCCAAAGATTTCCTATTGGGCTCAGGTCTGGAGACTGGCTAGGTCACTTCAGAACCTTTAAATGCTTCCTATGGAGCCACTCCTTAGTTGCCCTGGCTGTGTGTTTCGTGTCATTGTCATGCGGGAAGACCCAGCCACGACACATCTTCAATGCTCTTACTGAGGGAATGAGATTGTTGTCCAAAATCACATGATACATTACCCCATCTATTCTCCCTTCAATACGATGCAGTCATCCTGTCCCCTTTGCAGAAATACACCCTAAATGTATGATGTTCCCTCACCATGCTTTGTGGTCGAGACGGTGTTCTAGGGGTTGTAGTCATCCTTCTTCCTCCAAACACGGCAAGTGGAGTTGATACAAAGAAGTTCTATTTTGGTCTCATGTGACCACATGACCTTCTCCCATGCCTCCTCTGGAGCATTTAGATGGTCATTGGTGAGCTTCCAACAGGCAAAGACATGTGCTAGCATGAGCAGTGAGATCTTACATGCCCTGCAGGATTTTAACCCAGGACGGCGTAGTATGTTACTAACGGTAATGTTTGAGACGGCTCTCTTCAGGTCATTGACCAGATTCTCCCATCTAGTTCTGGGTTGATTCCTGACCTTTCTCAGAAATATTCTTTACCCCACAAGATGGGATCTTGCATGGAGCACCAGACATAGGAAGATTGTCATTCATCTTGTATTTCTTCAATTTTCTAATAATTGTGTCAACAGTTGTTGCCTTGCCACCAAGCTGCTTGCCTAGTGTCCTGTAGCCCATACCAGCCTTGTGTAGGTCTACAATTTTGTGCCTGGTGTCCTTAGACAGCTCTTTAGTCTTGGCCATGGTGGAGACGTTGGAGTGTGATTGATTATGTGGACTGGCATCTTTTATACAAATAGGTGCAATTAATACAGGTAATGACTGCAGAGTAGGAGGGCTTCTTAAAGAAAACTAACAGGTCTGTGAGAGCCAGAATTCTTGCTGGCTGGTAGGTGATCAAATAATTACTTCATGCAATTTAATTATTTAAAAATCATTCAATGTGATTTTCTGGTTTTTACATTCTGTCTCTCACAGTTAAGCAAAACCAAAGGAAAAAACAATGTGTGTATATACCCTAATGAAAATAAATAAGTAAAAACGCAAGTGCATTAAATAACATAGGGTACTTGGTAAACACTGTTTTGATCAAAACAGTGTTTACCAAGTACCTTATATTATTTATGAACTTGCTTTTTTACTTATTTATTTTCATTAGCATATATACACACACATTGTTTTTTCCTTTGGTTTTGCTTGCTTTTATGGCCAGTGTGAACATGCTTTTATATCATGCATGTCATTCAAGTTTACTCCAGTTCAATTTTTTTATTTTTTTTGTGTTTCTTTAGTATTTTTGAATGAATACAGTACAAATAGGGTGTGGCCTCCTTTCTACTGAGCTGTGTAGTTCATTTAAAGTCCCTCTTAAGGCTGGTTTCACATTTGCGTTTTTTAGCGCTGGAAAAAAACGCTAACCTGCGCATGCGTTTTTTCCCCTATATTTAACATGGGTGCGCATACATGCGCGCTTGTAAGCGCATGTATGCGATTTTCATGCGCTGCGTTTTTTTGGGGTGTGCGATTGGATTTTCCAGACGCAGCATGTTGCATTTTTGGGCCCTGCAAAAAAGCGCATGCGCACATATGCGCACGTTTTGCGCACGTTTTGCGCTAAAAATGGCCATTATAGCCTATGGATGCGCATATGTGCGCACTGGCATGCTCATGTAAGCGTTTTTTTGCATATGCGTTTTTTTTTTTTAACCATGGAATTTAGGGGTTTGGGTTAGAGTTAGGGTTAGTTAAGGGGGTTTAGGGTTAGGGTTAGGGTCAGGGTCAGGGTTGGGTTTTGGGTCAGGGTTAGGGTTAAGTATGGTTTGGTTAAGGGTTAGGGTCATGGTTAGGGTCAGGATTAGGGTTAAGTATGGTTTTGTTAAGGGTTAGGGTCAGGGTTAGGGTTAAGTATGGTTTTGTTAAGGGTTAGGGTCAGGATTAGGGTTAAGTATGGTTTTGTTAAGGGTTAGGGTCAGGGTTAGGGTTAGGGTTAGGGTCAGGGTTAGGGTTAAGCATGGTTTTGTTAAGGATTAGGGTCAGGGTTAGGGTCAGGATTAGGGTTAAGTATGGTTTTGTTAAGGGTTAGGGTTAGGGTTAGGGTTAGGGTCAGGGTCAAGTATGGTTTTGTTAAGGGTTAGGGTCAGGGTTAGGGTTAGGGTCAGGGTTAGGGTCAGGGTTAGGGTCAGGGTCAGGGTCAGGGTCAGGGTCAGGGTTAGGGTTAGTAAAGTCATGGTTTGGGTAGTGTGAGGGGCCACCTAAAAATGTTGGAAAAAAACGCAAACGCGGTAAAAACGCACTAAAAACGCATACAAACGCTTAAAAACGCTGCGTTTTTTTCATGCATGCTCATAAAAATGCTTGAAAAAAACGCAGCAGTTGTATGCTTTTGTATGCGTTTTTTCAATGCGTTTTTTTGCGGGAAAAACGCGCTGCAAAAAAAAGCAAGTGTGAAACTAGCCTAAGCTGGGTGTCCGTTTGGGACCCAGAGACTCTGCCACTATTCACACTAGGAAGGTTTTACCATTAGTGTAGTTACTGTCTCAAATGGGTACACCTTGCCGTGGTGGGACAGCTTTATACGTTTTTGATCAAAACAGTGTTTACGGGGGTGTGGCCTGGCTTCTGCCACATGAAGAAGCAAGAGTCCTAAGCTCCCACAGAAACCCCACTAAAAAGCGTCATAAGCGACTCTGAGACCCATTACTGGCTAGGATTAGCCTTCTACCTAAAGCCTAACTCACAGGGCTTAATCTGAGACCAAATTCAGATCTCTAGGCTAAAAAGATCTTGTGATAAGAAGATCTGAACATTGTGAGCTGGGAGACCTCATGGTCACACCGCCATCTTAGACCCCGGATGTACTGTGACCTGCGGCAGAAAACAGAGGAAGAAACTGTCTGTTCTTCCCCGGCTACCAGGAGGTCCCTCGCCTGTCAGCTGAAGAGCGGTTGGGACCTAGGATTTTGGGGCCGCAGCTGCAGAGCGGTCTTCTGGGGAGGTTGCGGTGTCTCATGCGCCGCCGGTTTCACAGCCGGAGCTCCTGCATCTACACATCAGTACTCTGCCAATCGCAATCAGAGCCTGTCAGCGATCGCTTCGGGGACTTACCCGGATCACTGCTGAGGAAACTGCTGTGAAGGACAGACCCACCGGTGGACACTGTGACTGATCACGTGGAAGCGCCGGTGGAGAGGAGACGTGGGCCACTTCTACCCCCTGCAGCGTCGGGGGACGGAGACCGGAGTCTGGGCTCCTGATCACTGAAACTGCGTCACCAATCTGAAGCACAGTAGCGACACAGTAGTGTCAGCACCCTCCCTACAAATAGGGGTACAAGGTAAGCCCGGCAACGGGATTCCCCTACGGACTATAACACTCTGCAAATATAGAGAGTGGGTGTACCCTGGACTGGCCAGCGAGCGACTTTGCTGTGGAGTTTGATATAAACTATAATCGGGAAATCACTTCCCCAGCATTAACATATGAGAGGGAGACGGGATTACTGCTTAAGCGAGGGGCATGTTATGGAATATCACAGAGTGTAACCTACACAGTTCAAGGTCCAAGAGACTGGGAGTCAAATTATAGAATTATAGACTGCAGAGCGCAATTTTTACATAAAGTGGACGGGAGGTGCTATAGGTGAAATTGCCGTTTATTGAGGGACAGAGAGCAACGCTGTGGAATATAAAGTAGTCATTGTGGATTGATAATAAATCTCTAAGGTATATAGTACCCATAATAAAGTCTGGCCTAGTACCTCCTCTCAACGCCACTGCTCCACCTAGTGGATAAATAAATATTTCTCTGTGACAATTGAGAATTTGAGGATAATAGCTTTATTCCTTCCTAGCTTTGGCATTTAAAGAGGTGGTTCCAAACTTGAGTTATGTGACTTACACGGAGGGTGCCCATCCTGTCGCTCTAATTATTTAAAGCCGGGAACCTGTCTACTGAAATTGGGAGACCCAATTTAAATAGCTTGCTTATACACCAATTTTCCAAATGGGACAAAAGTCTGATAACAAAAAATCATTACAAAGCCAAAGAAAAACCTCCGCATCTTATTCCAGATCAAATACAGATATTCCCAACCAGCTGAGCCCAATTAAACTTAGATCTCCCCAAAAAGCTGATGACTATAAGACTCATAAAATAACAACACAATCAAACGGTGCTAAATCCACTTTCCAAAATACCACTCCAGTTACTAGAAGTAAAAACCCTCCTTCTTCGATGACTTCCTCCTCTGCACCGAATCAGCTGATGGATACTTCCGTCTCGACTAAGAGAAGTGCTCCAGAAGAGGAGAGAAATTCGGAATCAGAAAATAAAAATAAAAAAAGATCGACCTGAATCTGAACCAATGGCTCCAAAAATGAGTCACGAGGAGATATTCTTTCAAAAAATAACTTCACTAATTGACGAAAAACTAAATACGGGCTTCGCTAAACATAACGCCGCTTTCGAGGAGGTTTGCAGAGGTTTTACCCAAAAACTAGAAATTTATGAATCCAAAATAATCGACCTTGAAAAGAAGACAGAATCACTAATCAGTCAAAACATCGTTCTAAAAAAAGAAGTTAACGATATCAGAACCAAAATGGCTGACTTATAGGACAGGAGCCGGAGAAATAATTTGAAAATCAGAGGTATCCCCGAAGAAGTAAGCCAATCAGAGCTACCAGAATTTGTCAAAACTATTTTAAAAAAAACAATACCAAACCTCAATACCCTAGACCTGTGCATTGACAGAATACATAGACTTCCTAAACCCAAAGGCATCACAGCAGACAAACCAAGGGACACGATCCTTCGTCTGCATTTCTTTACCACCAAGGAAAAGATACAGAATTATGTCAAAGCCAAGGGCTCGCTCCCGGAACCTAACCACCAACTAAAAATATTTACAGATCTTTCAAAACATACTCTGGATTCCCGCAGATCCTTCAAGCCTTTAACAGATATTTTAAGAGGCAAAAACATCCAGTACAGATGGGGATTTCCTACTAAACTGATGTTCAACCATAGAGATAAATTCGTAGTGATTAATTCTTTGGAAGAAGGCATGGCTCTATTTAAATCTCATCCCTGATCTGACTTTAATGAATTAAAGAGATTTTGGAAAAGTCCGAGCAATCGTCTCAATAACCATGGGGCAAAAAACGGAGAACTTTCTTCTTTTTTCACGAACTTTTCCCCCAACAGGTCGAGACTTCCTCAGGGAAAAGACCTAGAATTGAATTTCTTGCTCATACCAGTCATACTGTACTGTATTTGATAAATACAATTGTTTCTGATTGTTGAAATTTTCTATGTTTCTCTTTTGGTGTTCCTTTAGCTCCTTTAACACTTCGAATTATGCAGCTGAAATGTATGTCCTACAATGTCAGAGGTCTTAATAGCCCATGGAAGAGATACACATTGTGGAAAGAAATTAAGAATTCACACGCAGACGTCGTCTGCATCCAGGAATCGAAATTTAAAAAAGGTAACCATCCAAATTTCACCCACAGGGACTTTCTACATTCTTTCTCAGCCTCATCTCCCAAAAAAAAAGCTGGAGTGATCACGTTGGTAAAAAACACAGTGCCATTCCATTTTATGGAGGAGGTGGTGGACCCCGCTGGCAGGTACCATGTTTTGGTGTGCAAAATCAATTCGACTCAATGTACAATTGTCAATGTGTACTGCCCTAATACAAAACAACTGAGTTTTCTCAACAAAGTGATGAGGAAAGTCCAGTTAAAAAAGAGGGGCAATTTGTTCATTATGGGAGACTTTAACATGGTTCCTGACGGAGTTTTGGACTCCACTTCTCCAACTCGCCAATTATCGGGTAACCTCAGTAAATGGATTCAAAATAACGAGCTATATGACACATACAGATGTCTGAATTCCTCATCCAGAGAATATTCATACTTCTCAGCGGCACATAAAACTTCTGCGAGAATAGATTTACTTCTCACAGACATTTTCACTCTCACTAAAATGAAAAACTCATCCATACTAGACAGATCAATCTCGGACCACTCTCCCATTTTGTCAGAAATTTGGGTTGGCCCATTCTTTAAAAATTCCACAGTATGGAGGTGCAATAACTTTCTACTGAACATTCCAGAATATAGAAACGAAATTGTCACGACATTAAAACAATACTTTAAAGAAAACGACACAGGGGAAATGAACCCACTTACAGTCTGGTGTGCACATAAGGCGGTAATAAGAGGGAAACTGATCCAAATTACAGCAAGACATAATGCAAAAAAAAGAGAAAAAATTAAAACTATACAAAAACAAATAAATTCAAAGGAAAATGATCTCTCTAAGACTAACATAAAATCTCAGCAAATTTACAGGGAAATACTTAACTTGAGACAAGAATTAAATAGGTCTATTCTTGAAGACTTTGATAAAATCGTTAAAATATCAAAATTTAAAGTATACTCTGAAACGAACAAGCCAACGAGATTCATGATGTCCAAACTGAAGAGTGAGAGAATCCGTAGCAGAATATACAAAATAAAAAATGCAGCCGGAGATATAAAACATCACCCAACCGATATTGTAGAGGAATTCGCATCTTACTATGGGAAACTATATAACCTAAAGAACGTAACTCCTCAACCAGACCCCCAAAAAATAAATGAGTTTATTAAGAAACTACAACTTCCTAAAATCAACCCTCCAGACCTATCACAACTTAACTCACCTATACCAATTTCAGAAATTATAGAAACGGTAAACTCACTAAAACTACAAAAATCACCGGGCCCAGATGGACTAACAATGAACACTTCAAAAACTTTGCAGACGTACTCGTCCCGTATATGGCTAAAATTTTCAATCAGGTTTCGGAGGGTGGCTCTTTTCCGGGGGAGATGTTGGAGGCAATTCTCATTGTGATACCCAAGACATTAAATAACCTAGAAGAAGTGAAAAATTTTCGTCCAATTTCCCTGATAAATTCAGATATAAAATTTTTTTCCAAAATACTGGCTACAAGACTAAAGGGAATACTACCAAAACTAATCAATGATGATCAATCAGGCTTCATTGAAGGCAGACAAACTTCTGATAGCACTAGGAGACTTGTCAACATTATTAACAGAATTAACTCTACCCGAACTCCTTCAATACTCCTAACACTTGATGCCGAAAAGGCGTTCGATAGGGTCAATTGGTCATACCTAAAAACTGTTCTCCTAAATTTTGGTTTCAACAACAAATGGATAGAATTGGTGTTCACCCTATACTCACAACCAAGCGCCAAAATTTACATAAATAACAACTTATCCAAATCATTTTATATAAATAATGGGACAAGACAAGGGTGCCCCCTCTCGCCACTGCTGTTCGCCTTGGCGATAGAACCTTTAGCCGAAGCAATTCGCATAAACGAAAAAATCACAGGGATCAACACTCCATCTAAACAATTCAAAATAAGCCTGTTTGCAGACGATATGCTGCTCTCACTCACAAGCCCGACACAATCCATTGCAACACTGCTTGAGATAATAGAGGAATTTTCACAAATATCAAACTTTAAAATTAACAATAGTAAATCGAAAATCTTGCAATTCTACCTTTCAGATACTACAATAAACTCTATTAAAAATATTTCAGAGTTTGGTTGGGAGGAGGACCAAATATCACACCTGGGGATTGTGTTCAAAAAAACATTACGCAATACAGTTAAAGCAAATTGCGAGACTTTTCTAGCCACTATCACAAATGACCTCCAACCCTGGAAAAACATAGGCCTGTCGTGGGTGGGCAGAGTGCTAGCAATAAAAACAGTGATACTCCCGAAACTTTTATACATCTTTAGGGCTCTCCCTCTTTCCTTTCCAATAACATTCTTTAATAGTTGCAACAAAAAAATCTTCTCCTTTGTCTGGGGAGAGAAGAGAGCTAGAGTAGACAGAACAATTCTCTATAAACATAAATATAACGGAGGAATGGGGATTCCAAACATTCTAACTTACTACCACGCCATTCTTATCAAACAAAGCCAATATTGGATGAGTGAGACTGCCGAACCATCTTGGAGGATGCTAGAGAGAGACCATAGTCCCTCAAACCCACTCAAAAATCTTCTCCTCAATCATATATTCCATATAAAAAGATATAGACTAAATCACCCAATTTTTCTAGCGATTACCCAAGCTTGGGATCATTTGGCCTCACCGAACAAAGCTGAGAAGCCAAAACTGAAAGAAAATTTCCCAATATCCCTGATCGCGTCTATTTACGGATTTACTGTGCCTGAAATATGGTCAAAAAATGGCATTCGAAAGTTGGGAGACGTTCTTGTAATGGATAAATTACTCAGTTTTTCCGAGATTAGAAACAAATTCAACCTACCCTTCTCAAACTTTATGCAATATTGCATAATCAAGGAGTATATACAAAAATTTGTCAGCTTGGCCCCTCCGAAAACAGAGGTGGTTCACCTTCTTCTAAATAATCCAAACCATAAAATTTTCTGGAGCACTAAATTCCTTTGCAGCTCTCTCAATAAAAATGGCGTCTTCACAAAAAACAAATATATGTTCAAGTGGGAGAAAGACTTCCAATTCTGCGCAACAAAAGGTCAATGGGAAAAGGCAATAAGAGACTCATACTCTTCCAACATATCAATACTACTTCACGAATCATACTACAAAATATTAACAAGATGGTACCTAACTCCTTCTAGAATATCACATTTCAAAACAGATTCATCCCCTTTGTGTTGGAGGGGGTGCGGGCTCAAGGGAGATTTGAAACATATTTTCTGGTCCTGCCCAGCTCTCACAGAATTATGGAATAAGATTTCCATATATATTGGTGAACTTCTCGACAAGAACTTTACACTTTCCCCTCAAACAGCTTTTTTTTCCTTGGGCTTGGAAGAGGTACATTACTCAACTAAAAAAGTTATAATACACCTTTTACTGATAACTAAAAATATGATAGCCTCCTTCTGGAGAAGAACTGACATACCAAGATTTTCTGACATTGTGGATAGACTAAAGACGCATAATACCTTAGACTTAAAATTCTCAATAGCAAATGGATGCTTGCATAAATATGACAATAAATGGAGCATATGGAACACTAAATACCAAGATTTAGTTTAGTTTAGCTAAGACTTTTCTTGTTAATAAGTTTTTTTCTTACTCTTAAACTAAAAGTAGCTTTCCAGCTATTTTCGATGTACATAGTTTGAACATGGAAATTCAAAGAAGATTTTCTTACTAAGACAGATAAATTTTTTGTAGTAGATATACAAATATGTACAGCTCTGGCTATGTTACTATCAAAACTCCTTTCTTTCCCTTCCCTACTCCTATCCCTTTCCTTCCCCCCTTTCCCTACTTACCAATGCGAATTACTACATAAACAAAGAGCATGTTTGTAAATTCTGCTAAAATACCTAATAAAAATATTTGAAAACAAAACAGTGTTTACCAAGTACCCTATGTCATTTAATGCACTTGCTTTTTTACTTATTTATTTTCATTAGGGTATATACACACATTGTTTTTTCCTTTGGTTTTGCTTGCTTTTATGGCCAGTGTGAACATGCTTTTATATCATGCATGTCATTCAAGTCTACTCCAGTTCAATGTTTTTTTTTTTTGTGTTTCTCTCACAGTTGAAGTGTAGCTACAAAAAAAGTTACAGACCTCTCCATTGTTTGTAGGTGGGAAAACTTGCAAAATCTGCAGTATAGCAAATACTTATTTTCCCAGCTGTAGCTAGAATAGATATCCTGTAGATAAATAATTTACATATAATAAACTTGCACCATTTAGTGCATTACATGTGGAGCTGATTATACAGCTTTTTAGGCTTGTTTAACCTAATAATTAAAAAAATGGGTTCCCCCTCATTCTTGCTAACCAGCAAAGGTAAAGGAGACAGCATAGTCTCATAGAGGGCAGCGTGACCTTGATGAGCGGTATAGTTACTGACATCATTGATGTTCAGAGCTTCCGGGTCTCGAGGAGCACAGCTGGACCCGGAGTAGCTGCTGCTACAGCCTATGGTGCTTGGCTCTCTGAGCGAGGCTCCATAGTTTTTGGACGTGGGACTCAGGGATTGTGGTGGGAATGCCAAGGACTATGTTGGCTCTGCGTGGGAACTTTATATTTTTTAATAAAATGGTGAACAAGGCACAATATGTTTTCTTTATTTCTGGTCTTTTTATACAGTATCTTTCAGGTTTCCATTTATGGACTATGTTGGATTTGGTGGTCTACAACAGACCTGCATGGCTTCTTTTAATTTTTATTCGTGATAAATTGGTGAACCAGGGAAAGTGTGGGGGAGTGTTTCTTCAAATAAACTTTTTTTAGTGTTTTTTTTATCTTTGATCTTCCCAGCCTGATGATATCAGCTCACAGCTGTCTGCTTTACCTTTGCTGGT
Source organism: Dendrobates tinctorius (assembly GCF_039654945.1). Taxonomy (NCBI): domain Eukaryota; kingdom Metazoa; phylum Chordata; class Amphibia; order Anura; family Dendrobatidae; genus Dendrobates; species Dendrobates tinctorius. Next base: position 17,241,682 of record NW_027361766.1, on the reverse strand, counting down.
ATGAAAAATAAGGGGGACCACACGTCATTTTTAGTTTAAAAAAATATTAGGTTAAACAAAGCTAAACACCCTTAAGTGCCACAATAAAAGCACTAAGGGGTGCAAGTTTGTTATATGTAGGGGGACTTGTGAAATTATATATCTACAGGATAAATGTCATCTTTCTATCTATAACTGTGTATAAGGTTGCTATTAGTTTTGTGAACTAGCTTTAATTTACATAGAGTATTTACAGTATGTAAAAGATGTTAAAAATTAATTGCACATGCCATGCATATGAGGGGAAATAAATGCATACTCTGATTGCACTCACATTATACTGTCATGATCCCAGTGCAGATTTTGACCTGCACGCCAGGGGTTAATGTCTTGATCCCAGTGCAGGCTCTAACCTGCACACCTGGGGTTAATTATTGTGGCCTCTTTTTGTGTCAGGGAGAGCTTCTTATAGCCCTGGGAAGCTCCAATCCCTGTCAGTTATACTTTTGCCCTTGGCTGAGTGTGTCGACCCCTGTGTGCCTGTGTTCTAGCTTGCTTGTATAGTTCTGACCCGGTTCTGTCCCCCTTTGCTAGGTTGCCTTTTGATTCTGTACTGTGTATCTGCTTCCCTGGTTTTCTGACTCCTGCTACGTCCCTGATTATTCCTGATTAGCCTGCTCCTTGTGTACCACATTGCCTCTCTCGTTTACTGACCTTGTCTTGGACTTTATCTCCCTCTGGTGCCCCGTCCTTTCCCTGGTGTCCGGTGGCCCCCTTTCCCCTCTCCTCTGCTCCAGGGTCCCTGTAGAATCCTGCACTCATCTCCAGTAGCAGGACGCTAAGCCCTGCCCAGGGCTGGCCCGAGAGATTACGGCACCCTAGGCGAAACTATTTTGTTGCGCCCCTACTATTCTTGGCAGTAGATGAAAACTTGGGATATAAATTTAAGAGCAAAATAAACCACAGCAACAATGATTAATTAACTCTCTCCTAACTCTTTAATCTTCTGAGAAGTTGTATAGGACAAATATATACAAAGTAATCAATAACACAAAACAAAAACGACCATAGGTAATTAAAATTTTTGTTTCCTTGCCTTTTTTTTTTGAAAAGGATGACACTAAGTCACCGAGATTAATTTGTTTAGCAACTTCAGATTCTATCGAAATTGTTGCCAACCCAAGCAACCTCTCTTGCGTCATATTTGCCCTTAAATATGTACACTTTTCTTTCCATCCCTAAAACTTTTTGCCTTTTGAAAAGATTTTTAAAAATTTTTTCTATTTTTTCTCTGGCGCCCCCTTTGGGTCGGCGCCCTAGGCGGCCGCCTAGTTCGCCTATATGTTCGGGCCGGCCCTGGCCCTGCCCCCTGTGGTCACATGCTGCAGGTCCTGTCAGTACACTCACCACCCAGCGTTCTGCTCACTCCAGCCCTGCTGTATTGTTGTCATCTTGCCCAGCTCCTGGCCACTGTAAGTACAGCTGTCACAGGCCGTCAGAGGCTCCGGGCTCTCACTGTCAGGGCTGCTGAAACCGCTGGTAAGTGCCCACCTGGTGGTTTCTCCTGACATATACAAGCAATAGCATACAGATTTCACTTGGACACCTTGGCAGGCTGAGAATAGGAGCGTTTTTTATACGATCGTGTGACTACAGCCTAACCCAGACATATAGATAATTGTTACAACCATTTCATTAACGAGAAGCTAAATGAGTATATTGTGTCCAGTGTAGCTAGTTCTGTCTACACTACAGGAGCAGTGATGAATTGGAATCTAAAATTATATAAATTACAAAAGGTAGCTCCAGCATTATAAATCAACTAAGCTAAGTGGGTCACATCTAAATGTCCTCAGGGATTGATGTATTAGCTAGCAGTAGTACAGTAGTGTGATTTATTTTTTATTTTTTTGGTCTTTACAGCAGAAATTGAAAAAGAAATCCTAAATGCTAAGTGCTGGGAAAATGTACTTGGCAGAAACAAGCAGTCACCTGCACTTTATTCACAAGACATCTGAGATATCTTTAAGATGCAGTACTGCCACCTAGTGAAATAAATAAGTATAGCCGTTCAGTTACAATACGTATGAATCAAAAATACAAAATTGATGGTAACTAGTGATAAGCGAGTATACTCGTTGCTCAGGTTTTTCCGAGCATGCTCAGGTGTCCTCCGAGTATTTTGGTGTGCTCAGAGATTTAGTTTGTGTCGACGCAGCTGCATGATTTGCAGCTACTTGACAAGCTGAATACATGTGGGGGAGGTTGCCTGTTTGTTAGGGAATCCCCACATGTATTCAGCCTGTCTAGCAGCCGCAAATCAAGCAGCTTCTTCGACACAAACAATCTCTGAGCAGGCCAAAATACTCGGAGGACACCCGAGCATGCTCGGGAAAACCTGAGCAACGAGTATACTCGCTCGTCACTAATGGTAACATGTAAAGCATAGAGCAAACTGCAGAATTTATTCTGAGAGAAAATATCTTAAAGGGATTTTCCAGGCAACAGCAAAAAAAAAACATTACAAACTATTTGGCTATCCCTGTGATGAGTCCCCAAACCTCTTTGTTTTTATTAGCTCAACTTAAAGGGGTTGTCCTACAAACAAAAGATTATTTTAAATCAATAGACTTTGGAATAAGTTCCATAATTGGATGAGTTTAAATAAAAACTTCCTGTGCTGAGATAATCTTAGAAAGGTGTCCCTGCTGTGTACTGTGTAATGGCCGTGTCTGACCGTACAGGAACATGGTCTGATCATACCACAGCTCCAGGGCAGGGGGGGAGCAAAAGAAAGGATACAGATAGAACAAGCATGGGATTACAGCTAATTCTTTTTGTGAGATAAAGCATTTCCCTGCCTGTTTTTAAACAATGTTTTACTTCAAAGAAAGAATAATTTGTTCCTGTGCTATTATGCCTGTATACTTTTTTTCTCCCCCCTTGGCACAGTAGCTGTGGTATGATCAGACCATACAGTGGGGGAAATAAGTATTTGATCCCTTTCTGATTTTGTAAATTTGCCCACTGACAAAGACATGAACAGTCTATAATTTTAAGGGTAGGTTAATTTTAACATAGAGAGATAGAATATCAAAAATAAAATCATTGTATAAATTATATAAATTTATTTGCATTTTGCAATGAGAAATAAGTATTTTATCCCCTACCAACCATTAACCCCTTCACGACCTTTGACGCCACGTAGGCGTCATGAAAAGTCGTGCCAGAACGACCCATGACGCCTATGTGGCGTCATGACTTTAAAGTCCCCCTGCAGGTCGGGTGACCTAGGTCACTGAAAGGTCACCCGACCCGCAGATACAGGGGGCTTTGTTCTTCGCCACAGGGGGCGTGGCTTCGCCCCCACGTGGCTACGATCGCTCTGATTGGCTGTTAAAAGTGAAACAGCCAATCAGAGCGATAGTAATATTTCATCAATGAAAATTGATGAAATATTACAATCCAGCCATGGCCGATGCTGCTGTAGCATCGTACATGGCTGGAGACACCGATTCCCCCCCCCACCGGCGATCGCCCCCCCCCGCAACTGAATGACAGCGGCGATCTGCCGCCGCTGTCATCATCTGCCCCCCTCCCATTCCCTCTGCTCCCCGCCAGCTTCCGATAACCCCCTCACCCCCTCTCACCTCCCCCGGCACCTTCTAAGCCCCCCTGTCGCTCCCGGTGTCCAGCGGGTCCGGTTCATGGGCGCCGCCATCTTAGAAAATGGCGGGCGCATGCGCAATGCGCCCACCCGAATCTGCCGGCTACAGATTCCATTCTTTCATTTTGATCACTCTCACAGTGATCAAAATGAAAGAAAAAGTAAATAACCCCCCCGATTATCACCCCCATAGGTAGGCACAACTAATAAAGTAAAGAAAATATTTTTATTTTTCCATTAGGGTTAGGGTTAGGGTTGAAAAGAGGGTTAGGGTTAGGGTTGAAAAGAGGGTTAGGGTTGGAAAGAGGGTTAGGGTTAGGGTTGGAAAGAGGGTTAGGGTTAGAAAGAGGGTTAGGGTTGGAAAGAGGGTTAGGGTTGGAAAGAGGGTTAGGGTTGGAAAGAGGGTTAGGGTTGGAAAGAGGGTTAGGGTTGGAAAGAGGGTTAGGGTTGGAAAGAGGGTTAGAGTTGGAAAGAGGGTTAGGGTTGGAAAGAGGGTTAGGGTTGGAAAGAGGGTTAGGGTTGGAATTAGGGTTAGGGTTGGAATTAGGGTTAGAATTAGGGTTAGGGTTGGAATTAGGGTTAGGCTTGTGGTTAGGGATGTGTTAGGGTTAGGGGTGTGTTGGGGTTAGGGGTGTGTTGGGGTTAGGGTTGGAGTTAGAAAAGAGGGGTTTCCACTGTTTAGGCACATCAGGGGGTCTCCAAACGCGACATGGTGCAACCATTGATTCCAGCCAATTTTGCGTTCAAAAAGTAACGCAAAAGATAACCCCCTCACCCCCTCTCACCTCCCCCGGCACCTTCTAAGCCCCCCTGTCGCTCCCGGTGTCCAGCGGGTCCGGTTCATGGGCGCCGCCATCTTAGAAAATGGCGGGCGCATGCGCAATGCGCCCACCCGAATCTGCCGGCTACAGATTCCATTCTTTCATTTTGATCACTCTCACAGTGATCAAAATGAAAGAAAAAGTAAATAACCCCCCGATTATCACCCCCATAGGTAGGCACAACTAATAAAGTAAAGAAAATATTTTTATTTTTCCATTAGGGTTAGGGTTAGGGTTGAAAAGAGGGTTAGGGTTAGGGTTGAAAAGAGGGTTAGGGTTGGAAAGAGGGTTAGGGTTAGGGTTGGAAAGAGGGTTAGGGTTAGGGTTGGAAAGAGGGTTAGGGTTAGGGTTAGAAAGAGGGTTAGGGTTGGAAAGAGGGTTAGGGTTGGAAAGAGGGTTAGGGTTGGAAAGAGGGTTAGGGTTGGAAAGAGGGTTAGGGTTGGAAAGAGGGTTAGGGTTGGAAAGAGGGTTAGGGTTGAATTAGGGTTAGGGTTGAATTAGGGTTAGGGTTGGAATTAGGGTTAGGGTTGGAATTAGGGTTAGGGTTGGAATTAGGGTTAGGGTTGGAATTAGGGTTAGGGTTGGAATTAGGGTTAGAATTAGGGTTAGGGTTGGAATTAGGGTTAGCGTTGGAATTAGGGTTAGGCTTGTGGTTAGGGATGTGTTAGGGTTAGGGTTGTGGTTAGGGGTGTGTTGGGGTTAGGGTTGGAGTTAGAAAAGAGGGGTTTCCACTGTTTAGGCACATCAGGGGGTCTCCAAACGCGACATGGTGCAACCATTGATTCCAGCCAATTTTGCGTTCAAAAAGTCAAACAGTGCACCCTCCCTTCCAAGCCCTGACATGTGCCCAAACAGTGGTTTACCCCAACATATGGGGTATCAGCGCACTCAGGAAAAATTGCACAACAACTTTTGGGGACTAATTTCTCGTGTTACCCTTGAGAAAATAAAAAATTGGGGGCTAAAAAATTATTTTTGTGGAAAAAAATGATTTTTTCATTTTCACGTCTCTGCATTATAAACTTCTGTGAAGCACTTGGGGGTTCAAAGTGCTCACAACACATCTTACATACGTTCCTTGGAAGGTCTAGTTTCCAAAATGGGGTCACTTGTGGGGGGTTTCCACAGTTTAGGCACATCAGGGGCTCTGCAAACGTAATGACGACCGCAGACTATTCCATCAAAGTCTGCATTTCAAAACATCACTACTTCCATTCCGAGCCCTGACGTGTGCCCAAACAATGGTTCCCCCCCACATATGGGGTACCAGCGTACTCAGGACAAACTGGACAACAACTTTTTGGGTCCAATTTCTCCTGTTACCCTTGTGAAAATAAAAAATTGCGAGCTAAAAAATCATTTTTTGAGGAAAAAAAAATTATTTTTTATTTTCATGGCTCTGCGTTATAATCTTCTGTGAAGCACTTGGGGGTTCAGTGTGCTCACTACACATCTAGGCAACTTCCTTATGGGGTCTAGTTTCCAAAATGGGGTCACTTGTGGGGGGTTTCCACAGTTTAGGTACATCAAGGGCTCTGCAAATGTAACATGATGCCCGCAGACCATGCCATCAAAGTCAGCATTTCAAAATGTCACTACTTCCCTTCCGAGCCCTGACGTGTGCCCAAACAGTGGTTCCCCCCACATATGGGGTACCAGCGTACTCAGGACAAACTGTACAACAACTTTTGGGGTCCAATTCATCCTGTTACTTTTGTGAAAAAAAATTGCGGGCTAAAAATCTTTTTTTTTTTTTTGAGGAAAAAAAATGATTTTTTATTTTCACGGCTCTGCGTTATAAACTTCTGTGAAGCACTTGGGGGTTCAAGGTGCTCACCACACATCTAGATAAGTTCCTTGGGGGGGTCTAGTTTCCAAAATGAGGTCACATGCGGGGGGTTTCTACTGTTTAGGCACACAGGGGCTCTGCAAATGTAACATGACACCCTCAGACCATGCTATCAAAGTCAGCATTTCAAAATGTCACTACCTTCCTGCTGAGCCCCGATGTGTGCCCAAACAGTAGTCCCCCCACATATGGGGTACCAGTGTACTCAGGACTAAATGTACAACAACTTTTGGGGTCCAATTTATCCTGGTACCCCTGTGAAAATAAAAAATTGCGGACTAAAAATATTTTTTTTAAGAAAAAAAAATATTTTTTATTTTCACGGCTCTACGTTATAAACTTCTGTGAAGCACCTGGTGGTTCAAAGTGCTCAATATGCATCTAGATAAGTTCCTTAGGGGGGTCTAGTTTCCATAATTTCCATAATGGGGTCATTTGTGGGGGAGCTCCAAAGTTTAGGCACACAGGGGCTCTCCAAACACGACATGGTGTCCGCTAACGATTGGAGCTAATTTTCATTTCAAAAAGTCAAATGGCACTCCTTCCCTTCTGAGCCCTGCCGTGCGCCCAAACAGTGGTTCCCCCCCACATATGGGGTACCAGCGTACTCAGGACAAACTGAACAACAACTTTTGTGGTCCAATTTCTCCTGTTACCCTTGTGAAAATAAAAAATAGCGTGCTAAAAAATCATTTTTGAGGAAAAAAAAATGATTTTTTATTTTCACTGCTCTACGTTATAAACTTTTGTTAAGCACTTGGGGGTTCAAAGTGCTCCCTACACATCTAGATAAATTCCTTAAGGGGTCTAGTTTCCAAAATGGTGTCACTTGTGGGGGAGCTCCAATGTTTAGGTACACAGGGGCTCTCCAAACGCGACATGGTGTCCTATAACGATTGGAGCAAATTTTCCATTCAAAAAGTCAAATGGTGCTCCTTCCCTTCCGGGCCCTGCCGTGCGCCCAAACAGAGGTTTATGACCACATATGAGGTATTGGAGTACTCAGGAGAAATTGTCCAACAAATTTTAGGATCCATTTTATCCTGTTGCCCACGTGAAAATGAAAAAACTGAGGCTAAAAGATAATTTGAGTGAAAAAAAAGTACTTTTTTTTTTTTTTACACGGATCAATTTGTGAAGCACCTGGGGGTTCAAAGTGATCACTATGCATCTAGATAAGTTTCTTGGGGGGGTCTAGTTTCCAAAATGGGGTCACTTGTGGGGAAGCTCCAGTGATTAGGCGCACAGCGACTCTCCAAACGCGACATGGCAAGCGCTAAATATTCCAGCATATTTTCCATTCAAAAAGTCAACTGTGCTCCTTCCCTTCCGAGCCCTGCCGTGCGCCCAAACAGTGGTTTATGACCACATATGAGGTATCGGTGAACTCAGGAGAAATTGCCCAACAAATTTTACGATCCATTTTATCCTGTAGCCCATGTGAAAATGAAAAAATTAATGATAGAAGAAAATTTGTGGTGCAAAAAATAAAATGTCCATTTTTTCCTTCCACGTTGCTTTAGTTCCTGTGAAGCACCTGAAGGGTTAATAATCTCCTAGAATGTAGTTTTGAGTAGCTTGAGGGGTGCAGTTTTTAGAATGGTGTCACTTTTGGGTATTTTCTGCCATACAGACCCCTCAAAGTGACTTCAAATGTGAGGTGGTCCCTAAAAAAAATGGTTTTGTAAATATTGTTGTAAAAATGAGAAATCGCTGGTCAACTTTTAACCCTTATAACTTCCTAACAAAAAAAAAAATTGTTTCCAAAATTGTGCTGATGTAAAGTAGACATGTGGGAAATGTTATTTAGTAACTATTTTGTGTCACATCACTCTCTGTTTTAACTGAATAAAAATTAAAAATTTGAAATTTTCAAAATTTTCGCCAAATTTCTGTTTTTTTCACAAATAAACGCAAAAATTATCGACCTAAGTTTACCACTAACATGAAGCCCTATATGTCACGAAAAAACAATCAGAATCGCTAATTTGCGTTGAAGCGTTCCAGAGTTATTACCTCATAAAGGGACACTGGTCAGAATTGCAAAAAATGGCCAGGTCATTAAGGTCAAAATAGGCTGGGTCATGAAGGGGTTAAGAGTTCTGGCTCCTTCAGACCAGTTAGACGCTCCTAAGCAACTTGTTACCTGCATTAAAGACAGCTGTCTTACATACTCACCTTTATAAAAGACTCCTGTAAAAGGACAATTAATCAGTCAGACTCTAACCTCTACAACATGGGCAAGACCAAAGAGCTTTATAAGGATGTCAGGGACAAGATCCTAGACCTGCATAAAGCTGAAATGGGCTACAAAACCATAAGTAAGACGCTGGGTGAGAGGGAGACAACTGTTGGTGCTATAGTAAGAAAATGGAAGAAATACAAAATGACTCAATCAACATCGATCTGGGGCACCATGCAAAATCTCACCTCGTGGTGTATCCTTGATCATGAGGAAGGTGAGAGATCAGCCTAAAACTACACGGGGGAACTTGTTAATTACCTCAAGACAGCTGGGCCACAGTCACCAAAAAAACATTGGTAACACATTATGCCTTAAAGGTTTACAATCCTGCAGTGCCCGCAAGGTCCCCCTGCTCAAGAAGGCACATGTGCAGGCACGTCTATACTTTGACAATGAACATTTGGATGATCCTGTGAGTGATTGGGAGAAGGTGCTGTGGCCAGATGAGACAAAAATTGAGGTCTTTGGCGTTAACTCAACTCATCGTGTTTGGAAGAAGAGAAATGATGCCTATGACCCGAAAAAACACCATCCCCACTGTCAAGCATGGATGTGAAAACATTATGTTCTGGGGGTGTTTCTCTGCTAAGGGCACAGGACTACTTCACTGCATCAATGGGAGAATGGATGGAGCCATGTACCGTAAAATCCTGAGTGACAACCTCCTTCCCTCCACCAGGACATTAAAAATGAGTCGTGGCTGGGTCTTCCAGCAAGACAATGACCCAAAACATACAGCCAAGGCAACAAAGGAGTGCTTTCTGTGTACACTGTGCATATGCATAAATCTGCTAGAGTTGGGGACAGGGTTATACACAGCTCATTAATCTGGATGGCTACCAGGGCCGTAATTAGAGTTTATGCTGCCCTAGGCACTTTTAGTGCTGCCTGCCCCTTTGGTGAGTATGACTAATGCAGACACTCAGCAGTGACTTAGGCTACTTTCACATTAGCGATTTTTGCCATTTACAGCAGATCCAGCAGTTTTTCCACATCTGCCGCATAACGGATCACTTATAGCAACACTGCGTTCGGCCTCATTCATTCCCTATGAGGGAATGAATGAATTTTTGGGCCCCTTGAGACTCCACCCAAGCTCCACCCCAGCTCCGCCTCCACCGCCAACTCTTGGAAAAACTCAACTTTTCCACCATGTCCTCACCTATCAGATATTAATAGTTCCCATCAAACACCAGATCACACATATAGCCAGCAGCTTTTGTTCTGGCCAAAATAATTTTTAAGCTGCCACCATGACATGGTAGACTCTTTTGGCCAGGCCCTACTCTACTCTGAACTATTAAAAATATATGTTTATGTATTTTTCTTCAAGGGAATAAGTCACATACATTTTTTTTTTTTAAATGACCATTAATACCACATACAAGGGACAAATATTGTCATACCATGACCAGATCACATATTACCACCACATAGTGACCAAATAATACCACAAGCAAGGAGCAAAAAATGCCACACCATGACCAGACCACATATTGCCACCATATAGTGACTGAATACTGCAATACTAATCATTAATAAAAAAACACAATACTAAGTGCCATTGTACACAGGAACTCTGTATTTACTGTCAGTGTACAGATAATACAGAGATCACTGGTGACATTATCCACATTAGCTCTGTATATAGTGTCCATGTACAGGTAATACAGCAATAATAATGTATTCCTGGCGCACTGCTAATGACTGGATGGAATAAATCTGGGGGGGTGCAAATCAGTGGTCACATGATATAGCTACCAAAAAAGGGAGAGACCACTACATAGAATGCACACCACCAGGTAATACAGTGCTCACCAGTGACATTATATACAGTACCTCTGCTTACAGTGTAGTGTACAGATAATACAGTGATCACTGGTGACATTATACACAGGAGATCTGTATATAGTATACAGTGTATAGTGTCAGTGCACAGATATTACGATGATCGCTAGTGACATTATACACAGGAGCTCTGTATATAATATACAGTGTATAGTGTCAGTGTACAGGTAATACAGTGATCACCGTTGACATTATACACAGGAGCTCTGTATAAAGTGACAGTGTACAAGTAATACAGTGATTACCGGTGATAATGTACATAGGAGCTCTGTATATATATATATATATATATATATATATATATATATATATATATACACACACATACATACAGTATAAATATATATATATACACACACACACACACACACAGTGTATAGTGTCAGTGTACAGGTAACACACTGACTCACCAGTGACGTCTCTAGCTGAAGTCCTTCAACTTTGCTCTTCTTTTTCATCCAGTACAGACTGCGGTCACGTCTTCCAGCCAGGACTCGTCTCTGCATAAAATAAGTTACGTTGAGCACCGCTTCCAGAGCACAGTCCCCACTTTTTTCCCTTTCTTCTACACTACATATCTGAATACAGATATGCACCATTAATATATACAGTGCCTTGCAAAAGTATTCGGCCCCCTGGAACTTTTCAACCTTTTCCCACATATCATGCTTCAAACATAAAGATACCAAATGTAAATTTTTGGTGAAGAATCAACAGCAAGTGGGACACAGTTGTGAAGTTGAACGAAATTTATTGGTTATTTTAAATTTTTGTGGAAATTCAAAAACTGAAAAGTGGGGCGTGCAATATTATACGGCCCCTTTCACATATTACTTTGTTGCGCCACCTTTTGCTGAGATTACAGCTGCAAGTCGCTTTGGGTATGTCTTTATCAGTTTTGTACATCGAGAGACTGAAATTCTTGCCCATTCTTCCTTGGCAAACATCTCGAGCTCAGTGAGGTTTGATGGAGATTGTTTGTGAACAGCAGTTTTCAGCTCTTTCCACAAATTCTCGATTGGATTCAGGTCTGGACTTTAACTTGGCCATTCTAACACCTGGATACGTTTATTTGTGAACCATTTCATTGTAGATTTTGCTTTATGTTTGGGATCATTGTCTTGTTGGAAGACAAATCTCCATCCCAGTCTCAGGTCTTTTGCAGACTCCAACAGGTTTTCTTCAAGAATGGTCCTGTATTTGGCTCCATCCATCTTCCCATCAATTTTAACCATCTTCCCTGTCCCTGCTGAAAAAAAGCAGGCCCAAACCATGAATGCTGCCACCACCATGTTTGACAGTGGGGATGGTGTGTTCAGGGTGATGAGCTGTGTTGCCTTTATGCCAAACATATCGTTTGGCATTGTTGCCAAAAAGTTTGATTTTGGTTTCATCTGACCAGAGCACCTTCTTCCACATGTTTGGTGTGTCTCCCAGGTGGCTTGTTGCAAACTTTAAACAACACTTTTTATGGATATTTATGGATATCTTTGAGAAATGGCTTTCTTCTTGCCACTCTTCCATAAAGGCCAGATTTGTGCAGTGTATGACTGATTGTTGTCCTATGGACAGACTGTCCCACCTCAGCTGTAGATCTCTGCAGTTCATCCAGAGTGTTCATGGGCCTCTTGGCTGCATCTCTGATCAGTCTTCTCCTTGAGATGAAAGTTTAGAGGGACGGCCGGGTCTTGGTAGATTTGCAGTCGTATGATACTCCTTCCATTTCAATATGATCACTTGCACAGTGCTCCTTCAGATGTTTAAAGTTTTGGAAATCATTTTGTATCCAAATCCGGCTTTAAACTTCTCCACAATAGTATCACGGACCTGCCTGTTGTGTTACTTCATCTTCATGATGCTCTCTGTGCTTCAAACAGAACCCTGAGGCTATCACAGAGCAGGTGCATTTATACGGAGACTTGATTACACACAGGTGAATTATATTTATCATCATTAGTCATTTAGGACAACATTGGATCATTCAGAGATCCACAATGAACTTCTGGAGTGAGTTTGCTGCACTGAAAGTAAAGGGGCCAAATAATATTGCATGCCCCAATTTTCATTTTTTTCATTTCCACAAAAATTTAAAATAACCAATAAATTTCATTAAACTTCACAATTGTGTTCCACTTGTTGTTGATTCTTCACCAAAAATTTACATTTGGTATCTTTATGTTTGAAGCATGATATATGGGAAAAAGTTGAAAAGGTCCAGGGGGCTGAATACTTTTGCAAGGCACTGTAATTGCTTATTATGCAACCCACCATACCAATTATAATCTGCCACTGTTCCAACACTAACTATAAATAGCCACTTTCCCCATTTAATATATAACTTAATTAGCACCAGTACTCTTTCCCCCCAATTCATTGCCAGTCACTTCATCCTCAACACCCCCAACTATGTACCTCCTTCTCTAACCCTAACCCCGATTCATTATATTTAAATGCCCCTCCCATCCCAATTCATTGTCATGTCTTCTCTCTCCCACCCTCTATTCATTATCAACTGCTCTTCCCCACATTCAATACATCATTTACTCCCCCATCCTCAAAATTCATTATTTGTTCTCCCCGCCCCCACCTTCAATTCATCATTTTTCCTACCTACCCCCCACCTTCAATTAAATTGCTGTCCCCCGTCCCTCACACTGAATTCATAATTTGCGGTCCCCGTTCTCTCCCCCAATTCATCATTTGCAGTCCCCCCCACTTTAGTTTGAAGTCACCTTACTTCAATCCATTGTAGTCCCCCATCACCCCCTCACTTCATCTGCAGTGCCCCGTCATCATTTGCAGCCCCCTATCACCCTTTCATTTCATCATGTGCAGTCCCCTTTCCCCACTTCATTATGTGCAGTCCCATACAATGCTGCATGTCCAAAACACTGAGGAGTTGCAGTCACATGGAGCCACAGGAACGGCTCTGATCTCACCTCACACTCTCCACGAGGCCGAAGTTGGTTTTTTATTCTTCCAGTTTCTTATTCGGTGCTGAAATTGGTTTCTTATTCGGTAATTTTTTTCTTTTCTGTTTTTTATAGGTTTAACAACAAAGAATAAGCATCACAATAATAACATACAATGCAGCAAGGTGCCCTGATGTGAATACATTTAAAAACAGCTACAACAACTATAAATCTGGTACAAAAATGGGCACCAAAGGGCGTTAATGAAAGGGTTATATGACTTTGGGCCACTGATCTCACTCTTAAAATACACAGATATTGATCCCCTGCATCAAACCCAGCTCCCCTCCAGCCTGGCCCAAATAAGTTCTGGGCATCAGAATTGGTATCAAAGTGGGCAAACAGCCAATTTTTACAGATTTGAATAAGTAACTGATGTTTTTAAGAGGTTAAATGTCTTTGGGCCACTGATCTCACACTAAGGCCGGCGTCACACACAACATATAAAAATACGGTCCGTATTTTACGGCCGCAATACGGAGAAATGGTCCCTAAATAGTGCTCCGTATGTCATCCGTAAGCAAGGTGTGGCCGCATTTTTTACGCATGTAAGCATCTGTATGTAATCCGTATGGCATCCTTATGCCGAGAATTTCTCGCCGGCTTGCAAAATGGACATATAATGGAGCCCAATGACAGGTTTTCAAGCACAAACGAAAGAATAGCTATAGACACATAGAATGCATACATAGAATACATATATACATATATATATACTGTATGTGTATATATCTATTCTTTAGTTTCTTTATTAAACCTGTCAGTGTGATTTTACTGTATCGCGCACGGAATTGCCGGCTTTTCGAAAGGACACCGGTGCACATTTCTCGCAAGTCACACATCTGGTCCGTGTGTAATCCGTATTTTTCTCGCCCCCATAGATTTGCATTGGCGTACTACGGGGCGTAGTATGCTGACAATCGCAGCATGCTGCGATTGGCGTGGACTTTAACCCCTTCCTGACATGAGACGTACTATCCCGTCCACGGTACCCGGGCCCGTATGACCGGGGACGGGATAGTACGTCTACCGCGATCAGCGGCGCCCACGTGGTGAGCGCCGCTGATCGCGGCCGGGTGTCAGCTGATTATCACAGCTGACACCCGGCACTATGTGTCAGGGGCGGTCACGGACCGCCCCCGACACATTAACCCCTTGCACACCGCGATCAAACGCGATCGCGGTGTACCGGGAGTTAAAGGGAAGCATCGGCAGGGAGGGGGCTCCCTCCGTGCTTCCCTGAGCCCCCCACGGCAGCGCAATGTGCAGCGCTGCTGCGGGGGACTCCTATCCTCCAGGCCCCCGAATCCAAGATGGCGACGGGGGCCTTCGGGGGCCTGGGGAAGCTGGCTTCCTCAGTGCCTGCAAAGCGCAGGCATGAGGAAGCCTTGTGCACTGCCTGTGACAGATTGCTGATCTGTCACAGTGATCTGTGATGTGACAGATCAGCGATCTGTCACAGGACAGTGATGTCCCACCTGGGACTATGTAATAAAGTAAAAAAAAATTTAAAAAAAAGTGTAAAAATAAATTAAAAAAAATCGCCAAATAAATTAGTAAAAAAAAAAAAAAATATTCCCCAATAAATTCATTTTTTTAAAATAATAAAAAAAAAAAACAATAAATGTACACATATTAGGTATCGCCGCGTCCGTAACGACCTGCCCTATAAAACTGTCCCATTAGTTAACCCCTTTAGCGAACCCCTTAAAAAATAAAAATAAAAAACGAAGCAAAAAATAATGATTTATTATCATACCGCCAAACAAAAAGTGCAATAACGCGAGATCAAAAAGACGCATATAAATATCCATGGTACCGCTGAAAACGTCATCTTGTCCCGCAAAAAACAAGCCGCCACACAGCATCATCAGCAAAAAAATAAAAAAGTTATAACTCGCAGAATAAAGCGATGCAAAAATAATTATTTTTTATATAAAATAGTTTTCATTGCATAAAACCGACAAAAACATAAAAAAATGACCTAAATGAGGTATCGCTGTAACCGTACTGACCCGAAGAATAAAAGCGCTTTATCAATTTTACCGCACGCGGAACGGTGTAAACGCACCCCCCCCAAAAGAAATTCATGAAACGCTGGTTTTTGTTCATTCTGCGTCCCAAAAATCGGAATAAAAAGCGATCAAAAAATTTCACGTGCCCGAAAATGGTACCAATAAAAACGTCAACTCGTCCCGCAAAAAATAAGACCTCACATGACTCGGTGGGTCAAAATACGGAAAAATTATAGCTCTCAATATGTGGTGATGCAAAAACTATTTTTACAATAAAAAGCGTCTTTTAGCGTGCGACAGCCGCCAAACATAAAAACCGCCATAAATAGTAAATCAAACCCCCCGTTATCACCCCTTTAGTTAGGGAAAAATAATAAAATAAAAAAAATGTATTTATTTCCATTTTTCCATTAGGGTTAGGGCTAGGGTTAGGGCTAGGGGTGTGTTGGGGTAGGGTTAGGGCTAGGGTTAGGGTTAGGGCTAGGGTTAGGGCTAGGGCTAGGGCTAGGGTTAGGGCTAGGGCTAGGGCTAGGGCTAGGGTTAGGGCTAGGGCTAGGGTTAGGGCTAGGGTTAGGGCTAGGGTTAGGGGCGTGTTGGGGTTCGGGTTGGAGTTAGAATTGGGGGTTTCCACTGTTTGGGCACATCAGGGGCTCTCCAAATGCAACATGGCGTCTGATCTCAATTCCAGCCAATTCTGAGTTGAAAAAGTCAAATGGTGCTCCTTCCCTTCCAAGCTCTGCTATGCGCCCAAACAGTGTTTTACCCCCTCATGTAGGGTATCAGCCTACTCAGGACAAATTGCAAAACAATTTTTGGGGTCCAATTTCTCCTGTTACCCTTAGGAAAATAAAAAATTGGGGGCAAAAATATCATTTTTGTGGAAAAAAAATGATTTTTTTATTTTCACGTCCGAGTGTTATAAACTTCTGTGAAGCACTTGGGGGTTCAAAGTGCTCACCACACATCTAGATAAGTTCCGTGGGGGGTCTAGTGTCCAAAATGGGGTCACTTGTGGGGAGTTTCAATAGTTTAGGTACATCAGGGGCTCTCCAAACGCACATGACAACCGCAGACCATTCCATCAAAGTCTGCGTTCCAAAACGTCACTGCTTCCCTTCCGAGCCCCGACGTGTGTCCATACAGTAGTTTTCTCCCACATATGGGGTGTCAGCGTACTCAGGACAAATTGGACAACAACTTTTGGGGTCCAATTTCTCCTGGTACCCTTGGGAAAATAAAAAAAATGGTGACTAAAAGATCATGTTTGTGGAAAAAATACAAATTTTTTATTTTCACGCCCGGGCGTTGTAAACTTCTGTGAAGCACTGGGGGGGTCAAAGTGCTCACCACACATCTAGATAAGTTCCTTGGGGGGTCTAGTTTACAAAATGGTGTCATTTGTGGGGGGTTTCCACTGTTTAGGTACATTAGGGGCTCTCCAAAGGCAACATGACACCCGCAGACCATTCCATCAAAGTCTGCATTCCAAAACGTCACTACTTCCCTTCCGAGCCCTGACGTGTGCCCATACAGTAGTTTTCTCCCACATATGGGGTAGCAGCGTACTCAGGACAAATTGGAAAACAACTTTTGGGGTCCAATTTCTCCTGGTACCCTTGGGAAAATAAAAAAAATGGTGACTAAAAGATCATGTTTGTGGAAAAAATACGAATTTTTTATTTTCACGCCCGGGCGTTGTAAACTTCTGTGAAGCACTGGGGGGGTCAAAGTGCTCACCACACATCTAGATAAGTTCCTTGGGGGGTCTAGTTTACAAAATGGTGTCATTTGTGGGGGGTTTCCACTGTTTAGGTACATTAGGGGCTCTCCAAAGGCAACATGACACCCGCAGACCTTTCCATCAAAGTCTGCATTCCAAAACGTCACTACTTCCCTTCCGAGCCCTGACGTGTGCCCATACAGTAGTTTTCTCCCACATATGGGGTAGCAGCGTACTCAGGACAAATTGGAAAACAACTTTTGGGGTCCAATTTCTCCTGGTACCCTTGGGAAAATAAAAAAATGGTGACTAAAAGATCATGTTTGTGGAAAAAATACGAATTTTTTATTTTCACGCCCGGGCGTTGTAAACTTCTGTGAAGCACTGGGGGGGTCAAAGTGCTCACCACACATCTAGATAAGTTCCTTGGGGGGTCTAGTTTACAAAATGGTGTCATTTGTGGGGGGTTTCCACTGTTTAGGTACATTAGGGGCTCTCCAAAGGCAATATCACACCCGCAGACCATTCCATCAAAGTCTGCATTCCAAAACGTCACTACTTCCCTTCCGAGCCCCGACGTGTGCCCATACAGTAGTTTTCTCCCACATATGGGGTATCAGCATACTCAGGACAAATTGGACAACAACTTTTGGGGTCCAATTTCTCCTGGTACCCTTGGGAAAATAAAAAAATGGTGACTAAAAGATCATGTTTGTGGAAAAAATACGAATTTTTTATTTTCACGCCCGGGCGTTGTAAACTTCTGTGAAGCACTGGGGGGGTCAAAGTGCTCACCACACATCTAGATAAGTTCCATGGGGGGTCTAGTTTCCAAAATGGTGTCATTTGTGGGGGGTTCCACTGTTTTGGTACATCAGGAGTTTTCCAAACGCGACATGGTGTCCGATCTCAATTCCAGCCAAAAACGTCAAATGGCGCTGCTTCCCTTCCGAGCTCTGCCATGCCCCCAAATAGTGGTTTACCCCCACATGTGGGGTATCAGCGTACTCAGGACAAATTGCACAATAACTTTTAGGGTCCTGTTACCCTTGGAAAAATAAGAATTGAGGGTGAAAAGATCATTTTTGTGGAAAAAATATGATTTTTTAATTGTATGGCTTTATGTTATAAACTTCTGTGAAGCCCATGGGGGTTCAAAGTTCTCACCACACATCTAGATAAGTTCCTTAGGGTGTCTAGTTTCCAAAATGGTGTCATTTGTGGGGGTTTCCACTGTTTTGGTACATCAGGGGTTTTCCAAACGCGACATGGTGTCCGATCTCAATTCCAGCCAAAAACGTCAAATGGCGCTGCTTCCCTTCCGAGCTCTGCCATGCGCCCAAATAGTGGTTTACCCCCACATGTGGGGTATCAGCGTACTCAGGACAAATTGCACAATAACTTTTAGGGTCCTGTTACCCTTGGAAAAATAAGAATTGAGGGTGAAAAGATCATTTTTGTTTAAAAAATATGATTTTTTAATTGTATGGCTTTATGTTATAAACTTCTGTGAAGCCCATGGGGGTTCAAAGTTCTCACCACACATCTAGATAAGTTCCTTAGGGGGTCTAGTTTCCAAAATGGTGTCATTTGTGGGGGGTTTCCACTGTTTTGGTACATCAGGGGTTTTCCAAACGCGACATGGTGTCCGATCTCAATTCCAGCCAAAAACGTCAAATGGCGCTGCTTCCCTTCCGAGCTCTGCCATGCGCCCAAATAGTGGTTTACCCCCACATGTGGGGTATCAGCGTACTCAGGACAAATTGCACAATAACTTTTAGGGTCCTGTTACCCTTGGGAAAATAAAAATTGGGGTGAAAAGATCATTTTTGTGGAAAAAATATGATTTTTTAATTGTACCGCTGTACGTTATAAACTTCTGTAAAGCCCTTGTGGGTTCAAAGTTCTCACCACATATCTAGATAAGTTCCTTGGGGGGTCTAGTTTCCAAAATGGGGTCACTTGTAGGGGGTTTCCACTGTTTAGGTACATCAGGGACTCTCCAAACGTGACATGGCGTCCAATCTGAATTCCAGCCAATTTTGCATTGAAAAAGTCAAACGGCGCTCCTTCCATTCTGAGCTCTGCCATGCGCCGAAACAGTCGTTCCCCCCCACATATCAGGTATCTGCGTACTCAGGACAAATTGCACAATAACTTTTGCAGTTCAATTTCTCCTGTTACCCTTGGTAAAATAAAAAAAATTGAACCTGAAGTATTTTTTTTATGAAAAAAAGTTAGATGTTCATTTTTTTTTAAATATTCAAAAAAATTCCTGTGACGCACCTAAAGGGTTAATAAACTTCTTGAATGTGGTTTTGAGCACCTTAAGGGGTGCAGTTTTTAGAATGGTGTCACTTTTGTGTATTTTCTATCATATAGACCCCTCAAAGTGGCTTCAAATGTGATGTGGTCCTAAAAATAAAATGGTGTTGTAAAAATGAGAAATCGCTGGTCAACTTTTAACCCTTATAACTTCCTAACAAAAAAAAATTTTGGTTCCAAAATTGTGCTGATGTAAAGTAAACATGTGGGAAATGTTAGTTATCAAGTTTTTTGTGTGCCTTATCTCTGTGATTTAAGGGCATAAAAATTCAAAGTTGGAAAATTGCGAAATTTTCAAAATTTTCGCCAAATTTCCGTTTTTCTCACAAATAAACGCAAGTTATTTGAATGAAATTTTACCACTAACATGAAGTACAATATGTCACGAGAAAACAATGTCAGAATCACCGGGATCCATGGAAGCGTTCGAGAGTTATGACCTCATAAAGGTACAGTGGTCAGAATTGTAAAAATTGGCCCGGTCATGAACGTGCAAACCACCCTTGGGGGTGAAGGGGTTAAAATATACGCAAGAAAAATACGGCTGATGGGAGCTACCCCATAGAGAATCATTGGTCCGTGTGCAATTCGTGTTTTTAACGCCTCTCACTCATCCGTATTTCTCTCTAGTGTGACGCCGGCCTAAGAATACATATCTGTGAAAATCAGCTGTTTTCCCACTTTGATGCCAGTTCTGTTGCCCAGGACTCATTTAGGCCAGGCTAGCGGGTGTGATGTGAAGCATCAATATGCATTAATAGATGTTTGAGATCAGTGGCCCAAAGTCATGTAACCCCTTACAAACATCTGTTACTTTATTCAAATATGTGAAAATCGACTGTGTGCCCACTTTGATGCCAGTTCTGATGCCCAGAACCCATTTGTGCCAGGCTGGAGAGACCTGCTTTTGATGTGGGGCTCCCTGTTCTATATATCTTCAGTGTGATATCAGTGGCCCAAAGTCAATTAACCCTTTCATTAAGGCCCTTGGGTGCCCACTTTGTTGCCCATTTTTGTGCCAGTTTTATAATATTTGTAGCTGTTTAAAAGTGTATTCACATCAGGGCTCCTCGCTGCATTGTATGTTATTATTATGATGATTATTTTTTGTTGTTAAACCTATAAAGAACAGAAAAGAAAAAATTGCCGAATAAGAAACTGAGGAATAAGAAACCAACTTTAACCTCGTACACTCTCCTCTCACAGATTTACCACAAGCACTAAAACTCCACCAAACCCTCCTGCAATCTCACCGGAATGGCGGGAACCGGAAATCTGCTGCTGGCTGATACCAGAGAACACAACCAGGAAGGAGAAGTTGCAGGGAGAGCTGAAGGACCTGTGGTGACGTCATCACCATGTGATCAGGGGTGGAGTTGATTCATGATGAAGATGCCCAGAGCAAGAGCTGAAAGACCTGTGGTGACATCATGTGATCAGAGGGTGGAGCGAAGGTGCCCGCAGCAGTAGGAAGACTGAGGTGAGTGGGCGGGCCGACCCCTCGGGCTAAAAAAAAAAGAAAAGAAAAAAAAACCTTGCTCAGGTGCCGCCCCCCCGCCCTAGGCACATGCCCTCAAGTGCCTAGTGGCAAATACGGCCCTGACGGCTACTTTGCAGCAGATTTAATAGTTCTCTGATAATCTTCTGCTGATGAAAGTGATCATAGCAAAACTGTAACAAGCAGATTGGACTCGCATGACATTAACATTACATTCGTGCAACTCTTGGCAGGGAGACTTGGACCGATTTTTCATAAGTTTAGTGTGACTCCTGCCTTACTGACACAATCAAACCTTATGTGAAGGAAAGACCGGTTCCTCCCACGTCACCAATGTGACGTAACTACACAGGCACAGCTCTCCGGCGCCCCTTTGTCTCTCAGGTCAGTAAGGGAACTGCACCTAGAGCAAATGGCCGCCGGAGAGGATGTCCTGTTACCCGCTGGGTATTCTAAGATCCGTAATCAGAGTAAAAGCATCAGCCCAAGATTAATTTTATGGTTTAATTGCCTTAAGGGCGCACTAGATAATTACAAAAATATACAGTAAGCTATACAACGGAATTACAGTGGATTTGCAGTCAGAGTAAAGTATAACAATAATGGTACAAGACTTAGAGATATTAAGCTGGAGGTCAATTTACCAGTTTGTAGGTTGCATGTGGATGCCGGGAGCTCTGCAGTCAACAGGTGCAAGAATCTTAGTTGCCGGACAGACACCAAAGTGCATGCCACTGCTCCCTTGGCAGATGTCCCCAGTTCCTTTTTAGATCATCATCTGGTTCTTCTGTGAGAGAGAGGCTCTCTGCCATGTGCTCCCAGTTCTTAAGCATGCTGGGTTCCTCCCCCCTGTGTCAGAGGGTGGGCTAATAATCTCCACCCTTTAGCTCCCTACAGAATTTATTCCCAATATCTAAGAAAGGGGGTAACTTCCTCCAGGATGATCGGATCAGGACACAAGAGGTACCAGTGAATGCGGTTTGTTTTGCCTGTCATGTGGAGAGCAAACATGGCCCCATTGGGTCGCTGTGGAGGGGCATTCCCTATATCTCAGGTCCCAGATCCCTCAACGACTCAGGAGTCGCACTGCCAGATGCGTGATTTCCTGTAACTCGAAAGGTGTGCTCATAATCCATGATCCTAGGATGGAGTTGGAGTGGCTAGGAGAGACAATGGATGTGTATTTCTGTGTCCAGCTGACAGGTATATTCTAATTGCAGCCCTCAGGCACCTTCATGCCCTATGCTGGCGTGGCTCCTACTCAAGCTTTGAAGTTCTGTTTTGGCCTTATCTCATTTGCATACTAAAAGACCTTGCTATTCAACATTGGAGCACTAAATCCTGCTTTCTTCAATATGCTTACAAGACATGGGGGGGTAGGAGCAGTTAGCTGCCTGTAATTCTTGTGAACTCAGACCAAAATGGCATCACTGGGACAGGCCAAGCTCAGACATGAGGAGAGCATTATGCCCCATATCTAAGATGGCAGCTGCTCCTTCATCACACCTCCCTGCTTTAGAGGGCACTAGGGGGTATCACATTCCTGTGTTCCCCCATGCGCCCTTCTGCACCCTCTCCTTGCCGGGACAACCCATCAGCGTTACCATGGTCCCTGCCTCTTTTGTGGCAAATGGTGAAGTGATACTGATGGAGAGCGAGGCTCTAGCGTAGCAACCTCCCATTCGTCCCAGAGACCGTGTAACCAGCTGAGAGGGTTGTGGTCTGTTTCCACGGTGAATTGGCGCCCGTACAAGTATGGCTGCAGACGCTGCAGGGCCCACACAATTGCCAGACATTCCTTCTCCATCGTGGAATAGGCCACTTCCCTCGGCAGGAGCTTCCGGCTCAGGTACAGAACGGGGTGTTCATGGCCCGTAGTGTCGACCTGGCTGAGCACAGCACTGAGGCCGAAGTCGCTGGCGTCGGTCTGCACTACGAACAGCCACGTGAAGTCGGCTGCCTGTAGTACAGGAGAGCTAGAAAGGGCGGCCTTGAGCACCTGGAAAGCTGTCTCACAGGCGACTGTCCAGTCGACTGCGACGGGCAGCTTCTTCTTGGTGAGGTCCATCAGGGGCTTGGCCAGAGCACTATAGTGTGGAACAAACCTCCTATAGTACCCGGCAATCCCCAAGAAGGACATCACCTGCTTCTTGGTCCTGGGGGTGGGCCAGGATGCGATGGCATCCACCTTCCCGGGCTCTGGCTTCAGAGCTCCCCCACCTACCCGGTGTCCCAGGTAGTGGACCTCACTCATACCCAGCTGGCATTTTTACGGCTTAATGGTCAAGCCTGCTCGCTGGATCCGCCCAAGAACCAGCGCCAGGTGCTCTAGATGATCCTCCCAGGTGGGACTGAAGATAGCAATGTCATCCAGGTACGCGGTCGCATACCCTTCCAGTCCCTCGAGCAGCGTGTTGACTATCCTCTGAAAAGTGGCAGGGTCATTCTTCATGCCGAATGGCATCACCGTGGACTCATACAGTCCGAATGGGGTGATAAAGGCAGAGTATACCCGTGCACCAGGGGTCAGGGGAATCTGACAATACCCCCTGCTCAGATCCATGATGGTCAGGTACTTGGCCCCGGCCAGCTGATCAAGCAGGTCATCGATGCACGGCATTGGGTACACATCGGTGACCGTCACAGCGTTGAGCCCCCGGTAGTCCACGCAGAACCGCGTAGTTCGGTCCTTTTTAGTGACGAGGACTACAGGCGAAGCCCACGTGCTGTTGGACACTTGGATCACCCCCAGCTTCAGCATCTCATCTATCTCTTGGCGCATGTGCTGCTGCACCTCAAGAGAGACCCGATATGCTGAACGCCGGGTCAGGCAAGATTGCTGGTGTCCACGTCATGGACGGCTGTCTCAGTCCTTCCGGGCAGGCTGCTGAACAGCTCCCGAAAGGGGTGTAGGGTGACCCCCAGCTGGGAACGTTGGTCCTCTGAGAGCTGGTGGCCAACCCCCACATCCTCGATGGATCCACCCGCCTTGGCTTGGGTGAGCAGATCCAGGAGGGTTTCTACCTCTCCTTCCTCGGGAAGGTTGCACACTGGGTGGGCACAAGCCTCCCGCTCATGATGGGCCTTTATCATGTTCACGTGGAAGGCCTTCCTCCTTCCATTGACGTGGTCCATGGTGACCAGATAGGTGACAGCGTTGAGCCGCTGGTGCACGAGGTATGGACCCTCCCAGGCCGCCTGAAGCTTGTTTTGAGGTATGGGGACCAGTAGCCACACCTTTTGACCCACCTGGTAGGTCCATTCACAAGCATTCTGGTCATACCACCACTTCTGGGTCAGCCTGGGCTTGGGCCATATTGTCATGCACAAGCCGTGTCAAGGCCATCATTCTGTCCCGGAAGCGCACGACATACTCAATGACCGACACTCCAGGGGTGGCCAAATCCCCTTCCCATGCTTCCTTCACCAGAGCAAGGGGCCCCCGTACATGAGCTCAAAGGGGGAGAACCCCGTTGAGGCCTGTGGGACCTCCCGGTAGGCAAACAGCAGGTGTGGTAGATACCGCTCCCAGTCTCTCCCGTGGGAGTCGACCAACATCTTCAGCATCTGCTTTAAGGTGCCATTGAACCGCTCACACAGGCCATTGGTCTGTGGGTGGTACGGGCTGGCTACCAGATGTTGCACCTGTATCTGCTTACAGAGAGACTCCATCAGCTGCGACATGAACTGGGTCCCTCAGTCGGTGAGCATTTCCTGGGGGAACCCCACTCTGGAGAAAATCTCCAGTAAGGCAGTGGCCACGTTGTCAGCCCGAATGGACGACAAAGCTACCACCTCCGGGTACCGAGTGGCATAGTCCACTACCGTTAGTATGAAGCATTTCCTGGAGCAGCTGGGAGTGGACAGAGGTCCAATGAGATCCACAGCCACCCTCGAGAAAGGCTCTTCGATGATGGGCAGAGTTACCAGTGGGGCTTTGGGGCGCCGCCCCGCCTTCCCCACCCTCTGAGAGGTGTCACATGAATGGCAGTAGGCAATCACCTCGGTCCTCATTCCCGGCCAGTAGAAATGCTGAGCTAGCCTGGCCCTGGTTTTGGTGATCCCTAGGTGTCCGGCCATGGGAATCTCGTGTGCGATCTGCAACAATTCTGCCATGAACGGATAGGGTACCACTGTCGGTCCTTGGGCCACCCCTCCAGTGAACCTGGCTGGACTGTTACCCGGTACAGCCGTCCCTGGTCCCAGACCACTCGCTCGCGGTCGGACTCCAGGGGAGGCTGTGCCACTTGCTCCTTGAGAGCTTTCAGGCTAGCGTCAGCTTCCAATGCTGCCTGAAATCCCTGACTTGATGTGGCAAGAATTGACGAAACGGGCACATCCTCTGTCAGCTCCCCGGGATCTGTCTCCTGGCCGCTGTCTGACTCGGCAGCCACTTGGTCGAAGAGGGGGAAACTGTCAGACCTCCGCGAGGCTCCTGGGGCTCCAGCACTCCTACTCCTGGTAACAGCAGCCACGCCCGCTGAGACCACAGGTAGCGCCTGCTTCACCTCGGCCCCCGACCAAGTCGCCGTGTCAGGCAGACTTCCCTGGCCTCCTGACATCCCGGATGCGGGGAACTCCTGCCCTGGGGTCTTACCTGGTGGCTCCTCTCCCGGGACTCCCCCTCCCCCCATGGCCTGTTCCTCTTTCTGCAGAGGCCCTAGACTCAGCAGGCTGGATTCACTTAGGGGCCCTACACTGCCCTTAGCAGCCTCTCCCTCCACGTCTGAGCTCTCCCCTGCAGTCTTCTCACCTGTCCTCACTGTGAGCCCTGTGTGTGTAGTGTCAGTGCATGGCTTACCATCAGGTTTCACTCCCTCCTCCACTGTTGGAGGCACATTCAACACATTATCATTAGCATTCACAGTAGAGTCATGACATTCTTGGGGAGCCGGACTTGGGGGTTCAGTGGCCACATACTGAGACACTAGCTGCCCCAAATTGGTCCCAAGCAACACATTGGCAGGAATATTTGGCGTTACTCCCACCTCCCGCATTCTCCTCCCGGCGCCCCAGTCCAAAAACACCTTGGCGACGGGCAGCGCCGGTTCAAAACCTCCAATTCCGGAGACGGAAAGGATTTTCCCAGGCACAAAGTCTTGAGGGGACACCACCTCAGGACGTATCAGGGTTCGTTCAGCGCCTGTGTCCCGCAGTCCCATGACCGCTGAGCGGCCGATGGTGACAGGTTGGTAATTGTCCAGGGACCTCCCACCACCCCTCCCACACACAAAACAGTGGACGGTTTCTGGGACAGGGATGGGGCCTTATGGTGCTGGGGACATGCAGCCTTAAAGTTTCCTGGCTCGTTGCAATGATGACTATGCCTGGGTTCTGCTCCTGGCCTGGAGAGGGCAGCAGGGGGGTACACCCCTTGCACTCTGGGGGCTGAGGGGACAGGGGCAGGACTGGGTTTACCCCCTCTCCAGGTGCTGCTGGCAGGCTTCTTTCGTTCAGACGCCGGTTGTTGGCATACTCGTCTGCCAGGGCGGCTGTAGTAGAAGCCCCCTTTGGTTTCCGGTCACGGAGGAACTGCTGGAGGTCCTCTGGGCAGTTCCACAAGAACTGCTCCGTGATGAACAGTTCCTGGACCTCCTGGCAGGTGGTGAGCTCTAGACCCAAGGTCCAGTGCTCCACAGCTCTCAGCAGTGCCCGCATGTGGTCGGTCCAGGTGTCCTTTGAGACCTGCTGCAGGCTCTGGAACTTCCTGCGGTACAACTCCGGGGTAAGGTTGTAGTGCTGGATCAGGTCCCGCTTGATGCTGTTGTAGTCCTGCTCCTCCCTGGCAGGTAAGTCCCCCAAAACTTCCAGGGACTTACCCCTCAAACGGGGGGGTCAGGTACCTTGCCCACTGATCCAGGGTCAGATGGTGTTGGAGGCAGGTTCTCAAAGGCCAGCAGAAAGGAATCCAGGTCTCCATCCTTTTCAAGCAGGGGGAAGTCCTCCGCCCGGACCTTGGAAGCCTTGGTCCCCGGTGGGGCGGGAGCCCGTGCTGAGCCATCTCCAGTCGGTACCGGCGCTCCGCAGCTTCACGGCGTTCTGCAGCCCACGTTCTGCATGCTCACGCTCCGCTGCTTTCTCTGCCGCCACCAGGAGTCTGTCATGGGCAGCGTCGTTACCAGCCTCGAGCGGTGCCATAGCCGCTTGGAATAGGGCCTCCGATCTGGACAGGCTGGGGTGGGCAGGTGGTGGACAGTCCACTGCGGGATTGAGCACAGGGGTCTGGCTCCTTGGGGATCCCTGGCTGAGCTCCCCCTCGCCTTCATTGGTATTGTCCTCCACCACCTCGTCACAGACCATAGCATTGGCCTCCCCCTTTGTCTTACTCCTGGTGCCATCCGCCATCTTGGGAACCTCTGGTTACTGACACAGCTGCAACCCTGACCTCACACACAACTTATTATATTTACACTCTGACCGTCTAGTGCTGGGCTGACCTTAAGACCCCAGCAGTGAAAGTTACCGCTGGTAGTCTTTAGTGTCTGGGAGTAGGGGTCCCCTGCACACTATTACTCTGATCCTACCACTGCCACCAATGTGAAGGAAAGACCGGTTCCTCCCACGTCACCAATGTGACATAACTACACAGGCACAGCTCTCCGGCGCCCCCTTTGTCTCTCAGGTCAGTAAGGGAACTGCACCTAGGGAAAATGGCCGCCGGGGAGGATGTCCTGTTACCCGCTGGGTATTCTAAGATCCATAATCAGAGTAAAAGTATCAGCCCAAGATTAATTTTATGGTTTAAATGCTTTAAGGGTGCACTAGATAATTACAGAAATATACAGTAAGCTATACAACGGAATTACAGTGGATTTGCAGTCAGAGTAAAATATTATAATAATGGTACAAGACTTAGAGATATTAAGCTGGAGGTCAATTTACCAGGTTGTAGGTTGCATGTGGATGCCGGGAGCTCTGCAGTCCACAGGTACAAGAATCTTCGTTGCCGGACAGACCCCAAAGCGCATGCCGCTGCTCCCTTGGTAGATCTGTCCCCAGTTCCTTCTTAGATCATCTGGTTCTGTGAGAGAGGCTCTCTGCCATGTGCTCCCAGTTCTTAAGCATGCTGGGTTCCTCCCCCCTGTGTCAGAGGGTGGGCTAATAATCTCCACCCTTTAGCTCCCGGCAGAACTTATTCCCAATATCTAAGAAAGGGGGTAACTTCCTCCAGGATGATCGGATCAGGACACGAGAGGTACCAGGGAATGCGGTTTGTTTTGCATGTTGTGTGGAGAGCAAACATGGCCCCATTGGGTCGCTGTGGAGGGACAATCTCTATATCTCAGGTCCCAGAGCCCTCACCGACTCAGGAGTTGCACTGCCAGATGCACGATTTCCTCAGGGTCACGCTATTTTTTATGAGTCTGTAACTCGAAAGGTGTACTCATAATCCATGATCCTAGGATGGAGTCGGAGTGGCTAGGAGAGACAATGGATGTGTATTTCTGTGTCCAGCTGACAGGTATATAACATTGGAGCACTAAATCCTGCTTTCTTCAATATGCTTACAGCCCATGGGGGGGTAGGAGCAGTTAGTTGCCTGTAATTCTTGTGAACTCAGACCAAAATGGCATCAATGGGACAGGCCAAACTCAGTAATGAGGCGAGCGTTATGCCCCATTTCCAAGATGGCGGCTGCTCCTTCATCACACCTTACTAGAGCTCATTCATTTTATATCTGCAATGCAACGGCACAGAGCAGTCTTGTACAACATGTGGCCCACCAAAATGCTTGTTGCGGCCCGCAAAGCTGTTCGGGAGACACCAGCTCCCTTCTTCTGATGGTCAAGTGTATTTACATCATTTATGTGAACAATTGATTGCAGGGACTGGGGCAAAGGAGTGCTCATCAGCCACTGCCCCGTCATGCCACGGAATGATTAGGTCAGCATAGTACTGCTGGTGTCGCAGGCAGCCACAGCGTCAGCACTGTTAAGAGCTCTATGGAGGAGCTGAAGATGAAATGTCCTATTTTAGATGAGGGGTCCAGGGTGGGTGGTGTTACTTCTGTGGCACAATGTGGCAATGGGGGGACACTGTAGGGCAAATGGGTGGGGGGTCGTGATTGTAAATGGGGGCATAGTATAACGAGGAGCAGTGGGACTCTATGGAGATAAGCAGTGGGGGGATATTTTTAAGGGGCGGTATGGGTGATACTCTAGAGAGGATATTTTTATTCATGGGGCATTGTAATGATACTTTTATTTTAAGGGCATAGTGTCAGGCAGTGCTGCTGAAGATGGAGAAAAGGGAAGTCTGGAGAGAGAGAAGCTCTGGGCTTGAAATCTCATCATGGGGTCTCTTCCACATGGAGACAAAAGGGATGGGGAAAACTCCACTCAGATGTCATCTATAAAAAGGTACGCAATGTTAATGTTTATTGCTGATACTGACAGTCTCATCAATGCTGTGGTTCCTGCATGGTCTGCAGTCTGATGGTGTCTGGTAACAACTCCTCCCAGTATCTTCTTATCATTGTTATGGACTTACCAGGAATTGTTGGTTCATGCAATACAATTATATATGAGGCTGACCTGATATAACAATTGAATGCTGTACTAAGTTTGGCATTATATAGTCATGGCCGAAAGTGTTTGCAATAATTGTCAATAAACGTGTTTCATTTCCTTTGAGTGTATTGGAACGCTACAAGGGGGGGGGGGAAAAAAAAAAAAAAAAAAAAAAGGAAAAGGCAAATTGGACAATTTCACACAAAACCCCAAAAATGGACCACACAACCTCACCTGTGGGAAGTAACAGGTGTAGGCATTATGAAAATCACACTTGAAACCAGATAAAAAGGGGAAGTTGAATAATCTTTGCATAGTGTCTGTGTGTACCACATTAAGCAATGAGAAGAGGACTGTTAGAAGAATTGAGAAAAATTGTTTAAAAATATAAAAAATCTCAATATTACAAGTCCATCTCTAGAGATCTTGCCATTTCATTGTCCACAGCATGCAACATAATTAAGAGGTTTACAACCCATGGAACTGTAGCTAATCTCCCTGGATGTGGACGGCAGAGAAAAATTCAGGGCTGTGGAGTCAGATTTGTGAAGTCTGTGTCTATTTTGGTGGAGTCAGTATAAAATAGACTGACTCAGAAAATATATAACAAATTGGGTACAGTAGTACAGTGCAATATGTGGTGTATATGTTTTCTTAAGAATTTGGGAAAGTTATGAAATATCCTAGTAATGTCTGTTTGCCTCCTGATCTAAGAACCTAAGCTTTTAGCCAAGATGAATCTGTGCTGCACTTTAATTTCATGCTCAGTAGTGAGGCAGTGCTGCAGAGTCATTGAGTCAGGAGTTGGGAAAATTGAGTAGTTGGAGGTTTGGCTTATCGACACCACAGCTCTGGAAAAATTGATAAAAGGTTGCAATGCAGGATAGTCCAGATGGTGGATAAGCAGCCTCAATCATGTTTCAAAGAAATTAAAGCTGTCCTACAAGCTCATGGTGCATCAGTGTCAACGTGAACTATCTGGCGACATTTGAATGAAACAAAACGCTTTGGCAGAAGACCCAAAAAGACCCCACTGCAAACAGACATAAAAAAGCTAGGCTGCAGTTTACCAAAATGTACGCGAGTAAGGAAAAGTCCTTCTGGGAAAGCATTTTGTGGACAGATGAGACAATGATAGAGCTTTCTGGTAAAGTACCGTATTTTTCGGACTATAAGACGCACCGGACCATAAGACGCACCCCAATTTTCAGAAGGAAAATAGGGAAAAAAATAATAATGTGTCAAATGGGGGTCCGTCTTACAGTCCGAATTCAGCTTACCTGGGAAGGGATCCGGCACAGGTGGAGAAGTAGTCACAGGGGTCATTCAGTGGTCCAGGCTCGTGCGGTGGTGGCGGCTCTGTGCTGGGGCAGCTGCGCTGGGGCGGGTGGGCTGTGCAGGGGCAGGGGCAGCTGTGCTGGGGCAGATGTGGCAGGAACAGGTGGGCTCTGAGGTGCGGTGGTGGCAGCGGGCTGTGCTCCGGTGCAGGGGCGGCGGCTCCGCCGGCGTTTCTTCGCAGCCCGGAGGCCCCCGCACACCCCTTGCTGGGCGCCGCCATGTTGCGGTGGCCTCCGGGAGCATGGACCCCGGCAAGATGGCCGCCGGTTCGGGGACGGCGCATGCGCAGCTTCAGATCTCGTGCCGAGATCTTGGGGGACGAGATTCAAATCTCAGCAACGAGATCTCGGGACGAGATCTGAAGCTGCGCATGCGCCGTCCCCGGACCGGCGGCCATCTTGCCGGCGTCCATGCTCCCGGAAGCCACCGCAACATGGCGGCGCCCAGCAAGGAGTGTGCGGGGGCCTCCGGGCTGCGAAGAAACGCCGGCGGAGCCGCCGCCCCTGCACCGGAGCACAGCCCGCTGCCACCACCGCACCGCAGAGCCTCGCCCGCTGCCACCAGCGCACCAGGTACCGTGCATTGCGACCATAAGACGCACCCCCCTTTCCCCAAAAATTTTTGGGGAAAAAAAGTGCGTCTTATGGTCCGAAAAAGATGGATTTTTGGTTCTTACCGTAAAATCTCTTTCTTGGAGCCTTCATTGGGGGACACAGAATACCATGGGTGTATGCTGCTGCTAGGAGGCTGACACTATGCAAAAACAAGAAAATTAGCTCCTCCCCGGCAGTATACACCCACCGACAGGCACCAAGCACCTCAGTTGGTAAAAAAGCAGTAGGAGAAGCAACGAGAAAAACTCGAACCATATGTACCAACCCAACAAGGGACTCTAAGACCCAACACGGTACAACTTAAACAGGGAGGGTGCTGTGTCCCCCAATGAAGGCTCCAAGAAAGAGATTTTACGGTAAGAACCAAAAATCCATCTTTCTTTATCGCCTTATTGGGGGACACAGAATACCATGGGACGTCCCAAAGCAGTCCCAAGGGTGGGAACAGCAATAAGGAACGAAGGTAACCGAAAGGCTTAGGCCGGCCGGTGAGCCACCGCCGCCTGCAGAACCTTCCTACCAACCACAGCATCAGACGAGGCCTGGGTATGAACCCTGTAGAACCTCGTGAAGGTGTGCAAAGATGACCAGGTTGCGGCCTTGCAAATTTGCATGGCCGAGGCCTGGTGACGAGCAGCCCACGAAGCCGCCACAGCCCAGGTAGAATGAGCTCTTACTCCCGGAGGGGGCCGCTTTTCCTGAAGACGATACGCTTCCAGAATGGTAGAACGAATCCAGCGAGCGATCGTGGATTTGGAAGCCGGAAGGCCCTTCTGGCGACCTTCAGAGATGATCAGCAAAGAATCGGACAGACGAAAGGAAGTCCTGGCGAGATAGACACGCAGGGCTCTAACTACGTCCAGTTTGTGGAGAGACTTCTCAAGAGGATGAGATGGAGCCGGACAAAAAGAAGGAAGGAAGATATCCTCATTGATATGGAAAGCGGAAACCACCTTTGGAGGAAAAGAAGGAACAGGCCTGAGGACGGCTTTGTCCTGACGGAGAATGAGGTAAGGGGAACGACATGACAAGGCCGCCAATTCAGAAACTCTTCTGATGGATGAAATGGCAATCAAAAAGGTGACCTTCCAAGAGAGAAGGGACAAAGGAATGTCCTGGAGAGGCTCGAACGGCGCCTTCTGGAGAGCGCTAAGGACGAGGTTGAGATCCCACGGGTCTATTGGCGAATGATGAGGAGGAGCCACGTGGGAAACCCCTTGTAGAAAGGTCTTGACCTGTGGTAGAGAAGCTAGCTCTCTTTGGAAGAGGATAGAGAGAGCGGAAACCTGGCCCTTGAGCGTACTGAGGGACAGACCCGCGTCTAGCCCAGCCTGAAGAAACCCCAGGATAGACGGGATAGAAAAAGACATTGGGAAGACTCTGTTATCATCGCACCAACGGAAAAAAGCTTTCCAGTACCTATAGTAAATGCGGGAAGAGGCTGGTTTCCTGGCTCTGATCATAGTTTGAATAACCTGACTGGACAGACCTGATTCCTTCAGAATTGCGGTCTCAACGGCCATGCCGTCAAACTCAGAGACTGAGAATTCTCGTGGTAAAGGGGGCCTTGCGAGAGAAGATCTGGACGGTCCGGAAGCCTCCAGGGAACGTCCGCGAGCATGTTGACCAGTTCTGCGTACCAAGGCCGTCTCGGCCAATCTGGAGCGACTAGAATCACTGGTACGCCTTCCGATTTTATCTTTTTGACCACCCGAGGGATCAATGCCAGAGGCGGGAACAGATACGGAAGTTGAAACTGGGACCACGGAGTCACCAGTGCGTCGCATGCGACGGCTAGAGGGTCCCTGGACCTGGCTACGAACTGCGGCACCTTGTGGTTCATCCGAGGTGCCATGAGATCGACATCCGGGGTGCCCCAACGGTCGCATATCTGAGAGAAAACCGCGGGGTACAGGGACCATTCGCCGGACGCTAGGCCCTGGCGACTTAGAAAGTCGGCTGCCCAATTTTCCACCCCTGGAATATGGACGGCGGAGATTGACGGAACGTAACGTTCTGCCCAGCGTAATATCTTGGCCACTTCTGACATTACTTGTTTGCTGCGCGTGCCCCCCTGATGGTTGATGTACGCCACGGCCGTGGCGTTGTCCGACTGAATACGGACCGGCTTGCCGGAGAGGAGGGGCTGCCAATGAAGAAGGGCCAGGAAAATAGCCCTGATCTCCAAAAGATTGATTGGGAGGAGAGACTCCTGTGGCTTCCAGTGGCCTTGGGCCGCTTTCTGATGGAACACAGCTCCCCATCCTAGAAGGCTCGCATCTGTGGTGATGATTTGCCACTGAGGTGGAAGGAAGGACCTCCCTTGGAGAACTGACGCTGGCCGTAGCCACCAAGTGAGAGACTGCCTCACTCTGAGAGGAAGCCGAAAAGGACGGTCCAAGGACATCGTGGTCTTGTCCCAGGCTGAAAGCAGAGACAGCTGGAGGGGGCGAAGATGAAACTGCGCAAAGGGCACCGCTTCCATGGCGGCCACCATCTTCCCCAGGACCTTCATGCAGAACCGAATGGGAATGGGAGCAGGCCTCTTGAGCGTTCTGATGCCTTTGGACAGAGTTGTAAATTTCTCCTTTGGAAGACAAACACGGGCTAGCTCCGTGTCGAATTCCATACCCAGAAAGGTCAGACGCTGGGTGGGGATCAGAATGGACTTCTCCTTGTTGACCAGCCAACCTAGGCGGCTGAGTGTCCAGGGTTATCTGAAGGCTCCGGAGACAGTCCTGGCGAGACGAACCCTTGATCAAAAGATCTTCCAGATAAGGGATGATGAGGATCCCTCTGGAGCGAAGGATGGCCATGACGGTCGCCATCACCTTCGTGAAAACCCGGGGCGCTGAAGCCAGGCCGAAAGGAAGAGCTGTGAACTGAAAGTGGTCTCCCTGAAACGCAAATCGAAGATACTTCTGATGTTGCACACAGATTGGAATGTGCAGATAGGCATCCCGAATGTCCACCGAGCAGAGGAATTCCCCGGGCTCCATGGAAGCAATCACCGACCGAAGAGACTCCATCCTGAAATGAAGAATCTTCAAGTGGCGATTGAGCAATTTGAGGTCCAGAATAGGACGAAGAGAGCCGTCTTTCTTCGGGACCACAAAGAGATTGGAGTAGAACCCGGAAAACCATTCGTCTGAGGGAACGGGAACAATGACTCCGGCGGAAAGAAGGGAGGAAATGGCCTGCAGAAAACCCGGAATCTGGGCCCGCTGTTGCGGAGGACGAGACCGGAAAAACCGTCTGTTCGGGAGTGAAGCAAATTCGATTTTGTAACCGGATGCGACGAGTTCTCTGACCCAACCGTCGTCGACAACGGACAGCCAAGCATCCGCGAAAAAGGAAAGTCTGCCTCCCACCCTGGAAGAAATTCCAGGTGGGGGTGACCCGTCACTTAGACGAAAATCTGCCGGAACTGGCTCCTGCAGATCTGGAATATTGACCTCTAGATCTCCAGCGAGGAGCGGGTTTGTAGGAAGGTTTCCTCTGATCCCGCTCCCTGGAGGCAGGCGGCCGATCCTGTTGAGTGGCTCTCTCCGTGGCAGAGAAGGGACGAAAGGGCCTGAACGGTCGAAACCCCCTTTTGTTGAAAGGACGTTTTGGTCGAGACTGGGGAAGCGAAGTACTTTTACCTCCAGTGGCATCGGAAATTATCTGATCCAGCTTTGCTCCAAAGAGCCTAGAGCCATGGAATGGCAGATTGGTAAGCGACTTTTTTGAAGTAGTGTCCGCATTCCATGACTTTAGCCAAAGGACTCAGCGTACAGCTACTATGTTGCTGTTAGCCCTTGCTACGCAGCCGGCCGCTTCAAAGGAGGCGGCCAAAAGGTATTTTCCCGCCTGGTTAATCTGATCTGCAAGATCTGCCAACTCGTCTTGAGGAGCTGACGCTAAGATGCCTCTGCGAAGAATTTTTGCCCAAGCGGAAATGACCTTCGCCACCCAGGCGGATGCGAAAATAGGGCAGAGAGAGGCGCCAGATGCCTCAAAGATAGACTTAGCCAGAGATTCAATCTGCCTGTCAGTAGGATCTTTGAGCGATGCCCCGTCTGGCAGAGAGAGCACCGTTTTTGAGGCTATCCGGGAAACTGGAGGATCTACCTCGGGAGCCTTGGACCACTTTGAGAGCAGTTCTGCGTCAAAGGGGTACAGAACGTCCAAGTACTTGCGGCCTGAGAAACGTTGCTCAGGGCGCTCCCAGTGTTTGGATAAGGTAGTGTCGAAATCGTTGTGATTTGGAAAGGTTCGAGACAGAGGTCTGGCTCGTCTAAGGAGAACAGAGTTTTCCTGAGTTGGAGACTCATTTTGTTTAAGTTTTAGTGTTTGGAAGATAGCTGCAATAAGACTATCGACCATGTCCCGCGTCTTAGAAACGCTGTTCCCCTCTGAGCTAGCTTCCGAATGAGAATCCTCGCCTGACTGAAGGTCGTCATCCGAGGAAGGAGAAGGAGGCCTGGGAGCGGAAGGGCCCTGCGAGCTCGAAGACGAAGTGGACAGAGCCCGCTTCCTAGAAGTCCTTCCCTGTCTGTCTCTCTGAAGGTCGCGGTCAGGTGCGGACGACTCACCCCGAGAGGTGGTCGGGGCAGAGGTGGCTGAGGATAGCTGAGGTAAACGTTCTAAGACCTGGACCAGCGACTGTGATACTTTTGTCAAGTCAGAAACGGACTGTGACATTGTAACGGCCCACTCCGGGGGGAGAGAGGAGGGAAGAGCGCCCTCCGCCCGGGACTCTGTGCGTTCCTGAGATGCTGACATATTTGAAGGACTGCAGGGGGCAGAATGGGGACGACTGACCCGATGCCCACTTCTTTTTACAGCGCGCACAGGCGTAATAGGTAGCTGTGGGCCTAAAGCAGAGATCACCTGAAGGGTTGGGCATAAGTAAACTGCACTGATTGGCTGCAGATATTAGGGAATAACTGCCGAGGAGAGCTAATCCTTGCCTCAGAGCCGAGCCTACCGAGATTCTGTGCGAGCAGTAGAAGAAACGCCGAAGTGTCCCCCAAACCGCGCAGGAAGGAGTGATTCAGGCATCAGGAAACGCTGTGCTGGGAGATGGGCGGAGCTTAGCGGCCGCGCCGTGATTGGTTAATAGCGACTGGGGAGGGCATGGCAGAAGAGGGGGCTGGCATCCAAAAGAGAAAGAAGCCCTGTGATGGGCTAGAAAAGGCGTGCTGAAAAGAGCGCGCTCAGGAAGGGAGGAGGGAGAGCAGAGGAATTCCCCGCGCTGAGGGGAAAGTGAAAGTGAAAGTGCCACCCACCCTGACGGCGCCGCAGCCCCATGCCCGACATACCACGCTAAGGATGAGCTGACCAGGTCCTGACGCTGCGGTGAGTGAGGGGATCCCCGTAGACTCCCTGGCTAGAGCAGGGAAAGTGAAGGAAGGCAAGCGGCTGAGCGCGCGACAGGCAGAAAAAGGGCGGGAGATTCAAACTTGTGGAACTGCAAAACCAGGTCCCTTCTTCTCCCATGTCACTGGAGCTTATGCGGGGCCGGAGGGAACGTACAGGCACTTACCTGACGTCCCAGAAGAGGATGACCACAGGGGCCCACGGGGAAACGGCAGGCCGCTGGGAGGGGAAGGAGTCCTCTGTACCCGCATCCTGCAGAAGACGGCTTGAAACACCTGCGATCGCCGTCTTCCTCTCAGCCCTGTCCCGAGAAAGGGGTGAGGAGGGGGATTCGGCAAGGACCAGCCACCTGTCCGTAACCCTTGTCACCAGAAGGAGATAGGGAAAAGTCCTGCCTGCGGTACTGAGAGTTGCGATGTGGGTGACACTACACTGCTCGCTCAGCCGCATGATATGGGAAATCAGAGTAACAACTATACCCTGTTTCCCGATGGAAAAGAACCTAAAAGAGAAAAGAGGGAAAAATTAAAAAGTTCAAACTAAACCTGAAAGGAAAATTGGATTAAAACTGCGGATCTGGGGAGATCCCGGTCCGCCTCCTACAGACACTAAGCACAAACTGAGGTGCTTGGTGCCTGTCGGTGGGTGTATACTGCCGGGGAGGAGCTAATTTTCTTGTTTTTGCATAGTGTCAGCCTCCTAGCAGCAGCAGCATACACCCATGGTATTCTGTGTCCCCCAATAAGGCGATAAAGAAATACGGTACATCATTTTTTTTTTACAGAAAACAGAATGAAGCCTACAAGGAAAAGAATACATTACCTACAGTCAAATATGGTGGAGGCTTAAAGATGTTTTGATGCCTATGGCACTGGGTGCCTTGTCTGTGTGCAAGGCATCATGAAATCTGAAGAACACCAAAGGATTTTGGGTCACAATGTAGTGCCCGGTGTCAGAAAGCTGGGTTTGCGTCCTAGGTTTTCCAGCAGGACAATGACCACAAACATACTTCGTGAAGCGCCCATAAATGGATGGGAACAGAGCACTGGAGAGTTGTGAAGTGGCCAGCAATGAGTCCAGATCTAAATCGCATTGAACTCCTACGGAGAGATTTTAAAATTTCTGTTGGGAGAAGGCATCCTTCAAAGCATGAGACCTGGAGCAGTTTGCAAAAGAGTGATCAAAAATTCCAGTTGAGAGGCGTAAGAAGCTTGTTGGTGGTTATGGGAAGCAATTAATTGCAGTTATTTATTCCAAAATGGTGTGTAACCAAATATTGTGTTGAAGGTGCTAACAATTTTATCCAGCCCATTTTGGGGGTTTTGTATGAAATTACGTGTAATTTGCCATATTTTGGTATTTTTTTTTGTGTTGTTCCAATACACACAAAAGGAAATCAACATGTGTTTAACAAAACATGTGTAATTGCAATAATTTTCTGGAATTTCAAGGGTCCCAACACTTTTG
This sequence comes from Dendrobates tinctorius, assembly GCF_039654945.1. Classification (NCBI taxonomy): domain Eukaryota; kingdom Metazoa; phylum Chordata; class Amphibia; order Anura; family Dendrobatidae; genus Dendrobates; species Dendrobates tinctorius. Next base: position 17,203,450 of record NW_027361766.1, on the reverse strand, counting down.
GCCATGGCGTAACATGTGCAGACAGTGGTCCTTGTGATGTATTAATGTACTGATGTTGGTTCTGTGGACATTCATGTATCTACCCCTTTAAAAAGAAAAATGTGAGGCCCTTGGGATTGGTTCAGTATTGCCATGTGGCAGTAGGAGCAAAAAAAAACAAAAAACAAAACACATTGTAGAACCTTGGAGTCGAGGCTCCCCTAAAAAATTTTTAAAAAAATTATACCATGTTGCCAATTCCTGCCCACATAGTAACATAGTTTTAAAGGCTGAAGACCTTATGTCCATCTAGTTCAGCCTATTTTTAGTGCAGCTGTTCTGCATTGTTGATCCTGGGGAAGGCAAAAACCCCACAGAGTAGAAGCCAATTTTCTCCATACAGAAAAAAATTCCTCCCCCTAAGCTGGGTCAACCATCTACCTATAATATTCTGTTATTCGTAACCTTCTATACTGTTACTCACAAGAAAAGCATCCATTCCTTTCTTAAATTCATTCAGTGAGTTGGCCATCACCACTTCCTCAGGAAGAGAATTCCAGAGCCTCACTGCTCTTACCGTGAAGAACCCTCTTCTATGCTGGTGCAGAAATTGTCTTTTCTCCAAACGAAGAGGTTCTTGTTCTTGTCACAGTCCTTGGTACAAACAGTTCATTGGAGAGATCTCTTTTTTGCCCTCTGATATACTTATACATATATATTAGGTCTCCCCTAAGTCTTCTCTTTTCTAGAGTTAATAGACCTAATTTTGATAACCTTACTGGGTATTGTATCATTTTAGTAGCCCGCCTTTGAACCCTTTCAAGTTCAGTAATGTCTTTCTTGAGCACCGGCGTCCAAAATTGCACACAATACTCCAAGCGTGGTCTGACGAGTGATTTGGACAGAGGGAGAATTACGTTTTCATCTCGTGTCCCCAGACCTCTTCTAATGCATCCCATGACCCTATTTGCTTTGGTGGCAGCTGCCTGACACTGGACACTCCAATTTAGCTTCTTATTGACTAAGATGCCCAAGTCTTTTTCCATGTCTGATTTCCCCAGCAGTTTCCCATTTAGTAAGTAATTGTAGCATCTGTTTCTCCTTCCCATGTGCATAACCTTACACTTATCTGTGTTAAACCTCATTTGCCATTTTTCAGCCCAATTCTCCAATTTCCTCAAATCTGTCTGTAGTTGCAAACTGTCCTCCTTTGTGTTAACTACCTTACATAGTTTTGTATCATCTGCAAATACTGATATTTTACTGTGTAAGCCATCCACTAGATTAATAAATATATTAAATAGTAAGTAGGGGGCCCAATACAGAACCCTGTGGTACCCCACTAGTAACCCAGGCCCAATCTGAGTATGCGCCATTAATAACCACTCTATGTTTTCTATCACTAAGCCAGCTACCTACCCATCTACACACATTTTCCCCTAGCCCAAGTGTCAAATGCTTTAGAGAAGTCGAGATAAATGACATCCAATGATTCTCCTTGGTCCATTTGAGAGCTTACATCCTCATAGAAGCTGATCAGGCTAGTTTGACAGGAGCGATCCTTCATAAATCCATGTTGATATGGAGTTAAACATTTATTAACATTGAGATATTCCATAATGGTATCCCTTAGAAACCCTTCAAAAATTTTACCCACAACAGATGTTAAGCTTACCGGCCTATAGTTTCCAGGTTCCCTTTTACACCCCTTTTTGAATATTGGTACCACATTTGCTTGCCGCCACTCAAAAGGAACAGAACCTGCTTCTATAGAGACTTTAAATATAAGGAATAGAGGCCTGTCTATCACATTACTTAACTCCCTTAATACCCGAGGGTGAATGGCATCAGGGCCTGGTGATTTGTCAATTTAATCTTACTAAGGCGGTTCTGTACTTCTTCCTGGGTTAGGCAGATAATACTTAATGTACTCCCCATTATCACTCTGCATTTCCCCTGGCAAATCCTTTTCCTGTGTGAACACTGTTGAGAAAAAAAAGTATTTAAAACATTTGCTTTTCGCTCTCTATGATTTCACCCTCATTGTGCTTTAAAGGGCCAACACCATCAATTTTAATCATTTTACTGTTTATATAATTAAAGAATAGTTTGGGGTTTGTTTTACTTTCCTTAGCAATGAGTCTCAGTTTCCACTTTTGCTAAGTGTTTTTTTTTTTTTTTTATACACATTTTATTTTTTTCTTTACAACTTAATGCTTCTTCATTGCCGTCTTGTTTCAGCTACTTAAATGCCTTGTTCTTGTTATTTATTGCCCTTTTTACATCCTTATTTAGCCACATTGGTGTTCTCCTGTTCCTAGCCCTTTTGTTTCTGTACAGTATGGCTAGCTCGCAGTGGGTGTGTAAAACTGATTTTAATGTTTCCCATTTATTTTCTGTGCTCCTATTTTTGAGGACATTGTCCCAATCAATTCGGCGAAGGTCCTCTCTAAGCTGATCAAACTTTGCTTTCCTGAAATTCAGCGTTTTTGTAACCCCCTTCCAGGGCACCTTACTGAAGGACAAGTGGAATTGTATTATATTGTGGTCACTGTTCCCTAGGTGCCCATCGACTCGTACTTCTGTTATTCTATCTGGCATGTTGCTTAAAATTAAGTCCAGAAGGGCTGTCCCTCTAGTTGGGCCTTGCACAAGTTGTGACAGATAATTATCCTTGGTCACTGACATAAATTGGTTTCCTTTCTGAGATACGCAGGTTTCAGTTTCCCAGTTTATGTCGGGGTAGTTGAAGTCCCCCATAATAATCACCTCATTGTGATTTGCTGCTTTGTCTGTTTCAATAATACATTTTCAGTGGTTTCTGTTATATTTGGTGGCTTATAACAAACCCCTATGAGGATTATTACTTTTCCCTCCTTGTATCTTCACCCACAGAGACTCCACCTCTTTCCCTCTTGTATATCTTCTCTTAGTATGGGCTTTAAATTGGACTTTATATATAGACAGACTCCACCCCCTTTCCTTTATTTACGATCCCTCATAAACAATTCATATCCTTGCAAGTTAGGCGCCCAGTCATAGCTGTCGTCTAACCATGTCTCAGTTATTCCTACTAGGTCGTATTTTTCCTTTTACATTACCAACTCCAGATCTTCAATCTTATTGGTCAGGCTTCTTGCGTTGGTCAGCATGCAGGAAAGAAGTTTTGCTTCCTTCCTTTTTCTTAGCTTCCTTCTGAGTACCCTGTCTTGGGTCCTCTTTACCACATCTGGTATCCTTGATTAGTTTGTCCTTCTGCTGCATGTTCTTGTCTGCTGTCTTTCCTCCCATCCGCTCTTCTTCTAGTTTAAAGCCCTCCTGATGAGTGTGACAAGTCTTCTGGCGAATGTTTCTCCCAGGTTTTGTGAGGTGTATCCCTTCTCTTGCGAGAAGTCGTCCATCGTAGAGGTAATTCACGTCATGGTCCAAGAATCCAAATCCTTGCTGCCTGCACCACCGTCGTAGCCAGTTGTTCACCTCTAGTATCCTATTCCATCTTCTGATGCCATGACCATCGTCTGGGAGGATTGATCAGAAAACAACCTGTACGTTCCGTTCCTTTATTTTCTTCCCCAGAATTTCAAGCTCATTACACATATAAAGAACCCGATTATAATTAGAAATTATTTATCAAAATGACAAAACTACGTTTACACGAACATTATTAGTTTCAATGGAAAAAACAAAGTAGAACGGTTTACAGGAAAAATTTGCATCTGGCTCATTGGGAACTTTAAACTTGACAAAGTAACAAAAAAATATCTATGTAAAAAAAAAAAATCTTGAAACTTGATGTGGTTAGTTTACGACACTTTGTAGCAAAGTAATGTTGTCTCCTTTAAGCATTATACGACCTAGGAGGTAAAGAAATAAAGAATTAACAACATAGCCACATGGATAGAGAAATAAATACGTTAGCACAATTACAAACTGATTAAATCATCATCTTTGTAATCACACAATTTTATTTTATTTACACTGCTTCATCAGGAATTACGGCAACCCGAGAGAGCCAGCCGTCGTTACTGCATAATCCACACTAATTACTGGACATCTTGAATATAGAATACGCCGCTACCAGATCGAGTTTAATTGCTGTTAAGTGGATATCTAAGTAAAAAAGGAAATAGCTGAAGGAAAGATTTTAACCCCTTAGTGACAGAGCCAATTCTGTACTTAAAGTGACAGTGGTCAGAATTGTTAAATTTGGCCTGGTCATTATGTGGTTATAGCTCTGGAAAGCTTCAACAGATCCTATCGATTCAGAGAATGTTTTTTCGTAACATTGTACTTCATGTTAGTGGTAAAAATTTTGTGATATGACGTGCATTTATGAAAAAAGCAAACTTGACAAATTTTGAAAATGTTGCAATTTTCAAACTTAATTTTTGTACCCTTAAGTCAGAGTGGTGTCACACAAAATAGTTAAGTAACATTTACCACATGTTTACTTTACATCAGCACAATTTGGGAAAACAATTTTTTTGTTAGGACGTTATAAGGCTTAAAAGTTGAACAGCGATATCTCATTTTTCCAACAAAATCTACAAAACCATTGTTTTTAGGGACCACCTCACATTTGAAGTGAGTTTGGGGGGGGTCAATATAACAGGAAATACCCAAAAGTGGCACCATTCTAAAAACTGCACCCCTCAAGGTACTCAAAACCACATTCAAGAAGTATGTTAAACCTTCAGGTACTTCACAAGAACTAAAGAAATGTGGAAGGAAAGAATGAACATTTTACTTTTTTCACAAAAAATTTACTTTGAAATCAAACTTTTTTATTTTCACAAGGGTATCAGGAGAAAACGGACCACAAAATTTGTTGTGCAATTTTTTCCCCCGAGTACGCCGATACCCCGCATGTGAGAGAAAGCCACTGTTTGGGCACATGGCAGGGCTCAGAAAGAAAGGAGCACCGTTTGACTTTATGAACCCAAAATTGGCTGGAATTGATGGAGGGCGCCATGTCACGATTAGAGACCCCCTGATGTACCGAAACAGTGGAAACCCCCCCAAATTCTAACTCCAACTCTAACAGCCCTAACCCAAACACCATAACCCTAACGGTTAAAATGGAAATACATTTTTTTATTTTAACTTAACTAAGGGGGGTGATAAAGGGGGGTTTGATCTACTATTTTTTTATTTTTTTATTTTGATCACTGACAATTTTTTTCCCAAAAGACTCCGAGGGCTGGGGGACACAACCAGAGGGACATCGCAGCTCTTGGGCTGCATGTATGACAAAACTGCTGAAACCAGTGATTGGCTGGATTGATGAACCAACTGTATCACATTATTCCAGGAATAACTCATGAGCCACCAGAGCACTGAAGGCTGGGGGATAAAAAAAAACAACACAGGAATTTGTTTTAGTATTACTTTCTGCAGCTAGCTTAACCCTTTCCCAACATGTGGCAAACAGTACATCACAAGTTGCATGCAGTTGTATGGAGCAGGTTCAGGAGTGGAGACCGCACCATATCCAGGATATTCTGTCTGTGTTGCACAGGCTGCATCTTCCCATTAATAGCAGCGACCAAAGGTTGCACTGACCGCTGCAGTTTGATCATTTACAATGCTGCTGTCAATCACTGACAGTGGCACTGAAATAGCACCATCAACTATGCATGCAAACACTGGACCTTGTCAGGCTTCCATGAAGTGATCGAAGAGGGGCTGATGGGGTCTCATGGCAAATCACTGAATGGACCATTCATAAGCAAGACATCTGTATCATCCCCTACTTAGACGATTTCTTAATAATGGCTCCCTCTGTTTCACAGCTCAAGGAACATCTGCAGTCGACCCTGCAAATTTTGGAATCTCTAAGACGGCTAGTGAATCTGGAAAAATTAGATCTAAATCCTTCCACGCAGAAAACTTTCCCGGGGATTCTTCTAGACGCCCAAAAGCAGAACTCGTTTCTACCAAATGGAAAGAAACAAAGCCAGCAAGGGACAAGAGTATAAGCTTTCTGTGGTCTATGACGTCAATTACAGGCCTCTCATCTTTTTAAGAGAGAACTTGCACAATTGGTGGCTGACTAAATACTCCCCCCCCCCCCCCCCACTGTACATCCCAGAGAATGAAAACTGAATACAGATATCTTCCACATGATAACAAGATGGGGTCATCCAGATGTAGATCTGCTTGCAAATCATCAAAAATGCAAAATTAAATAATTCTTTTCTTAGATCCCAAGGTCACTTCCGTGGGGATAAATGCATTTGCCCACCCTTGGAAAGTCAGGCTTGCTTATGCGTTCCCTTTATTTCCATTGCTGCCAAGAACATTGCAGAAAATCTGAGACTGTGTCAAGACGTTCCTCATACCACCCATATGGCCAAAAAGATGATCGTTTGAAATGCTAATAAGCCTGAAGATAGAGGGTCTGCTGTTTCTTCTTCTGATCCACAACTTGCTGCATCAGGGTATGATCTATCCTCCGAACCCCAGAACCTATGAATATCTGCCTGGCTTCTGAAGCCTCAATCCTAAGAGCTAGAGGTCCATCAGAGGGGGTGATCCATAGCCTCCAGAAGAACAGGGAGCAGGTTACAAATTCCATCTATGCTAAGATTTGGAAGACCTTCAGGTTATGGTATGGGCCGGTTCTTCTGGACCTTTTCCATCCATTGCCAAAATATTGGATTTCTTGCAGGAGCACTTGTCAAAAGGGTTAAAATAGGGTATCCTCAAGGTCCAGGTATCGGTCTTAAGCTCCTATTTCGATAGAAATCTGTCAGAACACCAATGGATAAAGATATTTAAGGCTAGGTTCACATTAGCGTTTGAGTCCGCAGCGTATCATCCGCAGCATATCATCCGCAAACGAATGCAAAACGCATGTTTACGCAGCGTTTTTTATGTGCATCATCTTACGCATTAAGGATAAAAAACGCTGCGTATGCATGCGTTTGTATGCATTTTTGCATGTGTTTGCGTTGTTTATGCGCATGCGTTCGATAAGACACCTGACAAAAATGGGCGTCTAATGGGATTTCTATTTACATTTTGAAGAACGCATGCGTATCGAACACATGCCCTAGCGTACCAATATAGACAGTAATGCGTTTTTTTGACGCACTCATCCGCATGCCTGCACATAATTGACGGATTTTTGAGGCCTCAAAAAAATGCAATATGTTGCGTTTGGCGGACGTCGCACACCGCAAAACTACGCATGTGTACACAAAAGCATGCGAACGCATGTCCCTGCGTACACCATGTTAACTATATGTACGCATGACGCATGCAGATCTATGCGGATCAAACGCTGCACACAAACGATAATGTGAAACCAGCCCAAAACAGTCGCCTCTTGAATCATCCAAGAAAATCATATGGAATCCCATTGTGGGATTTGAACATTGTACTCAAGGGTCTCACTATGCTTCCCTTAGAACCAAAGTCCGTTATACAAAGATAATGCTGTCATGGAAAGCGGCATTTTGCCATAACAGCTAAAAGGGCGAGTGAAATACAAGCCCTCTCTATCAGGGTACCCTATCTAAAAGATCCTTGAAGATAGGATAGTTCTCCAGCTAGGCCTATCATTCTTACTTAAAAAGTCACAACAGATTTCATATGGCTCAGAAGATAGTCCTCACTTTGTCAGAATCCAACAAATAGCACAGAAGAATTCCATGTTTTGGATGTCAGGAGTACTTTTCTCTACTACTTACAACAGACTGAGGCAGGGAGGAAAGATCAGAGTCTCTTTGTACAATACTGTGGCCCCAACAAAGGGAAGATCTAAATAAAAATACGTAAGCAAACTGAATTAAGGCTGCGATCTGGAAATCATATAAGAGACAGAAACTATCTTCTCCAGAGTTGCTAAAAGCTCATTCCACCAGAGCATTGTCTGTCTCCTGGTGGTTAAGAATGCAGACAACAGACCATTACTCAGACTCCTAGAGGTAAGTGGACTCCTAGATCTCTAATTACTAGTTAGAACACAAAACATTGTCCCTTTGAAAGGGATTGAAACTTTTCTGACCCTGTATCACACATGCATCACCCCACAGGGTGAAGGTTCCAACTCTGAAGATAGCATTTCTCTGCCCACCCCCCACAGGTCACTTTTGAAATTAAGAGTTAATAGCAGTTGCAAACATATACTGCCAAAGGAACAGGAGCCCAATTTCAAATGAAGCCATTACATTCTTTTTAATGATTTACAGAAGAAATCTTTCATACCATCTTAGGCATATTAGTCAAATCCACTCACCTAGCTGTTTCCTTGACTTTGTTTTCAGGTGGATTTCTTCAGCGTCATCCAAAACTAGATTCATATACTCATCAAAACCCTGCAAATTACACAAGAAATATAATGAAATCAACTACCCCAACACCTTATAGAGAAATTGCAAGACTTAACCCCTTAGTGACAGAGCCAATTTGCAGCTTAATGACCAGGCCAATTTTTACAATTCTGACCACTGTCACTTTATGAGGTAATAACTCTGGAACGCTTTAACGGATCCCGCTGATTCTGAGAATGTTTTTTCGTGACATATTGTACTTCATGTTAGTGATAAAATTTATTTGATATGACTTGAGTTTTTTTATGAAAAAATGGAAATATGGTGAAAATTTTTAAAATTTCACAATTTCCAAACTTAAATTTTTATGCCCTTAAATCAGAGATATGTCACACAAAATAGTTAATAAATAACATTTCCCACATATCCACTTTACATCAGCAGAGTTTTGGAAACAATGTTTTTTTGTTAGGAAGTTAAGGGTTAGGCCTGTTTCACACTTCCGTTTTTTCAAATCCGTCAAAATCCGTTGGTTTCCGTAAAAAAACGGATCCGCCATTTTTTTGCAGGATCCTTTTTTTGTCCCATAGACTTCCATTAGTGGTTACCGCGGGACCGTCAAAAAAACGGATCCGTTTTTTTAAAAACGGATACGTTTGCATCAGTTTCCGTCAAAAAAACGGAAACGGATCCGTTTGGCGGACACAAAAACGGAAGTGTGAAACAGGCCTTAAAGGTTGACCAGCGATTCCTCATTTTTACAATAAAATTTCCCAAACCACTTTTTTTTTTTTTTTTTTTTTAGGGACTACATCACATTTGAAGTTACCGTATTTTGCGCTTTGTAAGAAGCACTTTCCCCCCCCCTAAATTTTGGGGGGGAAAATGGGAGTGCGTCTTAGGCTAGTTTCACACTAGCGTTTATAAGCGCAGCGACGGCCTGCGCACGGCCGCCGCTAAGCCCCGCCCCCTGCTGCGCCTCCGCCGGTAGCTTCGCCCACCGGCGCATGACGCTGCATGCGCCCTGCGTCCCCTATCTTTATCACTGGGGGCGCAGGCCGTGCGCAGTATGCGTTTGGCGGCGCATGCGTCCTTTTGACGGTGCGCCGACCTGCGCCAAACGCAACCTGCTGCAGTTTGGTTGCGTCGGCGCACCGTTAAAAAGGCGCATGCGCCGCCAAACGCATACTGCGCACGGCCTGCGCCCCCTGTGATAAAGATAGGGGACGCAGGGCGCATGCAGCGTCATGTGCCGGTGAGCGGAGCTACCGGCGGGGGCGCGGCAGGGCTTAGCGGCGGCCGTGCGCAGGCCGTCGCTGCGCTCATAAATGCTAGTGTGAAACTAGCCTTACAAAGAGGACATGCCTTACTATAGGCCGTGATCAGGGGGCGTCCGGCAGTTGCTGACCGATGCGGTGTGTGTGCCCGGCGCTCTGCCGACATTGTGCGACAGGCCAGAGCCCCGGCATTTCCACGGTTCCGTGTGTGCGGTGGTGCCGGTAGAAAATGGCCGCCGGCGCTTGCGCAGATGGGATCTCGGGGAACTGTAGAAATGCCGGGGCTCTGGCCTGTCGCACAATGTCGGCAGAGCCCCCAGGCAGCACCGCTGGGCACCGGAGACACCCACAGCACCGACCAGCAACCGACGGACATCTGGAGAAACCCAGCAGCAGCACAAGACCCTGCAGCAGCGGCACACATCGGAGCCCCCCCTTCATCCCTGAATGCGGCCTGCAGCATCACTCCACCCCTGCCTCCTCCAGCAGCGAGCCTGGGACCCCGCTACCCCGCAGCCACCAACCCTGGTAAGCAATAAGATGCAAGGATTATAAGAGACATCACAATTTTATTAAAAAATATTTTTTTCTTATTTTTTGCCTCAAAATTTGTGGTGCGTCTTATAATCCGGAGCGTCATATAAAGCGAAAAATACGTTACTTTGAGGGGTGTACATCACAGAAAATACCCAAAAGTGACACCATTCTAAAAACTGGACCCCTCAAGGTGCTCAAAACCACATTCAAGAAGTTAATTATCCCTTTACGTGCTTTACAGGAACTGAAGCATTGTGGAAGGAAAAAATGAACATTTAACTTGTTTTCACAAACATTTTACTTCAGAACCAGTTTTTTTATTTTCACAAATGTAAAAAGAGAAAATGAACCACAAAATTTGCTGTGCAATTTCTCCTGAATACGCTGATACCCCATATGTGGGGGTAAACCACAGTTTGGGCACGCCGCAGAACTTGGAAGGGAAGCAGCATCGTTTGACTTTTTCAATGCAGAATTGGCTGGAATTGAGATCGGATGCCATGTCGCGTTTGGAGAGCCCCTGATGTGCCTAAACAGTGGAAACCCCCCAAGTGACGCCATTTTCTAAACTAGACCACCCAAGGAACTCATCTAAATGTGTGGTGCGCACTTTGAACCCAAGTGCTTCACAGAAGTTTATAATGTAGAGCCGTGAAAATAAAAATCATTTTTTCCACAAAAATGATCTTTTCGCCCCCAAATTTTTATTTTCCCAAGGGTAACAGGAGAAATTTGACCCCCAAAGTTGTTGTGCAATTTGTCCTGAATACACCGATACCCCATATGTGGGAGTAAACCACTGTTTGGGTGCACGGCAGAGCTCGGGAGGGAAGGAGCATTGTTCGACTTTTTCAACACCGAATTATTTGCAATTGAGATCGGACGCCATGTCGCGTTTGGAGAGCCCCTGATGTGCCTAAACAGTGGAAATCCCCCAATTTTAACTCCATCCCTAACCCCAACACACCCCTAACCCCAATCCCAACCGTAATCCAAACCCTAACCCTAATGGGAAAATGGAAATACATTTTTTTTTATTATTTTTCCCTAAGTGGGTGATAAAGGGGGGGTTCGATTTACTTTTTTTTTTTTTTTTTTTTTTTTTTTTTTTAACTTTGATCACAGAGATAGGGTCTATCACAGTTGTCAAAATGAACCAATAGGAAAAATCTATTGTTGCTGGGTGCGCCCGCCATTTTCTTACCGGAAGATGACGCTGGCGGGTGTGTGTGTGTGTGTGTGTGGGGGCTTGGGGACCCTATTTCTCTCTCCTCTGATGTGCAATCTCCTCTGCCACTCTTCTTTGCAAATACTCTCCAGTTCCTTCAGGTTGGATGGTGAAGATTGGTGGACAGCCATTTTCAGGTCTCTCCAGAGATGCTCAATTGGGTTTAGGTCAGGGCTCTGGCTGGGCCAGTCAAGAATGGTCACAGAGTTGTTCTGAAGCCACTCCTTTGTTATTTTAGCTGTGTGCTTAGGGTCATTGTCTTGTTGGAATGAGAACCTTCGGCCAAATCGGAGGTCCAGAGCACTCTGGAAGTGGTTTTCATCCAGGATCTCTCTGTACTTAGCCACATTCATGTTTCATTCAATTGCAGCCAGGCGTCCTGTCCCTGCAGCTGAAAAACACCCCCATAGCATGATGCTGCCACCACGTTTCATTGTTGGGATTGTATTGGGCAGGTGATGAGCAGTGCCTGGTTTTCTCCACAAATACCGCTTAGAATTATGACCAAAAAGTGCCATCTTCGTCTCATCAGACCAGAAAATCTTATTTCTCATAATCTCAGAGTCCTTCATGTGTTTTTATTTTTAGCAAACTATGCAGGCTTTCATATGTCTTGCACTGAGGAGAGGCTTCCGTCAGGCCACTCTGCCATAAATGCCCGACTGGTGGAGGGCTGCACTGACAGTTGACTTTGTGGAACTTTCTCCCATCTCCCTACTGCATCTCTGGAGCTCAGCCACAGTGATCTTGGGGTTCTTCTTTACCTCTCTCACCAAGGCTCTTCTCACACGATTGTGCAGTTTGACTGGACGGACAGGTCTAGGAAGATTTCTGGTGGTCCCAAACTTCTTCCATTTAAGGATTATGGAGGCCACTGTGCTCTTAGGAACCTTGCATACTGCAGAAATTCTTTTGTAACCTTGGACAGATCTGTGCCTTGCCACAATTCTGTCTCTGAGCTCCTTGGCCAGTTCCTTTGACCTCATTGGCCAGTTCCTTTGACCTCATGATTCTCATTTGGTCTGACATTCACTGTGAGGTCTTATATAGACAGTGATGAGCGAGTATACTCGTTGCTCGGGTTTTCCCGAGCATGCTCGAGTGTCCTCCGAGTATTTTGGCGTGCTCTGAGATTTAGTTTTCGTCTCGCCTGCATGATTTGCGACTTGTAGACAGGCTGAATACATGTGGGAATTCCCTAACAGGCATTCCACACATGTATTCAAGCTGTCTAGCAGTCGCATATCATTCAGCTGAGACGAAAACAATCTCCAAGCAAGCCAAAATACTCGGAGAACACCTGAGCAACGAGTATACTCGCTCATCACTAATAGACAGGTGTGTGCCAAATCAAGTCCTATCAGTTTACTTAAACACAGCTGGACTCCACTGAAGGAGTAGAACCATCTCAAGGAGGATCACAATGAAATAGAAAGCATGTGACTTAAATATGAGTGTCTGAGCAAAGGGTCTGAATACTTATGAACATGTGATATTTCAGTTTTTCTTTTTTAATAAATTGGCAAAAATTTCTACATTTCAGATTTTTTTCAGTCAAGATGGGGTGCAGAGTGTACATTAATGAGAAAAAAAAAATGGAGATTAGACCTACCGGTAATGGTATTTTCAGGAGTCCATCCTGACAGCACGATGGCTGGTTGCCCTTTTATCCTTACAAGGATAGGAAATGCACGAGAGGTTAAAGGTCCCCTACAGGGATAGGAAATGCACGAGAGGTTAAAGGTCCCCTCCCACACTCCAGTGATTTTTCCAAGTACCACACCAGTTATGGATGCAATTATTTATTGAGATTTATTACAAGCATATTACCACATATACAAATCATTGGGAGTGAACTACCAGTGCTGTCAGGATGGACTCCTGGAAATACCATTACCGGTAGGTCTAATCTCAGTTTTCCAGGACGTCCTATCCTGACAGCACGATGGGGGAATACCAAAGTAGGAATTTGCTAGGGTGGGACCAGTGCTTGTAGCACTTTACGACCGAAGGTCGTCTGGCTAGCTGTTAGCGTGTCCAGTTTGTAGTGTCTACAGAAAGTGTTTGGTGTAGACCAGGCAGCAGCCCTGCATATTTGCTTTACTGACTCTCCCACCCTCTCTGCCCATGATGTCACTATTGCCCTGGTGGAGTTGGCTCTAAGACCCTCTGGTATAGGTAATCCGTCGGCCTCGTATGCTGAGGCGATAGTTGATGTTATCCATCTTGCTAGGGTGTGTGTAGATGCGCCTCTATCCCTATTCTTCCCGCTGTACTGGATAAACAATTTTGTGTCCTGTCGCCACTCCCTCGTGACCTCTAAGTAGTGTGGGACCGCTCGTCTGACGTCCAGCGAGTTAAAGTTTTTCTTTATCGCTTTTCGGGAATGGGCAGAATGAGGGTAGGATTGTCTCCTGGTTTAAATTCTGGGGAGATACTACCTTAGGGAGGAAGCCTAGGTTTAGCTTAAGTACTATGTGGTCCTCTGGATGTAGGGGTTCTGGACTGACAGGGCCCGGATCTCGCCCAGCCGCTTGGCTGAGGTGATGGCTACCAAAAAGATGGTCTTTTGTGTGAGCTCTGTGACGTCTATTTCAGATATTGGCTCATAAGGGGGCCTGCATAGAGCGTTAAGCACCAGATTTAGGTTCCTCGGGGGGACTGTTTTCTTTAACATGGGTCTCAACCTCTGGATAGCCTTTGTAAAGCGCGTTATCCATGGATGAGAAGCCAAGGAGAAATCAAAGAAAGTACTTAAAGCTGCTATCTGGACTTTCAGTGTGCTCAGAGTTAGGGCCTTAATAAATCCTGCCTGCAGGAAGTCCAGAATTTGAGGGATATTTGGGCGAGACAGGTCTATGGGGGTACTACCACCTTCCGAGCAGAACTTCTTCCAAATTTTCCGATATATAGCCCTCGTAACGGGCTTACGGCTAGCCTGTAATGTGGAGATCACCTGGTCGGAGAGGCCTCTGGATTTTAGGATGTCCCTCTCAGGATCCATGCTGCCAGCTGAAGGTTCTCCGGATCTGGGTGCTGAACTGGGCCCTGGGAAAGCAGATCCTCTGCCGATGGTAGGTAGAATGGCCCCTTCTGAGCCATCTTCTTCAGGAGGGGGAACCAACTTCTCCTGGGCCAAAAAGGGTATGATTAGCATCACCCATGCTCCTTCTTCCTGGATTTTTCTGAGGACTCTCGGTATTATGGCGATAGGGGGAAACACGTATATCAGTCCCCCCTCCCCAACTCTGGTTCAGGGCATCGACCCCTTCTGGATAGTCCACTGGGCTGAGGGAGTAGAATCTCTTTAGCTTAGTGTTCTTTCTTGTCCCGAAGAGGTCCAGCTGGGGGGCTCCCCACCGATGGCACAGGTCTCTGAAGAGCTCTTCTTTCAGTTCCCACTCGGTGGCTCGGACTTCCTGTCTGCTCAGATATCGGCTATGTTGTTCCTGGAGCCTTCTAGGTGTACCGCTGACAAGGAGCGAACGTTGTTCTCTGCCCAGGTGAGGATGCGGGCTGCTAGGTCCTGAAGCTTTCTGTGCCTTGGGCCCCCTGATGACGTAGGAAGGCTACTGTAGTCATGTTGTCTGACATGACCTTTATGTGCTGGTCCCGTAGTCTCGACCTGCTTTGTTTTAACGTTTCCCACACTGCTTGTAGCTCTCTGTAATTTGAGGACTGTGCGCTGATGTTTCCTGGCCGTGTTCCCTGAAGGTACCTTCCTTCCAGATGGGCACCCCATCCTTCCCTGCTGGCATGACGATAGTCACGCATGGTGATACGGTCCAAGTCACCCCCTGGCTGATGTTCTTGTGACTGATCCACCACTTCAGAGACGATTTTAAGGCTGGGGACGGACGAATCTTTTTGTCCAGAGAGGATTGCAGTCTGTCCCATTTTGTCAGGATCTCCCTTTGTAGGGCTCTTGTGTGAGCCTGGCTCCACATTACACAGGGTATGCATGCAGTCAAGGTGCCCAGGATCTTCATTGCAGTCCTTATAGATATTTGATCTCACCATAGTTGACGAACCTTGTCCCTGATGGGTTCCTTTTTCGCCTCTGGTAAAAATGAGATTCTTCTCTAGGAATCTAACATAACTTCTTCTGGGTACTGGGCTGCAGGCCTGACTTCTCTTTGTTCAAGATCCAACCGAGGCTTTCGAATGTGGCCATTACAGAGACTGTTTCTTTAACTCTACTGTTGAATGAGATATCACAAGGAAGTCGTCCAAGTATGGCACGATGATTATGTCGTCCTGTCTCGAGTGTGCCACCATCTCGGGGACCAGCTTCGTAAATACTCGCAGTGCTGAAGCCAAGCCGAAGGAAAGAGCCTGAAACTGAAAGTGGTAGTACCTGCTTCCTTTTTTTAGTGCAAAGTGCAGGAACTTCTGAGAGTGAGGGTGGATGTGAACGTGGTAAGGCCGGTTTCACATTAGCGCTTTTTCAGCGCGCGCACGGCCGGGGGTAGCTCCGCCCCCGAGCCGGCTCTCTGCCCGGCGTGCCCGCCCCTTCCTTGTAGCGCCGCCTCCTAGCGGACAGCGGCGCCTGCGATCGGCGCACCCTATCTTTAGCATAGGGTGCGCAGATCGTGCGCAGGCCGTGCGCTAGTTGCGCTTTGACCTGCGCTGCGCACTTTTGACGGTGCGCCGTGCGCGCCAAAATCCGAAAAGTTTGATTTTGGCGCGCACGGCGCACCGTCAAAAGTGCGCAGCGCAGGTCAAAGCGCAACTAGCGCACGGCCTGCGCACGATCGGCGCACCCTATGCTAAAGATAGGGTGCGCCGATCGCAGGCGCCGCTGTCCGCTAGGAGGCGGCGCTACAAGGAAGGGGCGGGCACGCCGGGCTGAGAGCCGGATCGGGGGCGGAGCTACCCCCGGCCGTGCGCGCGCTGAAAATGCGCTAATGTGAAACCAGCCTAATACGCGCTTTTTAGATCTATTGTGCACACAGTGGCTTTCCGGTCTATCAGCGGGGTGGTGGTCTTTAGAGACTCCATTCGGAATCTCTTGTATCGGATCCACTGATTTAGTGGCTTTAGGTTTATGATGGTGCGGCTTTCCCCCGATGGTTTTTTTTATGGTGAAGAGGGTTGAATAGTGGCCCTGACCTCTCTCTATTTCTGGGACCGGAACCACTACTCCTGATTTTAGCAGGTCTTTTATGTCTGCCCAAAATGGGATCTATCAGGGTCTTGGACCGAGGATTTGTTACGACAAACTGAGCTGGGGGGGGTTGTGAATTCGAGGGTATAGCCCTGGGAGACCATATTGAGAATCCAACGGTTTTGGGAGATGAGTTCCCATGCCCCCGTGAAATGTCTGAGGCGACCCCCTACAGGTATGGCGTTATTGGTCTAGAGCAGGGGTGGGGAACCTTTTTTACATCCGGGGGCCATTTGGAAATTTCTATCATCATTCGAGGGCCACACAAAAATGATCACCTTGAGGCTGTGTACCCACGTAAGCGTTTTTTTTTTTTTACCAGCAAAAATGCTTAAAGGAAGCATCCCATTCATTTTAATGAATTCCGTACTTTGTGCATATTGATGCGTTTTTTCCGCGAAAAAAAGAAACGCATCGCGGTAAAAAACGCAGCATGCTCATTAATTTTGCGGAAAAATCCGCATTTCTAGCTATTTTCTATGAGACTGGGGACTCGCGGAAAACACGCAAAAAAAACGAGCGTTTTCTGTGAAGGAGTCCGGTTTTCATGCAGAAATTTTCTGCATACGTGGGTACATTGACTAAATATACCGGGGTAATTTTTAGGCTAACAATTACGGTAACTCACCCTTAATGTGACGGCTGGAGCTGCTTCACCACCACTGGGGGCTATATATATCACAGGTGGTAGGATATACGGTACTCGGGGGGGGGGGGGGGGATATACAGCACTTTCGGGGTAAATGCAGCAGCTGTGGTGGGACTGGGATCATCAGGGAGGCTCATAGATCACTGGGGGGGGGATAGATCACAGGGGTGCACATAGCTTTGGGTGACAGATCACAGGGTGCACAAACATCACAGGGGGTACATAGCAGGTGGGCACAGATAACATGGGGCACAAAGATCACAGGGGGCATATAGCTGGAGGGCACAGATCACAGGGGGCATAGATATCACATGAGGAAACAGCTGGGGGGCATATATAGGTGGAGGGCACAGATCACATGTGGAAACATAACTGGGGGCACAGATCAAGGGGGGCACAGATAGCCAGGGAGGCACAGAGCTGTGGGCACGCACTCTCAGAGATCACTGACTCTCTGGCAGCATCTCCTCTTCCGGGACATGTGGACGGGAGAGCATTGGGCGCTAATCCCGCCCACCCAGACGACGTCATCATCATGTGCAGGGCAGGCAGCGTTTTGTAATGAACGCTGCATGCCCGTGCACTTGGGGGTTAAAGCATTGGGGACTCCAGGGACCTACCCGCGGGCCGCATGAAAAGCCACTGCGGGCCACATGCGGCCCGCAGGGCCGGAGGTTCCCCACTCCTGGTCTTTCCCCCTTTCGTGTACTCTCAGCAAGATGATTTCCCCTTCCCTCTATATTCCTGCCTTTGGTATGGTCGGGGCCTTTGAAAGGGAAAAGGCCTTTTTGGTTTTTCCTCAGGAAGACCTTTGTCGTCCGAGGCATTCTCCAGAATCTTATCTAAGGCCGGCCCAAAACCCTTCCCAGCTGAGAAGGGTATGGCACAATTTGTTTTTTGACCGGTAATCTCCTGATCAGGTATTCATCCATATGGCTCGACGAGCCGCATTGGATAAAGAATTATTGCTGGCCGCAAATCGCACAGATTCAGCTGAAGAGTCCGCCAGGAATCCGGTCGCGATTTTTAACAGGGGAAGGCCTTCTAAGATATCCCCTCTAGGGGTTTCCTCCTTTAATTGTTGCTCTAATTGGTCGATCCATAGATGCATGGATCTGGCGACCGATGTGGCGGCTATGTTTGTTTTCATAACCACCGCAGAGGCCTCCAAAGCCCTTTTTAGGAGCACGTCGGCCTTTTTGTCCATGGGTTCCTTGAGACTAGAGGAATCTTCAAAGGGAATTGAAGTCTTCCTTGACACCCTGGCCACCGGGGTGTCGATCTTAGTAACTTCGTCCCAAGTGTTAATGTCCTCCTGGTTGAATGGTAGTCTAAGCTTAAAGTCTCGCGGTTTCTCGACGTCCTCCCATTCCTCTAGAATCATTGACCGGATATGGTCGTTAACTGGGAAGACCTGCCGGACCCTTGCTCTTAGGCCTCCGAACATTTCATCCTGGATGGATTTAGTCTTTGGGACCTCCTCCATCTGCATGGTGCTTCTCACGGCGCCGAGAAGCTCGTCCGTGTTTTCTGAGGAGAAGAGGTATCTTTTCCCTGTCTCCGGTGATTCGGAGGTGATCTCGCCCTCCTCTTCTGAGTCCGTATCCGGGATTTCCTCGTCAGATGACCGATCGGACTCCTCTCTTGGTCTCTTAGCCTGGGGCTGGCTGGAAGACTGAGCGGGTAGCAGCCCGGAGACAGAGGCCTAGACCTCCTCTCTGATCATTGTGCGCATTTCTGCCAGGAAAGAGGCCTGTTCACCTCTGATTATCCTAAGGGTGCAATCTTCACATAGGGGTTTCTTCCATGACCCCGGTAATTTGTTGGCACAGATGGGGCATTTTGGTTTGCCCGATGTCCTGGAAGTCGATGCTGTAGGAGTCGGTGCCGCCTTTTCCTAATACAAAGCACAGGAGTTTCCCATTAGGCTCCTGTCTTTGCCCTGGAATACACAGCCCCCTGCTCTGTACTTACAGAAGCTGGCTGCTCGGTGTGATCATCTGTCTTTGCGGCATCCATGGTGGAGTCTGCACTTGCTCACTCCAGATGAAATCGCACGGGTCCGGCCTGCCTGGGTGACCCCCCTTCCCCTTTTATCCTACCTGTAGTAGTCGGTGCTTCTCGTCCATGGGGGAGTCCGAGCCGCCTAGCCGCCTGTTCCTTGTGCGCCCGCCCTTCCTCCTGGAGTCACGGCGCCGCTGGAAGACATCATCGGGCGCCCGGAAGTGACGCGGCTCTGACGCTCAGGGGTCTCTGAATACTGCGGCGGGAGCCGAGAGCCCCGATGAGGGGAAGCGGCTCCGAGTCCCGGAGCAGCGCTCCACGGGACATCTGGCGGAGAACCCCCCCTTATGGGGGTGCCGCCCTGGACCATATGACGTGAGGAGTTAGAGTTTGGGACCCCCAATACTCCTGGCCCTCGGTAAGCCGACTCTGCTTTTCTCCCTGGATACCGCGGCTATCTTCCACCGCGGCACTCTCGTGCCTGTCCTTACAGGGACAGGAAAAAAACACTGAAGTGTGAGTGTGGGAGGGGACCTTTAACCTCTCGTGCATTTCCTGTCACTGTAAGGATAAAAGGACAACCCCATCGTGCTGTCAGAATAGGACGTCCTGGAAAAATGAACTTTTTTGAATTTATCAAATGGCTGCAATGAAACAAAGTGAAAAATTTAAAGGGGTCTGAATACTTTCCGTACCCACTGTACTTCACACTAGACCTTGGAAATCAAGGTTCCAGAGTTTGGAGGAAGAGTGGAGAGACAGACAATCCAAGCTGCTTGAGGTCTAGTGTGAAGTTTCCACAATCAGTGATGGTTTGGGCAGCTATGTCATCTGCTGGTATAGGTCCACTCTGTTTTATCAAGACCAAAGTCAGCGCAACCGTCTACCAGGAAATTTTAGAGCACTTCATGCTTCCCTCTACAGGCAAGCTTTTTTGAGTCGGAAATGTCATTTTCCAGCAGGACTTGGCACCTGTCCCCAGTGACAAAACACCAATACCAGGTTTAAAAACAACAATAGCACTGTGCTTAATTGGCCAGCAATCTCGCCTGACCTTAACCCCTTTACCCCCAAGGGTGGTTTGCATGTTAATGACCGGGCCAATTTTTACAATTCTGACCACTGTCCCTTTATGAGGTAATAACTCTGGAACGCTTCCATGGATCCCGATGATTCTGACATTGTTTTCTCCTGACGTTGTCACGAATTTTCACCTACAATTTTTATTTTCCCAAGGGAAACAGGACCCCAAAAGTTATTGTGCAATTTGTCCTGAGTACGCTGATACCCCATATGTAGGGGTAAACCACTGTTTGGGCGCATGGCAGAGCTTGGAAGGGAAGGAGCGCCGTTTGACGCAAAATTGGCTGGAATTGAGATTGGACGCCATGTCACGTTTGGAGAGCCCCTGATGTGCCTGAACAGTGGAAACCCCCCACAAGTGACCCCATTTTGGAAACTAGACCCCCCAAGGAACTTATCTAGATGTGTGGTGAGAACTTTGAACCCCCAAGTGCTTCACAGAAGTTTATAACGCCCAGGAATGAAAATAAAAAAAAATCATTTTTTCCACAAACATGATCTTTAGTCCCCAATTTTTTTTTTATTTTCCCAAGAGTAACATGAGAAATTGGACCCCAAATGTTGTCCAATTTGCCCTGAGTACGCTGATACCCCATATGTGGGAGAAAACTACTGTATAGCGCATGGCAGAGCTTGGAAGGGAAAGATCACAGTTTGACTTTTTCAACGCATTGGCTGGAATTGAGATCAGACGTCATGTTGCGTTTGGAGAGCCCCTGATGTGCCTAAACAGTGGAAACCCCCCAATTCTAACTCCAACACACCCCTAACCCTAGCGGGAAAATGGAAATAAATACATTTTTATTTTTTATTTTTCCCTAACTAAGGGGGTGATAAAGGGGGGTTTGATTTACTATTTATGGCGGGTTTTTATGTTTGGCAGCTGTCACACGCTAAAAGACGCTTTTTATTGTAAAAATAGTTTTTGCATCACCACATTGAGAGCTATAATTTTTCCATATTTGGATCCACAGTGTCATGTGAGGTCTTATTTTTTGCAGGATGAGTTGACGTTTTTATTGGTATCATTTTTGGGCACGTGACATTTTTTGATCGCTTTCTATTGGGACGCAGAATGAACAAAAACCAGCATTTTATGGATTTCTTTTTTTTTTTGGGGGGGGGGGCCTTTACATCGTTCCGCGTGTGGTAAAATTGATAAAGCAGTTTTATGCTTCGGGTTAGTACGATTACAGCGATACCTCATTTATATAATTTTTTTGTGTTTTGGTACTTTTATACAACAAAAAGAATTTTATATAAAAAATAATTTTTGCATCGCTTTATTCTGCGAGCTATAATTTTTTATTTTTTTGTTGACGCTGTGTGGCGGCTCATTTTTGGCGGAAAAAGATGACGTTTTCAGTGGTACCATGATTTATATACGTCTTTTTGATCGCATTAGTGCACTTTTTGTTTGGCGGAATGATAAAGCATTTGTTTTTTGCCTTGTTTTTTTTTTTTAAGGGGTTCACTAAAGGGGTTAACCAGTGGGACAGTTTTATAGGTCGGGTCGTAATGTTACGCTGTTTGTTTTCTTTTTATTTACAAAAAAAAAATTCGGGAAGTTTCTTTATTATTTATTTAGGATTTTTAAAAAAAATATTTTTACACAAATTTTTTTTAACTTTATTATATTGTCCTGGGGGGGGGGGGGGACGACACACATTGCTACATAGTATCAGATCACTGATCTGACACTTTGCAGTGCACTGTGTCAGATCAGTGATCTGACAGGCACTGCAGGAGGCTTTCTCAGCGCCTGCTCTCAGAGAAAGCTGCATCCCTGCAGGACCCCGAAGGCACCCGCGGCCATATTGGATCCGGGGGCCTGCAGGGAGGAGGCCCTCGGAACAGCGAGATCACATCACGCTGTTCTGAGGGTCTCAGGGAAGCATGCAGGGAGCCCCCTCTCAGCGCGATGCTTCCCTATGCCCTGGTACACTGCGATCATGCCGGGTGTCAATTGTGATAATCAACTGACACGTGGCCACGTTTAGCGGCGCTCCCGCCGTGAGCGCCGCTGATCGCATATGACGACTATCCCGTCCATGGGAATTAAGTCCCAGGGCACATGGACGGGATAGTACGTCATATGGCAGAAAGGGGTTAAAATCTATGGGGTATTGCAAAGAGGAAGATGAGATACACCAGTCCCCACAATGCAGACGAGCTGAAAGCTGCTATCAAAGCAACCTGGGCTTCCATAACACCTCTGCAATGACAGGCTGATCGCCTCCATGCCACGCCGCATTGATGCAGTAATCGATGCATTTACTGTACATACATTTCAGTAGGCCAGCATTTCAGATATTAAAATCATTTTTCAAGCTGGTGTTATAAAGTATTCTAATTTACAGATATCGTCTTTTGGGTTTTCATTGGCTGTAAGCCATAATCATCAACAGTAACAGAAATAAACACTAGGAAATAGATCACTTTGTTTGTAATGACTCTTTATAATATACAAGGTTCACTTTTTGTATTGAAGAATTGAAATAAAATAACTTTTTGATAATATTCTAATTTTGTGACTTGCAACTGTAACAATAGAAACTAATGCATAACCAGCAACGTGACAGCAATACATTCAGCACTAATATAAATAGAAATAAAGCTATTACTAAATAAAAAAAAAAAAATCTGAAACATACATTAACCTACTGCAATAACTCTGCCCTACATATGGCCACCAAAAAGTGTTATAGAATAAGAGGAAGATCTCAGCCATCACTTACAATAATGCAGCCTTCAATTCGCATGTTCACCTGTTCATACAGCCACACCTGGATCCGGGACCTCTGGAATAGTAACAGAAGATAAGTCATTGCATATCCTGAGCCCATGTACTGTATATCATGCTATGCCTACTCCGTTATCCTACATATACTGTGGTAATCTGCAAGTGTAATGCTCCATAGAGAAAGTTTTTGTACTCTTCCTGCCCTTTGAGATTGTCAACACACTTTATCTTTATAAACCTTTTAATTCTGTGTGACAGGAGCTGCTCATCAATTCTCTCCTCTCCTGTCTGGGACATTACATCTCAGAGTAGTGCGCAACTCCCCCTTGTAACAGCCAGTTTCCTAATAATAGGAGCAGGCCAGGTCCCCTGCTAACTGCCTGTCCCGATATCTGTCTCTATCAAGTGCGATATTAGGGGGAGAGGCCTGCACCAGGCTGTTCCTAGCTGCCCTCCCCAGGATACACGTCTGTTATGAATGAGTCACCGAAGGAAGAAAAAACAAAAATACAAGCTAAGTCCAGAAAACCGGAGAGGTTGGTAGCTATCGGATTGCAGACCCCTGATCCTATCCACAACAACTAACAGTAGCCGTGGGGGGTTCCTACGATGCCCTAGACCCCTCGATCACAGCCGGAGAACTAAATAGGCCTAAAGAAAGAAAGGGGAAATCTAAACTGCCCCAGAGCAGACCCCAAAGCAATAGGCAGCCCCCAACATATAATGACGGTGAAGCAAGATGAAAACACTAACACAGATAGAAAGATAGGTTGAGCAAACGATGGGGCCCAAGCTAACTAAAAAGGACAGGATAGAAAAGCTGCTGTCTGCAATCCGTAAAAAACCCTACCAAAAAATGCCCCAACCGTCTGATAGGAAAAACAGGCCCTGAAGTCGCTAGGACTTCAAAAAGACTATATCAGCACTCAGGTATATTCTGAAGACAGAGCAAGGAGACAAACTGATCAGAGACAAAAATGGAACTCAGCACACCCCCGACCGGGGATGGCTGAACTCCAAAAAACAAGGTAAACAAAACTAATAAGTTCAATAGCAGAGCAAAAACTTATCTTTGGGAAGCAGGAATCAGACTGGTCTCCAAGAATCCAGCAGAGAAATTCACCAGCGACTCAGAAGGGCGTCGGCTGCCTTATATCCAGTCAGAATTTCCTGTTACCCGGTCATCATCTACCAGATCAGGTGTTTGGTAATCAGCCTCACTACCTTCCTTCACCAGAAGAGGGAGTTCATCAGACATCGACGGTGAAGGGGAAAATGAACTCACAACACACGTCTCCATTTAGTCCAAGAACTGTGTGTTTACGGCATTGGTTTATTCAAATACTGCTATGGTTAATTCCCCCTCCCCCTTGTCAACTTGGTAGTGTCCAGATCCCAGCAACTTTGTGTGACATATGGTCCCAGACGGGAGGTGTGAGAAGTGAGGAGCAGCTCCTGGCACATGGACTTATCAGGTTTATTAAAATAATTAGGCTAAGTTCACACTGAGATTTTTATGCTAATTTTCAGCTGTGTTTTACAGTACCAGCTATGTCTATGAGATTTCAGAAATCTCATGCACCTACATTGTTTTTTTTTTTTACACTAGCCACTTAGTGTTTTTTACCCACTGAATTGAAAAACGCACCAAAACCTGAGTTTTTGCCGCAGCTTCTTTCCTGCCGAGCACTCAGGTTTTGCTGCAAATAAAAAAAAAACAGCAAAAACACCCAGTGTGAACTTAGCCTTAAATTGCACCGGGTATCTTTATAGTGTAGTGCAGGAACAGTACAAAAATGTTTTATTTTACGGAGTTAAGGCCCTTTTACATTTAGCGATGCACCAGCGATCCGACCAGCGATCCCACCCGGTCAGGATCGCTGGTGCATCGCTAAATGATTGCTAGTGAGCTTTCATACAGAAAGACCTCACAGCGATGCAGCAGCGACGCAGCGCACGATACTTACCATTCACACACAGCGATCCAGACGTCCTCCCGCCCGCCTCCACGCGTCGCTGGACGTCACAGCAGGAAGTCTCAGCAGGAAGCGCCCGACGAGAAATGGAGCCGGACATTCTCGCGCGATCAGCGATGGACAGCGGGGGAGCGGTCGTTGGTAAGTATCACACATAGCGATATCGCTAGCAATATCGCTATAACGTCACAAAACCAGTGACGTTTTAGCGATATTGCTAGCGATATCGCTTAGTGTAAAACCCCCTTTACTCCCGTGGGATAGGTGATTATCTGCTGATCAATGGGAGTCAAATCCAAGAGATCCTCACCAATCCAGAGAACAGGGCTCTGTAGAAAAAGTTGAATGCTGTACTTGACCCCCTTCTCGGAATTGGCGTGTGTTCCACCTATTCTATGAGTAGAGGATAATTTCTTAAAGGGGTTGTCAGAGCTGGAGACTAAAATCTGCAGTCACTTGATGTGACACAATGTGTATACTCATTATTACTCTGTATTCACAGTGTGAGAAGATATATGCAATTTTCAAATTAGCTGTCACAAGCCGACTAGACTTATCTAGCTTCTATCAATTCACTCGTATTGAAAGAAGCCAAAAGCATATAGTTGGCACATGACGAACAGTAAGAAAATCCCATACATGCAGTCACACGACTGCCCCCACTCACATCAGAAATGCCTAGAGTGACTGCAGGAAAGATGTATATCTTCGTACCGTGTTAGCCAGTAGATAGAAAAATATTCAGGATTGAGAGTCCTCAGTAGTTGATACCTTTTAATGGCTAACTGAAAAGATGGTAACACATTGCAAGCTTTCGAGACTACTCAGGTCTCTTCATCAGGCTAGACTAATTTAATTAATTTTGTATTAGTCTAGCCTGATGAAGAGACCCGAGTAGTCTCGAAAGCTTGCAATGTGTTACCATCTTTTCAGTTAGCCATTAAAAGGTATCAACCACTGAGGGCTCTCAATCCTGAATATTTTTCTAGAGTGACTGCAGATTTTTGCTCCAAGCCTGCATAACCCCTTTAAGATGGCAATAACCCTCCAATGTAAGGAATCAGAATACACCACTGTATGGCAAAGCAGTTTGTAAAAGAGAAGTGTAGACTGTGCCACATTTAAAAAATAGACACATACATTAGAAATAAACAATAAGTGATGTATCCAACCATATGCTTATACAGTGATAGATGCTGCAGCAGACTCTAAAAAGAAAGTCACATCTGCTATTACACCACATCCAGGAAATCTGTTCTCCAACTTTACACATTAAAGGGGTTATCTATAAAAAAACAAGTTATCATCTATCCGTAGGATTGTTGATGATCCCTTATAGAATGAGCTGCAGTTCGCATGCTCCATTTGCGCTCTGTTCATCCCTATGAGGCTGCTGAGCTCTACGCTTGGTTTTTCCTCAGCCTCAAAATAAACAGAGCAGCGGAGTTTAAGTGGACAACCTGCTGCACCCTTTTATATTAGGAATAAGATAAAGAAAGACCTGATGTAAAGATCTGTGTGGACCCCCACAGATCAGCAAGTTAGTAACTCTCTCAAGGATAGATAAAAGAAAATGAATACCACAAAAGGTAAAAAAAGGAATTTTGGAGGCTTTTGATGTACCAAACAAAACAACCAGCGAGGAGTTATATGTAGTAAAGATATATAATCTAACTTTTATTATGCACCTATCAGGAATTAGTGGATCACAGCTGTGTTATAATCTTTACAGCCGTGATCTTTTATATATGTCATTTATATATTAATGATGTAATAGAAGTTAACTTTCATTCACATCCTTTTCCCTACACACGCAGGAAGAGGAGAAAAAAAAAAAAAAAGATGAAGCCACACGCCAACTGATGTTTTTCCCGGATGCAGCATTCCGCTCACATTTAGTGCGGCCTTCCTCACGTATCTGTACAGCCACTATACCACCAGAAGACAGTTTGGCTACATCAGGTGCAGGGCTGCCTCAGCCTTTTCCTAGCACTATGACAGCTGATCACTTATTTTCTTCTGGACAACCCCTATGAAAGTGGAAACAGACGCTGGTAACACACATGGTAGAGCATGGCCCAGGAGCAGGGTTTTCTCCAGACCTGCGCCCACACGTATAGAAGGACAATACTTACATTCTGTAGATACCTGAAGATCAGATTCTGCACGCAATGGGTTAAGGCAGATAAGAACCACAGAGCACAGACCCCGCAGGCAGTGACAGCGCCGCCCCCTGGCCTCAGCATGGCGAACACAGACGTGAGAGCCGTGCCGGGTCCTGACACCACAGCACAAGGCGCGGCCACCACGTGTGCTCGCTCACCCTCCAGCCCCCCCCGAGCCCCCAGCACAACAGAAAAGGATACGATGGGCTGCACCATCACTTTCTGCACCTTCGGCCCCTGTCCTCGGTACGCCATCTTCACCAGATATCAGCCGCCTGCAAAGAACCAGAAGCGGAAAAGGAATTGAACAAGGCGCGGTGACGCAAGAAAATGGACGGAAGTGGTGGGCTCGAGACTCGGGACACGTGACGTACGCCCCGGAAGTGGATTTTCCCGCCCTTTTTCGGCCAGTTCCTCATCACGATGAGAGGTCTGTGGATGACGTCATCAGCATGTGACAGGTTCGTGTGTCATGTGACGTGCCAGCTGCGTCTCTCATGGCTCCCTGCAGACACATGAATGGGCGCAGGTGTCAGGGGTGATGTTGGGGATGTGGCTGCTCCTGCAGGACTCTGTGCAGACTGCTACCTTCGGAGGACGCAGCTGCTGCACGTCATGTGCACTTTATTCAAGTCACTTCTTTTTGCCTCATGGTTTTCTTTGCCACAAATTCTCCCATGTGGCTCCCGTGCTGCATGAGTTTTCCAGAAAATCAGAACTACTCTTTTCTAGTTTTGTAACTTTTTAGTGCAACAAGTCACGTGTTTTGCAAAATTTGCCTGAAAAGCGCCTGCGTCCATATAGTCGCTCGTGGGGTGGGGACCAGAGCCCATTTGGGCCAATTCTTGCAATCTTTTTCTTTTTTTTGAAGTTGCAGTGATTGAATGTCGACAATTTCTGGATAAGCATCAGTGATGTAAAAAAAAAGAGTGACAAAAGAGAACAAAAAGGCGCAAAACGTGCAGACTTCTGTGTGATCTTACAGGTCTCCCATCCTGGCCACAGACCTTCTTCCAGCTGTGTCCCAAACTAATTTATATGTCCGAAAATAACTACTCCGTGTAGGTAAATTATCTTGGATTAACCCGACAGACACCGACTCCACACAACAGTCTGAGGCATGATTGACATTCACTGTGCCCATGCAGCCATAGGGGTGGCACCACCACAGTGTCAATCACCACTGTTTGTACAGTGAGCAATGGCTGTAACAGTGTCCCTGGCATTGATTGACAGCAGCTCATCATTGGGGCCGGCTGCCAGTCAGTGTCAGGGGGCAGTTACATCCACAGCTCTCTATACACTGAGTGGTGATTTAACCCATGCTAGCAACAGTGCCTGCAGGCCTTGCACTGATGTGTATAGAGCAACGTACAACACCCTGCCTACCTAACACTGGAACCTATTGTTAGGCGTCAGGTTCCTGTCGCTGCACAGCAGGAATCCCGAGCCATACATTCGGCAGTCTCCCATTCCTCTGCGGTCGCAGAGGAGGCTGCTCAGCAGACTCCTCGATCCCAGCACTCTGCTCAGACCAGCTCTGTGGGTTTGGTTGCTGTTGCCACCTCTGGTCCAACTATAATGCATGCTGGTCAGCAGCAAGCTACTCCTCTCTCCAGGGACTAAGTCCTCCTTTCGGTCCACAGAGCATGCCCGTGGGACGATCTCTCATTGGAGATCAGAGGTCACATGCTCGGGTCCTTCTCCAGCTCGGATTGGACCATCAGGAAGGTCCTGGAAGGACGCTGCTATAAAAGGTTCGCATGGCCTCTAGGCCATGCGCTAATATGGAGAGAAATTTAGACCATGTGGAGTGAGTGTTGTATGCATGTATGAATGTCTCTGGTGAATGACTCATTGGAAACCCCTACACTTGGTACACATGTGTTGTGTAACCTAGCCTGCTAGCGCCCAGGTTGAGGTCCAGGTAGAGGTAAAGTCAGAGACTGGCATCGACATCCACTGGTGGCTTTGTCTGTACGCCACGCTGCACATAGTCTGCACTCCTCTGTGGTCAGCGTTCATTAGAGGCGTCCGCAGGTGCGACGCTACACGCTCAGTAGGTCTAGAGGGACTAAGACCTCGTGTCTTTGGGGCTGAGTTCTGTGACCACATACTGAGTGCTCTCTTGCTGAGTGCTGTGAGTTTAACAGGCTCCGGCTTTATGTTCAGCGGTAGTGCGGCTCTGTGTCGTAACAGAATTCGCTTTTGTTCACACTGGGTGATGATAACCCACGTGTGACCCTTTGTATACCGCTTTATACTTCCGCCATTACTAAGCAGCAGTTTACCACCCCTGCACGGTGGACCCTGGGCTGCGAATGCACCTTACTATTATTTTATTATTTGGTGCGTTCCGCCAGTCCTATCATTATATTAGCGCCAGAGTCTGGCTAGTAATGGCAGACGAACAGCAACTGCTGCAGCATATCCGGCAGCTGGGGGGCAGGTTGGCAGCTCTCAAGCGTTCAGCCTCAGCTGCGGATGTTACTGCGGCCGCTGTTCAGGCAGCCACGGAGGCTGTCTCCCGTGTGACCACTGCCATCCCTGCTCCGACTTTGTCCCGCCTCCCTCTGCCCGAGAAGTTCTCGGGTGATAGTGCTTCATGTAGGGGTTTCGTCAGCCAGTGCGCTTTACAGCTAGAGCGGCTGGATGCACGATTCCCCTCAGAGCGGGCTAAGGTGGGATTTATCATCTCCCTCCTGTCGAGCAGGGCTCTGGAGTGGGCCACTCCGCTGTGGGAGCACGGTGACCCCGTGCTACAGAGTGCCTCTCAGTTCCTGGTCACTCTGAAGCAAGTCTTTTTGGGGCCTCGGGTCACACATGACACTGCGCTCCAGCTCCTGGCTTTAACACAGGGTTTGTCCTTGTTCAGCCAATATGCCATCCACTTCTGGACTCTGGTCTCAGAGCTGGAGTGGCCTGATAAGGTCCTCATTCCCATCTTCTGGAGAGGCCTGGCTGATCATGTCAAGGATGCCCTGGCCACTAGGGAGGTTCCCGCAACGCTGGAGGAGCTCATTACCGTCTCCACCCGCATTAATCTTGTAAGGTATGGCAGAACGCACTAAATAATAAATAACAAAGTGCGTTCGCCGCCCAGGGTCCACCGTGCAGAGGTGTTAAACTGCTGCTATATAATGGCAGACGCACAATATGGCAGTATGGCACACGCGGGTTGAACGTCACCCGCGAGTGCTGGTGAGCTCTGTTATAATCACAGAGGCGCCTAAGGCATAAACATAAATGCCGAGCCTGTTGACCTCACAGGTCTCAGCGGTGTGCACGCACGGTATACGGTCACAGGACTAGGTCCCGACTCAGGGTCAGCGTCCGTCTAGACCTACCATGCGTGCGGCGTCGCAACCACGGACGTCAAGAGATGCTGCTGACTGCAGCGCGGCAACAGACACTGCCGCTATACGACAATGCCCGGAAGCAGGTGCACTGTCGGACGCAAGCACTGTGGTGGATGAGTACTGTGGCCTATAGCTTGCCTCTGACTGGCGCTGACTCTATTACTAGATCCGTATACACACTCGTAATATCAGAGGGAGGGGAATCTTAATGAGTCATTTGCAGTCCATACATCATCAACATTCACACAGTAGCAATTAGAGTCTATACTAGCGCATGGCTGAGTGGCCATGCGACCCTTTTATAGCCGGGACCTTCCGGAAGCTTCCAGATCTCTGATATGGACCAATAAGATCTGGAGAAGGACCTGAGCACGTGACTCCCGATCTCCAATGGGAGATCGTCTCGTGAGCATGCCTAGTAGCGTGACGGGAGGACTTAGCCTCTGGAGTGGCTTGCTGCAGAGCAGACTGCGCTACTATTGCTGGCCCAGAGGTGGCAGCAACAACCAGACCCACAGAGCTGGTCTGAGCAGAGCGTCTGGAACGCTGGGATTGCTGTGCAGACTCCTGAGCGGTCGGAGGAGAATGGGAGACCGCTGGATGCAAGGCTCTGGATTCCTGCTGTGCAGTTGCAGGAACCTGACGCCTAACAAATCTTCCTTTTACCGAGCGAGGGTTGGAGTGGGCCCAGTCCAGCCAGAGGTTTAGATTGGCACCAACCTTTACTAAACCTCCAGAACCGATCCGGTGTCTGAGCTCCCAGAACCCATGGAGGTGTCTCGCACGGGTTCCAAGCCCCGGTCCGCGCGAGCATCCCTAGTCTGTTCCCTCTGTCGGCAGCCCGGTCACCATGCCAACAAGTGCCCACAGCAGTCGAGACGCTTGCGTCTAGTGGCTGTCAGAGGGAGTCTATTAGACACAGCGACATTTTCATCCAAGTTGTCCTTTAAGGGGACACTTGAGTTCGACTCTTCCACTCTGGAGGTGCAGGTTTGTGTGGATTCCGGAGCAGAGGGCAATTTTATGTCCTCCACCTTTGCCCAACAGCACACAATTCCCTTGGTCTTGCTACCTCAGCCTGTCACTATCAGAGTGGTGAATGGAACGACACTACTCTCCCAGATTATCCACCAGACTGCTCCACTGAGTCTCTCCCTGTCTCCATCTCATCAGGAGACGTTATCCCTCCTTGTTATGCCCGAGGGAATCGATCAGGTCCTCCTAGGGGTTCCCTGATTGCGTTTCCACTCTCCTCATATAGAGTGGTCCTCGGGAAAAATTCTCAGTTGGAGTAAGTCCTGTCAGGGTAGATGCCAGAGGGACTGCGTACAGGTCACTACCACAGAGGTTCCCGCAGATCTTTCATCGCTCCCCAAGCACTATCAACAGTATGCGGACATTTAACTTTTCTCCAAGAAAGCAGCGAAGAGTCTTCCACTGCACCGTCCCTATGACTGTCCTATTGACCTCTTGCCCAGTGCTGAGCCTCCTCGGGGTCGTGTCTATCCCCTATCTCTCCTGGAGACCGAGGCCATGTCTCAGTACATCAGGGAGAATCTGGCAAGGGGATTCATTAGGAAGTCAGTGTCACCAGCGGGGGGGGGGGGATTCTTCTTTGTCCAAAAGAAGAATGGAGAATGACGTCCCTGCATTGATTACAGGGGTCTTAACGCTATCACCGTTAAGAATAAGTATCCTCTACCCCTGATATCAGAACTGTTTGTTAGATTTCGAGGAGCGAGGGTTTTTTCCAAGTTGGATCTGCGGGGGGGGGGGCCTATAACCTGATACGCATCCGTGAGGGGGACGAGTGGAAGACAGCCTTTAACACCAGGGATGGCCATTACGAGTATCTAGTCATGCCCTTTGGGTTATTTAATGCTCCTGCCATCTTCCAGGACTTTGTGAATGATATCTTTCGAGATATGCTCTCTACCTTGGTGGTTGTCTATCTGGATGATATTCTCATCTTCTCTCCAGATATGGACTCCCACCGGAGAGAGGTTTGCAAGGTCTTCGACCGTTTACGGGCAAATTCCCTCTACGCCAAGTTGGAGAAGTGCCTGTTTGAGCAGGAGTCCTTGTCTTTCCTTGGCTATATCATCTCTGCCCAGGGTTTGGCTATGGATCCTGCCAAGCTGCAGGCGGTAATGGACTGGCAGGAACCCCACTCTCTCAAAGCGATGCAGCGCTTTTTGGGGTTCATAAACTATTATCGCCAGTTCATTCCCCACTTCTCCACCTTGGTAGCTCCCTTGGTTGCCCTCACCAAAAAGGGAGCTAACCCCAAGTTATGGTCGGAACAGGTCTCCAAGGCCTTTTCCTCTATCAAGTCCCACTTTGCTAGCACTCCCATTCTACATCGTCCCGATGTAGATAAACCTTTCATCTTGTAGGTAGATGCCTCTTCCGTCAGTGCCGGAGCGGTCCTCTTCCAGAAGGACGCTCAGGGTCGCAAGCACCCCAGCTTCTTCTCTAAAACTTTTTACCGGCGGAGAGGAACTGTTCCATCGGGGACAGGGAGTTGCTAGCGATGAAATTGGCCTTCTCGGAGTGGAGACATCTCCTGGAGAGTGTTCGGTACCCTTTCTGGTTGTTCACCGACCATAAAAACTTGGTCTGTCTCCAAACCGCCCAGCGGTTAACTTCTTGCCAATCCCGATGGTCTCTCTTCTTCTCCCGGTTCCACTTCACCCTACATTTACTTTCCGGTAAGAAGAATGTCCGGGCCGATGCGCTCTCTCGCTCCGTGGTGTCAGCGGAGGAGGATGAGCCTCGGTTAATTGTACCGTCTGAGAGCCTGAAGACAGTGGCTCCGGTCGCCCTTGAGTCTGTACCCCCGGGCAAGACTTTTGTCCCTGCCCATTTGCGTCCGGAGGTCCTCCCTTGGGCTCACGCGTCCAGGGTGGTGGACACTTTGGTACTAAGCGAACAGTTGAACTTTTGGCGAGGACGTACTGGTGGCCGCATATGGCCCGTGACGTCAGAGACTATATTCAGGCATGCGTCTCCTGTGCCAAGAATAAGTCTTCCCGGCAACGATCCGCTGGGTTACTTTACCACTTACTGGTGGCGGACAGGCCCTGGGAGATGGTTGGCATGGATTTTGTGGTGGGTCTACCCAAGTCCAGTGGCAGCACAGTTATTTGGGTCGTCACCGACCATTTTTCTAAAATGGTGCACTTGGTGCCTCTCTCGACTACCTTCTGCACGGGGCCTAGAAGTGTTGTTCATTAAACACGTTTTCCGGTTACACAGCATGCCAGACGAGATTGTCAGTGACCGGGGTCCCCAGTTTGCTTCTCAGTTCTGGAGAGAGCTCTGTTGCTTGCTCAGTATTGAGCTGAATCTCTCCTCGGCCTATCATCCCGAGACGAACGGGTTGGTAGAGAGGGCCAACCAGACCCTGGTCACATATCTCCGACATTTTGTCTCGGCCAGGCATAATGACTGGGCATCCTTGTTGCCGTGGGCATAGTTCGCCTTGAACAACACTGTGGCCAATTCCACTGGCCAGACCCCATTCCTCCTTAACTACGGCCAACATCCTCGTGTCCCTGTGCCCATGCCCGTATCATCCACCGACTCTAGGGTGGCAGACTGGGCGGTGGAGGCACGTGATATTTGGGACCGCACCCAGGTTGCTATTCGGGCCTCTAAGGAGAGAATGAGGGTCTCCGCGGACGCACACCGGCGTCCTGCTCCAACCTTCTCCCCTGGCGACTTAGTGTGGCTCTCCGCCCGTAACATCAGGCTGCGAGTTGAGTCCACTAAGTTCGCTCCTCACTACATGGGTCCCTTTAAGGTCCTCGAGCAGATCAGCTCTGTGGTCTATCGGCTGGCCCTTCCACCACACTTGGCTATCTCTGACACCTTCCACGTTTCCCTCCTTAAGCCGGTCCACATGTCGCGGTTCTCCGAGTCATCTGCCGGAACATCAGACCTGTCCTCAGACGAGTTTGAGGTTAATGCCATCGTGGGGTGCAGGGTGGTATGCAGAAAAAAGTTTTATTTGGTGGACTGGAAGGGGCATGGTCCAGAAGCTCGGACCTAGAAGCCAGTGGAGAACATCCATGCTCCGCTTCTCATTGCGGCATTTGGGCGTAGCGAGGCTCAGAGGGGAGGGGGTTCTAGGAGGGGGGGTAATATTAGGCGTCGGGTTCCTGTCGCTGCACAGCATGAATCCCGAGTCTTGCATTCGTCAGTCACCCATTCCTCTCTGGCCGCAGAGGAGGCTATTCAGCAGACTCGTCAATCCCGGCGCTCTGCTCAGTGCAGCTCTGTGGGTTTGGTTGCTGCTGCCACCTCTGGTCCAGCTATAGCAACGTATGCTGGTCAGCAGCGAGCTACTCCAGGGACTAAGTCCTCCTTTCGGTCCACTGAGCATGCCCGTGGGACGATCTTTCATTGGAGATCGGAGGTCACATGCTCAGGTCCTTCTCCTGCTCGGATTTGACCATCAGGATGGTCCCAGAAGGACACTGCTGTAAAAGGTTTGCATGGCCGTTCGGCCATGCGCTAATATAGAGAGAAATTTAGGCCATGTGGAGTGAGTGTTGTATGCATGTATGAATGTCTCTGGGGAATGACTCATTAGAAACCCCTACCCTTGGTATGCATGTGTTGTGTAACCTAGCCTGCTAGCGCCCAGGCTGAGGTCCAGGTAGAGGTAGAGTCAGAGACTGGCATCAACATCCACTGGTGGCTTTGTACGCCACAGTGCACATAGTCTGTACTCCTCTGTGGTCAGCGTTCATTAGAGGCGTCCGCAGGTGCGACGCCGCACGCTTAGTAGGTCTAGAGGGACTCAGACCTCATGTCCTTGGGGCTGAGTTCTGTGACCACATACTGAGCGCTTTCTTGCCGAGTGCTGTGAGCTTAACAGGCTCTGGCATTTATGTTCAGCAGTAGTACGGCTCTGTTTCGTAACAGAAGTTGCTTCTGTTCACACTGGGTGACGTTTACCCACGTGTGACCCTTTGTATACCGCTTTATACTTGCGCCATTACTAAACAGCAGTTTACCACCCCTGCACGGTGGACCCCAGGCTGCGAACGCACCTTACTGTTATTTTATTATTTGGTGCGTTCCGCCAACCCTAACACCTATATACTCTGGAATTAGTCCTTAGAAGGAATGTTGGTTTATCTGGATTTGATTAGTTTACGATGGTAGACCCCACACTGACTAATAAATCCCCAATTCTGACCCTATCTCGGCAGCCGCTCTCCCTACACTATCTAAATCCGGAGCTGAGTGTGCCGAGCAGGGCGGTGTCCGGTCTCTTATACCCCTGATGATGCTGTGCAGCCAGCCAATTACTGCACAACCACAGCAAAGATGGCTGCAGCATTTCATTGCCTGGCAGACAATCCCTGCATCGTGATTGGGTGTGTAAAGTCTGCCAAAAAAGCTGGGTGGAGACCCGAGTTCCCGCAAAGTAATCCCGGAAATGCCCGGTGCTCGCCGAGTATCATGATACTCGGGCGAGTAAGGAGTAGTGGCGAGCACGTTCGCTCATCACTACAAATAATTATGACATCATCAGTTGATTATGACATCATCCAATGATTATGACATCATCGTCGATACACACACACTCATACAGCTCTGGCAAAAATTAAGAGACCACTGCAAATTTTTCATTTTGTCTGATTTTTCTCTTTATAGGTATATTTTTGAGTAAAATGTAAATTGCTCTTTTATTCTATGAACTACTGACAACATGTCTTCGAATTTCCAAGCACTAAATTTTGTATTTATTTACAGAAAATGAGAAATCGTCAAAATAACAAAAAAAATGCAGTTCTTGCAGACCTCAAATAATGCTAAGAAAACAAGTTCATTATCATTTAGAAACAACAATACTAATGTTTTAACCCAGGAAGAGTTCAGAAATCAATATTTTGTGGAATAACCATGATTTTTATTCACGGCTTTCATGCGTCTTGGCATGCTTTCCACCAGTCTTTCACACTGCTTTTGGGTGACCTTATGCCACTCCTGGTACAAAAATGTATGCAGTTCTTCTTTGTTTGATGGCTTGTGACTATCCATCTTCCTCTTGATTACAGTCCAGAGGTTTTCAGTGGGGTTCAGGTCTTGAAATTGGTCTGAACATGACAGGGATTTGATGTGGTGGTCCTTCATCCACACATTGATTGACCTTGTTGTGTGGCATGGCGCATTGTCCTGCTGTAAAAAAAAAGTCCTCAGAGTTGGTGAACACTGCCTGAGCAGAAGGAATCAACTGTTTTTCCAGGATAACCTTGTATGCGGCTTGATTCATATGTCCTTCGCAAAGCTTAACCTGCCTAATTCCAGGCTTGCTGAACCATCCCCAGATCATCAGCGATCCTCCACCAAATTTCACAGTGGGTGCAAGACACTGTGGCTTGTACACCTCTCGAGGTCTCTGTCTAACCATTAGATGACCAGGTGTTGGGCAAAGCTGAAAATTAGACTAATCAGAGACGATTACCTTACTCCAGTCCTCTATAGTCCAATCCTTATGGTCTTTGGCAAACTTCATCCTGACACTCCTTTGCTTCTCATTGATGAAAGGCTTTTTTGTAGCTTTACATGACTTGAGCCCTGCCTCTAGGAGCCTGTTACGAACTGTTCTTGCCGTGCACTTCACCCCAGCTGCCATTTGCCGTTCCTTTTGTAGGTCACTTGATGTCATCCTGCAATTGGTGAGTGACATTCAAATAAGATGACGGTCATCCCGGTCAGTGGAGAGTCATTTTCGCCCTCTGCCGTTCTGTAGCTTCGTTGTCCTCAATGTCTGCTACTTGACCTTGTTGTAATGGGCTGCCAACTTAGAAATTTTAAGGATGGAGGCAACATGACGCTCACTGTACCCCTCTTCTAGTAAAGCCAGAATTGAGCCCTTCTTTTCCTCAATCAATTTTTTTTTTCAACTCCTTTGGCATGGTTAAAAGTTATTTTTTCATTCCTATTACTTTTGGGATATTACTAGCACTTGTTTTGCCATTCAGTTTGTCCTATTGCAAGAGGATTGTGAACAACACAGCAATTTTGTTAAATTTTGTTATATAAGATTTGGCTCTGGTGATCACCTAATCAGAAGCACATTAAGTAGAATGAGGTGTACTCTGGTTGGATTTCAACTGACACTAGAATGGAATGGCTGTCAGACATGTAGAGAAGCTGATTTTTATAAAACTGTGCAGTGGTCTCTTAATTTTTGCCCGAAATCTACAAACACACACACACTCATTTATATATATTTATATATAGAGAGAGAGAGATTTTCTTTGTTAATGTGACAGAGAAGAATGAAAATGTTATTTTTCTTGTATGGTATTTCTAACCTGTTTTCTTTACCTAACAAGTAATTCTAGTTTGCAATGTAATCAGGACATGAGAACCCCAGTGGCCTGAATACTATTTGCTTGTGAGATGGGACTTAACACTGAATGAAGTAACAAGCTCATCCCTAGCTTGTTGCACTATATCACTGACACTGTTTGGCACCTTTTTGGATTCAGATATCTGCACAATCTTCTTTCTAAATTGTGTGATATTATTATTATTATGCATTTATATAGCGCCATTTATTCCATGGCGGTTTACATGTCAAAAGGGGAATTATAGACAAGTGTAATATATACAAGAATAATAAACAAGTGTAAGACAAGGGACGCACAAGTACATAAGGAGAGGGGACCCTGCCCAGGAGGGCTCACAGTCTACAGGGATGGGTGAGGATACAGTAGGAGGGGGTAGAGCAGGTCGTGCGGTGGTTCAGTAGACCGAGGATCCTGCCAAAAGAGTCTGTGCAACCATGAAATGAGTATATGTGCCTTTAATACAGATTTCAATGTCCGAACAACTATCCCCTGCATCATCTTCAATCAGTACAGCACAACCCAAACCTTTACAGCCATCACCAAGCTGCTTAGGCCTCATGCAGACCACTTTTCCTTAGCGTTGTAGATCAGATTTTCATCTTTGGTCAGTGTGTCACATTTTACCATCAGAGTTTCATCAGGTTATTTTTGTGTATTAGAAGTGTTTCCAAGCTTCTCCTGTCAATTAAACATGAAAAACAGACAGCACACGGGTGACTCGATTTACAAAAAAAACCGTGGATGTGTGAACAGCCCCATAGATGATAAGGACGAGTTCTGTCTGTGAAAAAACTGACATCTGAATGAGCCCTTACAAGCAGAAGGTTGTTTTTTTTGTTTAAAAAAAAGTACATTTTTCAAAATGCATTTTGATATTTTTCACAATTTATTGACCCTAGTTTACCACTACCGTAATTTCAGAATGAGAATGAGCATTAGCTTGTCAGATAATGAAAATCGGGTTGTCATTTGTGCCAGAACGATCTGTGGCAGCAAGGGGTAAAAAATTATGCTTGAAAAAATGCATTAAAAAAATGGATTTTTGTTTCCAGTACAAGGGTTTTTGTTCTGCCATAAAATGGTATAGCCAGATGTTATCTGTAAGGTAATAGCAAATTATTGAAGGGAACCTGACAGCGGTAAATGCTGCCTAGTTCACAGGCAGCATGCATCAGTCACTGTCGAACAGCAGTGAGATATGCAGCCGCAGAGACTCGAACATATTACTCGAGCACGCCGAAGACACTCGGTTAGCACCTGAGCATGCTCGCATAACACCCCGTCCAAGCACGTTCACTCATTACTTATAAGAATCTCAAACAAGTTGAGGAGCAGTAGTTGTGATCCGTGCGTAAAGTGAATCTGTCATGTCCCCAATTGCTATTTACCTGCACATATAGGGTTAATCTGCAGGTTAATATGAAAGGGCAGCTACCAGGAGAAAATGACCTTTTTTCTTCCTGTGAGCTGTCAGCTTTCAGTCATAGAGATGTGCACAGAGCGGCTATAGTCACCGCTCGGTACAGCGAGCGGCTGCTGTAAGCACATTCCCAGCACTTTGACAACTTGCTCTTACACTATTTACCATTAGATTAATCCTATGCCTGCAGGTTAGTAATATTTGGGGACATGACAGGCTCCCGTTAAAAGGGTTATCTTGCCTTTTAAAACTGATGTCCTTATCCCTAGAATATGCATGCCATCAGTAATTGATCCGTTGGGTTTGCCTATCGGCATCTCCTCTGATCATCAGTCTCTTCAATCTGTACAGCGGCGGCAGGCTGCTTTGGTTCTTGACTTTCCTCCGCTGTACTTTTCATCGTAGAAATGCAAGGTATTGTAGCATTGCACATTTTAATTACGGTAAATAAAAGAAAGCTGCAAAGTGTTGCATATATGGCAGAGGCAAGTACAAACCAGCCTGTAAGCCACTGTTATTATTAAAGAGCCTACGATGTCCACATGAGCACCTTAAACTCTTCAGCTGTTCGGAGGGATGCTGATAGCAGGAACCCATGAAATCTAATATTGAAGACTTATCCCATGGATCAACCATCAATTTAAAAGCCTGGAAAACCAGTTTAATGTAAAATAAATTAATAATGCACACATTTTGCCTTTCTACTTTTTATTGTTGACATGAACATCTTTATAATACAAAAATAATTGTACTCTACAGAGGGAGTGAATCACAGGATAATCCTTCCTTCCTGACAAAATAATTGCACACTTATGACTCGTCCATTAGAGGAAATTCTCACAATTTAAAGCACCTTCATAATTAAAGGAAGTCAGCGGCTTTGACCCTGCAGAACTGCTGGCATGCTAGATAAAAAAAAGTATTGGTAGTGTGTACAGTTTCATCGGCAACAGGTGCATGAATGACAGTCCCTAATGTACACCTGTTTTCAGTAAAGATTGCCTTTTTTTAAACAACCTAGTGTAGTAAATAAAAAATAGACTCTTCTACTGATGCCCTATTGCTTCTCTGTACTGTTTACACTGTTCCCTGCTGATCTCATTCCTCTTCCTGCAGTTGGGAGTCTGCTTAAAGGAACCTGTCACCATGAAAATGCAGTCCAATCTGCAGGCAGCATGTTATAGAGCAGGGGGAACTGAGTAGACTGATAATATAGTTTTGTGAGAAAAGATTCAGTACAAGGCTGTGTTCACACGTTCAGTATTTGGTCAGTCTTTTACATGAGTATTTATAAGCCAAAACCAGGAGTGGAGCAATCAAAGGAAAAGTATGATAGAAACTCGTCACCACTTCTGTATTTATCACCCACTCCTCGTCTGAGCGTACAAATATTGATGTGTGAACGTGGCCTTACTTGTGTTTTCATCAATTAATCCCTTTATCTTTCTGGGATTTTTTGTCCAGTGGGTGGTCCTATCCGTGACAGATACGTCTATTATGCTCACTTATACACAGAAAGCTGTCAGTCACTCATAGCCACCGCTCACTGGACAGAAGATCCTGAAAGAGCAAAGGATTAAATGATGAAAACACAGTCGTTCAAGACTTTATATCAAGCTACTCACCTCTCTCTTCTCTAGAACATGATGACTGCAGATTAGACTGCATTTTCATGGTGACAGGTCCCTTTAACGCCCCCCGAGATTTTTAATTTATTTTGCTATAAAATGATATTGCTATATATAGTATAAACGATTGGGCAATCAGAGGTTCAAGTCCCCAGAGGGGACTTAAAAAAAAAATCTAAAAAGTTGTAAAAATATATATATTTGGTACAGTCGCATAAGTAAAAGTCCAGTCTAGCCAAATATAAAATTATTAACCTGTACATTAAATGCAGTAAAGAAAAATATAATTGAATTTTTTTTCGGCCATCACACTTCAGTCATTTAAAAAAAAAATACAATAAGAGATCAAAATATTGTATGTACTCCAAAATGGTATCAATGAAACCATCAGCTCGCCATGCAAAAAAAATAACCCTTACACAACTCCATCAGCAAAAAAATAAAAATATTATGGTTCTACATTACAAAACCATTTTTTTTTAATTCAGAATTTTTTTCGCCACAACTAAGAAAAAAAATTGATATCTCCATAATCAAACTGACTTGCTCAAAGAGGAAACTATTGCAGAACTGCATTTTTCTTCACTATTTAATCCCAATTGGATTTTTTCCACTGTTTCAGTACATTATATGGTAAAATGAATCGTGTCATTAAAAACTAAAATGCACTGAAGTCCAGAGCACTTGAGCCTTAGGAACTGCATTCAGAGCAATTGTGGGACCAGTGGACGCCAAAGTCAAACTGCCTTATCAGGACACTTCTACACCACCACTTTCTAGAACTGTCAGCAGTTTTACAGGGTGAAAACTGGTGACATACTTAGGAGCTCGGCTATAGACAGTACCAGAACTATCAAAACTGGTGTTACTTAAAACACCCCTGCACATGCCAGTGTGGGTGCTTATACCCTCAGTAATACTGATATGTTTTTGGTTTAGTGATGTCATCCATATGCTGAAAATGATTTAATCTATTGCGAAGGATCGTATTTTTTTATTTTCTTGCCTTGGTTTACATAAGTGAAGTGTAGAGATTTCTGCTTCTAAATCATTATCAATGAGGTTGTCCGGGACTTTTATATTGATGATCTATCCTTAGGATAGATCATCAATACCTTCTCTGTGGGGGTGCGACACCCGCCACCACCATCTATTAGCTGTTCCCAGTGCCAGCTCAATGTGCTGAGTTACTGACCCGCTCAGCACAGCTGTCAACTACACAGTAGCCATGGCCAGGTACTGTACATCCACCGCCTATTACCGTATATCCTCGAGTATAAGCCGACCCGAGTATAAGCAGAGACCCCTAATTTTGCCACAAAAATCTGGGAAAACTTATTGACTCGAGTATAAGCCGAGGGTGGTGCTGCACAAGGGTTAATGGTGGTCCAAAAAGATGCTCCATAGATAAATAACCCCCACAAAATGCTGCACAAGGGTTAATGGTGGCCCAAGAAGATGCTCCATAGATAAAATACCCCCATAAAATGCTGCACAAGGGTTAATGGTGGCCCAAGAAGATGCTCCATAGTTAAATACCCCCATAAAATGCTGCACAAGGGTTAATGGTGGCCCAAGAAGATGCTCCATAGATAAATACGGCCCATATATTGCTGCTGCCGCTGCAGTTACGAAAACAAAAAAGACATACTCACCTCTCGTTGCTGGGGGCCAGGTGCCGGTGTCCTGAGTAGGTGGGGACACCAGCTCGCTATGGGAGCCAGTCAGGTGCCGGTGTCGCCGCTGGCTCAGTCCCCCGACACTGGCGATATTCACTTGTCCCCGTTCCATCGCCGCTCTGTCTTCCGGGTCTCTGCAGTGACGTTCAGCAGAGAGCACGCACTGACTATGTCATTGCGCCCTCTGACCTGAATGTCACAGTCAGAGGATGCGGAGGACAGCGGCGCGCAGTGGTGGAACGGGGACAGGTGAATATTGCACTTCTCTCCGTCCTCCCCCCATCATACTCACCCCGTCCTGGCACACGGTCTCTGCAGCCCCCCTGTTTCTTCCATGGTCTCGGTGGCAGCTCTTCCAGGTGTCAGCGGTCACGTGGTACCGCTCATTAAAGTCATGAATATGCGCCATATTCATGACTTTAATGAGCGTTACCACATGAACGCTGGAAGAGATGGGGCGCCAAGACCATAGAAGAAGCAGGGGGCTGCAGAGACCACGCCAGGAGGGGGTGAGTATGATCTCTGACACCCGCTCTCCCCCTGCCCCGCCGACCCCCAAATATTACTGGAGTATAAACCGAGAGGGGGATTTTCAGCCTTAAAAAATGGGCTGAAAATCTCGGCTTATACTCGAGTATATACGGTAATTCAAATAGGGGGGCAGTGTGCACTGCCCGGGCACGGCCACCATTCGGTTGATGGAGCTGTATTCTGCATCTTTGCAACTCAGCACATCCAGACGACACCAGGAGCAGCTTATTGATGGGGGTGTCGGGTATCGCACCCAAGCAGATCTCATATTGATGAAAAGCTCCGGACAACCCCTTTATTTAATCACACTGCATTTTCACCCATATGGCCATATTATAAATCATTGATCACACTGCATTTTCATATATATTTTTCTTTACTTATTTTATTCTGGTTTGTTTGGTTAATTGGGATACATTCTGTGTTTATGATAATCTTGATTACAGCTCATG
The DNA here is from genome assembly GCF_039654945.1 of Dendrobates tinctorius. NCBI lineage: Eukaryota > Metazoa > Chordata > Amphibia > Anura > Dendrobatidae > Dendrobates > Dendrobates tinctorius. The sequence continues at coordinate 17,159,921 of NW_027361766.1, read as the reverse complement.
TTTATTACATTTTCCTTGATTTATCTTGACATTGTCTTTTGTATAATTTGTAATATCATTCCTGCTTACTATTCAGTGCACTGACATCATAATTCTTAAGAACCAGGTATTCTAAAAATTCTGGTGCCCAGTCTCTAAGCAGCAATGGAATCTTGGTGGCTTGATACTGATAATAGACTTCTCTTTGTCTTAGGGCTCCACCTTTAATGATCTCTAGCGCACATTCTTCTTTTGGAGCTGCTGGTTGCTGGATCACTTTTGATACTATATTAACAGCGGAGTCTGTAACATAAATAAGCAATGGTTAGGAGCTATATACCCAAAGAGGCACAATGTAAATTCTCCCTATTAGGGCTCATGCAAAAGACCATATTATCAGTCCGAGTGCAATCTGACAAAACATCGGATCACACTCGGACCAATGTTATTCTGTCGGGCGGTGCACTTGTCCGAGGAAAAATAGTTGCAGTATGCAGTATACACTCGGATGACATCAAAGTGCAGTCCAATTTTCATGGACAGACAGTAGGTAGACGATTAAGGGTATGTGCACACGCTGCGGATTCTGCTGCGGATACGCAGCGGATTTGGCCTCTGCGGATCCGCAGCAGTTCCGCAGACAGTGTACAGTACAATGTAAGTCTATGGGATTTACAATCTGCTGTGCACATGCTGCGTTATTTTCACTGCGGAAAAGCTGTGGTTTTAAATCCGCAGAAAGAATTGACATGTCAATTCTTTCTGTGGATTCCGCTGCGGTTTGCCACCTATTCCATTGTCCAGGTGTCAAACCGCAGGGGAAGACCGCTGGCCAATCCACAGGTAAAACCGCAGGTCAATTTACCTGCAGTTTTACCTGCGGATCCGCACGGAAAAATCCGCTGGTGAATCCGCAGTGTGTGCACGTAGCCTGAGACATTTTTTTCCATCTTCTCACTCAAGAAAATTGTATCAAACTTTGATTAGAGTGTGATTGGCTTAATCGGCCTGATTCTCACGAATGAGTGAAAATACTGTCATGTGACCCCTAGCCTTACTCAAATTCACACAGATAGCATTGAGGTATATCAATTGTATACTGCAATAAGGGTTTCCAGCATTTAAAAAAAAAAAAATCACAGTCATGTGTTTTGTCAAAATCTGAGCAGTTATAGGCATAGTTATTAGACCTTAAAAAGGGTATATATCATTTAACCGAGTTTATCTGACCTGCCTAGCTTAGTCTGTTTATGAGTGGGTTCATTTGGGTATTGAAAAATATTTGATGTAGTTGAATACTGAGCAAATCATGAAAAACTGTATATGCCCAAGCTCAGCATCTGCTCCCAGGAGACTGGATAGTCTTTAGGATTAGCATTAATATCTCGGGGTTGCTCTTTTATTAAGTTATATTTCGCATTATGTAGCATGTCATTTTCTTACCTGTGTCAATATAGCTGATAACACACAGTGTAATAGAAACATTGACTTTTTGGTGGTAGAACTCCATTCGAAGAGAACTGAAGAAGCCATCAAGAGCAAATTTCGAGGTCGAATATGGCACAGTCAAAGGTACGCCAACCTTTCCTGAAATGTAAGAGTGAAATATAAATAAAGTGTATGCTTCATTCAAGTACCTGTCTGCACCAAATTTAAGAAAAATCCTGTCCAAAAAGATGAATCTGATGTCCACGTCTGAATACGATTTGTTTGTTTTTAATCTAAAAAGGTTCCAAGTGTTTCTAAGGCTGGGTTCACATTGCGTTCAGGCAAGTCCGTTTAACGGATTGCACTACACCGCGGCATAACGCGGTGTAACGCAATCCGTTAATGCTGACATTCACTTCTATTAGGAGCGCATCGCTAGTGCATGCCATAAATTGGCATGCGTTAGCGATGTCCTGTCATTCTGTGATAGACCCTCGGACGCGGGCTGCAGCGTTCGGGGGTCCGTCAGCATAACGTGATGGCGTTATGCTAATAGTGTTAACGCAGTCCGTCAACGCTATGTATTGATCGGACTGCTTTAACGCAATGTGAACCTAGCCTAAGGGTCTCTGCTTTTTCTTTCTAATTGAAGGTAGCTTGACTGTAAACCTAAAATATGATGTTAACCATTTTGGGCAACATTCATAAAATGCAAAAAGAAGCTTTGCAATTCACTTAACATTCATTTTGCTAATTTTCCGCTTCATTTCACAAGATGACCAAGATGAGAGGATAGCCATACAACAGTGGTGACAAGGATTGGCCTTACCTATCATCACATCTCTTTATAAACAGAGGAGAACAAGGTCTTGTGGCACAGAACATAGCAAATATAATAAGTTTATTACATTTTAGAAACATTAGCTCCTATTGTTAAAGAGAACCTCTCATTTCCCCAAAACGTTATTAACTTGCAGATATGGGGTTAAGCTGATGGTTAATAGCATTTCAAAGCTGTCCGGTTGCTGCACTGAAAGCCCGGTTGCTGGTAAAAATGAACTTTATTCCTCTCCACAGATTCTGGCTTTCAGTCATAAACGTGTGGCCAGCGAGGTTCAGTCACTGCTCAGTACATAGTAAGTGGCGGCTGTAATCACACCCCAGTACTGACTGACAGACCGCAGATACAACTGCCAATGTGCCAGGGTGTACTTGCAGCCGCTGCTCACTGTATACTGATTGGTGACTGAAGCCTCTCCAGCTGCGTCTCTATGACTGAAAGCTGGAGTACGCCAATAAGAATAAAGTTCATTTTCTTCCAGTAGCCATGCTTGTGTTGTGGTGGCCACACGGCTTTAGAACACTATTAATCTGTAGATATTCTCCTTACCTGCAAGTTGATAGCGTTTGGGGACTGACGGGTTTCCTTTAAACCAACTATTTCACTCCACAACTGTTTGAAAGAGCGTAGGGGTTTTAGCGTTTCATCTGAAAAATGGATTTCCCACTACTATACTATAAACACATTTTATTATCAATCAGAGCAAAATCTTGGACTTACAACAAAATTATTTTCAAAGATAGAGACTGATTTAGGAATCTGCAAGCAAACTTGATATAACCAAATACAATCATAAGTATGTAAATTTACGATTAGTACCACTTTTTCTCATATAAAAGAAGCATTAATGGGCCTGTTTGGTTGATTTTTTTTTAACTCTGCATATTCCTCACCTTATCAGCATGTTTAATTAATTTGCACTATGACTCCCATAAGTTTTCTGTGGTGCAAACACTTTAAACTTAAAGGGGTTGTCCGGGCTTTTCACATAATCTCAGTACATATCTGGGCTGCAGAATTATGACAATAAGTAATTTACTTTCTGTCACTAGTTTGCACGGTTTTCTAGATATTCTGAACAGAACGTCCAAGGAGGGGGGTGTTATGGCATTGAAATGAGAACTAGTCGTAACCTCCTACTCTACTCCAAACATGCCCTCCATAGCAACAACCCCACCCTCCATAGCTACAGGCCCTCCCCGTCCACATGAAGAAGCCCTCATCACACAGTAACAAATCCTCCCCCTCTAGCAGCCTCACTGCAGAGAGCAGACCACCCAGCTGCTCCTCCCCCAGACACACGCTGAACAGGGAAAATCGTCCTGTATTCTGGGACAGGCTGCTCCCATCAGTATTTGTGTCATTAGAGACACAGTGCTCACACATACACTGCACCAAATCTGCTGCTGTGTTAAGACATCAGTGACACAGAGCTGTCTCACTCACACAGCAGAGGCTTTGTCACACAACAGATTACATCAGTGACTGCCATCCCCTGTGCAGATTAGAAGCTGCAGACCCCATCACTGGCTATCACACAGTCTGTTCTCACTGCTGCCAGCAGCCTGGGACAGTGAGGGAATGAATTAGTGATGAGTTATGTATTGTAATCATGGCGTGGCCCAGAATACAGGACGATTTTCCCTCCTCACTAGTTTCACTTTCCATAGCACACTGTTCAGCGTGTGTCTGGGGGAGGAGCAGCTGGGTGGTCTGCTCTCTGCAGTGAGGCTGCTAGAGGGGGAGGATTTGTTACTGTGTGATGAGGGCTTCTTCATGTGGACGGGGAGGGCCTGTAGCTATGGAGGGTGGGGTTGTTGCTATAGAGGACATGTTTGGAATAGAGTAGGAGGTTACGACCAGTTCTCATTTCAATGCCATAACACACCCCCCTTGGACGTTCTGTTCAGAATATCTAGAAAACCGTGCAAACTGGTGACAGAAAGTAAATTACTTATTGTCATAATTCTGCAGCCCAGATATGTACTGAGATTATGTGAAAAGCCCAGACAACCCCTTTAAGACTCCAATATACATTAGACTGTAGGCTGAATCTGCCAATACAATGGCATGCGAAAGTATTTCACTCCCCCTTTGCATTTTTCATGTTTTGCTATCTCACAACCTGGAATGTCACTGTTTTTTTTTTTGGAGGATTTGCATCAGTTCATGTAAATAACATGCCTACAACTGTGAAAATTTGTTTGTTTTTTGTGAAGCAAACAACAAATAGCACAAAATAAATGAATACCTCAGTGTGCATAACTATTCACTCCCCTAAAGCTCAGTACCTTGTAGAGTCTCCTTTTGTGGCAATTACAGCTGAAAGTTGCCTTGGATTAGTCTCTATGAGCTTTCCACATCTGGCCACTGAAATTTTTGTCCAATTCTCAAGCCAAAACTGCTCCAGCTCCTTCAAATTACTGTAACTGGTTTCCTCTGGTGAACAGCAATGTTCAAGTCTGACCTCAGATTCTCAATTGGATTAACCCCCTAAGGACCAAGCTATTTTATAGGTTGACCGAGCCTCATTTTTTAAATCTGACCAGTGTAATTTTATATGGTAATAACTCTGGAGCGCTTCCACGGATCCCACTGATTCTGAGACTTTTTTTTGTGAAATATTGTACTTCATGATAGTGGTAAAATTTGTTTGATATGGCTTGCGTTTGTTTGCACATACCCTTAGAGAAAAAAAGCTTTTTTTCTGAGAGCTGTAACTTTTTAATTTTTCCACTGATGGAGCTGTATGTCAGCTTGTTTTTTGTGGGACAAGGTGTCGTCAGTGACACCATTTTTATTTACATTCATCTCTTTTATCTCATGTTATTCTACTATTTTTTCCCAACGGTATGATGACAAGCCATAGTTTGCTTCTTTTTTTTTTACGGCGTTCACAGAAGTAGTTAACTAGTGTGACAGTTTTATAGATCGGATTGTTCTGGATGCGGCAATACCAAATATGTGTACCTTTTTGTTTATTTTTTTATGTTAATATATGTAATTTTATTTTTTTATTATTTAGAAAAAATATTTGTACATTTTTTTTTACTTTGCTTTACTTAAGATGTTTGCATACCATGTTCTTTCCATTTGATGATAATAGATTTGATGGTGCTCTGGGAGATCATCAGAGATTGGGATTTTTTTTTACAACTCGACAACTTTGCCCCTGACTTGTTTGAAGATCTCCTTGGTCTTTGTGGTGTTGTTTGTTTAGTGGTGCCCAGGGAACTTGTTACCAGTTTTGTCAAATAGCATCTTCATACGATGCTGTCCTCTTCTTCCCTTCCTGTAGTAGCTCCGGCGCCTGCTCTGCCCTGTTGAGGGCAGAGCAGAGTCCCGCAGTGCGCAGGCGTCGGGAGAGGTCTGGAGCCTGCGAACTGCAGTATTCTGTTCTGCCCTCAACAGGGCAGAGCAGTGCGCCTGCGCCGGATCTTCTACAGGAAGGGAAGAAGAGAACGGCATCGTATGAAGATGGGAGGCGTTGGACCGGACCGCGACACCCATCGGACCGGACCGCCCCCTCCGGTGAGTATAATCTAACTTGTTTTTCTTATCTTTCAGGTTATATCGGGGGCTTATCTACAGCATTACAGAATGCTGTAGATAAGCCCCTGATGTCAATGCCGGCAGCTGATTGTCCAAAAAAAAGGGTGATAGATTCCCTTTAATGTTATTGCAGCCTCTGTGGCCTTTCAGAAAAGGTGTGCATATACTGACAGACCAGGTGACACTTACATAGATTGCACATAGGTGGACTTCCTGTCACTAAGCATGTGACTTATGAAGGGAATTGCTTTCACTAGAAATTATTAGGGGCTTCAACATAAAAAGGGTGAATACATATGCTCAGGCCAATTTTTAGTCATTTTATCCCATATATTTAAATTTTTCCTATAGTTTTCTCACTTCACCAACTTAGGCTATCTAGTGCTGATAGATCACACACAAAACGGATTGCAAAAATATTTAAACACAGCTTGTAATGTAAAAAGATAGGTAAAAAGCCAAGTGGGTGAATACTTTCACAAGCCACTGTATCTCTATTTAAAGCATTGTGAAAGCTTAATTACCTGCAAATGAAGAGACTACTACAACGTTGCCACCACTTGCTTTTAACATTGGCAGAGCTTCGACTGTCATTGTTGCATAGCTCAGAAAATTAATTTCCAGAAGTTCCCGTATATGATCCACATTGCCATCAAAGAAATTAAAGTAGGTGTAACCAATATGGTTCAGGATTAGCATGTCCAGTCCTCCTGTTTACAAGAAAAGAGCAGCATAATTTTGAGAAATTGGTTAATAAGTGATCCCTGGATATATTCATTTCTGATATTGGCGATTATGGGTATCATTTATGCATTATGATGAGCATTTATAACAGTTACTGGCTTATTATCCAAACATGTAATAATTATTAAGTACGGCGAAACCCCTCTGACGTCTTAGTTTCAGGTCTGCCTTGAACATTACTCAGATTTGAAACACAAAAGTAATTTGTGTGTCAGATAAAGTTCTTCTGTTCACACCAAATATTTTGTACTTCACTGAATCATGCCTGAGCAAGAAACATAGCATGAACAAAACCTTAAACACACAATTTAAATGAATATTCTCATCTTATTACCGCCAGATTATGCAATGAATATACAGTATATCAGATAAGGTCCCAATAATGAAATCTGCATTTATCTTGAGAATGAGGCCACATAGTCAGCTGCTGTCAGCAGAGGGGTAGTCAGAATTCTTATATAAATGAATGGCAGTTCTGACAACCTGTCCACTGACTGTGGCATGCATCAGGACCTCATTTTCGATACACATGAAGGTCCCATGGGCCAGGGTCACACGAGCGTATAAATCAAACCAATGTTATTCAATGGGGCAGTTCTGATAACTGATTTTTTCCACTGCCAGAATCTGTCAGTGAAAAAAACCAAAAAAACGCTGAATGCTGTGATTTCACTTTGAAATCAGAAGACACCTATCCATTCAGTTCTAGGGGTGGGTGGAAAACATCGAACTGCACTCAGATGTCTGCTGATTCATACAATGGAGAAGATGGAGAAATTTTGTTCTCCATCTGTTCCTCACTGTGTGCTACTGTGCTTTCATCCAAGTGAGTCGGATCATACTTTGCTGACACCCTAATCAAACTCAGATTAGAATCTGTTATAAGTGTCGTTGGCATAATCACCCGATTAATAAAAGATCTGGACAACTTCAGCAGAATGAGCAACTCTAGAGGAGCTGAATACAGACATATCACTTATTATCTAGATTTATTGGCTCTTACCAAATAATCGTTCTGCTTCATGTACCACACTCTTAGCAAAAGTCATACTGTCCATACTTCCAGGGATGTAATAGGCCGAAGCTGCACCAAGATTTGTACACTTTTCAACCACCTAAGAAAAAGAATGAAAATGTATTGTCCAATACTTGCTGAGTTTCATGAATGGATAAGTAATGCTCATTTTATTAAAGTGAATCTGTCAGGTTTTTGCTACTATACCTTATCTGAGAGCAGTATGATGTAGGGAAAGAGACCCTGAATCCAACGATGTACCACTTAATTTAGTGGATGCAGCAGTTGTGACCCAATCAGAGTTCGTAGATGCAGCATGAAGCAGAGCTGAGAAAGCTAACCCCGCCCACACCCATTTCTGTATGTACACATTCTATTGACACTAAGCTGCTTATCACCGGAGGCGGCGTGGTCGAGCGACTTAGCATTTGCCGGCTACTTACAGCACTGATAACATCCTAGTAATATACATAAATAACTGCATGCAGCCTGATAAGTGACGCATCATATCAGTGTTTTAACCCCTACCTCATGCTGTCCTCAGATTATTTAGAAAAACCTGCTGACAGATTCACATTAACTATTTATCTCCTTTGTGTCATATTTTAGCTTGCAATAGATTTACAAATTGTAATGTCTTGAAGACTCATTTCCAAACTAAAGAAAGTTGGTAAATCTTCCACGGAAGAAGCAATTTGCAGCGGTTCAGCTGGAAAAGAGAGTCATGCACCGCAGTCTTTATGCCTATTGTAACTAACACATTTTCATGTGTGCATTATTTCACACATTCAGTGAAAAATAGAAACAACTGATTGCATTTTAATTGATCTTTTCATCATTTATAAATTTGAAAAAGCGCAAGTTGTTCCCTGTAATGGGATATCATTCATGCAATTGGAAAATGCTTTTCACCTTACAGTCTTGCTTAGTATATTATTAGCTTACACAGAAGTAGTTGAAGAAATTAAAAAAGTTGGTGCTAGATATTCTCAAAACATGTACATGTGGAAGGTTCCTGTCTTGTAACATAGAAGGTATGGTAAGCACTTTAATTTCTGCATTGTGCAGACGTGATCTCTCACTGTAGTTATGGTGCCACTGAAAACGGGCTGGCACTAGGGATTGAGTGAACCTGACCGGTAAAGTTTGGGGTCCGTGCCAAACACCTAGTGTCCTGCACGTACCCCGAACACAGACCTCTCCGTGAAGTCCATGTTATTGTTCTGGTTTGGCAGCCCGAACATCTGGTGTTTCCCACGCTGTCATCTCTGTGACAGTGTGAGAAACACCAGCTCTAATCAGCGGTAAAATCATACAGCCACAGGAGGTATAAAATTTACCTCCAGCCACTGGTGTCAGCTGATGGGACTACTGCTCTCATCAGCCTACGCCTGCTGCCACTAATAACAGCAAGAGCAGGAGCGGCTGATGGGAGTATTCATCAGCTGGCGCCTGCGTTCTAAATATTCCCCTATATTTTTGATAACCAGCCAGACTTACTGAAAAAAAAACCCTATTAAAATGTAACTTTTATTAAGTACCTTATAAAAAAACCTTAATCCTGATTTTTGATACAAATATCCCCAACTCCATGGGCTAACTGGGCTTCCAGCATTACTAGAGAATGAATGATAACTTGCAGACGAAACTGATCTACCCAGTCAAAAAGCCAGTTAAATGTATCTGGCCAGATGTAACAAACTGCAACAGGAAAAAATTCCTGCAAGAACAGCCCATAAGAGCCTCAAAAAAAGAAAAATGAAAAGGGGAGGGACAAAAACAAAATGTACAAGATTGATATGTAGTGCTGCACACTAATTACAATTACACTCAGCCAGTGTGTGGAAAAGAGTGATCTGGCCCTATAGATAGCTTGACCTAACTGAACACCCGCCTAGGTGCGGAGGTTGGCACCCTAAGAAATACGAGAATGGCGCCCCCGCTCGTGCATCGGCTGTCCCTACTTTCCTATATCTCCCTATAAGACATAAGATCGGAAAAAATAGAGCCACGTGGCCTGTATCCATTTGTTTATGAGATCTTCATGGATGCAATAGAGTATTTTATACAATCAGATATAGGTGTTCAGAAAGAGTAAAGGGTCCATGCAGCCTAAGTTGCTTCACACCACTCACATTAGATAAGTGTTGTGAGTTCATTTTCCCCTTCAATACTGAGGCCCGAGGAACTCCCTCTTCTGGTGAAGAAAGGTAGTGAGCCTGATTGTCAAACACCTGGGGCTGATGATGATGACTGGCTGAGTGGAGTTAATGACTGGATATAAGGCTGCCGACGCCCTTCTGGCCTGCGGGTGATTTCTCTGTGGACTTCTAGGAAACCAGTCTGATTCCTGCTCATCTAAAGCTAAGATTTCTGCTTTGCCTTTTTGCATTAGTGTTTTGTTTTCCTTGCTTTTCTGGATTCTGCCATTCCCTGCTGGGGAGAGCTGAATCTCCTTTTGCCTGTTGCTCTGTCTTCAGAATATTCCTGAGTACTGACATAGCTTTTTTGAAGCCTAGCGTCTTCAGGGCCTTTTTTACTGTCAGTTGGTTGGCTCTTATTTTCATAGGGTTTTTCACGGATTGCAGACAGCAGCCTTCCTGTCCTTTCCTATCTAAGCTAGCGTGGGCCCCATCTTTGCTCAGTCTATCTTTCTGTCTGTGTTTTGTTCTTTCTTCTTGCTTCACCGTCATTATATGTGGGGGGCTGCCTTTTGCTTTGGGGTCTGCTCTGGGGCAGTTTAGATTTCCCTTTCTGTCTTTAGGCTATGTAGTCCTCCGGCTGTGATCGAGGGGCCTAGGGCATCGTAGGAGCCCCCCACGGCTACTGCTAGTTGTGTTGATAGGTTCAGGGGTCTGCAATCCGATAGCTGCCAACTTCTCTGGTTTTCTGGACTTAGCTAGCATTTCTATTTTTGCCTCCTACGGTGACTCAATCATAACAGAATCACCCGCCATACCGCAGATTCTAGGGTACTCAATAGCAGGAAAGAATTGTAAAAAAAAAAAAAAAAAATGTGTATATTTTTTCCTCTATATCTCTGAGGCCGTAGGGGGAATTTTTTTTTCTCTCAATGGAGATAAAGCAATTGTCTGATCGTGTGGAGCAGCTCGCTGCGGAAGTGCGGGGAATTTCCGCCTACCTTGCTCATTCACATGCTGCTGAACCAAAGATTCCTACACCTGATGTATTTTTTGGGGATCGGTCTAAATTTTTGAATTTCAAAAATAATTGTAAATTATTTTTTGCCTTGAAGCCTAACTCGTCAGGGAGCTCCGCGCAGCAGGTTAAAATTGTCATCTCTTTGCTGCGTGGCGATCCCCAGGATTGGGCGATTTCTTTGAAACCAGATGATCCTACTCTGACTAATGTGAACGCATTTTTTCAGGCCTTGGGGTTGTTGTATGACGAACCTAATGCCATTGATCAGGCTGAAAAGACCCTGCTGGCATTGAACCAGGGTCGTGATTCTGCAGAATTGTGCTGTCAAAAATTCCGAAAGTGGGCAGTACTTACTACCTAGAATGATAATGCCTTGGCTGCTCTCTTTCGGAAGGGGTTGTCAGAAGCTGTAAAAGATACTATGGTGGGATTTCCTGTTCCCTCTGGTCTTGACGATTCTATGTCATTAGCCATTCAGGTTGATCGGCGTTTGCGCGAACGCAAAGCTGCATGAGAGGTGTTGCCACCTGTTGAACAAATGTCTGAACCTATGCAATGTGATAGAGTTTTTTCCAGAGAGCAGCGTCAGGAGTTCAGAAGGCGTAATAAGTTGTGTTTTTTCTGTGGAGATGCCTCTCATATTATTTCTGTCTGTCCTAAATGAGAGAAACGCTTTGCATACACGTTTTCTGTTGGTGGTGTTCATCCTAAGTTTCTTCTGGCTATTACTCTGATCTGCTCCCTGTCCACATTTTCCGCCAAGGCTTTTGTAGATTCGGGAGCAGCCCTAAACCTAATGGACTTGGATTTTGCTAAACGTTGTGGATTTCCGATGACACCTCTGCAGACGCCTATCCCTTTGAGGGGGATTGATGCTACTCCTTTGGCTAAAAATAAACCTCAGTTTTGGACCCAGGTGGTAATGCGGGTCGCCCCAGACCATCAAGAAAATTGCAGATTTTTGGTGTTGCATAATCTGCATGATACTATTGTTCTGGGGTTTCCCTGGTTACAAATTCATAATCCAGTTTTGGATTGGAAATCTGTGTCTGTGGTGAGTTGGGGCTGTCGGTGTGCCTTTAGTGAGGCTCCGGTGTTTTCCACCTCTCCTCAGTCGCATGATGTTCCTGATTATTTGGCGGACTTTTATGATGTATTTAGTGAGAATGAGTCTGCGTCTCTGCCTCCTCATAGGAGTTATGACTGTGCAATTGAACTGAGCCCGGGGTGTAAATTTCCCAAGGGTCGGCTCTTCAATTTATCTGTACCCGAGCACGAGGCTATGCGATCCTACAGTATATTAAGGAGGCATTGGAGAAGGGTCATATTAGACCATCCTCGTCACCCTTAGGTGCCGGTTTTTTTTTTGTAGCCAAAAAGGATGGATCATTAAGACCTTGTATTGATTATCGTGCCCTCAACAAAATTACTGTTAAATATCAGTATCCGTTACCCCTGATTTCTGATCTATTCTCCAGAGTTAAAGGTGCTTGCTGGTTTACCAAGCTTGACCTCAGGGGGGCGTATAATCTTATTCGCATTAAGCATGGGGATGAATGGAAGACGGCGTTTAATACTCCGGAGGGACATTTTGAGTACCTGGTGATGCCTTTTGGGCTCACTAATGCCCCTTCTGTCTTCCAGTGCTTCATGAACGATATTTTCCGAGATTTTGTCGATAAATTTTTGATTATCTATCTGGATGATATTTTGATCTTCTCCAAGGATTGGGATTCTCATGTGGAACATATTCGGACTGTGTTCCGGATCTTGAGGGAGAATTCCCTGTATGTCAAAGGATCTAAATGCCTTTTTGGAGTACAGAGGATTTCTTTTTTGGGATTTATTTTGTCCCCGTCAACTACTGAAATGGACCCGGCCAAGGTACAGGCCATTTACGATTGGGTTCAGCCCACTTCTTTGAAGGCCCTCCAGAAGTTTTTGGGTTTTGCTAATTTTTATCGGAAATTTATAGCAAAATTTTCTAGTATTGCCAAGCCATTGACTGATTTGACTAAAAAGGGTGCTGATGTGTTAAATTGGTCTCCGGAGGCTGTTTCTTCCTTTCAGGAGCTGAAGCGAAGATTCACCTCCGCCCCGGTTTTGCGGCAACCTGATGTCTCACTTCCGTTCCAGGTAGAGGTGGATGCTTCTGAGATTGGTGCAGGAGCTGTTTTGTCCTAAAAGGATCCTGTAACATCTAAAATGAATCCCTGTGCCTTCTTTTCCAGAAAGTTCTCTCCATCTGAACGTAACTATGACGTGGGGAATCGGGAACTGTTAGCCATGAAATGGGCATTTGAGGAGTGGAGACATTGGTTGGAGGGAGCTAAGCATCAAGTTGTGGTCCTCACTGACCACAAGAATTTGATTTACCTAGAGTCGGCTAAGCGCTTGAACCCTAGACAGGCTAGGTGTGCCTTGTTTTTTACACGTTTTGATTTTGTGGTTTCTTTTCTTCCTGGAACTAAGAATGTCAAGGCTGACGCCCTCTCTAGGAGCTTCTTTGCTGATTCTCCTGTGGTGACCAAGCCTGCTACCATCTTAGGCGAAGGGGTAGTTCTTTCTGCCATCTCGCCCGATTTGAGACGTGCTCTGGAAGAGTTTCAGGAGGACAAACCTGAGCGTTGTCCCAGTGGAAAGTTGTATGTTCCTGACCAGTGGAAGAAGAGAGTGATGTCTGAAGTTCATTGCTCTGCTTTGGCTGGTCATCCAGGTATTTTTGGTACTAGAGATCTGGTGAATCGGTCTTTTTGGTGGCCCTCCTTGTCTCGTGATGTCAGGAATTTTGTGCAGTCCTGTGGGACGTGCTCCCGGTCTAAATCGTGTTCTCTCTCTAGTGGGTTGTTGATGCCTTTGCCTGTCCCCAAGAGGCCATGGACCCATATTTCAATGGATTTCATCTCTGATATGCCTGTCTCTCAAAGGATGACTGTTATTTGGGTGATTTGTGATAGGTTCTCTAAGATGGTTCATCTTGTACCACTCCCTAAGTTGCCGTCTTCCTCTGAATTGGTGCCCCTGTTTTTACAACAGGTGGTTCGCTTGCACAGGATTCCTGAGAACATTGTATCTGACAGAGGAGTCCAGTTTGTGTCTAGATTTTGGAGAACTTTCTGTTCCAAGCTGGGAATTCAGTTGTCCTTCTCCTCTGCTTTTCACCCTCAGACCAATGGGCAGACAGAGAGAACAAACCAGACCTTGGAGTCATATTTGAGATGTTTTATTTCTGCTGATCAGGATGATTGGGTTTCATTTTTGCCCTTGGCCGAATTTGCTTTAAATAATAGAGCTAGTTCTGCCACTTTGATGTCTCCTTTTTTTTGTAACTTTGGGTTTCATCCTCGATTTTCTTCAGGGCAGGTGGAGCCCTCTGCCTGCCCAGGGGTTGACACTGTGGTGGAGAGAATGCACCAGATCTGGGACCAAGTGGTGGATAAGTTCTCTCTCTCCCAGGAAAAGGCCCAGCGGTTTTCCAACCGACATAGGACCATTGGTCCCCAATTTAAGGTTGGTGATATGGTGTGGTTATCATCAAAAAATATTGCTATGAAGGTGGCTTCTCCTAAGTTTAAGCCTAGATTTATTGGACCTTACAAGATTTTGGAGATTATTAATCCGGTCTCTTTTCGTTTGGCTCTTCCTGTCACATTTAAAATCCATAATGTGTTCCATAAATCTTTGTTGAAGAGGTTTGTTGAACCTGTTGTTCCGGGGGTTGCACCTCCAGACCCTGTATTGGTTGAAGGTAACATGGAATATGAGGTAGAGAAAGTACAGGATTCCCGTCTGGCTAGACGGAGACTCCAGTATTTGGTTAAGTGGAAGGGTTATGGTCAGGAGGATAATTCCTGGGTCTCTGCCTCTGATATTCATGCCAAAAGATTGGTGCGTGCCTTTCATCGGGCTCACCCTGATCGCCCTGGTGGCGTGGTTGAGGGTTCGGTGACCCCTCCTCAAGGGGGAGGTACTGTTGTGAGTTCATTTTCCCCTTCACTACTGAGGCCCGAGGAACTCCCTCTTCTGGTGAAGAAAGGTAGTGAGCCTGATTGTCAAACGCCTGGGGCTGATGATGATGACTGGCTGAGTGGAGTTAATAACTGGATATAAGGCTGCCGACGCCCTTCTGGCCTGCGGGTGATTTCTCTGTGGACTTCTAGGAAACCAGTCTGATTCCTGCTCATCTAAAGCTAAGATTTCTGCTTTGCCTTTTTGCATTAGTGTTTTGTTTTCCTTGCTTTTCTGGATTCTGCCATTCCCTGCTGGGGAGAGCTGAATCTCCTTTTGCCTGTTGCTCTGTCTTCAGAATATTCCTGAGTACTGACATAGCTTTTTTGAAGCCTAGCGTCTTCAGGGCCTTTTTTACTGTCAGTTGGTTAGCTCTTATTTTCATAGGGTTTTTCACGGATTGCAGACAGCAGCCTTCCTGTCCTTTCCTATCTAAGCTAGCGTGGGCCCCATCTTTGCTCAGTCTATCTTTCTGTCTGTGTTTTGTTCTTTCTTCTTGCTTCACCGTCATTATATGTGGGGGGCTGCCTTTTGCTTTGGGGTCTGCTCTGGGGCAGTTTAGATTTCCCTTTCTGTCTTTAGACTATGTAGTCCTCCGGCTGTGATCGAGGGGCCTAGGGCATCGTAGGAGCCCCCCACGGCTACTGCTAGTTGTGTTGATAGGTTCAGGGGTCTGCAATCCGATAGCTGCCAACTTCTCTGGTTTTCTGGACTTAGCTAGCATTTCTATTTTTGCCTCCTACGGTGACTCAATCATAACAGATAAGTATTAGATAAATTGTATGATACAACCTAAAAGTCCCTACCCAAAAAGAAAAATCCACTAAAATAGATATGCAATATATGATTAGTCACAGCAAATACAGTGGGGCAAAAGAGTATTTAGTCAGTCAGCAATAGTGCAAGTTCCACCACTTAAAAAGATGAGAGGCGTCTGTAATTTACATCATAGGTAGACCTCAACTATGGGAGACAAACTGAGAAAAAAAAATCCAGAAAATCACATTGTCTGTTTTTTTTTCATTTTATTTGCATATTATGGTGGAAAATAAGTATTTGGTCAGAAACAAGCAATCAAGATTTCTGGCTCTCACAGACCTGTAACTTCTTCTTTAAGAGTCTCCTCTTTCCTCCACTCATTACCTGTAGTAATGGCACCTGTTTAAACTTGTTATCAGTATAAAAAGACACCTGTGCACACCCTCAAACAGTCTGACTCCAAACTCCACTATGGTGAAGACCAAAGAGCTGTCAAAGGACACCAGAAACAAAATTGTAGCCCTGCACCAGGCTGGGAAGACTGAATCTGCAATAGCCAACCAGCTTGGAGTGAAGAAATCAACTGTGGGAGCAATAATTAGAAAATGGAAGACATACAAGACCACTGATAATCTCCCTCGATCTGGTGCTCCACGCAAAATCCCACCCCGTGGGGTCAGAATGATCACAAGAACGGTGAGCAAAAATCCCAGAACCACGCGGGGGGACCTAGTGAATGAACTGCAGAGAGCTGGGACCAATGTAACAAGGCCTACCATAAGTAACACACTACGCCACCATGGACTCAGATCCTGCAGTGCCAGACGTGTCCCACTGCTTAAGCCTGTACATGTCCGGGCCCGTCTGAAGTTTGCTAGAGAGCATTTGGATGATCCAGAGGAGTTTTGGGAGAATGTCCTATGGTCTGATGAAACCAAACTGGAACTGTTTGGTAGAAACACAACTTGTCGTGTTTGGAGGAAAATGAATACTGAGTTGCATCCATCAAACACCATACCTACTGTAAAGCATGGTGGTGGAAACATCATGCTTTGGGGCTGTTTCTCTGCAAAGGGGCCAGGACGACTGATCCGGGTACATGAAAGAATGAATGGGGCCATGTATCGTGAGATTTTGAGTGCAAACCTCCTTCCATCAGCAAGGGCATTGATGATGAAACGTGGCTGGGTCTTTCAACATGACAATGATCCAAAGCACACCGCCAGGGCAACGAAGGAGTGGCTTCGTAAGAAGCATTTCAAGGTCCTGGAGTGGCCTAGCCAGTCTCCAGATCTCAACCCTATAGAAAACCTTTGGAGGGAGTTGAAAGTCCGTGTTGCCAAGCGAAAAGCCAAAAACATCACTGCTCTAGAGGAGATCTGCATGGAGGAATGGGCCAACATACCAACAACAGTGTGTGGCAACCTTGTGAAGACTTACAGAAAACGTTTGACCTCTGTCATTGCCAACAAAGGATATATCACAAAGTATTGAGATGAAATTTTGTTTCTGACCAAATACTTATTTTCCACCATAATATGCAAATAAAATGAAAAAAAAACAGACAATGTGATTTTCTGGATTTTTTTTTCTCAGTTTGTCTCCCATAGTTGAGGTCTACCTATGATGTAAATTACAGACGCCTCTCATCTTTTTAAGTGGTGGAACTTGCACTATTGCTGACTGACTAAATACTTTTTTGCCCCACTGTATGTCTATTGATCCATTATGTTGCTACAGTGATGCCATTTTTGCGTGCAAGGGTAATGATACCAACATATCTGCTGACATACACGCATAAAGATGAACTAAAGCCTTGATCCTGAACTCCAGACTACAGCAGTATACCCTCAAAAAAATCCGCAGACACCAAAGATGGATCGCATAGGATAGCAGGTTCACATACTGTTGAATATATATACAGACAGTCAGTGGCTAAACACCACTATCGATACCTTAGGCAGATATACAGAAGCCCATCTATGCATAAATGTGAACCCACACATCAAAAGCCAAATTTTATACTTATCTGTGACCATCAGTTGCTACATAGTATAAGCCCATAAGTACACGATAGTATGATCACTCAGATGGAGTCTGCCCACTCTCAACGCGTTTCCCCCTCTGTGGGTTCATCAGGAGAGACTCATTGCGGTCATAGCGGTCTGGCAGTGGAACGTTGTCCAATTCATGAGGCTGCACGGTGCAGGTACTTAGTAAAAGTTACATTTTAATAGGGTTTTTTTTCAGTAAGTCGGTTTATGCTCAACCCTTTTTGTATATATTTTTTGTAAGCTTTTGATAACCAACCAGGCAAAACTGAGAGCTGGGGGCTGCAACCTTCAGCTTTCAACGTTAGTTATCAAGAATAGAGTTTTTTAGTTATTTAAATAAATAATTTAAAAAAATGAGGTGGGCTCCTTCCCAGTTTTGACAACCAGCCTTAAGCAGACAGCTGGGGGGCTGGTTGTCACCATCCATTTTTGGATCTGTGTCAGATCTGCATTCTCATATTAAACCTTTTTTCATTTCAGGCCATCAGGGGTTAATATCAGTCCCCCCCCCCCGGTGGCCGCTGGTGTAATTACATGGCTGGTCAATTTGCTGATGCAGCTGGTGACCACTCCCACCTTCCTTTAAAAGGTCGCCTTATGCTTCAGCTAACTGTTGGTGATACACTTCCTTTTGGATACCAACCGTGGTGAAGACAGGAGCTGGATGAGTGCAGTGGTGCTTCAGCTGAATGCTGATCTGGTGCCTTACTCTGCTGTTCGGTGCATTGCAGCAGAGAAAGCTAAGTGTTGTTTGTCTTGTCTGTTATCTTTCCTTGGTGTTATATTAGTGCAGCGATGGGACCAGTGTCTGCACTTACCAATTCCCAAATGAGGGATAGGTGCAGTGCAAGTGAGGGCTAAGGTATCCTGTTCTTTATTACAGGAGACCATGAATACTCCCATCAGCTGCTCCTGCTTTCTCTGTTAATAGCGGCAGCTGATGGGAGAAAAAAATAAAAGTTTAGCTTGGTTTAAATTGGTGTTTATGCAGCACATAAACGCATGTTCACTTTGGCCATAAAGCTTACAAAACCTACAAGAAGCAAAATAAACATAAACTCTGCTGTAACTAAATAAGTAAAAAGTAAAAGTGCATGTACAGTAAATAACACAGGGTTCTTAGTAATACTGTTTTTGATCAAAAATAGCATAAAAGCCATCCCACCGTCGACAAGGTGACCCTGATCGGGAGCGTCCTATGCTGTCTAATATTGAAAACCTTACCATGTGTCAGAGTTGACCTCAATGTGTGAATAAGGGCAGATGTTATGATTGGGTCACCGAGGAGGAAAGCAAGACCAAGCTAAGCCACAGAAAACCAGAGAGGTTGTGTCATGGTTTGCTCAGCTTGTGGGTGTCATGATACCAGTGCTGGGTGACCGGCACTGCTGGGGTTAATGTTCTGATCTCAGTGCAGACTCTCACCTACACACCTGGGACCTATTATGGTGGCCTCTCATTGGTTCTGGGGAGGCTTCTTATAGCCTCAGGAAGCTCCCATCCCCCGTCTGTTATACTTTCGCCCTTGGCATTGTGTGGTGACCCCTGAGTGTGTTAGTGCAGTGTTCTGGTTGCATGATTCTCTGTGTATGACTCGGTCTGTTCTCTGGATATTGCTTTGTATTCTGCCTTGTACCTTCTGCGTCTGTTTGGTTTTGATCTCTGCTTGGCCCTGACTATCCGTTCTGTCTCATCCCTGGTACTTTACTGATATCTTGTGTATGACCTTTGGCTTTGTCTTACCTCCCGTCTGTTTATCCCTCCTGTACCTTGCTTGCCTGTACTGTGCATGACCCCCGCTTTGCCCAACTCTGAGTTTTCTACCTTCTTTGAAAGCAGGACACTAAGCCCCGCCCCCTTGCAGTCACATGACCGTAGGTCCTGTGCCGGCTTGCTAAACTTCTACATTCAGGTCCTGTGCATCTTTATTTTCCGGCTGTTCTTGTCCCCAGGGGTCCCTACGGTGCGGGTGAGTCCCTGCTTAGCGGAGGCTGTACGCCGGCGCTGTCAGGACCCTGATATTATAACTGACCGTTAAGTTTTTTGGGGGTTTGTTATGCAGAGAGTTATGGATCCCATACAGTCTCTGGCTGACCAGATGAAAAGTCTGAGTCGGATGTTTCAGGGTTTATCTCTGGAGCAGCAAGCTCTGGCTCGTTCTCAGCAGCAGGTTTCTGAGACAGTGCGGGGAGCTCTAGCTACTGGGTCTCTGGGGGCTGGGGCGAGTGATGTTGTTTTGGTGTCCCCAGAACCACCTGTTAAACTGCCTGATTTTTTTTTCTGGAAACAAAAAGGAGTTCAGGGTCTTCATGGAGGGGTGCAAACTTTTTTTTAATTTCAGACCACGTTCCTCTGGGGACGAAAGTCAGAAGTTTGGGGTCATTATGTCTCTGTTAAGAGGGTCCCCACATGCTTGGGCTTTCTCCCTTCCTCCCACTGCCTCTGAGAGACTGTCTGTGAATGCATTCTTTGAGGCCCTCGGGCACATTTATGATGAGCCTGACCGAGTGCGATTGGCAGAGGACATGGTGATGAGCGTCTGTCGGGAAACACTCAGCTGAGTGGTTTTGTACTGAATTCCGCCGCTGGGCCGCAGAGGTCTCTTGGAACGACGCCGCACTCCGAGGACTCTTTCGCAGAGGCTTGTCCGAGCAGCTGCAGGATGCCTTGGCGTTACATCCCCCACCTAACTCTCTCGAGGACGCCATGACCCAGGCCGTCCAGATGGACCGCAGGCTGCGGGCCAGAGGGGTGTTGCAGGTGGAAACTCCATTGTTCCCCAGTGGAAAAGAGACTGCCCCTGAGCTCATGGATGTAGGCGCCCTCTCCCTGAAGGATACGGAGAGGAAACGCCGGAAGGACAAGCAGTTATGCTTTTACTGCGGTAAAAGGGGACATTGGAAAAGGGAGTGTCCTGATTGCCCGTCTTCAACCCGGTCGGCGGGAAATGACTAGGTCTGGGTAGTCAACGGGCAGACTACTCAGACCCTCAGGTACCCTTTTCCTCGTTTTCTAAAGTGTTACTGCATGTGGAACTGTTTGTGGGCTGTAGTTCTTTTTCCTTTACAGCCTTCGTGGACTGCGGATCATCGATTAACCTCATTGACTCCCAATTGGTCACACACTGCAAGATAGGGACAGTTAGGCTCAAGGTTCCGATCAAGGTGATGGCCATTGACTCCTCTCCCCTCACTAAGGAGGGAATTCTCTTTATGTCTGACTTGTTTTCGCTCAGAGTGGGCGCTACTCATGTGGAAAACCTAAGTTGTTTTGTTCTGGACAATCTACCTGCAGGGTTGGTGTTGGGCATGCACTGGTTACAACGCCATAACCCAGTTATTAACTGGAAAACGGGGGAGATTGTTCAATGGGGGTTTAATGATTTTAAGTTATGTGATAAATCCGCACTGCTGGTTGAACCTGTTAAATCTGTGTCTGTATCAGCTGTCGAGCTGGAAGGTATTCCGGAATGCCTGAAGGACTTCGAAGATCTATTCTCCGAAAGCGAGGCCACATAGACCCTTTGACTGCGCTATTGAGCTGGTCCCGGGGGCTAAATTACCTAAAGCCCGTCTGTTTAATTTGTCCGGTCCTGAGCGCTTGGCTATGAAGGAGTACATTGCTGAAAGTCTGCGCAAAGGACACATACGTCCTTCAGTCTCACCTGTGGCGGCAGGTTTCTTTTTTGTAAAGAAAAAAGATGGCGGGTTACGTCCCTGTCTCGATTTTCGGGAGCTTAATCAGATTACGGTACGGAATACGTACCCCCTTCCGTTGATTCCCGATTTGTGTAATCAACTATCAGGGGCAAAGTGATTTTCTAAACTGGATCTTCGGGGGACATATCATTTGATAAGGGTCCGAGAGGGGGATGAATGGAAAACCGCATTCCTCACAACCGAGGGACTGTTTGAAAATTTAGTCATGCCGTTTGGTCTTACCAATGCCCCCGCCATATTTCAGAATTTCATCCACGTGGTATTCTCGGATGTCATTGGTCGTTTTGTCGTTATCTACCTAGATGATATTTTGATATACTCCTCCGACAAGCATTCTCATTTGGAACATGTACGAACTGTTCTCCAAAGACTGAGAGAAAATCATCTGTATGCCAAATTGGAGAAATGTGTATTCTGTGTGCAAGAATTGTCTTTTTTGGGATTAATTGTATCTGGTGAGGGTTTTCGCACGGACCCCAAGAAGGTGCAGGCCATTGCGGATTGGGTGCAACCCCGATATCTTAAGGGTCTTCAGCGCTTCTTGGGGTTCGCCAATTATTACCGCAAATTTATCCAGGGGTTTTCACAAGTGGTCAAACCTCTCACGGATCTAACATGCAAAGGTGCGGATGTGAGAAATTGGTCCTCACTTGCAAAAGAGGCCTTTGCGACGCTGAAAAAATGTTTTATGTCTGCTCCTGTCTTGGTACAGCCAGATCCTTCCAAACCATTTGTGGTGGAGGTGGATGCCTCCGAGGTGGGGGCAGTATTATGCCATTCTAACCAACCTCAGGCCATGTGCTTTCTTTTCCAGGAAGTTCTCTGCTGCTGAAAGAAATTATCATGTAGGCAGTAGAGAGCTTCTTGCGGTCAAGTTGGCGTTTGAGGAATGGAGGCACTTTTTGGAGGGGGCCAGTCACCCGGTTACTATGATCACTGATCACAAAAATTTGTCATACATTGAGACTGCTAAAAGATTAATGCCCAGACAAGCCCGTTGGTCACTTTTTTTTTCTCGTTTCCAGTTTACTATTACATTCCGTCCAGGGTCAAAGAATGTCAAGGCTGACGCCTTATCTCGTAGTTTTCACCCTGTGTCTGCCCCTGAGCCACCTTTCTCCATCCTGCACCCTGGGGTGGTGTTAGCAGGGATCTCGTCTGAATTGGAAAGGGAAATTGAGGGGGCCCAGTCGCTGGCTCCTGCGGCCAAGCCAGGGGGCAAGTTGTTTGTCCCAGAGCAACTTCACCTTAAACTCTTGCAAGAGTTCCACGAATCCAAGTTGTGTGCTCACCCTGGTATATCAGCCACGCGACTGGCTGTGGCTAGGATCTTCTGGTGGCCTACTCTTGGTTCTGATATAAAGAAATTCATTTCTGGTGGTGGGGTCTGCGCTCGTTCTAGAAGCTCCCATAGCCGGCTGGCGGGGGAGCTGATGCCCTTGGAAGTTGCCAAAAGACCGTGGACCCATCTGTCCATGGATTTTATTACCAATCTTCCCTCTTCCAGGGGTAATATGGTGGTATGGGTAGTGGTGGACAGATTTTCAAAGCAGGCTCATTTTGTACCCCTGTCCGCATTACCTTCTGTGGAGACCTTATCCAGATTGTTAGTGCAGCATGTGGTCCACTTGCATGGGGTACCCCTGAATGTGGAGTCTGATCGTGGTGTGCAGTTGGTGGCTAAGTTTTGGCGTGCTTTCTGCAAAAAATTAGGGATATCTCTGTCCTTTTCGTCTGCATACCACCCTGAGAGTTATGGTCAGACGGAACGCACTAATCAGTCTCTGGAACAGATCCTCAGATGTCTGACTTCTGCTAGACAGAATGACTGGTGTGATATACTGCCGTTGGCTGAATTTGCCTTCAATAGTCATAGAATAGAATTGTAGAGTTGGAAGGGACCTCTGGTCCAACCCCCTGCTCAAAGCAGGATTCCCTAAATCATCCCAGTCAGATGTCTGTCCAGCCTCTGTTTGAAGACTTCCATTGAAGGAGAACTCACCACTTCTCGTGGCAGCCTGTTCCACTCATTGATCACTCTAACTGTCAAAAAGTTTTTTCTAATATCTAATCTGTGTCTCCTCCCATTCAGTTTCATCCCATTGCTTCTAGTCTTTCCTTGTGCAAATGAGAATAAAGTTGATCCTTCTACAATGTGACAGCCCTTTAGATATTTGTAGACAGCTATTAAGTCTCCTCTCAGTCTTCTCTTTTGCAAACTAAACATTCCCAAATCCTGCAACCTTTCCTCATAAGACAGGGTTTGCAGACCGGTCACCATTCTGGTCGCTCTTTTCTGAACTTGCTCCAGTTTGTTGATGTCTTTTTTAAAATGTGGTGCCCAAAACTGGACACAATATTCCAGATGAGGTCTGACCAAAGAGGAGTAGAGGGAAATAATGACTTCACGTGATCTAGACTGTATGCTTCTGTTAATACATCTTAGAATTGCATTTGCCTTTTTTGCTGCTGCATCACACTGTTGACTCATATTCAGTCTGTGATCTATTAGTATACCCAAGTCTTTTTCATATGTGCTGTCACTTAGCCCTATTCCTCCCATTCTGTATATGCTTTTTTCATTTTTATTGCCCAGATGTAGTACTTTGCATTTCTCCCTGTTAAAAACCATTCTGTTAGTTGCTGCCCACTTCTCCAGTTTATTTAAATCTTTTTGAATCCTCTCTCTCTCTTCTCTAGTATTAGCTATCCCTCCTAGCTTTGTGTCATCAGCAAATTTAATTAGTTTACCCTCAATTCCTTCATCTAAATCGTTGATAAAGATGTTGAACAATACAGGGCCCAGGACAGAGCCCTGTGGTACCCCACTTGAAACATTCTTCCAACTGGATGTGCAGCCATTTACGACCACTCTTTGGGTCCGATCACTAAGCCAGTTATGAATCCACCTAACAGTTGCCTTGTCCATTCCATACTTAGTCATTTTTTCAATAAGGATTGTATGAGATACTTTGTCAAATGCTTTGCTGAAGTCAAGATATACTATATCTACAGCATTTCCTTGATCCACCTAATCAGTGATACCGTCATAGAAGGAAATTAAGTTAGTCTGACATGACTTATTAGTTACAAACCCATGCTGACTCTGTTTAATCACTTCATTCTTATCCAGGTATTGACATACATGTTGTTTAATAATTTGTTCAAAGATCTTTCCTGGTATAGAAGTCAGACTCACCGGCCTATAGTTGCCTGGGTCCACCTTCTTCCCCTTTTTGAAGATAGGAACAACATTTGCTCTTCTCCAGTCTTCTGGCACTTCTCCTGTTCTCCAAGAATTTTCAAAGATTATGGAGAGGGGTTCAAAAATTTCTTCTGCTATCTCCTTCAGTACTCTGGGGTGTAATTCATCTGGACCTGGAGACTTGAATTCATTTAGGTTAGCTAAGTGTTTCCTCACTATCTTTCTGTTTATAGATATCCTGGATTCTTCTATTCCCTTAATAGGACAGTGAAGAACAGTTGATGTTACATTTCCTTTCTGAGAGAAAACAGATGCAAAATAGGAATTTAAAAGTTCAGCCTTCTCAACATCCTGTCTTACCATTTCATCATTTTCATCCTGTAAAAATCCTATAGCATCTTTGACTTTTCTTTTACTTTTGACATATCCCCAAAATCCTTTATTATTGCTTTTGACATCTCTTGCAAGCCTCAATTCATTTTCAGCTTTAGATAATCTGATTTGTGCCCTCTAGGTTCTGCAGACAGCATTATATTCTTCTTTAGATATGCCTCCCTCTTTCCATTTTGTAAACATTTTTTTCTTCCTTTTTAGCATGTGCTTAAGTTCTGTGTTCATCCATCCTGGTTTCCTTAAATGCTTCCTATTCTTCCCTCTTTTCGGAATTGTTAACAACTGTGCTTTGAGAATTTCATTTTTCAAGATTTCCCATCCTTCCTGGACATTTTTGTCTTTAAGGATATCCAGCCATTGGATCCCTCCAATTCTCTTTCTGAATCCCTGAAAATCTGCCTTTCTGAAATCTAACCTTGACGTCTGAGTCTTCACAGGTCTTCCGCCTCTAGTTATCCAAAATTCTAATATAGCATGGTCGCTACCTCCTAGGGTCCCAGCCACTTTTACCTCCTCAACCATTTCCTCCCTGTTTATAAGGATTAGATCCAAGGTAGCAGTTCCCCTTGTTTTCTCCCCTACCTTTTGGAAGATAAAGTTGTCAGCAAGAGAGGATAAGAATTTCCTTGACCTGTTAGTTTTGCCTGAGAGAGATTCCCAACAAATGTCTGGATAGTTGAAATCTCCCATGACAACTATGTCATATTTTTTTGGAGAACTTGGCCATTTGATGCATAAAGAGTTCATCCATATCTTCAGCTTGCACAGGCGGCCTGTAGTAAATGCCTACAATGGTGTCCTTTCCATTGTTCTGTCCTTGTATTCTTACCCAAACAGTTTCCACAGAACTCCCAGTCTCTGAAGCTTCAATCTCTGTGCAGATATACGCGTTTTTAACATACAATGCGACACCCCCTCCTCGTTTATCAAGTCTGTTTCTTGCAAATAAGTTGTATCCTTCTAGTCTTGTATTCCAATCATGTGTATTGTCCCACCAAGTTTCAGTGATTCCAATGACATCATATTTCTTTTCCTGTGTTAGTAGTTCCAATTCTCCTTGTTTGTTGCCCATGCTTTGTGCATTAGTATAGAAACATTTTAGTTTGTGATTTGTTTCTCTTTCTCCAATATTTTTATTAATTAGATTCTTTTGTCTTTGTTCTTCCTTTCCACTTCTAATAGCAGAGTTCTCAATAGCATTTGTCAGGTGTATGGCTTTTTCTGGTCTTTTGCTTCCCTTCCCATGTTGTTTTAGTTTAAAGCTCTCCTTACAAGTGTAGCGAGGCGACTTCCAAATACATGCTTTCCAGTCTTCGTAAGGTGCACCCCATCTCTAGCAAGTAGTCCATCATATAAGTAATTCACTCCGTGATCCAGAAATCCAAATCGTTGCTGACGGCACCATCGACGTAGCCAGTTGTTCACCTGCAGAATCTTATTCCACCTCCTTGTTCCATGGCCATCCACTGGGAGGATGGAAGAGAAGACCACCTGCGCTCCCAGTTCTTTCACTTTCTTGCCTAAGTCTTCAAAGTCTCTGCAGATGGTTTCCAGGTCATTTCTTGCGGTGTCATTTGTCCCCACATGTAGTAGCAGGAATGGGTAGTCATCTGTAGGTCTGAAGAGTCCTGATATCCTGTCAGACACATCTTTAATTTTTGCACCTGGAAGACAGCACATTTCTCTTGAAGTTATATCCGGTCTGCAGACAGCGGCCTCTGTTCCTCTCAACAGGGAATCCCCCATGACCACCACTCTCCGTTTCTTCTTCACAACATTTTTCTTTCTCCATCCAGGAGGACTCTGAAGGCGTACAAGGTTGCTGTTTGTTGGCAAAGTCTTATCCTGATGTATTTCTTCATCGTTTTCCTGCGTGAGAGCCTGGTACTGGTTTCTGAGCATTATGGGTGCTGACTGCCTCCTGATCCTCCTGATCCTGCTTCTCTGGGTCACATGTCTCCATTCCTCTGTTTCTTCAGGTGCACTTGGAATTTCTTCTCTTTCTGTAACATGAAGAGATAATTCTGCTCTGTCCAAGAACTCTTCACCTTCCTTAATGATCTTCAACGTAGCTAACCTCTCTTCGGATCTTGCAACTTTTCCTCCAACAGGGACACAAGCTTGCATTTGTGGCATGTAAAGTTTGGCTTTTCCACTGGTATGTCCCCTTTCTTGATCAACTATGGGTTCAGTCCTCATTTTGGTGAGTTTTCTAGTCTG
Source organism: Dendrobates tinctorius (assembly GCF_039654945.1). Lineage (NCBI taxonomy): Eukaryota > Metazoa > Chordata > Amphibia > Anura > Dendrobatidae > Dendrobates > Dendrobates tinctorius. Next base: position 17,132,842 of record NW_027361766.1, on the reverse strand, counting down.
GATTCAGGGTGCCCCGGGGCTGAGGACTCTGTTCAGCGGTTAAAAGATACATGGGTAGAAGTCCAGCGGCATATATCTAGGTCTCAAGGCAGGTATAAGTTTTTCGTGGATAGGAAACGAACACCTGGTCCCATGTTTCAGGTTGGAGAGAAAGTTTGGCTCTCCACGCGAAACATTAAGTTAAAGATTCCGTCAGCCAAGTTGGCCCCCAAATTCATTGGCCCATGCAAGATTGTGGAAAAAATCAACCCAGTAGCGTACAGGCTGTGCCTTCCACCCTCTTTCAAGATCCCTAACGTCTTCCATAGATCTCTACTGAAACCGTTTGAAGCAGTTCGGGGAGAATCCGAGTACGCTGCTCCTCCGGTTTCGGTTGAGGGACATGTGGAATACGAGATTGGTCACATCGTAGATTCTAGCTTGGTACGGTGGTCAGTACAGTACCTAGTTCATTGGAAGGGGTATGGGCCAGAGGACAGGTCCTGGGTGCCAGCCCGGTTGATGCATGCGGAACGTCTGGTTCAGGCTTTCCATGCTAGATACCCGGGCAAGCCTGGGGGTCCAGAGGCCCCCCGTTGAGGGGGGTACTGTCATGATACCAGTGCTGGGTGACCGGCACTGCTGGGGTTAATGTTCTGATCTCAGTGCAGACTCTCACCTACACACCTGGGACCTATTATGGTGGCCTCTCATTGGTTCTGGGGAGGCTTCTTATAGCCTCAGGAAGCTGCCATCCCCCTTCAGTTATACTTTCGCCCTTGGCATTGTGTGGTGACCCCTGAGTGTGTTAGTGCTGTGTTCTGGTTGCATGATTCTCTGTGTATGACTCTGTCTGTTCTCTGGATATTGCTTTGGATTCTGCCTGGTACCTTCTGCGTCTGTTTAGTTTTGATCTCTGCTTGGCCCTGACTATCCGTTCTGTCTCATCCCTGGTACTTTACTGATATCTTGTGTATGACCTTTGGCTTTGTCTGACCTCCCATCTGTTTATCCCTCCTGTACCTTGCTTGCCTGTACTGTGCATGACCCCCGCTTTGCCCGACTCTGAGTTTTCTACCTCCTTTGAAAGCAGGACACTAAGCCCCGCCCCCTTGCAGTCATGACCGTAGGTCCTGTGCCGGCTTGCTAAACTTCTACATTCAGATCCTGTGCATCTTTATTTTCCGGCTGTTCTTGTCCCCAGGGGTCCCTACGGTGCGGGTGAGTCCCTGCTTAGCGGAGGCTGTACGCCGGCGCTGTCAGGACCCTGACAGTGGGATTAGGTAGTGCAGAGGTTAATGTGGACAGCCTCACTCTGAGATTCTGGGAGGCTTTTTATAGCCTCATTGTGGGCTCATCCCTCGTCGCTTATACTCAGACCCTTGGCCAAGTGTGTGACCCAGGTGTGCTTTGTGACTTTGATACTTTGTGCTTGCTTGATTTTGATCCGGTTCTGTCCCTGTTCCGTTTGTACTGCTCTGCTATTCCCTTGTATGACTCTTTTGCCTTGGTCCTGACTACTTTCTTGACTGCCTCCCTTGTACTGCGTTGCTATCTCTGTGTATGATTCATTGCTTACGTTTTGACTATTCTCTGCTTGTCCCTCTGGTACCGCGCTGTCCTCCCCGTGTATGACCCCCGTTTGTCTGACCTGAGTTTTCCTAGCCTTTGTTCCAGGATTCCTGTAATAGAACCCTATCCTGCAGCAGGACGCTAAGCCACGCCCCTGTGGTCACATGATCGTAGGTCCTTGTACTGCTAAACTACTTTCAGTGTCGCAGGTCCTGTTATCTGAACTTTCCCTGCAGCATCGGACCCCGGGCCCTCCCGTAGTCTGCGTGAGTTACTCTGTTCAGCCGCGGCAGTCCGCCGGCGCTGACAGGATCCTGATATTATAAGCGACCGCACATTTTTTGAGTTGGGGAAGTTGTGTATATTTTCTGAGCAAATTAGCACTATGGATCCCCTGCAGGCTTTGGCCGATCAGGTTAAACATCTAATCCAAATGTTCCAAAATCTCAATGTAGGACAGCGCACGATGGCCCATACACAACAGCAGTTGGTAGACACCGTACAGGGGGCCATGACGGCAGGGTCTCCTGGTCCCGGCAATAGGGACGTATGTGTGGGATCCCCGAAGTCTCCGGTCAAACTGCCCGACCACTTTTCAGGGGATAAGGAGTTTAGGTTTTTTTTCTTTGAGGCCCCGTTCCTCTGGGGACGAGTTCCAGAGGGTGGGGGTTATTATTTCTCTGCTGGGGGGGCCCCCCAAGCTTGGGCTTTCTCTCTGTCTCTCGTCGCCCCCGAGAGAATGACAGTGGATGCCTTCTTTGATGCCATGGGCCGCATATATGATGAGCCTGACAGAGCACGTGTGGCTGAAGATATGGTCATGAGTGTACGTTAGGGTAAGCGCTCGGCTGAGTGGTTTTATGCGGAGTTCCAACGCTGGGCTGCGGAGGTCTCATGGAATGATGCCGCCCTTCGGGTCTTATTCCACAGAGGCCTGTCCGAACACCTCCAAGATGCTCTGGCCCTCCATTCTCCACCTGACACCTTGGAGGATGCCATTACTCAGGCCGTGCGTATGGACCGCAGACTGCGGGCTAGGGGTGTCATGCATTCCGAGACATCCCTATTCTCTGGCAGCAAGGAGACCGGTGCTGCTCATGAACCCATGGAGATCGGCTCCACTTCGGTCAAAGAGAAGGAGAGGAAATGCCATCGTGAGGAGCAGCTCTGTTTTTATTGCGGGGAGTCTGGTCATTGGAAAAAGGATTGTCCCTCATGCCCATCGTCCTCCAAGGCAACGGGAAACAACTAGGTCTGGATAGTGATCGAGGAGGCCGCCCAGACCTTCAGGTACTTTCTTCCTCATGTTCTAAAGTTTTGCTAAGGGTTGAACTGTTGATAGACAATGTCCGTTTTTGTTCTACAGCACTGCTGGACAGTGATTCATCACTCAACCTGGTCAACTCTGAGGTTGTTTCCCAATATCAGATAGGGACAGTCAGGCTTTCCACACCACTTAAAGTCGTGGCTATCGACTCATCTCCTCTTACCCGGACTGCGATAATTTCGGTCTCTGAAAAATTTATGTTGAAAATCGGTTCTTCCCATGTGGAAGAAATTGAATGTTTTGTCATGGACAAATTACCAGCAGGACTGGTGCTGGGCATGCCGTGGCTTCGGTGCCATAACCCAGTGATTGGGAATCTGGGGAGATTGTTAAGTGGGGGTCCAAGTGTGCTGATTGTTACCATAAATCAATTTGTTGTATGAAAATAGCAAAACCTGTCTCTGTGTCCTCTAATAGTCTGAAAGGTATTCCGGAGTGCCTGAAAGACTTTGAGGACATGTTTTCTGAGAGCGAGGCCGAGGCGTTACCCCCTCATAGGCCATTTGATTGTGCCATCGATCTGATTCCTGGAGCCAAATTGCCCAAAGCTCGCCTGTTCAATCTGTCAGGCCCCGAGCGCCTAGCTATGAAACAGTACATTTCTGAAAGTCGCCGTAAGGGGCACATAAGACCCTCGGTTTCCCCGGTTGCAGCGGGATTTTTCTTTGTTAAGAAAAAAGATGGCGGCCTACGTCCCTGCCTCGACTTTTGTGAACTAAATAAAATTACTGTCAGGAACACATGTCCCCTACCGTTGATTCCTGATCTCTGTAACCAGCTCTCCGATTCCAAATGGTTTTCTAAACTGGATCTGAGAGGGGCTTACAACTTAATAAGAATGCGAGAAGGGGACGAATGGAAAACTGCTTTCCTTACATCTGAGGGGTTGTTTGAAAATAATCTAGTAATGCCTTTTGGTCTCACCAATGCACCCGCAGTGTTTCAGAATTTTATCAATGTGGTATTTTCAAATCTTATCGGCCGTTTTGTAGTGGTATACCTAGATGATATCCTGATATATTCTGTTGACAAAGTTTCCCATTTGATGCATGTTAAAACAGTGCTTCAGAGGCTCAGAGAAAACCAATTGTTCGTCAAACTTGAGAAATGTTCATTTTTTGTTCAGGAATTGTCATTTCTAGGTCTGATAATTTCACCTCAGGGATTTCACATGGATCCCAAGAAGGTGCAAGCTATTGTGGAGTGGGTCCAGCCCCGGGACCTTAGGGGACTCCAGCGCTTCTTGGGATTTGCGAATTATTATCGCAAGTTTATTAAAGGGTTCTCTCGGGTAACTAAGCCTCTCACGGACCTCACTTGTAAGGGGGCTGATGTCAGAAACTGGTCCTCATCAGCTAAACAGTCCTTTCTGACGCTAAAAACTGTTTCTCATCTTCTCCTATCCTGGTCCAACCGGATCCTTCCAAACCATTCATGGTCGAGGTGGATGCTTCCGACATGGGGGTGGGGGCAGTTTTGTCACAAGGACCAGCTTCTCTGACGAATCTCAGGCCCTGTGCCTATTTTTCTAAGAAATTTTCTCCAGCGGAGAAAAATTATGACATAGGCAACAGAGAGCTTCTGGCTATTAAGTTGGCGTTCGAGGAATGGAGGCACCTTTTGGAGGGGGCGGCTCACCCTATTACAGTTATCACTGACCATAAAAATTTAGAATACATCAAATCAGCTAAAAGACTGACTCCCAGGCAAGCCCGCTGGTCACTTTTTTTTTCCAGGTTTCAGTTTTCAAATACCTTTCGGCCAGGGTCTAAGAACGTTAACGCTGATGCCTTATCACGTAGTTTTGAGCCGCTATCCGCCCCCGATCCGCCATCCCCCATTCTTCAATCCAGTCTCGTGGTTGCCGAGGTGTCGTCGGAATTGCAGTGAGAGATTGTGGGGGCTCAATCTTTGGCTCCAATCTCCAAACCTGTAGACTAATTGTTTGTCCCACAGCATTTGCGCAACAAACTCCTGTGGGAGTTCCATGATTCAAAGTTGAATGCACACCCTGGTATAGCCGCCACACGGGAAGCAGTGGCAAGGGTCTTTTGGTGGCCTTTAATGGCCTCAGATGTCAAGAAACATGTTGCATCATGTGGGATTTGTGCCCGTTCTAAGAGCTAGAGTTGCTGGCCGGCCGGGGAATTGGTGACTTTGCCAGTCCCAGGAAGGCCATGGACTCACTTGTCCATGGACTTCATCACCTACCTTCCATAATCCCGTGGGTATACTGTTATTTGGGTTGTGGTGGACAGGTTTTCTAAATTGGCACATTTTGTACCCATGACAAGTTTACCGTCAGCAGAAACGCTCTCTAGACATTTCCTGTCCCAGGTGGTACGCTTGCACGGGGTTCCCACTAATATTGTGTCAGACAGGGGGACTCAGTTTGTGTTCAAGTTCTGGCGGGCCTTCTGCAAAAAATTGGGGATATCTCTGTCTTTTTCCTCAGCGTATCACCCAGAAATCAACGGACAAACTGAACGCACCAACCAGTCGCTTGAACAAATTCTTCGGTGCCTGACTTCTACCATGCAGAGCGACTGGTCTGATGCCTTACCATTAGTTGAATTTGCCTTCAACAACCGGGTAAACCAATGTACTGGTAGGTCACCATTAGGATAGAGCATAGTTAGGTGATACGCTAGTCTAAAAAAAAATATGTGATTTTAGAGCATGTTTAAAATTGACGATACTGTAAATTAACTGGAATGTTTGGTGCAGTGCATTCCAGAGAACTGATAATATAGGATGTTAGGGTACCGTTATACCTAGCGATGCACCAGAGATCCCGACCAGCGATATGACGCGGTCAGGATCGCTGGTGCATCGCTAGGTGGTCGCTAGTGAGCTGCCACACAGGGAGATCTCACCAGCGACATCGCAGCGGTCAGGGATCGCCACTTACCTGTCAGACGCGGAGATCCTGCGTCCTCCCGCCTGGCTCCACGCGTCGCTCGTCGGCGCCACAGCAAGCGCCGCAGGAAGTGGCCAACGAGGAATGGTCCAGGAGCTTCTCGCGCGATCAGCGATGGACAGCGGGGGAGCTGGTCGGAGGTAAGTATCACACGTAGCGATATCGCTAGCAATATCGCTGCAACATCACAAAATCGGTGACTTTACAGCGATATTGCTAGCGATATCGCAGTGTGTAACGGGGCTTTAGTCTTCGGTAGACAGAGATAAGATAGAGGTGATGAATGGCGGTACAGAAATGTATCTGGGTCTTTTCCAATTTCCGTTTCAACACCTCTGTTCTTCCATTTTTTCAGGAATATGTACTGGAGTATGCTGTCTCCGTACTTCGAGCTCTGTCTAGATGGGCATGTGATCTTTTCAGTCAATCAGTGACATGTTGGTTCACTTAGACCAGGAAGTCAATCTCAAATACACAGAGAGACAAAATTAAAAACTTTGTCCACGTCTCCGGCCAAACCTTGATATCTATTAAAAAAAATGTCTGCAATTGAGGAAGTGTTTCCTTATCAGATATATTGTGGTAGCAAACTTAAAAAGCTTGTCCCACGAACAAAGTACATTTTAATTAATAGATATTAGAATAAAATAAGCACATAATCACAAATGATGTATACTGGAATAATAATGTTATGTAAGATCAGTAAAAAGCATATGGCCTAATTTAAATATGTAATAACAACGGATACAAAAACAAATTAATAAATAATGCAGATAATAAAGTATGCTGCCAACAAAACTGCCCCCCAAGCACAGTATGATATCCCCATAGTGAATTTCTCGACAGTACCCTACACATGCTCTCAGGAGAAGGGGAATAAAGAATGAAAGCAAAAAACAATTACTCAGGACTTGATTTTTTATGCATGTAAGAAATGACTAAGTAATGTTGATATCTATGTTTGATAACTAAATTGATAGAAATTAGTGTAAAGAGCAAACAACATAAGGTCTTCTTTACATATTTGTGTTTAAACACTTCCGTGAGAAAATGGTATCGGTGTCATCAGTGTTTTGGATCAGTGTGTCCGTTTTTACCATCAGTGTCTCATCTGTTTTTCACGTATAAATAAACTTTAAAGCCTCTTTTATCCTATGCAATGTTAAATACAGACTGAACACTGATGCCATCCATGTGTATAAATAGACTTCTATTGGCCCTTTGAATTCGTTTTATTGGAGAAAAATTTACAAGTCTCCGTGAGTTTTGCACAAGCACACGGTTCGTGGAAACACATGGACATATGAACAACCCCATAGACTATAATGGATGCATACAATGTACGTGGAACACGGACAAGTGAGGGAGGCCTAATAGTGTTACCTTCTTGAGTTTCTCTTCAGTCCGGGCAGTTATTAATATATGTGCTCCCATCTTTGCCAGGTGATATGCCATCTGTTCTCCAATGCCAGAACTTGCACCAGTAACAATCACACGTTTTCCCTTTAGCATTTCTAAAGATACAGAATCAGAGTGACTATTTAGTGCTTACGTATAATTAGTAGTGATGAGCGAATGTACTCGGACAAGGTGTTATCTCAGCATGCTCATGTGTTAACTGGCAATCCCTGCATGTATTGCGTCTGTCGAACAGCTATGAGACATGCAGGCGTGGGGACTCGAACATATTTTTAGAGCACGATGAAGACACTCAGTTAGCACATGAGCATGCTAGCATAACACCTTATCAGAGCACGTTCGCTCATCACTAATATTTACCATATCCTGTAAAAAAGAATCAAGGAAATATTTATTAACATGTCCAATGTTCAAGACTTTTCATAGTATGAGAAACCTCACAGTCCTTTTAGTGACCTGGTTTCATGCCGCTAATCCTCCAAAATATTTACTGATGTCCCTTTTATGGTAGGGTTCTTACCTGTTCTCGCTATTACTGTCCATTGATACCCTGCCACGAGTCCCTCTTTTTACATCTTTCCTAGTTGACTATAGTCAAGCCCTAACACTGTTTTGTGTTGCAAGTAGACTAAACATTTCAAAAGTAGTTCAGGGAGCCAATAAAAATGACTGTAGTGAAAAAAATGATTGCTTTTTTTAGGGTAATCCAAAAAAAAGTCTTTCCTACAAAAAAAAGTTTTTATTCTTACGATTGTGCCTATTAAGTGATATTTGCTAGAACCTTATTAGCAATTGATCTTATGTGTATCCCATATATATCAAGTAACAATTTGAAAGAACCTTTTCCTTCTTATTACAGGTTTATTAATTAGTTTAATAAAATATTGATTTATTTTAAAAAATATTTTATTTTAACGGCTTTGGATTTTACAGATTGGATTATAAACTTAGATCGTGACACGAGATACAAACTGTTGAAAAATACTAGTCACACCTGTCTGTCAATATTGTAACTCATTTACTTCTTGTGGCCTTGCCCTGTGCTTTCTATAAAATGTACAATTTGCACTTTGACTGTTAACACAGTTGAACCTATGTGTATACAAATTCTCTTCCAGCCACCATCAATTTAATCCATGGTTTCTTGGGGAAATATTCATGTGTTCCTGTTTTTTTTTTTTATGAGCCAAATACCAAAAGATTTTAACAATTTAAAAGATAATTTTTTTCAAAGGGAAACTGTTGAGTCCGCTAATCTTCCCTCACTGCCATGCCATTCCAAAATATGATGTACTGGTAAATGCAAGCTCAGAAACGGATCTTGAATTTAAGGGGAATATGTCAGATGATTTTTGTGTAGTATACGTACTAATAGTATCCTGAAATAGGGCTTGGTTAATCCTTTCTTGATATGTAACTTTAATTTCTCTGTGGCAACGTTGTGTTGCTGTAAGCTCTGGACAAATTTATTGTCTTGCTCCAGGCAAGTCAGGCATATGTAAATGAAAAATGAATATTCACCCTTTCCCCCACCCACAATCCCTCCTACCACTCTGCACTGGCGTCACTTATTCTGTCAGATTACTGTATGCCCAAGGATCGCAGCTGCATAAGAATACATGATGTCACGCTTGGGTCATGAGAGCAGATGGTCAGATTGCGATTCGATCCCGGAACGAATAACTCAACTGTCAGGAGTTAGCTCCTATTATATGCAGATGCTGACTTTGCAACACAGCTTTCGTCTGCCTGGTATGGAGCTGGCTCAATTCCTAAGCCCACTCCACACAACTGCAGCAGCCCTGTGGTGTAAAAGCATGTTAAGAATAGGGAAGAGGTGACAATGGGGTATCTAGAGTTCTTTAATGGGTAAAATTGCAAACTGTAAATACAAGCAAGTTTGCAATATTTACCTCCTATTGAAAGAACAGAGGGATTTTTGATAATATAGTGTACGGCAAGTTGCCGACCACCCTGTTAGAGTGGCTGATACCTAAGTAAAGCATGCACGCCAATTTTAGACTTTTTGCTTTAGAGCCTGCTCATGTCTATTTTGAGTTGGCTATATAGCTTGATATAGCTAGCTTCAGTTTCCCTGTGCTTATCCCATGCTGCAGAGGAAAAGCTGACTCTAAAAGTAGCATGGGAGACAGGACAGTTCGGATAGCGGCACAACCATGCCGCTTGCTTGAACTGCTAATGTTCAGGAGTATTACACCTACAGCAAACAGGAAGCCGGAACCAAGAGGAGGAGTGAGTTTCAGAATCGGAGACTTCAGAATAACCCTTTTTGACAGGAGAAATTCCACACCATAGTTTTCATAGTTCTGTCATTTATCGTAGTAGCAGAGCAGACTAAATGCTTTTTTATGGATATGGTATAAAAAAAAATTATGAGCGTTTGTTGTAAAAAACCCTAAGTCCTAAAGACTTCTGACCTGCATGTGTTACCTTGGCAGGATAATCTCCTCTAGTGTCACAGATTCATCTGCTAGTTGATGATTGCCAAGAAGTACTATTTTATAGAAGCCAGAAAATGTAAGATAAGATATTGTGAATATGTATTGCTGATTTGAAAACTAGTAACCCTGAAAGGTGTTTATGGCAATAATACCTTTTAGTAGTGTGAAAAAAGTAATACAAGTATGAAACAATTGTGCAGACACTACTAAAATCTGCTAAAATTCAAAATTAATAAAGATCCAAATTATTAAAATGACAATTGTGCATAAATTCAAATTAGCAGAAAGATGATTTTTACAATTATGTTTTTGGAAATGTAAAGATGGCAGTGCCATGTTTTGCTTAAAATAGATCAGGGCTCCCAATTTTGAATCTGAGAAATTTGCAGCAATTACAGCCTTCTAAAACTGTTGATGCTTTGCAGCTTTTTTCTCTCCTCTCCCTATTTAGAGGGAAGCACTTGAACATTAATAGATGTTGAGTTTTGGACAGTTCTGCCTAGTGACAGATGTCCTCTTTGCTGCTCGTAGAAATAGTTCTTCATTATAAAAGGTTCATAAAATGGTACAAAACTTGTATGTGCTGGGTTTGAAAAATAGTCTACCACCCCCTTAGGCAGAGTTCAGAAACTCATATTTCACAGTCCATTTATATACCACAATGCTCAGATTGGGAAACCTGTGGTCAGTTCAGGTCTGGACCGTGAAATACCCAGTCTAAACCTAGCCATACAAGCAAAGTGGGCTGCCAACATTTTAGACTTCTATGGAATTGTTGGTGGGAACGTTCCCTTTTCAGTTGGTTTTTGTTGTCCACCATGTTGAACAGATCAAAGTGTTTCATGTTCAGTTCTTAATATACTTGTGCTATATGCTTTTTATGATGTGTAAAGAAATGTACGCGGGGATTGTGAATATTTAGAACCCAGTCTGGGTGCTGCCATGCTGTCAGAGCCACGGTCAGTATGCCTACTAGGTAATGTGGTGGCTGCCACGGATGTACCATGGGGTCAATGTTAGAGAAGGTTTAATGGCTCTGTTTTACTGCCAGTTAGTGTCAGACACAGCGGAGCTGTACAGCTAACGTAGTAACCTGAGAAAGCCGTGTGCAAAACGTGGGTCGGGGTGCGGTCATCTTTGGTGTTACTAGCTGTTTATTATATTACTGATCATGTTTCACCCTATTTACAATCATGTTTACATATTTCCTTATGAATATGCACTTTTTTTAACTGTAAATTTTTATTGAGAAAAAAAATTTAATTTAACAATTGGACACAAGTTCGAACAAACAATGAGAAAACAGTACCATCATACAGAGAAAAGAAAAAAAGCAAATTAAGCCCAGGGTGCCTCCAGAGTGAAGGCATGTTATACAAGAATAATACAATACAGTCTCTAGGCCTGAGACACCACATATTCAAATTAGACATTAAGTTCTGAAAGGCTAAGAGTCCTATAAACATAGACTTCCAACAACTGTTAGCTACCGTCAGCATTTGATGTACTGAAAAAACCCGTTAGAGGATTAAATTAAGGTAAAACAGTAATAACAATAATACTAATGAATGAATACCCTATATACACAAGACAAGACATACACACAAGGAATAGGAAAAGGGGAATGGATGCAGACTCCATAGGGTAATAGTGGGATCAGGATAATCCTCGGCCATTTCTCTGAGCCCAGAAATAATCCCAAGGGGCCCAAATAGAATTGAAGCTGTCCACTCTCGCCCCAATCAAAGCCGTCATGTACTCCATTCTGCGAACGTCTGCTATTCTATTCAATAAGTGCTGCTGAGACGGAGAAGAGGGTTGTTTCCAGTAGAGGGCAATCAGACACCTAGCTGCAGTAAGAATATGAAGTAGTAATCTGGCTGTGTTTTTCCCCATCCCTTTAGGAGGAACATTAAGCAAATACAGTAGATAGCCTGATCAAGCCCCACTTCCACATAAGGACCTTATTTATCAGGGTTCTCATCTCATCCCAAAAGTCCACAATCCCGGTACAAGACCAGAAAATGTGGTTTTGGGTGCCCACCTCAGACCCACAATGCCAGCACAAATTTTAAGAGTTGAGGATTCAATCTGTGGGGCAAATTAGGGGTATGATACCAAAAAATTAGTATTTTTTACTGATTTTCCTTGTACATAAAAGGATTTGAACGCCTTTTCCCATATGGTCTGCCAACACTGGGGCGATATACTTCTCCCCAAGATAGATTCCCATCTACACATGTAAGGGTGTTTAAGTTGCTGGCCGTCCTGAGGAGAATTCAGTATTCGATAAATATCCAAAATTAATCCTCTGGTTAACGTGCCCTTTCTGCAGATTCTCTCAATCAGTAGGCATAGACACTCTCAAACAATCAAAAAGCGAGAAGGCAAAATGTCTGATTTGCAGGTACTGAAAGAATTCTTTGTTAGAAATCGCAAATTTAGGACTTGATGATATCAAATGGAAGAAACTCCAATGTGTCCCCGTCAACCAAATCCGCAAACCTGAACAATCCCGCAGAAATCCACGGGTGGACCATTATAGAGTCCAGACAATTTGGCACCAAAGGCTGATATATAAAAGAAATCATACATGAATTAGGGGAAGTCAGAGAAAACTTTTTCATGGAAGCAGTCTACACCACGTGAACTTCATGGGGCACAACAAGGAAAATGTTATTTTAGTGGATGAAGTTGACAACAATAACGAATTCGGGTGGACAAGGGCCATCTATAGTATTTCTATCTCTGTCCACTTGTTGTAAGCCCATAACGAAGTCCAGGAGGGGATCCTACGCAAGTGGGCTGCCCAATAATATTTCACAACATCCGGGACCGAAAGACCCCCTTGTGACTTATGGGAGACAAGGACACGCTTAGATATTCGATCGCGCTTATCATTTCAAATGAACATCATTATGGATGCCTATAGGGCCTTAAGTTCACTCATGGGAACCCCTTAACCAGTAGAGTTTCAAAATAATACAGCAGCTTAGGAAGGAGAGACATTTTGATGGAAGATATACGGCCTATCAATGAGAGCGAGAGTGACATCCACCCAACCATCAGTCTCCTCAGCTCGGCCAGAAGTGATGGAAAATTACATGCATATAAATTGCTATAAGAAGAAGACAGATTAACCACTAAGTACCTAATAGACTCAGACTTCCATCTAAACTTGAAGTTTAATTTCAAATGGTCCAATACATCAGAAGGGATATTCAATGGCAGGGCCTCCGTTTTAGATGTGTTCAATTTATAGCCCAACAGGTCCCTATATTTCTTGAGATCTTTCATGAGATTAGGTAGGGTTAGGTGTAGAGTTAAAGAACATCATCTGCAAATAAAGAAATCTTAAACATTTTGCTCCCAACCTCAATTCCCGATATATTTGGGTTTTGTCGTATCAATTCCGCAAGGGGTTCTATACACAGGACATATAATAGGGGTCATAGAGGGCAGCCCTGCCGGCCGTGTACTATTTGAGATAGTAAACGAGGCGGAAGTGTGAAAAGGCAATTTAATTGAGGCCGAGGGGGAACTATATAATGCACTATTAGCTGTCATGAAGGGACCCGAAATTCCAAAGGTCCTTAAAGTCTCAAACATAAAAGACCAATTTAAGCGGTCAAATGCTTTTTCCGCTTCTAAGCTCAATAGGAGGGACTGTACATTATTCCTGTTAGAAACCTCAATTAAATGAATATGCACTTTAACGAAAGCATCTATACTTATTAGATTATGTTTTAAATGATCTTATCCTTAGGGGAGAGTCATGAATGTATTATTTATTGACCACATGATCTTGTTTTTTATTATACCCCTATATGTCCCCTCATGTGGTTGATATTTCCCTCATTTAAAAACATGTATGTCACAGGTTTACCACGACAGAGAGGAGACAGAAGACTGCAGTGTCTGATTTCTTTTATTCCTGCACTGATTAGAATCATTTCACCTTCATATTAAGCGGTGTAAGTTTCTTTTAGCAGTGTATGGGTTAATCTGCTCAGTTGAAAGCTCCTGGAAGCTTTCCTGCCTTTAGGCTCTCAGCTGTGCACTGGTAGCCACTCCCATCTCCTATATAAACTAGGCCCTGGCTAGCACTCATTGTCAGAGTTAGTGTATGCTGCATGGCTGGACATTGTTGGTGGTTATTAGAAGAGGCGGTTAATGGATTTATCAGTGACTGGTGCTAGATTTTGAGTGTGTGATAATTCCCTTTCTTCTCCTACTTTGGTTTAACCCCATCCTCCACTTCCTGGTGTTCTCTGTTGTTTATGTGTGTATATGTGTATGATTTGTATTTTCTTTTATCCCTGTTCGTTTTACCTTGTTAGTCTGGTTGGTGTATTACGGTACGCTACTACTCCCCTCTTCCCTGGGTGGGGGAAGATTACAGACTGAGGGTGGATTCGGGAGCTAAGGCAAGGTATGTGGCCCCGCCATCTTTATCACCAGAAGTAATTTGTGGAACAAGGTGAGATAGGCCGCCCCTAGCGTTAGGAAACGAGAAGGAACCCCTGGTCCTTAGACACCTGATAACAGAGTTGTGACATGTCCCATGAGTGTTAAGTCTCTGTCCTGCGTGTAACGGGATCAGCCCATTAGTAAGGAAAATGGAGAGTTTGCCACCTGAGAGAGTAAGGGGAGAAGTCACTTCTGAGAGGCACCAAACAGCTTAGGTGTTGGAGAGTTAGCTGCAGAAATGTGCCTGGAAGTGAGGAGAGTGACCACCAGAAGCTTGAGGTATAGAGGCCTGTAGAAGTCGGTGTGGGAGAGGCACACACCCAGTGACATCTAGCCGAGGGATGAGCATAAGGGTGAAGTGATATGCTACAGCTGAGTAGTAAGTAGAAAGTACATGTGTGGCCGAGGATAAGATTCTGGCAGTTGAGTGTTCAGGCCAAATTAGGCAAAAGAGATGTGGCAGCACAAGTAAGATAGTCTTGTTGAAGGAAGTGCATCAGAGAGTGGAATAACTTGAAGTTCATGGGGCCCAATGTAAAAGTTCCAATGGGACCCCCAATTATTGCAAATCTTTAACCTTGAGATTTTCCATTTTTGTTTTTTGCTCCTCTTGTTTCCAGAGTAATAACTTTTATATTTTTCCAGCAATGTAGCTTGTTTTTTGCAGGATTAGTTGCACTTTTGAACGACACCATTGATTTGACTAAATAATGTACTGGAAAACGGGAAAAAAAAATCCAAGTGTTGTGAAATTGCAAAAAAAAGTGCAATTCCACAATTATTTTTTTTTTTTTGTTACAATGTTCACTAAATGCTAAAACTGACCTGCCATTATGATTCTCCAAGAGATTACAAGTTTGCAAATTTTTTTTTTTAATTTAAGCGGTGAAAAAAAATCCAATGTTTGTTGGAAAAAAAAACACCCTTTTCCGAGACACATAGTTTCTCCAATTTTCGGGATCAGGGGCTGTGTGAGGGCTTTTTTTTCCATGCCAAGCTGACTTTTTTATTGATACTATTTTGGAAGTAATTTTGACTTTGATTTTTTTTCTGATTAAGCGATTTACCTATCAAATTAATTTTTTTATATTTTGATAGATCTGGTGTTTCTGAACGCATTGATGCCAAATGTGTATTTTTTTATTATTTTACTTTGGGGCAAAAGTTGAGTGATTTTAACTTTTATATTTAAAAAAACAACAACTTTTTTTCCTCTTTTTAGCATACTTCCATGTTCAAATATTAAGACTAAAATAAAAATACTAAAACTAAATTCCGTAAGTAGCTCCTGGAAATGACATGAATCTCAAACACCTGTGGGGTGTACAGAATAATGTACAACAAAATTGAACTCTTAGCTGCACATACTAAAATACTGTGTATAGGTAATATCCAGTGCATCTACATTAATAGTGCTCCAGTGGCTCATGGGTGTGGGTGTTCAAGTGGCTAATAGGTATAGTAGTAATAGGCAAAACTACCTAGTGTGTTCAGTCAGACAGCAAATAAAGCTGAATAAGTACTTTACAATACTGATAAAATCTATAGATTATAAATAAGAGATAACAGCGCAATGAACATGCACTAACACCTCAGTCAAGATTGGTTTAAGTGAGCAATCAAATAAGTAAAACATTCAGCAAATGGTAGCTGGCGTGCTACTGTCCTTTTTGGAAAAGCCCCTATAGCCAACTTACTTGCCACTCACGATGCTTTTGATATTGTGAAATATCAAAATGGAGTAGTCCATGAATTCCCAGGTGCTGTTCATATACTGGTAGAAGAAATCTTCATATATCTTGTGATATAAAAGCACAAGAAAAGAAGCCGACTAAAGGTGCAAATTTAGAAAGTTGTAAATTTTATTATTAATAATATAAATATATCAAGTTAAAAATAATTGTATATGGTAAAAATTCATAAGTACATAAAGTACTTGTTTCTTTGCACTATTTGCACTTTACTCTTTTTATGCACAAATTTTTATGCATTTTTTTGCCATACGCACTGTACATATAAATATAAATTTTTGTGCACAATATATATTTTATATATCAGTTACATACATTTTTGTCACCTTATGAATTCTGCTTGCAGCGTTATACACTGATATTTCCACATCTATTTTAGATTCCCTGGATAAGTGTGCCCCAGTTCTTTTGTAGCACACAGATAAGCTTTACAATTTTACTGTATGTACTTATGAATAATGTCCTTCTTTCCGCTGTAGTGCCAAATAAGTGTGGTATTTTTCATTTGGATTTTATATTTGGACTTCATGTGTCTTACGGTGGTGGTACGCAGGGCAGTAGCATCCCTGGAAACCATGTATGCTCACAGTGAGGAGGCTTGTGACATCACTGTCTGCCTTTACGGAGTCCTGCTGGAGCCAAAAACCAGCAGAACATAGAAGGACTATGATCCTTTGAAATGTGTCAGTTTGTTTGGCTGCATCAGCACCCCGTAGTCTACTCTGGTGGCGTCACACGCTAGCTTCACATGGATCCAGTATAGCTACCGGCCGGAGTACTCTGCACATTGGAGTAGGAGCGCGAGCGAGAGACAGGAGGACGCTCCCGCAACTCCGCTCAACGAACTCATTTTTAGCCTGACAGTCATCTATGGACTTTTCCTACCTATTACTTCCAAAGTAAGGTAATCCTTTAGAAAGTCAATGAAGGATATGCTAATTTATTTATTTTAATCACTTATATCGCGCCATTAATTCCACAGCGCCTTACAGATGAGCAACGTACCTATTGGGGCTCACAATCTAGATTCTTTATCAGTATGTCTTTGGAGTGTGGGAGGAAACCGGAGTACCTGGAGGAAACCAACGCAAACACGGAGAGAACATACAAACTCCTTTTTGATGTCATTGGTGGGATTTGAACCCAGAATCCCAGCACTGCAAAGCGACAGTGCTAACCACTGAGCCACCCTGCTGTTAATTGCCACATTACATTTACTCATGGCACAACCTTACACCATTGTCTTACAATCTATGCTGGACTACTAATTTGTCACTAATACAGTTAGAGTTGTGTTATTGTGGTACAATTGCTTCATTTTCATTATTGTAAAATATTTATTCAGCTTTATTTGCAGTCTGACTGAACATAATAGGTGGCTTTGCTTATTACTGCTACACCCTTTATCCACTCAAACAGCCACACCCATCAGCCACTTGATCACTATTAATGTAGAAGCACTGGATGTTACCTATACACAGTATTTTGTGAGATTCTTGTAATTTCCAGGAGCTACTTATGGAATGTGCTTTGTTTCATCTATAATAGTATTTGTCATTTCATTTAGGCCAAAGAGATTTTTTGGGTCCCATATTCTCTCATGCGACAGAATTGGGCCAATTATGCTAATGACACTCTAACAGAGTTTGATCACAGTATGAGCCAAGTGTCATGTTACTGTCCTTCGATTCACTCACATGATAGAATCACAGCACAGGTGTGGAGAAGACTGAGAACTTAATTTCTCCTTGTTCTCCATTGTCTCTGTGTCCGCGGATGTCAGACTGCATCACACGCACCTATAGACTTGAATGGATGAGTGCGATTCGATTATCTGATGCCCCTGCAGCATGCTGCAATTATTTTCTCATGTTGAAGCAGAAATTAATGAAAAACGCAGATCTGCATTGCCTCATAGTAGAACGTTAGACCGAGTGGTATCCGATAAAACATCAGATGGCGCTTGGCCGTGTTATACGCTCATTTGAGCGAGCCCTTACATGTAGAGTAGTAGTCAGCATTAACAAAGAACGGTTTAGAATATAGAAGAAGGCATTTGAGTTGCTTCAGCAGCAGTTTCTTTTACATATATGTAACCTTTGCTGATTTTAGACAGCCATATTGTATCATCCATATTATGGACACAGCATCTTAAACTTCCGTAGATATGGTGATCCGAAGTTAAATCGCATTATTTGTGGCAATTTGCAACAGAGACTGAAATAAAGATGAACTGTGGGTGCACAATCTACACGACTCACAAAAAGTTAGGGATATTTGTTTTTTAGGCGAAATGTCAGGATAAACTAAAAAAGGAACTCTAACTTTTTCAGGGGAACTTAATGTGATCTTCTCTAAACTTTTGAATGCATGTGTCCAACTGTTCAATGTTTCAATACTTTTTGCACAACTTGATGTGCACACCAGGTGTTTGTTCCATGAATCAGCCAGTAAATTTTGAGGTTCAATTAGAATTGGTATTAAACAGTCCTCCACATTATGCTGTTCAAATTTTGAGACCAAGACAAAACCTTTCAATTGATCAACAGTGCCTCGCCATTGCGAGGCTTCGAGCAGGATGTTTTTAGATGGAAGTGGCCACTGAGCTTAGAGTGTCACAAAGTTTCATCACCAAGTTGTAACAGAGAGACTTGCAGAGTCACAGAAATCATAGAAGTGGACTTCTATTGGCTACATCCCGCACTGATGATCTCTTCATTGTGAACAATGCCCTTTGAAACCCAATGATGAATGCAACACAACTCCAGGCACATTTAAGGCTAGTGAGAGGCACCCAACTGCCACACCAAACCATTTGAAACCGTTTACATCAACATGCTCTGCGTGCTAGACGACCTGTAAGGGTACCTGGTATCAGTCGCCATGTAGAGTCCCGTAACTCTGTACTCTAGAACCTCATTGACTTGAGGGCCGCCTTTCAAGAAAAGTGAGAAGTCATGCCTCAGCAGTCAATAACTCCACTTGTTTACCAGCATGAGACCTCAGGGTCAAGATGTAATTGATGCTCAAGGCCACATGCCAAGTTATTGAGACTGACATTTTTTGTTGGGGTATACCCTCTGCTGTTCGCTTTTGTTTCAATAAATTGTTTGAGATAAGGAAATCACCATTGCATGCGTCTACTTAAATGCCCAACTTTCATGATAAAATATCACTGTAGCGTGAGCTTTTTTACGTTTTCCATAAATTTTGACCGAAATCCAAATATCCATAGCTTTTTATGAGGTGTGTGTATGTGTGTGTATATATATATATATATTTTTTTTCAGCAAGTGTGAATAACAACAAAACTTTTTCTCCACTCATGGTTAGTGGTTGGGTGAAGCCGTTTATTATTGTCAATCTACTGTGTTTTCTCTTTTTACATAATAATGACAACCCAAAACATCCAAATGACTCTGAACAAAATTTCACATACCCTGGTGATTTTGGCCTGATAACATGCACAGAAGTTGACACAAATGGGTTTGAATGGCGCTACCACCAAAGGTAACATCCTCACCTGTGACCTGTTTGCTTGTAATCAGTGTGTGTGCATAAAAGCTGAGTGAGTTTCTGAGATCCAGACAGACTCTTGCATCTTTCATCAAGCCACTGACGTGCCTGAATTGTGAGTCATGGGAAAAGCAAAAGAATTGTCAACAGATCTATGGGAAAAGGTATTTGAACTGTATAAAACAGGAAAAGGATACAAAAAGATATCCAAGGAACTGATAATGCCAGTCAGCAGCGTTCAAACTGTGATTAACAAATGGAAAATCAGGGACTCTGTAAAAATAAAACCACAGTAAGGTAGACTAACCAAAAGTTTGGCCACAACTGCCAGGAAAATTGTTTGGAATGCAAATAAAAACCCACAAATAACATCAGCTGAAATACTGGACTCTCTGAAAACTAGCTGTGTGGCTGTCTGAAGATGTACAATAAGAAGGCACTTAAAGAAAAAAGAGTTGCATGGTTGATTCGCCACAAGAAATCCATTACTGTGCAAATTCCACATAGTACCTTGCCTACAATATGCAAAATAGCACAGAGACAAGCCTAAAAACTTCTGGAACAAGGTAATTTGAAGTGATGATACCAAAATTGAACTTTTTAGCCACAACCATAAACGCTACATTTGTAGAGAGGTCAACAAAGACTATGATGAAAGGAACACCATTCCTACTGTAAAGCACAGAGGTGAATCACTGATGTTTTGGTGTTATCATTTATGCTCTCTGAAAAAAGGCCAAGAACGCAAAATTCTGCTGGGGCATGTAAACTTTGAACACATGTGTGTGTGTGTGTATATATATATATATATACACTCACTGGCCACTTTATTAGGTACACCTGTCCAACTGTGTGTTAAGACTTAATTTCTAATCAGCCAATCACATGGCGGCAACTCAGTGCATTTAGGCATGTAGACATGGTCAAGACAATCTCCTGCAGTTCAAACCGAGCATCAGTATGGGGAAGAAAGGTGATTTGAGTGCCTTTGAACGTGGCATGATTGTTGGTGCCAGAAGGGCTGGTCTGAGTATTTCAGAAACTGCTGATCTACTGGGATTTTCACGCACAACCATCTCTAGGGTTTACAGAGAATGGTCCGAAAAAGAAAAAAAATCCAGTGAGTGGCAGTTCTGTGGCCGGAAATGCCTTGTTGATGCCAGAGGTCAGAGGAGAATGGGCATACTGGTTCTAGCTGATAGAAAGGCAACAGTGACTCAAATTGCCACCCGTTACAACCAAGGTAGGCAGAAGAGCATCTCTGAACGCACAGTGCGTCGAACTTTGAGGCAGATGGGCTACAGCAGCAGAAGACCACACTGGGTACCACTCCTCTCAGCTAAGAACAGGAAACTGAGGCTACAATTTGCACAAGCTCATCGAAATTGGACAGTAGAAGATTGGAAAAACGTTGCCTGGTCTGATGAGTCTCGATTTCTGCTGCGACATTCGGATGGTAGGGTCAGAATTTGGCGTAAACAACATGAAAGCATGGATCCATCCTGCCTTGTATCAACGGTTCAGGCTGGTGGTGGTGGTGTCATGGTGTGGGGAATTTTTTCTTGGCACTCTTTGGGCCCCTTGGTACCAATTGAGCATCATTGCAACGCCACAGCCTACCTGAGTATTGTTGCTGACCATGTCCATCCCTTTATGACCACAATGTACCCAACATCTGATGGCTACTTTCAGCAGGATAATGCGCCATGTCATAAAGCTCGAATCATCTCAGATTGGTTTCTTGAACATGACAATGAGTTCACTGTACTCAAATGGCCTCCTCAGTCACCAGATCTCAATCCAATAGAGCATCTTTGGGATGTGGTGGAACGGGAGATTCGCATCAGGGATGTGCAGCCGACAAATCTGCGCCAACTGTGTGATGCCATCATGTCAATATGGTCCAAAATCTCTGAGGAATGCTTCCAGCACCTTGTTGAATCTCTGCCACGAAGAATTGAGGCAGTTCTGAAGGCAAAAGGGGGTCCAACCCCTTACTAGCATGGTGTACCTAATAAAGTGGCCAGTGAGTGTATATACACACATGCACATACATACATCTTTACACTATTGTAATATATACAAAATGCAGTATATGATGATTGGTGACTTAAGCGTCAAATTATTTTGTGGCCAAAGGTTGAAAATGATAGAGATCCAGGCTGCACCTAGGTACATGTAGACAGCGCTGTTCCTGAACGTGAATGTTATGCATCACGAGTTCAAACTTTTTGAAGATGATCCCAAACACATCTCTAGTGATGCATCTGTTTTTGTAAATACTTGTGCCTCCATGTTAGTATTGGAACATTGACTTCTAATTCTGTGTTGTGTACTTCCTCTGTTATTCTTCCTAAAATGCATGAATTGACATTCTCAAAATAATCTCCCTGTTAATTTCTATGTAAATATGACTTCCTGTTCGAATATTGAGGCTTTTAACCTTTTCAGGTTTCCAAAAGCCCTAAGCAGTTAAAAGTAGTGATAGGTCTATTCTTCAGGCATTTTCTATTTGGAAGACGCTTTATACTGTATAATACAGTTGTGGCCAAAAGTATTGACACCCCTGCAATTCTGTCAGATAATACTCAGTTTCTTCCTGAAAATGATTGCAAACACAAATTCTTTGGTATTATTATCTTCATTTAATTTGTCTTAAATGAAAAAACACAAAAAGAATTGTCCTAAAGCCAAATTGGATATAATTCCACACCAAACATAAAAAAGATGGTGGACAAAAATATTGGCACTGTTCGAAAAATCATGCGATGCTTCTCTAATTTGTGTAATTAACAGCACCTGTAACTTACCTGTGGCACCTAACAGGTGTTGGCAATAACTAAATCACACTTGCAGCCAGTTGACATGGATTAAAGTTGACTCAACCTCTGTCCTGTGTCCTTGTGTGTACCACATTGAGCATGGAGAAAAGAAAGAAGACCAAAGAACTGTCTGAGGACTTGAGAAACCAAATTGTGAGGAAGCATGAGCAATCTCAACGCTACAAGTCCATCTCCAAAGACCTGAATGTTCCTGTGTCTACCGTGCACAGTGTCTTCAAGAAGTTTAAAGCCCATGGCACTGTGGCTAACCTCCCTAGATGTGGACGGAAAAGAAAAATTGACAAGAGATTTCAACGCAAGATTGTGCGGATGTTGGATAAAGAACCTCGACTAACATCCAAACAAGTTCAAGCTGCCCTCCAGTCCGAGGGTACAACAGTGTCAACCCGTACTATCCATCGGCGTCTGAATGAAAAGGGACTGTATGGTAGGAGACCCAGGAAGACCACACTTCTTACCCCGAGACATAAAAAAGCCAGGCTGGAGTTTGCCAAAACTTACCTGAAAAAGCCTAAAACGTTTTGGAAGAATGTTCTCTGGTCAGATGAGTCAAAAGTAGAGCTTTTTGGGCAAAGGCATCAGCATAGAGTTTACAGGAGAAAAAAAGAGGCATTCAAAGAAAAAAAGACGGTCCCTACAGTCAAACATGGTGGAGGTTCCCTGATGTTTTGGGGTTGCTTTGCTGCCTCTGGCACTGGACTGCTTGACCGTGTGCATGGCATATGAAGTCTGAAGACTACCAACAAATTTTGCAGCATAATGTAGGACCCAGGGTCTCCCTCAGAGGTCATGGGTCTTCCAGCAGGACAATGACCCAAAACACACTTCAAAAAGCACTAGAAAATGGTTTGAGAGAAAGCACTGGAAACCTCTAAGGTGGCCAGCAATGAGTCCAGACCTGAATCCCATAGAACACCTGTGGAGAGATCTAAAAATGGCAGTTTGGAGAAGGCACCCTTCAAATATCAGGGACCTGGAGCAGTTTGCCAAAGAAGAATGGTCTAACATTCCAGCAGAGCATTGTAAGAAAGTCATTGATGGTTACTGGAAGCGGTTGGTTGCAGTTATTTTGGCTAAAGGTTGTGCAACCAAGTATTAGGCTGAGGGAGCCAATACTTTTGTCTGGCCCATTTTTGGAGTTTTGTGTGAAATGATCAATGTTTTGCTTTTTGCTTCATTCTCTTTTGTGTTTTTTCATTTAAGACAAATTAAATGAAGATAATAATACCAAAGAATTTGTGTTTGCAATCATTTTCAGGAAGAAACTGAGTATTATCTGACAGAATTGTAGGGGTGTCAATACTTTTGGCCACAACTGTAGAAGTCAATGGGAAGGCAAAAAAGGCTGGAAAATGCATGAGTATTTGTTGATCATTCATTCATTAATGGACTTAAATAAACCTTGTACATTGCCCCCTAAAAAGGAACAAAAGAGCTAAAAAAAAGGCCTAAAATTATGTGCAAAAACATCGGAAAAAAGTTTTCAATCCTCTTAAGTCAACACTCAGCTCCTGAAAAAAAACTTGCAAAAAAATGCCTCATAAGAAAAAATGCCGGCATTTCCAGAAGTGGTTTCCGTTTGATCAACCTTGTCATTTTCGCTTGCCTGGGTAAACATTATGCGTACATACTTTAAGATGTTTCAGTAAATAATCAGAGCCCAACATAATTTAATAAGCCATAGAGACAATTCCCTATATAAGCCTCTATAGGCTTGTTGTGAGCTGTACGGAAGCACAACATACGTACCAGGTTTAAATTCTTTCCCAGAATAAAAGTAAACAGCCAAAAGGATCCCGATCAGGAAAACCAGTGCCTTGCTCAAGAATGCCATGATATTATGTCCAGAAACTTAATGTGGATAAGCTTGTATTCACGGAGTGCTGCAGCTTTGAGTCTAATCTGTTGGCAGGGTGGGGTGTGGATGGGGCTAACTTCAATGCATATGAGGAAAGGCAGGTCCAAAGGCTGTGATTCTGTCCCCTTTAGCACAGTGCTTTCCTTGATTTCTTAAGCATGTTGATCACGTGTGTTTTTTTTCTGTTGTAAAGCTTTGCCTTTTTTATTTCTGACATTGTTATATTGGATAACAGACAAACCTTTTGTATGCCCCTTTTATGACTACAATTTATTTTATGCAGACCCTTAGAGTATAATCACAATGAACAGATAATGAAAATTTGTCAGGATACATCTCCCTTTCAGTAAAGTGTCTTTTATTGTATTATTTTAATGGCAAAGAGTATGAGATTTTAGCCATATGCTGCATAAAAAATCTGCGAAGAAATTGACCTGTAGCAAATTAATTTATTTAGCTGATTTTCACTGCAAATTTCACACTTTACATTCCATGGCATGAATCCTCAGCAGATCTACAGGAAAATCTACTGGCAGCTTGTGGAGTTTACTACATATTTGTCATGCATTTGTGGCAACCCATGTGGATATACATTTAAAGTTAAAGGGCCTCTGTTAGCACAGAATGACTGTTCAAAACAAGTACAGGTGCTCGGTGCATCACCTCAGCTTGGCAGAGCTTCCTCACAGTCCCCTATTCCCCTGATGTGCTCCCAGCTGGTTTTTACAAGTGGTCTGGCATACTTCCATGTGATTATAAACCTCAAAAAGAATAATCTCGGGTTCAAAAATTCAAATAGTGTACCAGAAAGCACCAAGGGAAGAACCCCTAAAATATAACTTTTAAGTCAAAGATTAAAAAGACACATATATGTGAAATCACTAAGTACCAGGGGGTCCAACATCAATCAAATATCGAACATAATCCTTTTTCAGAATCTGTATATATCAGAGGGGCAATAGGCTATAATGCCCTAATACACCTTAACCCCTTCACTACCAAGGGTGGTTTGCACTTTAACTACCGGGCCAATTTTTACAATTCTGACCACTGTACCTTTATGAGGTCATAACTCTGGAACGCTTCCATGGATCCCGGTGATTCTGACATTGTTTTCTCGTGACATATTGTACTTCATGTTAGTGGTAAAATTGCATTCAAATAACTTGCATTTATTTGTGAAAAAAACGGAAATTTGGCGAAAATTTTGAAAATTTCGCAATTTTCCAACTTTGAATTTTTATGCCCTTAAATCACAGCAATACGGCACAAAAAAACTTAATACATAACATTTCCCACATGCTTACTTTACATCAGCACAATTTTGGAACCAAAATTTTTTTTTGTTAGGAAGTTATAAGGGTTAAAAATTGACCAGCGATTTCTCATTTTTGCAACACCATTTTATTTTTAGGGACCACTTCACATTTGAAGCCACTTTGAGGGGTCTATATGATAGAAAATACCCAAAAGTGACACCATTCTAAAAACTGCACCCCTTAAGATGCTTAAAACCACATTCAAGAAGTTTATTAACCCTTTAGGTGCGTCACAGGAATTTTTTGAATATTAAAAAAAATGAACATTTAACTTTTTTTCACAAAAAAAATACTTCAGGTTCAATTTTCTTTATTTTACCAAGGGTAACAGGAGAAATTGGACTGCAAAAGTTATTGTGCAATTTGTCCTGAGTACGCTGATACCTGATATGTGGGGGGGAACCACTGTTTCGGCGCATGGCAGACCTCAGTAGGGAAGGAGCGCCGTTTGACTTTTTCAATGCAAAATTGGCTGGAAATCAGATCGGACGCCATGTCGCGTTTGGAGAGCCCCTGATGTACCTAAACAGTGGAAACCCCCCAAGTGACCCCATTTTGGAAACTAGACCCCCCAAGGAACTTATCTAGATATGTGGTGAGAACTTTGAACCCACAAGGGCTTCACAGAAGTTTATAACGTACAGCGGTACAATTAAAAAATCATATTTTTTCCACAAAAATGATCTTTTCACCCCCAATTTTTATTTTTCCAAGGGTAACAGGACCCTAAAAGTTATTGTGCAATTTGTCCTGAGTACGCTGATACCCCATATGTGGGTGTAAATGACTATTTGGGCACATAGCAGAGCTCGGAAGGGAAGCAGCGCCATTTGACGTTTTTGGGTAGATTTGAGATCGGACACCATGTCGCGATTGGAAAACCCCTGATGTACCAAAACAGTGGAAACCCCCCACAAATGACACCATTTTGGAATCTAGACCCCCCAAGGAACTTATCTAGATGTGTGGTGAGAACTTTGAACCCCCAAGGGCTTCACAGAAGTTTATAACGTACAGCAGTACAATTAAAAAATCATATTTTTTCCACAAAAATGATCTTTTCACCCTCAATTCTTATTTTTCCAAAAGTAACAGGACCCCAAAAGATATTGTGCAATTTATCCTGAGTACGCTGATACCCCACATGTGGGGGTAAACCACTATTTGGGCGCATGGCAGAGCTCGGAAGGGAAGCAGCGCCATTTGACGTTTTTGGCTAGATTTGAGGTCGGACACCATGTCGCGATTGGAAAGCCCCTGATGTACCAAAACAGTAGAAACCCCCCACAAATGACACCATTTTGGAAACTAGACCCCCCAAGGAACTTATCTAGATGTGTGGTGAGCACTTTGAACCCCCCAGTGCTTCACTGAAGTTTATAACGTCCGGGCGTGAAAATAAAAAAATCGTATTTTTTCCACGAACATCTTTTAGTCCCCATTTTTTTATTTTCCCAAGGGTAACGAGAAATTGGACCCCAAAAGTTGTTGTCCAATTTGTCCTGAGTACGCTGACACCCCATATGTGGGAGAAAACTACTGTATGGGGACACGTCGGGGCTCGGAAGGGAAGTAGTGTCGTTTTGGAATGCAGACTTTGATGGAATGGTCTGTGGGTGTCATGTTGCCTTTGGAGAGCCCCTAATGTACCTAAACAGTGGAAACCCCCCACAAATGATCCCATTTTGGAAACTAGACCCCCTGAGGAACTTATCTAGATGTGTGGTGAGCACTTTGAACCCCCAAGGGCTTCACAGAAGTTTATAATGCCCAGGCATGAAAATAAAAAAATCGTATTTTTTCCACAAACATGATCAATTAGTCCCCAATTTTTTTATTTTCCCAAGGGTAACAGGAGAAATTGGACCCCAAAAGTTGTTGTCCAATTTGTCCTGAGTACGCTGATACCTCATATGTGGGAGAAAACTACTGTATGGGCACACGTCGGGGTTCGGAAGGGAAGTAGTGACGTTTTGGAATGCAGACTTTGATGGATTGGTCTGCGGGTGTCATGTGCGTTTGGAGAGCCCCTGATGTACCTAAACTATTGAAACTCCCCACAAGTGACCCCATTTTGGAAACTAGACCCCCCACGGAGCTTATCTAGAAGTGTGGAGAGCACTTTGAACCCCCAAGTGCTTCACAGAAGTTTATAAGGCCTGGGCGTGAAAATTGAAAAAACATTTTTTCCCGCAAAATTATATTTTTGCCCCCAATTTTTTATTTTCCTAAGGGTAACAGGAGAAATTGGACCCCAAAAGTTGTTTTGTAATTTGTCCTGAGTAGGCTGATACCCTACATGTGGGGGTAAAACACTGTTTGGGCGCATGGCAGAGCTTGGAAGGGAAGGAGCACCATTTGACTTTTTCAACGCAGAATTGGCTGGAATTGAGATCAGACGCCATGTTGCCTTTGGAGAGCACCTGATGTGCCCAAACAGTGGAAACCCCCCAATTATAACTCCAACCCTAACCTCAACACACCCCTAACCCTAATCTGAGCCCTAGCCCTAACCCTAGCCCTAACCCTAGCCCTAACCCTAGCGGGAAAATGGAAATAAATACATTTTCTTTTAGTTTTATTATTTTTCCCTAACTAAGGGGGTGATAACGGGGGGTTTGATTTACGATTTATGGCGGTTTTTATGTTTGGTGGCTGTCGCACGCTAAAAGATGCTTTTTATTGTAAAAATAGTTTTTGCATCACCACATATTGAGAGCTATAATTTTTCCATATTTTGACCCACCGAGTCATGTGAGGTCTTATTTTTTGCGGGACGAGTTGACGTTTTTATTGGTACCATTTTCGGGCACGTGACATTTTTTGATCGCTTTTTATTTCGATTTTTGGGACACAGAATGAACAAAAACCAGCGTTTCATGAATTTCTTTTGGGGGGGTGCGTTTACACAGTTCCGCGTGCGGTAAAATTGATAAAGCAGTTTTATTCTTCGGGTCAGTACGGTTACAGCGATACCTCATTTAGGTCGTTTTTTTATGTTTTGTCGTTTTTTTGCAATGAAAACAATTTTATATAAAAAATAATTATTTTTGTTTCGCTTTATTCTGCGAGCTATAAATTTTTTATTTTTTTGCGGATGATGCTGTATGGTGGCTCGTTTTTTGCGGGACAAGATGACGTTTTCAGCGGTACCATGGATATTTATATGCGTCTTTTTGATCGCGCGTTATTGCACTTTTTGTTCGGTGGTATGATAATAAATCATTTTTTGCTTTGTTTTTATTTTTATTTTTTAAGGGGTTCGCTAAAGGGGTTAACTAATGGGACAGTTTTATAGGGCAGGTCATTACGGACGCGGCGATACCAAATATGTGTACTTTTATTGTTTTTGTTTTTTTTTATTTTGAAAAAATGGATTTATTGGGGAATATTTTTTTTTTTTTTTTTACTAATTTATTTAGCGATTTTTTTAAAATTATTTTTAACACTTTTTTTTTTTTACTTTATTACCTTGTCCCAGGTGGGACATCACTGTCCTGTGACAGATCGCTGATCTGTCACATCACAGGAAGCCAGCTTCCTTAGGCCCCTGAAGGTCCCCGTCGCCATCTTTTATTCGGGGGCCTGGAGGAAAGGAGCCCCCCGCAGCAGCGCTGCACATTGCGCTGCCGTGGGGGGCTCAGGGAAGCACGGAGGGAGCCCCCTCCCTGCCGATGCTTCCCTTTAACCCCCGGTACACCGCGATTGCGTTTGATCGCGGTGTGCAAGTGGTTAACGTGTCGGGGGCGGTCCGTGACCGCCCCTGACACATTGTGCCGGGTGTCAGCTATGATAATTAGCTGACACTCGGCCGCGATCAGCGGTGCTCACCACGTAGGCGCCGCTGATCACGATGACGTAATATTCCGTCCATGGTAATTAGGTCCATGGTCACATGGACAGAATATTACGTCAATTGTAGGTAAGGGGTTAATACAGTCCTTCCTGACTGCGGAGGTTGGCACCCTAGTTGTAGACGACATGGCGCCCCCGCTCAACGTCGGCGTCCCTAATAACGCCCTAGACCACCCTGCATATACAAAAAAGGACACAAAAAAGAAACCACACTCACACCTATGATACCAAAAAACAATAAAAAAAAGTGCTATAGTGCTGTAAACTTATCTCGTAGTATGAGTACCCAAGAGGTAGAATCTTATCTCGAAGTCAAAAAATGTGTATAAAATTGCAGCTTAATAAGACTTATCTCGTAGTCAAAAAATACTGTCAGCTGCTAATATGAAGATAAAGGGTAAATACCCCATTCAAAAAAACCGTCTTACAGAGAAATATAGTGAAAGAACAGTAATAATCTCATAATATAAATACCCCCATAATAGAATCTTATCTCGGAGTCACAATAAGGGTATATAAAAAAATGCAGCTTAATGACACCTATCTCGTAGTCAAAGCAAATACTGAAAGCTGCTACTCGGTAAGTCAATAGGTATATACCCCAAGAAAAATTGAATATAATAAACAGCACCTATAGACAGTGTCCAAAAATTCGGGACACCCTGCAGAAGCACAATGCACATAGATTGACGGACATAAAAAATTCCACGTGGTATACAGTATATGACATAGATTGAAGATCAAGGAGCGATACTCATGTAGCAAGAGGTTGTATCCACCTCGCCAGATGATGACTGGCACAAAAATTGCTCACAGAGATTACATAAGATATACACTCCCCCATGTACGACCGTCATCAATGGCTGATAAGTATTTTTCTTTTACACACTGCACGTGACAGACCATATGATTGAGCCTGACTTGAGAAAATTGGGCAGCCTTATGAGATGGCATTCTATTGAGAATTAAATGTGGTACATGGGGGAGTGTATATTTTATGTAATCTCTGTGATCAATTTTTGTGCCAGTCATCATCTGGCGAGGTGGATATAACCTCTTGCTACATGAGTATCGCTCCTTGATCTTCATTCTATGTCATATACTGTATACCACATATGGAATTTTTTCTGTCCGTCAATCTATGTGCATTGTGTTTCTGCAGGGTGTCCTGAATTTTTGGACACTGTCTATAGGTGCTGTTTATTCAATTTTTCTTGGGGTGTATACCTATTGACTTACCGAGTAGCAGCTTTCTATATTTGTTTTGACTACGAGATAGGTGTCATTAAGCTGCATTTTGTTATATACCCTTATTGTGACTTTGAGATAAGATTCTATTATGGGTGTATTTATATTATGAGATTATTATTGTTCTTTCCCTATATTTCTCTGTAAGACGTTTTTTTTGAATGGGGTATTTTTACCCTTTATCTTCATATTAGCAGCTGTCAGTATTTTTTGACTACGAGATAAGTCTTATTAAGCTGCAATTTTATACACCTTTTTTGACTTCGAGATAAGATTCTACCTCTTGGGTACTCATACTACGAGATAAGTTTACAGCACTATAGCACTTTTTTATTGTTTTTTTTCGGTATCATAGGTGTGAGTGTGGTTTCTTTTTTGTGTCCTTTTTTGTATATG
Source organism: Dendrobates tinctorius (assembly GCF_039654945.1). Lineage (NCBI taxonomy): Eukaryota > Metazoa > Chordata > Amphibia > Anura > Dendrobatidae > Dendrobates > Dendrobates tinctorius. The sequence goes on along the minus strand of NW_027361766.1, from coordinate 17,101,907 downwards.
CAGGGTGGTCTAGGGCGTTATTAGGGACGCCGACGTTGAGCGGTGGCGCCATGTCGTCTACAACTAGGGTGCCAACCTCCGCAGTCAGGAAGGGCTGTATTAGGGTGTATTAGGTCATTATAGCCTATTGCCCCTCTGACATATACAGAATCTGAAAAAGGATTATGTTCGATATTTGATTGATGTTGGACCCCCTGGTACTTAGTGATTTCACATATATGTGTCTTTTTAATCATTGAATTAAAAGTTATATTTGAGGGGTTCTTTCCTTGGTGCTTTCTGACATACTTCCATGTGATTATCTTCCTAGGCCTATATTAAGGCCCACCAAGAAACACATTTGTGTCTTGTTATTAAGACTCTTAGTTTTACTGCACCACTACCTGCTCCATAACTGCTTTTCCGTGTCCTGTCTGGCTTTGTCCCCCAGTGCTTATAATCCTTGCTCCATATGTGCCTTTTTGCTACTGCATCATCAACCAGGATGCATGCATGCCCACACAAACCTGAGCTTAGATGATCCACCTCACTAACCCCATTGCATATATAAATACACCTTCCCACCTGATTATTTTCCCACAATCTCCACTCCCTCGTTGATTGACAGCTCTGGCTTCATAGAAGCAGAGAAGGGGCGGAGATAGAGGGGAAACCAAGCAGGTGGGAATGAGTATTTAACCCCTGCCGCCGCCACCCATCCACAGCCACTGCCAGACTAAGGTAAGGTACATCTGAACTAAAAATGCACCCCCCACTTTCTTCAAACCTCAAAAATTTTGGAGGAAAAAAGTGTCTTTTCCGAAAAATACGGTATAATGGGGTTTCCATATAAATCTGAGTGACGAAATCCACAAGGGAGCCACTGACTTATGAGGTAGCAGAGTTAAGGTACTGTCACACTTAACGATGTACCAGCGATCCCAACCACCGATATGACATGGTCAGGATCGCTGGTACATCGCTAAGTGGTCGCTAGTGAGCTGCCACACAGGCAGATCTCACCAGCGACATAGCTGGGGACGGGGGTTGCTACTTACCTGTCACACTAGGCGATCCTGCGTCCTCCCGCCCGCGTCCACGCTCGTCGCTCGTCTTTCCACAGGAAGCGCCGCAGGAAGCTGACGACGAGAAGCGGTCCTGAACGTTCTCGCGCGATCAGCGATAACGAGCGGGGGAGCGGGTCGTAGGTATCAGACACAGCGATGTCGCTAGCAATATCGCTATAACGTCACAAGTTATAGCGATATTGCTAGCGATATCGCTTAGTGTTACAGTACCTTTACTCTTGACTCCGTCTGGCCTGTGTTCAGTGATCTTCTTTTCAAAAGTGCACAAAACTCTGGCGGACCGCACTTTATGCTCGCCTAAAAAGACAGACGCCACCAGATCATAGGCCAGACAGCATCCAAAGTGCTTCCATCTGCCTCATTATAGTGAAGCTTCTGCCAGGTATTTCGTCTGAATCGTGTATTTCAGAGATTTACACAGAAAGCCTAGTGGGAGTGCTCAGCGTAGGGCACAGGATAAATGTAAACCGAACCTTACTTTGATGTTTGGCAGGCAAAATGAACACATCAACGGCAGGTGAAGACTACCATTTATTTTTTCACGCCATTCTTTGTGCGTTATAAGTGATAAGACGGCTTTATTTCTCGGGTCGGTGTCATTACAGAGATACCAGATTTATATTGGGTTTTTATGTTTGGCCTCTGTCACACACTAAAAGATGCTTTTTATTGCGCATCACCATATTTATATAGCTATAATTTTTCTATATTTCAACTGACAGTCAAGTGACAGCTTATTTTTTTTGGTACAATTTTTGGGCAGATGACATTTTTTGATATCTTACTATTCCGAATTTTGGAAGGCAGAATGAACAAAAACCAACAATTCAGGAAAATAAATTTTTATTTGGCGTGTAGTAAAATTGATAGGGCAGCTTTATTCATTGGGTCAGTATGATTACAGCGATACCACACCTATATAGTTTTCTTTAGGTTTTGATGCTTTTACACAATAAAAACTATTTTATAGAAAAAAAAAATTTGCATCACTTTATTCTGAAAGCTATAACTTTTATTATTCCATTGATTGAGCTGTATGGTGGTTTGTTTTTTTGCAGAACAAGATGGTGTTTTTAGAGATTCAACTTTTTTTATTTACATTCGTCTTTTTAATCGCATTTTATTCCACTTTTTGTTCGGCGGTATGATGATAAAGCAAAGTTTTTGCCATTATTATTATTATTATTATTATTTCTTTTAACAGTGTTCACTGAAGGGCTTAACTAGTGGGACTGTTTTATAGGTTAGGTCGTTCCGGACGCGCCAGTACCAAATATGTGTACTTTTTTTGTATATTTTTGCTTTTACATAAATAAACATTTTTATTAGATTCATATTTTTTCTTATTCTTTATTTTATTTTATTTCATTTATATTTTTACAATTTTTAATAACTTTTTCTTACTTTTTTGCATTGTCCCAGGATGGGAAATCGACTTTTCCCTGCCATGATCGCTGATCTGATATTCTTTAATGCGTTTGCATTGCAGGGCATTAAATCAGCATCTCTCACACAGCAGAAGGTTACCGGCCACTGTCCCTGGGAGACGCAACGGCTATCTTTCGGCCCTAGGTCACCATGGACCGCGTTGTGCCGATTGGAGCAGAGCGGGAGTGCCTTCTGCTAATCCCCTTGATATTGTTGTCACTATTGACAGTGGCATCAGAGGGGTTAAACATCTGTAATTGATGCTAGCACTGTTAATGGGCATTGCTTCAGGGTGTTGGCTCTCATTGAACTAACACTGGCATTTGATTGCGGCAGCGCTCAGAATAAGCCCGCACGATCATCACGCCGCATATACGGCAGTTTGTGGGAACGCAGCTCCTGCAGTGCTGTGTATATACAGTGAATTTTGTGAAAGGATTAAAAACCACTCCCCTCAAATACTTTAAAACTGTTGTTGGGAAATGGTTTAACCCTTCAGTTGTTACACAGGAATTAATGCAAAGTGGAATTACATTTTTTTCTTTCTAATTAATGTTACATCTTTTTTTTTTTTTTAATTTTGGCAATTATATTTTATGCCACGATCTTTTTCTAACCCCTTTACCCCCAAGGGTGGTTTGCATGTTAATGACCAGGCCAATTTTTACAATTCTGACCACTGTATATTTATGAGGTAATAACCCTGGAACACTTCCATGGATCCTGGTGATTCTGACACTGTTTTCTCGTGACATATTGTACTTCATGTTAGTGGTAAAATTTCTTTGATATGACTTGCGTTTATTTGTGAAAAAAACGGAAACTTGGCAAAAATGTTGCCATTTTTCAAATTTGAATTTTCATGCCCTTAAATCACAGAGCTATGGCACACAAAATACTTAATAAGTAGCATTTTCCACATGTCTACTTTACATCAGCTCAATTTTGGTACCATTTTTTTTTTGTTAGAAAGTTATAAGGGTTAAAAGTTAACCAGCGATTTCTCATTTTTACAGAACCATTTTTTTTAGGGACCACATCACATTTGAAGTCACTTTGAGGGGTCTATATAATAGAAAATACCCAATTGATACCATTCTAAAAACTGCACCCCTCAAGGTGCTCAAAACCACATTCAAGAAGTTTATTAACCCTTCAGGTGCTTCACAGGAATTTTTTGAATGTTTAAAAAAATGAACATTTACGGTAACTCTTTTCACAAAAAAAATATTTCAGGTACAATTTTTTTTTATTTTTGCAAGGGTAACAGGAGAAATTGGACCCCAAAAGTTATTGTGCAATTTGTCCTGAGTACGCTGATACCACATATGTGGGGGGAACCACTGTTTTGGCTCATGGCAGAGCTCGGAAGGGAAGGAGCGCTGTTTGACTTTTTCAACGCAATATTGGCTGGAATTGAGATCGGACGCCATGTCACGTTTGTGCCAAAACAGTGGAAACCCCCCAATTCTAACTCCAACCCTAACCCCAACACACCCCTAATCCCATCCCTAGCCCTAACCCTAATGGGAAAATGGAAATAATTACATTTTTTAAAATTTTATTATTTTTCCCTTACTATGGGGGTGATAAAGGGATGGGGGTTTGATTTACTATTCATAGCAGGTTTTTATGTTTGGCAGCTGTCACACGCTAAAAGACGCATTTTATTGCAAAAAATAGTTTTTGTATCTCACCACATTTTGAGAGCTATAATTTTTCCATATTTTGGCCCACAGAGTCACTTGAGGTCTTATTTTTTGCGGGATGAGTTGACATTTTTATTGGTACCATTTTCGGGCGCATTACTTTTTTGATCGCTTTTTATTACGATTTTTGGGAGGCACAATGAACAAAAACCAGCATTTCAGGAATTTCTTTGGGGGGGGCATTTATACCGTTCCGAGTGTGGTAAAATTGATAAAGCAGTTTTATTTTTCAGGCCAGTATGATTACAGCGATGCCTCATTTATATCATTTTTTTATGTTTTGCCGCTTTTATACAATAAAAACAATTTTATATAAAAAATAATTTTGCATCGCTTTATTCGGCAAGCTATTTTATTTTTTCGCTGATGTATGGTGGCTCGTTTTTTGCGGGACAAGATGACGTTGTCAGCGGTACCATGTTTATTTATATCCGTCTTTTTGATCGTGTGTTATTACACTTTTGGTTTGGCGGTATGATGATAAAGCATTGTTTTTCTGCATTTTTTTGAAGGGGTTCACTAAAGCGGATAACTAGTGGGACAGTTTTATAGGGCGGGTCATTACGGACGCGGTGATACTAAATGTGTACTTTTATTGTTTTTTGTGTTTTTTTACATAAAGAAATGTATTTATTGGGGAATGTTTTTTTTCTTTATTTAGGAGGTTTTTTAAAATTATTTTTACACAGTATATATATATTTTTGTACTTTTTTGCATTGTCCCAGGGTGGGACATTACTATGCAAAGTCAGATCGCTGATCTGACACTTTGCAGAGCACTGTGTCACATCAGCGATCTGACAGGCAGTGTAGGAGGCTTCTCGGCCCCTGCTCTCAGCAGACACTGAGAAGCCACCTCCCTGCAGGACCCGGAAGGACCCTGTGGCCTGCAGGGAGGAGGTCCTCGGAACAACGCGATCACATCGCGTTATGGGGGTCTCAGGGAAGTACGCAGGGAGCCCCCTCCCTGCACAATGCTTCCCTATGCAACCGGAACACTGCGATCATGTTTCATCACAGTGTGCCGGGTAGAGTTGAGCAAAACGGGTCGGTCAAATTGATAAGTCGCCGACTTTCGCTAAAGTCAGGTTTCGCCGATCGAAACCCGACCATAGCGTGAGGTCGGCCATGAGGTCACCAACCCGCACGCCAAATTCGTGTTTCCCATGATGCTTCCAGCGCCTTTTCTCAGCCAATCATCAAGGACGCACACTGTGGGCAATGCGATGACATCGGCAGCGGCCACCACCATCTTAGAGAAGGGCATTCGTGTGATTGGCTTGCTTTGTGTGGCGTCACAGTGGCTATAAAAGCCCTAACCACCGACCGCCATTTTACTTCTGCCGATCTTAGCATAGAGAGAGGTTGCTGCTGCTGATTCTCAATAGGGAGAGCGTTAGGCAACAAAGAAAAAAAAACTGCTTCTTCTAATAGCGATTTCAACTGTACAGTTAGTGTGCAGCGACAGGGGAGGATTTTTGTGTGTGCAGCAGCGCTGGTGGTTATTAGGCTGCCTTATAAGACTACCTGATAGCTGCATTGCTGTGTGCACACTGCTGTGCAGACTGCTTTTTTAAAAGCAAAAAACTTTTATTCTGATTTTCTGCACAGTTGCAGAGCGTTCATTTTTTCACACACCGTATAGAGGTGTACGCTCCTCACACACTACCGTGTACCAGCTGGTATCACGGACTTATACATGCTGTGTGTGACTCTGTAAAAAAATAGTCGGAGATTTTAAATTTTCCATACATACACCATATAGAGCTCTCCGCTTCTCAAACAGTATCGTATATCTGCTGCTTGTAGTGCGGTCAAATCTATACAGAGACAGCGTGTGTGTGTGAGACTCCGCCAATACATATACGGACATTTCAATTTTTCCATACACCGTATAGAGCTGTCCGCTTGTCAAACAGTATCGTATATCCGTTGTTTGATCACGGTCAAATCTATACAGAGACAGCGTGTGTGTGACTCCGTGAAAAAATAGACAGAGATTTAAAATTTTCCATACATACACCGTATAGAGCTGTCCGCTTGTCAAACAGTATCGTATATCTGCTGTATGATCATGGTCAAATCTATACAGAGACAGCGTGTGTGACTCCGTAAAAAAATAGACGGAGATTTAAAATTTTCCATACATGCACCATATACAGCTGTCCGCTTCTCAAACAGTATCGTATATCTGCTGTTTGGATTACGGTCCAATCTATACAGAGACAGTGCGTGTGTGTGTGAGTGCATAAATAAATAGACTTACATTTCCATTTTTCCATACACCGTATAGAGCTGTTCGATTCTCTAACAGTATCATATATCTGCTGTTGACTCCGTAAAAAAATATCTGTATCAGTATCATATATCTGCTGTTTGATTATGGTCAAACCTATACAGAGACAGCATGTGTGTGTGATTCCGTAAAAAAAATAGACGGAGATTTAAAAATTTCCATACATACACCATATAGAGCTGTACACTCCTCACACACTACCGTGTTGTGAGTTCATTTTTCGGTCCACCAGTTGTGAGTTCTCCTTCCAGGCTCCCTCTGGTGGTAACTGGAGGTAGTGAGGCTGATTTAATCAGTAGAAATCTGCCACCTGATAATGAGGATGACGATTGGACCTCAGGAATCTCAGACTGGATTTAAGACAGCCGATGCCCTAGTCTGGTGCTGGTGATTCCTTCTGGCTTGTCAGGTCCTGGTTTTCAGCTCTGTTCCAGTCATTTCAAGCTAAGTTTTTCTGCTAATGTTCACACTTGATTTTGTTGGTCTATTCAGTTTTTTGTGTGGTCAGCCAGCCCCGGCTGGGGCTGCGCTAATTTCCACTCTTATTTATCTGTATTTGCCATTTGCTTTTTGTCCCTTATTAGATTGGCCTCTTTTTGCTCTGTCTCAGAATATTTCAGAGTGCTGATATAGTGGGAGAAGTCTAGTGACTTCAGGGTTAATTTTGCTATCAGAAGTGTTGACTTTATTTTTGTAGGGTTTTTTGCAGATTGCAGACAGTGTCTTTCCTTTCCTATCCTTTCTAGTTAGTTTGGGCCCCATCATTTGCTGAGCCTATTTTCCTGCCTGTGTTTGTGCTTTCATCTTGTTTCACCGTCAATTCATGTGTGGGGGCTGTCTTTCCTTTGGGGTCTGCTCTGGGGCAGTTAGTTTTCCCCTTTTCTTGCTTCAGGCTTGTTTAGTCCTCCGGCTGTGACAAAGCATCTAGGACCATCGTAGGTATGCTCCACGGCTGCTGCTAGTTGTGTGGTTAGGATCAGGGATCTGCAATCTGCATAGTTACCAACCTCTCTGGTTTTCTGTGACTTAGCTTGTTTTGTTTTTTTCTCCTATTCATAACACTACCATGTACCGGCTGGTATCACGGACAAATACATGCTATCTGTGTGTGACTCCGTAAAAAAATAGACGGAGATTTTCATTTTTCCATACATACACCGTATAGAGCTGTCCGCTTCTGATACAGTACCGTATATCTGCTGGTTGGATTACGGTCAAATACATACTGGGAGAGCGACTATGACTAAGGAAATATATACGGAGATTTAAAATTTTACCTGCACATTATACAGCTATACGCTCCTCATACAGTACCAAATATCTGCTGGTATGTTTGTTACATTTTCACAAACATGAGGAAGTATGGTGGAAGAGGCTGTGAATGTGGGCGGGGGGGCAGCTGGTAGTGATGGTGGTGGTGGTGCATCTGCTGGTTATGCCAAAAGCACAATAGCATCTTTTAAGCAGGAGGTGTTGAGCCTGCGTCATCGTCTGGCACAAGAAGGCCTGTAAAGTTCCCTTTTCTGGGATTCTGGGAGTAGGAAAACCGCTTTTAAAGCAAAAGCATCAGGAACAGATTTTGGCTTACATTGCCGAAACAGCCACCAGTTCTATTGCCTCCTCTTCTGAACTTTCAAAACCTGCAAGCACTGAGTCGTCAGTGCAGGATTCTGGTCAGGAAAAACACCTTTCCTGGTATCCTTCACCCCCACCAAAAGTGAAGGATGCGGCAGCCCACACTTCAGATTACTCCATGGAGCTCTTTTCACATACCACGCCAGGGTTATCCAGTAAAATCCTGAATTTCCCAGTCCAAGATGAATCTGACATGGAGTGCACTGATGCACAGCCACTGCTAGATGATTCTGCTGGTACATTGACCCAAAGCACTACATTGCCCTCAGTCTACTGAGCCAGAATCTGACCCTGATGAAACTCAGGTGCCCCTTCCCGCATACTATACCACCTTACATGGTGACACAGAGGAAGGTGCAGATGAAATTAAAGAGGAGGTGATGGATGACCCAGTTGTTGACCCGGATTGGCATCCTTTGGGGGAAGAGGGTGCCGCTGGCAATAGCTCAGATGAGGAGAAGGATCCGCAGCAGGCATCGACATCACAGCAGTGGTTATCTGGCAGGCCCGTAGCTGTCCAAAAACGTGGAACAAAAAACAAAACAGGTGCAGGACAGCTTGGCCACACGGTCAAATTAACATAGCGTGCAAGCCCTGAAAATTTATACCATAGTGGGAAGAGTGCAGTGTGGCACTTCTTTGTCCAAAATCCTACTAATGAGGCAAAGGTTATTTGTAAGAAGTGCGGAAGGACCTTTAGCCGAGGGAAAAATCTCTGAAATTTGAATGCAACGAATTTGAATACCAGTTGCATGCTTAGACATTTAACCACCATGCACTTGCAAGCGTGGACGGACTTCAAAACCTCAGGTACCACATGTGCACCTGCTCCGACTGAAGGTAGCCAGCAACGCTTCATCGCTTCCCCCACTGTAAGACCACCGCCACCGGTAAGCACACCACCAGCAATAAATGTTGAGGTGTCGTCGCAAGGCCAAAGCAGTCAGGGAATCACAATGGTTTTGCAACGAAACACTGAATCTAGGCCATCAACACCATCACCAACCCCCTCTCAGTCCGTCTGGTCCACCGCTAGTTCTCCCATATGCAGCTCTCAAGTCCAGCACACCCTCTGAGTAGGACAAGAAAGTACTCATCTGCGTACACTGGCTTTGAACGCCTATATTGCCAAACTGATCTCATAAGAGATGATGCCCTTCCGTTTGGTTGAAAGCGAAGCTTTCCAAGAGCTCATGGCCTACACTGTCCCATGCTGTGACCTACCCAGTCGGCACTTCTTTTCTCGAAAAGCCATCCCTGCCCTCCACCTGCATGTGAAAGACCGCATTGTCCATGCACTCAAACAATCAGTGAGTGGAAACGTGCACCTCACAACAGATGCATGGTCGAGTAGGCATGGCCAGGGCTGTTATATGTCCATCATTGCGCACTGGGTTAATGTGGATGCAGGCTCCACAGGGGACAGCGGCAGTGGAACAGTGCTGCCTAGCCCACAGTATAGGAAACAGTTGGCTGTAGGCATTCGACCCTCCTCCTCCAGAAGCAAAAGCTCGTCTTTCAGTTGCATGAGCACTCTATCCATAGCTGCCAGTTTTGCACACGAGTTGTCCCACTATTGGACAGCTAGTGGTAAGCGGCAGCAGACTGTTTTAAAGATGATGTCTTTAGGCGACAACAGACACACCACGGAGGTACTACCTGCAGCGACAAACTGAGTCATGGCTGGGCAGTCTACATCTTGAGCCAGGCAAGGTAGTCAGTGATAACGGCCGGAATTTTGTGGCAGCCATAGCCCTTGCAAAACACACATACCTTGCCTGGCTCACACTTTGACCCGGGTGGTGCAGTGCTTCCTAAATAATTATCCGGAGTTAACAGCCCTGCTCCAAAAGGTGCAAAGACTGTGCTCGCACACTCCCGTACACTCCAGTCGTATGCAGAAGCTGCAGCGATTGCTCCACCTCCCCAAGCATCGCCTAATCATAGACGTTGCAACAAGGTGGAACTCCACCCTGCACATGGTTGAGAGGCTGTGCGAACAGAGGCAGGCTGTAATGCATTTGTAAGAGGATACATGGGCAGGCAGTTTGAGGGCAGACATGGAGTTGTCGGGTGTGCAGTGGTCAAAGCTGAAAGACCTCTGTAAAGTCCTTCAGTGTTTTGAGGAATACACATGGCTGGTAAGCGCAGACGATGCCATCATAAGCATGAGCATCCCACTTATGCGTCTGCTCATGCAAATTTTGACGCACATTAAGGATCAGTGTTATGAATGGGTCACCGAGGAGGAAAAGACTAAACAAGCTAAGTCACAGAAAACCAGAGAGGTTGGCAACTATGCAGACTGCAGATCCCTGATCCCAACCACAACAACCAGCAGCAGCCGTGGAGCGCACCCACGATGGTCCTAGACGCTTTGTCACAGCCGGAGGACTAAATAAGCCTAAAGCAAGAAAAGGGGAAAACTAACTGCCCCAGAGCAGACCCCAAAGGAAAGACAGCACCCTCACATGTATTGACGGTGAAACAAGATGAAAGCACAAACACAGGCAGGAAAATAGGCTGAGCAAATGATGGGGCCCAAACTAACTAGAAAGGATAGGAAAGGAAAGACACTGTCTGCAATCTGCCAAAAACCCTACAAAAATAATGTCCAACACTTCTGATAGCAAAATTAACCCTGAAGTCACTAGACTTCTCCCACTATATCAGCACTCTGAAATATTCTGAGACAGAGCAAAAAGAGGCCAATCTAATAAGGGACAAAAAAGCAAATTGGCAAATACAGACAAATAAGAGTGGAAATTCAGCACAGCCCCAGCCGGGGCTGGCTGACCATACGAAAAACTGAATAGACCAACAAAATCAAATGTGAACATTAGCAGAAAAACTTAGCTTGAAATGACTGGAACAGAGCTGAAAACCAGGACCTGAAAAGCCAGAAGGAATCACCAGCACCAGACTAGGGCGTCGGCTGTCTTAAATCCAGTCTGAGGTTCCTGAGGTCCAATCGTCATCCTCATTATCAGGTGGCAGATCTCTACTCATTAAATCAGCCTCACTACCTCCAGTTACCACCAGAGGGAGCCTGGAAGGAGAACTCACAACTGGTGGACCGGAAAATGAACTCACAACAGATCAGGCGTCTGCAGCGGAGGAGGAGGAAGAGGAGGGAAGCCTTGATGACAGTCAGCCATTGTCTGATCAGGGAACTGTCCTGGACGAGGTGGAGGAAGAAGAGGAGGAGGAGGATGAGGGGGATGATTATTTTGGGGAGGAGGATGCTTCTCTGGGGGCAAGAGAAAATGTTGGCATGGCAAGGTCAGGTACAGGGTTTGTGTGTGACAGGAGGGATGTGGATTTGCCAGAAAGTGCTCCTCCACCCACCACTGTCAGTGCGTCATTGACACCTGGAACATTGGCCCCACATGTGTGATTATGCCTTGCGGATCCTAAAAAGGGACCCCCGCATTGTCAAAATGATGAAGGATGACGACTACTGGTTGGCCAGCATCCTCGATCCACGCTATAAAGGCAAATTGCACAACATCATTCCACAGGAGAACCTAGAGATAATATTGGCTAACAATCAACTTTGGTGAACCGTTTGTTTGAGACATTCCCAGCACACAGTAGCGGTGCTGGTTCTCCCATGAGCCGAAGTGGGCAAAATGGAAGAGGTGTTCGTGGTGCACACAGCCGAAGTGACGTTGGAGACAGGGGTTTCATGACCATGTTGTGGACTGATTTCTCAAGTACCGCTCACATGACTGGTAATACTGCATCAATTGCAAGTGACAGGAGACAGCAGTTGTCAACTTTGGTTACAAACTACTTCTCCCATATCGATGTTCTCCCTCACAGGTCATTCCCCTTTGACTATTGGGCCTGTAATCTGGACACCTGGCCTGAATTGGCACAATATGCCTTACAGGAGCTTGCTTGCCCTGCTGCTAGTGTGCTATCTGAAAGAGTCTTCAGTGCTGCTGGATCAATCCTGACAGAAAAAAAGACCCGTCTGTCGGCCCAAAATGTTGATCCTTTTGGATAAATTATTAGGCTTATTGTGCGCTGCTGAGACCAAGATAAAGTCACCACATGAGAAACTTTTTAACTCTTTATTCCCAACGCGTTTCAAAGTGGAATATCACTTCTTCAGGGGATGTTCAAGGGTTAATGAAATGCAAAGGCAATTTACAAAGGTTCTCATTATTTAACAATTGTACTATCTTAATTTACTTTTATTTTCTAAATTTAAGATAGTACAATTGTTAAATAATGAGAACCTTTGTAAATTGCCTTTGCATTTCATTAACCCTTGAACTCTGACATCTGTTCCCTCATCACATGGGACTTTTTGGCACCCAAATTCAAATTTTGAATGTATTTAACCAGAGAAGGCTGTATCTATTCACTCTATGTCATCCCCTGAAGAAGAAGTGATATTCCACTTTGAAACGCGTTGGGAATAAAGAGTTAAAAAGTTTCTCATGTGGTGACTTTATCTTGGTCTCAGCAGCGCACAATAAGCCTAATAATTTATCCAAAAGGATCTTTATCTGTGGTCACGGACGTGAACCTCGGGCGTGCAGCAGGCTGACATTGATCTACATGCTTTAAACTATCTTGGAAAAGGTGAGTAGATTCCCTGAATTTATTTCATCTGTTACCCAGATAAGACCCTATTGCGCTCTTTCTCTCCTCAGTTTTATCTTGGCCCAAAATGTTGATGATTTAACCTTCATTAAAATGAACCATGCATTGGTTTCAAAGGATTTTGTCCCACCTTCCCCTGATGACTCATAGGTTGCCAGAAATTTGGCTCGCTTTTGTCCTCCTCTTCCTCGGACTTGTCAAATTCCTCCATTTGCAGCTGCTGAATGTACAGAATACACATCAACATATGCCATTTTTTAAACCTCCCTAACTGGGCTTCCCCCCCTTTCCCAAGGGCTGGGGTCACCACCTGGTGCACCCGGGCAAGTGCCGTTGCTCTGAACAGGTGGGTGGGCCCACTCATGGCCGATGGCACTGGCACAGGGCCCCTCATAGTACAATACAGTGTCTCTGACGGTGAGGGGGGCCCCCTCGCCGTCAGACACACCAGCGTACTATGAGGGGCCCTGTGCCAGTACCGTCGCCCACAAGTGAGCCCCCCCTGCTTGCTCATGGCCACAGCACTTGCAAGTTGCAATACTTACCTCTCCCTGCTCCACCAACTTTGCTTCCCCATTGACTTGCATTGGGTTTCATGTTTCAGTCAAACCCCCGACTTTTCACTATAGTCGGCCGATTTCGTTCGACTCGACTTTTGAGAAAGTCGGGTTTCATGAAACCCGACTCGACCCTAAAAAAGGTAAAGTCGCTCATCTCTAGTGCCGGGGGTTAATATGCCGGGAGCAGTCCATGACCGCTCCTGACACCCGGCTGCGATCAGTTGCACTGCCCCCGTGAGCGCAGCTGATCGCATATAACATACTATTCCGTCCATGGGCATTAAGTCCCAGGGCACATGGACGGAATGGTACGTCCAATGTCAGAAAGGGGTTAAAGGGTATCTGTCAGTAGGGTTAACCCTCCTAAATCGTCTATATTGGAGAGTAGTATAAATAAAAAACCTTGATATCGGTGATCTGAGATCTTAAGGCAGATTATTATTATGATTATTATGATCCTGTACAGCTATTGAGCTTTTATAGTAGTTTTTCCACATGTAAAAGTAAAACATTTAAGCATGTGAACATGTTTGGTAATTAGTGACCTACTCGCAACTAACTGTGATAATAAATGCTAGAATATTTAGCTGAATGCGTTAGAAAATTATAGAAAACTGTACTTACCTTCACAATTCTCCTTCATCTTTGCAATTCCTATCCTTAGGATGTGATGTACAGCTTTGGCAAAAATTAAGAGACCACAGCACAGTTTTATAAAAATCAGCTTCTCTACATGTCTGACAGCCATTCCATTCCAGTGTCAGTTGAATTCCAACTAGAGTACACCTCATTCTACTGTATTTAATGTGCTTCTGATTACGTGATCACCTGAACCAAATCTTATTTAATGAAGGAAAGTTTAACCCCTTCACTACCAAGGGTGGTTTGCACGTTAACTCCCGGGCCAATTTTTACAATTCTGACCACTGTACCTTTATGAGGTCATAACTCTGGAACGCTTTCATGGATCCCGGTGATTCTGACATTGTTTTCTCGTGACATATTGTACTTCATGGTAGTGGTAAAATTGCATTCAAATAACTTGCGTTTATTTGTGAAAAAAACGGAAATTTGGCGAAAATTTTGAAAATTTCG